>NC_135232.1:1154250171-1154878296 GCF_051348905.1 Ranitomeya variabilis
TATAGTACATAGTACTGTACTTGGTTCCACGTCGATGTTGTCGTTTACTGACCTGCCCCTTGGATGTGACAAATGGTGGATTAGTATTAGGTTCATTTTTTGGCACAACTCCCAACGGGGGTACCACTACGTCTTCTAAGGAAAGTGTTCTACCTAAAGGATATTTCTTTTTTTATTTTTTTGTCAAGACGTCTGGGTGTTGGTAGAGTGAGTTTAGATTTTTACTCCAGCCTTTCTTTATTTTAGAAGGGCATGACATGCCTATATCTGTCTCCAACAGATGAACAGTGCTCCAATAGGGTGTGATTAGCAAAGTGAAAAATGTATTAAGCCATAATACAGCAACGTTTCGACCACAAAAATTGGTCTTTTTCAAGCATGCTTTTCATGCTTGAAAAAGACCAATTTTTGTGGTCGAAACGTTGCTGTATTATGGCTTAATAAATTTTTCACTTTGCTAATCACATCCTATTGGAGCGCTGTTCATCTGTTGGAGTCTGTTTGGATATCCGGGATGGTTCCCTGGACATAGAACGGGCGCCCCACGAAGTGAGTGCTGTCAGCCCCTTTTTTCTTTATGCCTATATCTGTGTCTCCTCCTCCTTTTACTCCTCCACCTCTTTTCTTTTCGCATGACTATATGTAGTTGTGACTTTTCCTTGTGTTTGTTGTGTCTTCTGAGCAGTCTGTCAGCTTTTGGACACCTTTTAAGGTGTTTTCTATGTGTTTTCCATGTGTTTTCCATGTGTTTGTATGTGTTTGTGTTTGCCTGCCATTGGTTTCAATGGGGTTCGACGGTGTTCGTCGAACGTTCGACGAATAGTTCGTCGAACATCTCCCTGTTCGACAAACCGAACCCGAACACTAGGGAGGAGGCTTATCACTACCCACAATGGGGAAATTGGGCATGACATTACATTGGGCCTACTTCTTCATTCTTTCTCCAGCAATGTGTCCTTTAACTGCCACTAGATCACCAGGGTGAATGCGCTCTGTATGGTGCATTTTGGGCAAGGGGGCTGTGATGGCACTCTTTTATTTGTTAAAAAAGAAGGACCCCACATTGGGGAAATTGAGCATGACATTACATTGGGCCTACTTCTTCTTTCTGTCTCCTGCAATGTGTCATTTTTGGAATTGCATTTGAACAGCAAGGTGGCTTGTTGTTGAAGGGAAATAGAGAAAAAAAAAATCTATAAATCTTCAGCATAGCGAGTGTGAGCGAGCTGAGTGTGACCTGAGCGTAAGTGTGGACGGCGGTCAGTGTGACTTGTGATTCAGTGAGGAGGTATTTGGAAGGCCTTTAACAAATACCTGTGTGAATTTGTGTGAGTTGCTGAATTGGGAGTAGCTATATTCACAAGGGGTTAACTTAGGGTGGGCGGTCATAATCAAGGGTTTATAAGGGGCAGCTGTTTGGGGCTCAAGTCCTTTTTGGAAGTGCATTTGAACAGCAAGGTGGCTTGTTGTTGAAGGGAAAAAGAGAAAAAAAAATAAATCTATAAATCTTCAGCATAGCGAGTGGGAGCGAGCTGAGTGTGACCTGAGCGTAAGTGTGGACGGCGGTAAGTGTGACTTGTGATTCAGTGACCTTGGGTTCAGGGAGTATCCAAGGGAGGAATTGCTGTCTGTTTTTAATTAATACTTGTATTTATTTTTTATATAACGTTTCTGTGGTGCAATCCCCATTAGGAAATGTGCTCCACAATTGTTAATGCCATCCAGTGCACATCTTGCCTCATGTATGCAGTTCTTGATCAGCCGGTCGAGGGTGCATACTGCTGTGCGAGATGTGAGCACGTTGTGCATTTGGAATCCCAGATTCTGGATCTAAATGTGCAGCTGGCAACACTGAGATCCATAGACAATATGGAGAGGAGTCTTCTGCTCACAGAGCAGACGCTCAATGGGATAGATGAGGAGGGGGATGGTAGGATGGAGCTGCAGGACAGTAAGGCAGTTAGCTGGGTGACAGATAGAAGGCGGGGTAGAGGGAAGAGTGCCAGGGAGGCTAGTCCTGATCTGGCACACCCCAATAAGTTCGCTAAGTTGGCAGATGAGGGGGGTGCCAGTACAGGGGTAGAACTGCTGCAGCCAGGCATGTCCTCTGAAAGCCGGAGGAGTGACTGCTCCAGTAAGGAGGGAAATAGGAGAGCAGGGCAGGCCAGACAGGTGCTGGTAGTGGGCGACTCAATTATTAGGGGAACAGATAGGGCAATCTGTCACAAAGACAGGGATCGTCGAACGGTGTGCTGCCTACCTGGCGCTCGAGTCCGACACATCGCTGATCGGGTGGACAGATTACTGGGAGGCGCTGGTGAGGACCCAGCGGTCATGGTGCACATTGGCACAAATGACAAAGTTAGAGGTAGGTGGAAGGTCCTTAAAGATAATTTCAGGGAATTAGGCTGCAAGCTGAAAGCAAGGACCTCCAACGTGGTATTTTCCGAAATACTGCCTGTACCACATGCCACGCCAGAGAGGCAACGGGAGATTAGGGAGGTTAATAAGTGGCTCAAGAATTGGTGTAGGAAGGAGGGGTTTGGGTTCCTGCAGAACTGGGCCAACTTCTCAGTTGGCTACAGGCTCTACGCTAGGGACGGGCTGCACCTCAATGGGGAAGGTGCAGCTGTGCTGGGGGAGAAAATGGCTAGAAGGTTGGAGGAGTGTTTAAACTAGGGATTGGGGGGGAGGGTATTCATTTTATAGGAGGGAAAGATAGTGCAGATAGAGACCTGGGCACAAGTAAGGAAGTTGGGGGGTGGCGGTGGCATGGGGGGTGGGGTTAGAACAGCTAATAATTTAAGAAAGAATAGAGGTACAGAGAGGAACATCAAGTGCATGTATACTAATGCCAGAAGCCTCGCCAACAAAATGGACAAATTAGAACTAATGTTGTTGGAACATAATTATGACATGGTGGGGATATCTGAAACATGGCTGGATGAGAGCCATGACTGGGCTGTTAACTTGCAGGGCTATAGTCTGTTCAGAAATGACCGTACAAATAAGCGAGGGGGAGGGGTGTGTCTGTATGTAAAATCCACCTTAAAACCCATCCTGCGTGATAATATAGGTGAATCTAATGAAAATGTAGAGTCCCTGTGGGTGGAGATAAGGGGAGGGGGAAAAAATTATAAATTACTGATAGGGGTTTGTTATAAATCTCCAAAAATAATGGAAGCAATGGAGAATATCCTCATAAAGCAAATAGATGAAGCTGTGACTCAAGGAGAAGTCATTATTATGGGGGACTTCAACTACCCTGAAATAGATTGGGGAACAGAAACCTGCAGTTCCAGTAAAGGTAATCGGTTTTTGACAACTATGAGAGACAATTACCTTTCACAACTGGTTCAGGACCCAACAAGAAGGGGGGCACTGCTAGACCTAATATTAACCAACAGGCCAGACCGCATATCAAATATAAGGGTTGGGGTTCACTTGGGGAATAGTGATCACAAAATAATAAGTTTTCAGGTCTCCTTTAATAAGATGTGTAGTAGAGGGGTGACAAGGACACTAAACTTCAGGAGGGCAAATTTCCAACGGATGAGAGAGGATCTTGGTGCAATTAACTGGGACTATATCCTGAGACATAAAAGTACACAAAGAAAATGGGAGACGTTTATTAGCATCCTGGATAGGACCTGTGCACAGTATATACCGTATGGGAATAAACATACTAGAAATAGGAGGAAACCAATATGGCTAAATAGAGGTGTAAGTGGCGCAATAAGTGACAAAAAGAAAGCATTTAGAGAATTAAAGGAAGTAGGTAGTGATGAGGCATTAAATAAATACAGAAAATTAAATAAATTCTGTAAAAAGCAAATCAAGGTAGCAAAGATTGAGACAGAGAGACTCATTGCCAGAGAGAGCAAAAATAACCCCAAAATATTCTTTAACTACATAAATAGTAAGAAACTAAAAAATGATGTGTTGGCCCCCTTAAAAATAGTCTGGGTGAAACGGTGGATGAGGATGAGGAAAAAGCCAATATGCTAAATGACTTTTTTTCATCAGTATTTACAAAAGAAAATCCCATGGCAGCCAATATGACTAGTGATAAAAATCCCCAATTAAATGTTACCTGCTTAACCCAGCAGGAAGTACAGCGGCGTCTAAAAATAACTAAAATTGACAAATCTCCGGGCCCGGATGGGATACACCCCCGAGTACTGCAGGAACTAAGTACAGTCATTGATAGACCGTTATTTTTAATCTTTAAAGAGTCCATAATAACAGGGTCTGTACCACAGGACTGGCGTATAGCAAATGTGGTGCCAATATTCAAAAAGGGGACAAAAACTGAACTCGGAAATTATAGGCCAGTAAGCTTAACCTCTACTGTGGGTAAAATCCTGGAGGGCATTCTAAGGGATGCTATACTGGAGTATCTGAAGAGGAATAACCTCATGACCCAGTATCAGCACGGGTTTACTAGGGACCGTTCATGTCAGACTAATTTGATCAGCTTCTATGAAGAGGTAAGTTCCGGACTGGACCAAGGGAGCCCAGTGGATGTAGTATATATGGACTTTTCAAAAGCTTTTGATACGGTGCCACACAAAAGGTTGATACATAAAATGAGAATAATGGGGATAGGGAAAATATGTGCAAGTGGGTTGAGAGTTGGCTCAGGGATAGAAAACAGAGGGTGTTTATTAATGGAGCACACTCGGACTGGGTCGCGGTTAGTAGTGGGGTACCACAGGGGTCAGTATTGGGCCCTCTTCTTTTTAACATTTATTAATGACCTTGTAGGGGGCATTCAGAGTAGAATTTCAATATTTGCAGATGACACTAAACTCTGCAGGGTAATCAATACAGAGGAGGACAATTTTATATTGCAGGATGATTTATGTAAACTAGAAGCTTGGGCTGATACATGGCAAATGAGCTTTAATGGGGATAAATGTAAGGTCATGCACTTGGGTAGAAGTAATAAGATGTATAACTATGTGCTTAATTCTAAAACTCTGGGTAAAACTGTCAATGAACAGGACCTGGGTGTATGGGTGGATGACAAACTCATATTCAGTGGCCAGTGTCAGGCAGCTGCTACAAAGGCAAATAAAATAATGGGATGCATTAAAAGAGGCATAGATGCTC
This sequence comes from Ranitomeya variabilis, assembly GCF_051348905.1. Taxonomy (NCBI): domain Eukaryota; kingdom Metazoa; phylum Chordata; class Amphibia; order Anura; family Dendrobatidae; genus Ranitomeya; species Ranitomeya variabilis. Next base: position 1,154,255,287 of record NC_135232.1, read on the forward strand.
ATGAGGAGAACATAATTTTACCTCTATACAAGTCACTAGTGCGACCACACTTAGAATACTGTGCACAGTTCTGGTCTCCGGTGTATAAGAAAGACATAGCTGATCTGGAGCGGGTGCAGAGAAGAGCGACCAAGGTTATTAGAGGACTGGGGGGTCTGCAATACCAAGATAGGTTATTACACTTGGGGCTATTTAGTTTGGAAAAACGAAGGCTAAGGGGTGATCTTATGTTAATGTATAAATATATGAGGGGACAGTACAAAGACCTTTCTGATGATCTTTTTAATCATAGACCGGTGACAGGGACAAGGGGGCATCCTCTACGTCTGGAGGAAAGAAGGTTTAAGCATAATAACAGTCGCAGATTCTTTACTGTAAGAGCAGTGAGACTATGGAACTCTCTGCCGTATGATGTTGTAATGAGTGATTCATTGCTTCAATTTAAGAGGGGACTGGATACCTTTCTGGAAAAGTATAATATTACAGGGTATATATATTAGATTCCTTGATAAGGCGTTGATCCAGGGAACTAGTCTGATTGCCGTATGTGGGGTCGGGAAGGAATTTTTTTCCCCATGGTGGAGCTTACGCTTACCACATGGGGTTTTTTTGCCTTCCCCTGCATCAACATGTTAGGGCATGTTAGGTTAGGCTATGGGTTGAACTAGATGGACTTAAAGTCTTCCTTCAACCTTGATAACTATGTAACTATGTAACTATGTTAACTGCCACTAGATCACCAGGGTGAACGTGCTTTGTACTGTTACAGGCAGGAGACGTTTGGGCAAGGGGCCTGCGATGGCACTAGTCTATTTTTAAAAAAGGTACTCCATTTCGGTAATTGTTTGACAGATCATGCACTGCATTACAAGTCTCAGTGACCCACACCACTACATTGGGCTTGCTTCTTAACTCTGTCTCCTGCAATGTCCCTTGTTTAACTGCCACTATATCACCAGGGTTAACGTGCTCAGTATTGTTTTAGGCTGGTGAAGTTTGGGCAAGGGGGGCTGTGATGGCAATTGTATATTTTTTAAAAAAAGGTACTCCACATTGGTGAAACCACATCCTTGATGACAAACACTTCTTAACATTAGTGTACCTTAAAGAGCTCATTTGAAAAGTTCCTTTTTGTGTTGCCTGGTTGCTCACATTGGACACAATACACTTCATATAAATTTTATAAAGCAATGCTGTTAGTTTGGCTCAGAAGTTCATTAAAAATATAGCTTTGTCCACTATATTAGTTTCTCTCCTTGAAAGCCATAAATTTGGCTGCTTCAAAAATGTACAAATGGCGAATATACAAATGGTAATTTGTAAACAAGATTGAAATATTGTATACCGAGTACATTTAGACAATCACATAGCTGCATTTCTTTTAAAACATTTACAGATGTTACAGACAATGCTCAATGCTCATAGTGAGACAATCTTGATAAATGTTTGTTTATTCACTTCACAAACAGTTCTTAGCCTCTATATGTTTTGCTGTTTGTCATTGTGAAACATTAAGGTTTACAGAAACTCTGCCTGTGGTGTTTTTTTCTAAATCCTTGTGGCTTTTATTTTCTAGGGGTTTATGACCCCTCGTCTGATGACTCCATGATATCTCAGCTTCATTCAACCTTGAAAAGTGGCCACTTGAAGGTCTGGGTGAAACTAGAGTTAATACATAGTGTATATCACTATATAAGACTAGAGAAACATGACTAAGACAGATGCCGAAACTGGGGTACTTGTACATATACAGTGTGATGATACCTGCATAATTGGGGATGCCCATGCACTGTAGGTAATCTCCTAGGGATTCTTTGTCTTGGTGTTATTTCTCTGATATTCCAGGTGGATGATATTTAAAAGCCTCTTGGTGATGATCAGAGGCTGGTTTCACACTTGCGTTTTGATCTGCATGCGTTTTTGAAAAAACGCATGTGGTGAAAAAACGCATGTAATCGCGGCAAAATGCCGCGTTTTTTAGACGCATGCGTATTTTTTTTTTTTTTTCCCCCATGAAAAAATCAACTAGAAAATCCACTAATAGTAGAATTAGTTAGGGTTAGGGGTAGCTTTTTATTAGAAGAATGTCCTGGTCACCCTAACCCTACCCCTAACCCCTAAACGTAACTGAAATACGTGGCACTGAAATATGTGGCACTGAAATACGTGGCACTGAAATACGTGGCACTGAAATACGTGGCACTGAAATACGTGGCACTGAAATACGTGGTACGTGGCACTGAATACGTGGTACGTGGCACTGAAATACGTGGCACTGAATACGTGGTACTGAATACGTGGTACTGAAATACGTGATACGTGGCACTGAAATACGTGGCACTGAAATACGTGGTACGTGGCACTGAAATACGTGGCACTGAATACGTGGTACTGAAATACGTGATACGTGGCACTGAAATATGTGGCACTGAAATACGTGATATGTGGCACTGAAATACGTGGCACTGAATACGTGGTACTGAAATACGTGATACGTGGCACTGAAATACGTGGCACTGAATACGTGGTACGTGGCACTGAAATATGTGGCACTGAATACGTGGTACTGAAATACGTGATACGTGGCACTGAAATACGTGGCACTGAAATACGTGGTACGTGGCACTGAAATACGTGGCACTGAATACGTGGTACTGAAATACGTGATACGTGGCACTGAAATATGTGGCACTGAAATACGTGATATGTGGCACTGAAATACGTGGCACTGAATACGTGGTACTGAAATACGTGATACGTGGCACTGAAATACGTGGCACTGAATACGTGGTACGTGGCACTGAAATACGTGGCACTGAATACGTGGTACTGAAATACGTGATACGTGGCACTGAAATACGTGGCACTGAAATACGTGGTACGTGGCACTGAAATACGTGGCACTGAATACGTGGTACTGAAATACGTGATACGTGGCACTGAAATATGTGGCACTGAAATACGTGGCACTGAAATACGTGGCACTGAAATACGTGGCACTGAAATACGTGGCACTGAAATACGTGGTACGTGGCACTGAATACGTGGTACGTGGCACTGAAATACGTGGCACTGAATACGTGGTACTGAATACGTGGTACTGAAATACGTGATACGTGGCACTGAAATACGTGGCACTGAAATACGTGGTACGTGGCACTGAAATACGTGGCACTGAATACGTGGTACTGAAATACGTGATACGTGGCACTGAAATATGTGGCACTGAAATACGTGATATGTGGCACTGAAATACGTGGCACTGAATACGTGGTACTGAAATACGTGATACGTGGCACTGAAATACGTGGCACTGAATACGTGGTACGTGGCACTGAAATACGTGGCACTGAATACGTGGTACTGAAATACGTGATACGTGGCACTGAAATACGTGGCACTGAAATACGTGGTACGTGGCACTGAAATACCTGGCACTGAATACGTGGTACTGAAATACGTTATACGTGGCACTGAAATATGTGGCACTGAAATACGTGATATGTGGCACTGAAATACGTGGCACTGAATACGTGGTACTGAAATACGTGATACGTGGCACTGAAATACGTGGCACTGAATACGTGGTACGTGGCAATGAAATACGTGGCACTGAATACGTGGTACTGAAATACGTGATACGTGGCACTGAAATACGTGGCACTGAATACGTGGTACTGAAATACGTGATACGTGGCACTGAAATACGTGGCACTGAATACATGGTACTGAAATACGTGATACGTGGCACTGAAATACGTGGCACTGAAATACGTGGTACGTGGCACTGAAATACGTGGCACTGAATACGTGGTACTGAAATACGTGATACGTGGCACTGAAATACGTGGCATTGAAATACGTGGCACTAAAATAAGTGATACGTGGCACTTAAATACGTGGCACTATGACTGTCACGAAAAGGTTCATTAAACGGTTAGGGGTGAGGTTAGGGGTAGAGTTAGGGTTAGGGTTTGGATCCCTTTATCACCTTGATGGTGGTGGGTGGCTTTTCAGTCTGTTTTCTGGTTTTTTTCTATAAAAACGCATGCGTTTTTAATGCAAACAAACGCATGTGCTTAAAAACGCATGCGTTTACATAGACAGCAATGCATTTTTTTGCCGCGAAAAAACGCATGCGTATTTTCGCGGCAAAAAAAAACGCGCAAAAAAATACTACAGGTTGCATTTTTGAAAAAGAACGCATGCAGAAAAAAATGCATGCGTTTGAAAACGCGACCAAACGCGTACAAAAAAACGCATGCGTTTTCAATGTTAAGTATAGGGGAAAAAAACGCATGCGTTTTTTGTGCAAAAAACGCTGCAGACAAAAACGCAAGTGTGAAACCAGCCTAAGTATACTGTATGTAGTTAATCTTCATACATGCGTAATCACTATATTTCTGTAATCCTTGTACGTACTTATTAACCTTTGTATGTTAACAAATACAAAAGTGTACGCACTAACACTATTCAAGCATAGTATTCCTTGAATTTTGTAGTTTGCAATTAAATTGCTTTGTATTGCAAGTATTAGCCTTTTTTCAAGCTGTATCTGAACCTTAGCGTTAAAAACATGGCAAATACGATTACCAAATTCTCCTGTAAATAATTGTGCAAAGATGGATCTATCAATCCATTAAAAAAGTACGAGTGGATTTTCATGGGCCCATCCAGTATGTGGGTTCCAAGGCCTAATGGGGTGCATATGACTGACTATGCAGCAGGGCTGGCGATCCTGCCAATGTATAAAACCAAGGAGTATGAGAGTACAAAATGCATATTGTGGATTTTCATGGGCCCATCCACTATGTGGGTTCCAAGGCGTAAGAGGGGGCATATGAATTGGTATCAGGGCAGGCCTTGCATTCAATGCCACACTTTTTTAGGAGTCCCTCCTGAACATCTTATGAAAGGGGTATTGTGGTGCGTAGTAATTCTTGCAGCCCATCCACTCACAGCATAGGCTACAACAGCTTAGGAGACCCAGTGTTTCAAAATGGCCCTTTATGAAGATTAATGCCTCCTGATTAGTGTTGAGCGATACCGTCCGATACTTGAAAGTATCGGTATCGGAAAGTATCGGCCGATACCGGCAAAGTATCGGATCCAATCCGATACCGATACCCGATACCAATACAAGTCAATGGGACTCAAGTATCGGACGGTATCCCTGATGGTTCCCAGGGTCTGAAGGAGAGGAAACTCTCCTTCAGGCCCTGGGATCCATATTAATGTGTAAAAGAAAGAATTAAAATAAAAAATATTGCTATACTCACCTCTCCGACGCAGCCTGGACCTCACTGAGGGAACCGGCAGCGTTCTTTGCTTAAAATTCGCGCGTTTACTTCCTTACGTGAAGTCCCGGCTTGTGATTGGTCGCGTGCCGCCCATGTGGCCGCGACGCGACCAATCACAGCAAGGCTGCGTCGGAGAGGTGAGTATAGCAATATTTTTTATTTTAATTCTTTCTTTTACACATTATTACATTAATGTTGTTTCGATACCGATACCCGATACCACAAAAGTATCGGATCTCGGTATCGGAATTCTGATACCCGCAAGTATCGGCTGATACCCGATACTTGCGGTATCGGAATGCTCAACACTACTCCTGATGCACCAGTAAAAATAGGCCCTGTGACTTTAAGAGTCCCTCCATCCTAAATGACACAAGATGGGTCTGCTTATGTGTCACACACCACATGGCCAGCTAGGGTTGTTACATGTTACAATGACCTTTCCCAGTGAATGCATTTGTATTGGGTGAAAGCAATGTTAACCCCTTCAAAACGCAGCCCTTTTTTTGAGTTTTTGCTTTTCGCTCCCCTTTTCCAAGAGCCATAACATTTTTATTTTTCTGTTAATATGGCCATTTGAGGGCTTATTTTTTGTGGGATGAGTTGTACTTTTGAACAAAACCATTGGTTTTACCATGTCGTGTATTAGAAAACGGGAAACAAATTCCAAGTGTAGTGAAATTGCAAAAAAAGTGCAATCCCACACTTGTTTTTTGTTTGGCTTTTTTGCTAGGTTCACTACATGCTAAAACTGACCTGCTATTGTGATTCTCCAGGTTGTTTTGAGATCATAGACACCAAACATGTCTAGGTTATTTTTTATCTAAGTGGTGAAAAAAAAATTAAAAACAAATTGCGCCATATTCCGATACCCGTAGCGTCTCCAGTTTTTGGGATCTCGGATCAGTTGAGGGCTTATGTTTTGCGTGCCGAGCTGACCTTTTTAATGTTTCCACGTTTGTGCAGATATGTTCTTTTGATCACTTGTTATTGCATTTTAATGCAATGTAGCAGCGACAAAAAAAAGTAATTCTGGCGTATTGAATTTTTTCTCGCTACGCTGTTTAGCGATCAGGTAATGCTTATTTTCATAGATAGATTGGATGATTCTGAACGCGGCGATACCAAATATGTGTAGGTTTGATTTTTTTTATTGTTTTATTTTGGATGGGGCGAAAGGGGGGTGATTTAAACTTTTATATTTTTTTCATATTTTTTAACCCCTTTCTGCCATTGGACGTACTATTCCGTCCATGTGGGGTGGGCCCTAATTCTCAAGGACGGAATAGTACGTCCAGCGCGATCACGGGGGGAGCGCGGCCGTTCACGGCCGGGTGTCAGCTGCCTATCGCAGCTGACATCGGCACTATGTGCCAGGAGCGGTCACGGACCGCCCCCGGCACATTAACCCCCGCCACACCGCAATCAAACATGATCGCGGTGTGCCGGCGGTACAGGGAAGCATCGCACAGGGAGGGGGCTCCCTGCGGGCTTCCCTGAGACCCCCGGAGCAACGCGATGTGATCGCGTTGCTGCGAGGGTCTCTTACCTCCTATCCCTGCAGGCCCCGGATCCAAAATGACCGCGGGGCTGCATCCGGGTCCTGCAGGGATTACTTCCGGGTGCAGACCAGGCTCTGGTAAGCCTGCAGCACTGGAACTCAGATCGGTGATCTGACAGAGTGCTGTGCAAACTGTCAGATCAGCGATCTGTGATGTCCCCCCCCCCCCCGGGACAAAGAAAAAAAAAAATTCCACATGTGTAAAAAAAAAGAGAAAAAAAAAATTCCTAAATAATGAAAAAAAAAAATATTATTCCCATAAATACATTTCTTTATCTAAATAAAAAAAAAATCAAGCAATAAAAGTACACATATTTAGTATCGCCCCGTCCATAATGACCCCTCCTATAAAACTATATCACTAGTTAACCCCTTCAGTGAACACCGTAAAAAAAAAAAAAAAAAACGAGGAAAAAAACACTTTATTCTCATACCGCCAAACAAAAAGTGGAATAACACGCGATCAAAAAGACGGATATAAATAACCATGGTACCGCTGCAAACATCATCTTGTCCCACAAAAAATGAGCTGCCATACAGCATGATCAGCGAAAAAATAAAAAAGTTATAGTCCTCAGAATAAAGCGATGCCAAAATAATTATTTTTTCTATAAAATAGTTTTTATCGTATAAAAGCGCCAAAACATAAAAAAATGATATAAATGAGGTATCGCTGTAATCGTACTGACCCGAAGAATAAAACTGCTTTATCAATTTTACCAAATGCGGAACGGTATAAACGCCTCCCCCAAAAGAAATTCATGAATAGCTGGTTTTTGGTCATTCTGCCTCACAAAAATCGGAATAAAAATCGATGAAAAAATCTCCCGTGCCCGATCATGTTACCAATATAAACGTCAACTCGTCTCGCAAAAAACAAGACCTGACATGACTCTGTGGACTCAAATATTGAAAAGTTATAGCTCTCAAAATGTGGTAATGCAAAAAATATTTTTTGCAATAAAAAGCGTCTTTCAGTTTGTGACGGCTGCCAGTCATAAAAATCCGCTAAAAACCCGCTATAAAAGTAAATCAAACCCCCCTTCATCACCCGCTTAGTTAGGGAAAAATAAAAAAAAATATTTATTTCCATTTTCCCATTAGGACTAGGGTTAGGGCTAGGGTTAGGGTTAGGGCTAGGGCTAGGGTTAGGGTTAGGGTTAGGGCTAGGGTTAGGGCTAGGGTTAAGGCTACAGTTAGGGTTGGGGCTAAAGTTAGGGTTAGGGTTGGGGCTAAAGTTAGGGTTAGGGTTTGGATTACATTTACGGTTGGGAATAGGGTTTGAATTAGGGTTAGGGGTTTGTCTGGGTTAGAGGTGTGGTTAGGGTTACCGTTGGGATTAGGGTTAGGGGTGTGTTTGGATTAGGGTTTCAGTTATAATTGGGGGTTTCCACTGTTTAGGCACATCAGGGGCTCTCCAAACGCGACATGGCGTCCGATCTCAATTCCAGCCAATTCTGCATTGAAAAAGTAAAACAGTGCTCCTTCCCTTCCGAGCTCTCCCATGCGCCCAAACAGGGGTTTACCCCAACATATGGGGTATCAGCGTACTCGTAACACATTGTAGAACAACTTTTGTGGTCCAATTTCTCCTGTTACCCTTGGGAAAATACAAAACTGGGGGCTAAAAATAATTTTTGTGGAAAAATGTTTTTTTTTTATTTGCACGGCTCTGCGTTATAAACTGTAGTGAAACACTTGGGGGTTCAAAGCTCTCACAACACATCTAGATGAGTTGCTTAGGGGGTCTACTTTCCAAAATGGTGTCACTTGTGTTTTTTTTTTACTGTTTAGGTACATTAGGGGCTCTGCAAACGCAATGTGACGCCTGCAGACCAATCCATCTAAGTCTGCATTCCAAATGGTGCTCCATCCCTTCCGAGCCCTCCCATGCGCCCAAACGGTGGTTCCCCCCCACATGTGGGGTATCAGCGTAATCAGTACAAATTGGACAACAACTTTTGGGGTCCAATTTCTCCTGTTACCCTCGGGAAATTACAAAACTGGGGGCTAAAATATAATTTTTGTGGGAAAAATTTTTGGTTTTATTTTTACGGCTCTGCATTATAAACTTCTGTGAAGCACTTGGTGGGTCAAAGTGCTCACCACACCTCTAGATAAGTTCCTTAGGGGTCTACTTTCCAAAATGGTGTCAATTGTGGTGGGTTTCAATGTTTAGGCACATCAGGGGCTCTCCAAACGAAACATGGCGTCCCATCTCAAATCCAGTCAATTTTGCATTGAAAAGTCAAATGGCGCTCCTTCGCTTCCGAGCTCTGCCATGCACCCAAACAGTAGTTTACCCCCACATATGGGGTATCAGCGTACTCAGAACAAATTGTACAACATCTTTTGGGGTCCATTTTCTCCTGTTACCCTTGGTAAAATAAAACAAATTGGAGCTGAATTAAATTTTGAGTGAATAAAAGTTAAATTTTCATTTTTATTTAAATATTCCAAAAAATCCTGTGAAACACCTGAAGGGTTAATAAACTTCTTGAATGTGGTTTTGAGCACCTTGAGGGGTGCAGTTTTTAGAATGGTGTCACACTTGGGTATTTTCTATCATATGGACCCCTCAAAATGACTTCAAATGAGATGTGGGCCCTAAAACAAAAATGGTGTTGTAAAAATGAGAAATTGCTGGTCAACTTTTTACCCTTATAACTCCCTAACAAAAAAAAAAATTGGTTCCAAAATTGTGCTGATGTAAAGTAGACATGTGGGAAATGTTAGTTATTAAGTATTTTGTGTGACATATCACTGTGATTTAATTGCATAAAAATTCATCAAAGTTGGAAAATTGCTAAATTTTCAAAATTTTCGCCAAATATCCATTTTTTTCACAAATAAATGCAGGTAATATCAAAGAAATGTTACCACTATCATGAAGTAAAATATGTCACGAGAAAACTTTGTCAGAATCACCAGGATCCGTTGAAGCGTTCCAGAGTTATAACCTCATAAATGGACAGTCAGCAGTCAGAATTGTAAAAATTGGCCCAGTCATTAACGTGCAAACCACCCTTGGGGGTGAAGGTGTTAAAACATTTTTTTTTTACTTTTGCCATGCTTCAATAGCCTTCATGGGAGGATAGAAGCTGGCACAGCCTGATCGGCTTTGCTACATAGCAGCGATCATCAGATCGCTCATATGTAGCTGAATTTCAGTCTTGCTATGTGCGCCGACCACAGGGTGGCACTCACAGCAAACCATCATCAGTAACCATAGAGATCTCAAGGAGACCTATGGTTACTATGCCGACGCATCGCTGACCCACGATCATGTGACGGGGTCGGCGATGATCGCATTTCCGGCCGGGCGGCCGGAAGCGTTAGTTAAATGCGGCTGTCAGCGTATGACAGCAGCATTTAATTGGTTAATAGCAGCAGGTGGATCGCGATTCCACCCGCCACTATTGCACGCACATTTCAGCTGTACAAAACAGCTGAAAGGTCGCGACTTTGATGTTGGCTCATCGCGGGAGCCCACATCAAAGGGGGAGACACGACATGCGCAGTACTAGTATGGGGCATGTCGTGAAAGGGTTATAGTTGAAAAATGCTTTAAAAATGCAGCGTCTGAACTAATCCTAAGTGGGAGAGGACATTTTCAGTCTGGAGTTAAATATTTAGCCTTACAAGCAAGTCATGAAACTACAAAGGGTGTACGTTGACATATTTCCAAGCAAAACCCGTTGTCATACTCACGCCCTGACTAGTGGGCATGAGCTTGTAGGGTTTTCGGCCCTACTGTGCCACGAACCAGACTACCCTGGAAGGGGCGCGACTATGACAGCTGCCTGGGTTTTTGCTGGAGCCTCTGATGGTGAGGTCAGTCTTGTGCAGCAGGCAGCTGCCAGGTGCTACTCGAGGGTGGTGTCTGGCTGTGGCTGGTGATCCCACTAGGGCAGGTGCGGGCATCAGGCAGGACTGGCAGAAGAGCACGTCAGAGGCACAGGGCTGGCTGAAGAGCACGGCAGAGGCACAGGGCTGGCAGAAGAGCATGGCAGAGGCACAGGGCTGGCAGGAACGGCAGAGGCACAGGGCTGGCTGGTGAGGTGTATGAAGGAACAGGTTTGGACCTGTTCACACAAGAGATGCAGGTATGGATGAAAGCTGGAAGGAAAGGATTATGAAGAAACAGGTTGGGACCTGTTCACACGGGAGATGCAGGTATGGATATGAAGTATGAAGGAAAGGAGTATGAAGGAACAGGTTGGGACATGTTCACACAGAAAGAGAAGTGCAAGGCTGCAGATAGGAGCAGAAGAGCAGCAAGAGATAGAACAGCAACAAAAGCTAAGCAAAGCGGAACCGCAAGGAATGCGGAGAGGAGCTGCAGCAGGAGATTACTGCAGCAGCTAAACAGCCACAAGGAATGTGGAGAGGATCTGCAGCAAGAGTTTCCTGCAGCAGCTAAGCAGAGCGGAAACACAAGGAATGTGGAGAGGAGCTGCAGCAAGCGATTGCTGCTGCAGCTAAGCAGAGCGGAGCCACAAGGAATGTGGAGAGGAGCTTCAGCAACAGGAGCAGAGCAGACTAGTAGGGAGCAGAACCGCAGGAGTGCAGGGCAGAGGCAAAGCTGTAAGACAGCGGAGCCCAGGCAGACTAAGAACACAAGGAAAGAAACAGCAGGGAAGGAAGCCACAGACAAGGAGACAGAGATAGGACTACGTTCAGACAAGGTAATGGAACAAGACAAGGAACAAGAACAAAGACACAGGAACCAGGATATTCTGTCTCCTGGAGGGCGGACAACAAGATAAAGGCAAGAACACTGAGAAAAGCCTCTAGAGAGGGAGTAACACAGAGCAAGGCCTGGCAAACTCAGAAGCTAAACAAAAACTGAGGTAACACATTGCACAGGCCCAGTCCACTGAGTGGAGCTGCACTAAATACTGGAGGCCTCTTGGTAATTGGTCAGGAACAGATTAGACAGATGCACCTGATTCCTATAAGAACCAGAGAGTTCAGGCGCCGCCTCCCTATGCACACAGCCAGGAAGCATGCAGAGAGTAGAGGCACAGAATATGGAGCTGGCAAGAAACAGAAACCACAACTTGACCTGGAGCAGTGGGTAAGATCGTATGAGAGATGAGAGGCCATGCCGTGATGCCAGCAGAGTTGTTACACCCGTTTTGGTTTTGTTTTCGTGTGTTTTTTGTGGCACTGGGAAAAATGGCATGAATCTCAGAAAAAAATGATTAAGGGTGGTTTCTGTTGTGGATTCTGTTTGTGGGCTCCCTCTGCTGGTTACTGCTGGTACTGGGTGACTTTGGTGGGTTGCGGCCTTTGGTTTCCACCTGTCCATCAGAGGCTGGGTGTTTCCTATTTTACCTGGCCTTTCTGTCATTCCCTTGCCGGCTATCAATGTATTCAGATGTGCTCTGTTTGGTTCCTGCCTACCTGCTCCCAGATCTTTCAGGATAAGCTAAGTGCTGATTTTCAGTTGTTTGGTTTTTTGTCCAGCTTGCTTATTTTGTCTCTATGCTAGCTGGTAGCTCTAGTGGACTGAGGTTCTCCCCATGTGCCATGAGTTGGCACATGGGTTCTTGTAATCTCAGGATGGTTTTTTGATTAGGGTTTTTTGCTGACCGCTCAGTCCCCTTTGTATCGTTCTGCTTTCTAGTTTACAGCGGGCCTCAATTTGCTAAATCTATATATATCATCTCTATGTGTGTGCCTTCCTCTCATTTCACCGTCAATACATGTGAGGGGGCAACTATATCTTTTGGGGTTCATTCCTCTGGAGGCAAGTGAGGTCTTTATTTTCTCTGCAGTACTAGTTAGCTCTTAGGCTGGTGCGTGGCGTCTAGAACCAACGTAGGCACGCTCCCTGGCTATCTCTAGTTGCGTTTGTCAGGCGTAGGGCAGCGGTCAGCCCAGGTTCCATCACCCTAGAGCTCGTCCGTTATTTATTTGTACTTTGCTTGTCCTGTGCTATCCCTAGCCATTGGGGATTCATGACAGTATAGCCGGCCCACAAAGTGTTAATTGTTTGGGCTGAAGCAGGAGAAAAAGAAGTGTTCAAGGGAAATTTTTTTTTTTTTTTCCTTCAGAGTTTTGCTGCCTAGCCCTTAATTGCTTCTAGCTGCTTCTTACCTCCTCTTAACCCTTGAATGGCTCTGATCTTAGCTGTTTAACATGGATGTCCAGAGTTTGGCTTCCAGCCTGAGTAATCTTGCGGCAAAAGTTCAAAACATACAGGATTTTGTTGTTCACACTCCCATGTCTGAACCTAGAATTCCTATTCCAGAGTTCTTCTCTGTAGATAGATCTACCTTCCTGAATTTCAGGAACAATTGTAAATTGTTTCTTTCTTTAAAATCTCGCTCCTCTGGAGACCCTGCTCAACAGGTCAGGATTGTAATATCTTTCCTGCGGGGCGACCCTCAGAATTGGGCATTTGCATTGGCACCAGGGGATCCTGCATTGCTCAGTGTGGATGCGTTTTTTCTGGCATTGGGATTGCTCTATGAGGAACCCAACCTGGAGATTCAGGCTGAAAAGGCTTTATTAGCCCTCTCTCAGGGGCATGATGAAGCGGAAATATATTGTCAAAAATTTCGGAAATGGTCGGTGCTTACTCAGTGGAATGAGTGCGCCCTGGCTGCAAACTTCAGAAATGGTCTTTCTGAGGCCATTAAGGATATTATGGTGGGGTTCCCTACGCCTACAGGTCTGAATGAGTCTATGGCTATGGCCATTCAGATTGATCGACGTTTGCGGGAGCGCAAACCCGTGCACCAGTTGGCGGTGTCTTCTGAACAGGCACCTGAGACTATGCAATGTGATAGAATTCAGTCCAGAAGTGAACGGCAAAATTATAGGCGGAAAAATGGATTGTGTTTTTATTGTGGTGATTCAGCTCATGTTATATCAGCATGCTCTAAACGCACAAAAAAGCTTGATAAATCTTTTGCCATTGGTACTCTGCAGCCTAAGTTCATTTTGTCTGTGACTCTGATTTTTTCACTGTCTTCCATTTCCGTTGATGCCTATGTGGATTCGGGCGCTGCCCTGAGTCTTATGGATTGGTCATTTGCTAAACGCTGCGGTTTTAGTCTGGAGCCTCTGGAAGTCCCTATTCCTCTGAAGGGAATTGACTCTACACCATTGGCTATGAATAAACCGCAGTATTGGACACAAGTGACCATGCGCATGACTCCCGTTCATCAGGAGGTGATTCGCTTCCTTGTACTGTATAATTTACATGATGTACTAGTGATGGGTCTGCCATGGTTACAAACTCATAATCCTGTCCTGGACTGGAAAACAATGTCTGTGTTAAGCTGGGGATGTCAGGGGGTTCATGATTATGCACCTCCGATTTCTATCGCTTCATCTACTCCTTCTGAGATCCCTGAGTTTTTGTCTGACTATAGGGATGTTTTTGAGGAGCCTAAGCTCAATTCGCTCCCTCCTCATAGAGATTGTGACTGTGCTATAGAATTGATTCCTGGCAGTAAGTTCCCTAAGGGTCGTTTATTTAATCTGTCACTGCCAGAGCATACTGCTATGCGGAATTATATTAAGGAGTCCTTGGAAAAGGGACATATTCGTCCATCTTCGTCCCCTCTGGGAGCAGGTTTTTTTTTCGTGGCAAAAAAAGATGGTTCCCTGAGGCCTTGTATAGATTATCGCCTTCTGAATAAGATTACAGTCAAATATCAGTATCCATTGCCATTATTGACTGACTTGTTTGCTCGCATTAAGGGGGCTAGGTGGTTCACTAAGATAGATCTTCGCGGTGCGTATAATCTGATGCGGATAAAACAAGGTGATGAGTGGAAAACCGCATTTAATACGCCTGAGGGCCATTTTGAGTATTTGGTAATGCCTTTTGGACTCTCCAATGCTCCGTCAGTCTTTCAGTCCTTTATGCACAATATTTTCCGTGAATATCTGGATAAGTTTATGATTGTGTATTTGGATGATATTTTGGTGTTTTCTGATGACTGGGAGTCTCATGTTCTACAGGTCAGGAAGGTGTTTCAGGTTCTGCGGGCCAATTTTCTGTTTGTGAAGGGCTCAAAGTGTCTCTTCGGAGTCCAGAAGATTTCTTTTTTGGGGTACATTTTTTCTCCTTCTACTATTGAGATGGATCCCGTTAAGGTTCAGGCAATTTGTGACTGGACACAACCTACATCTGTTAAGAGCCTACAGAAGTTCTTGGGGTTTGCTAATTTTTATCGTCGGTTCATTGCAAATTTTTCCAGTATTGTTAAACCTTTGACTGATTTAACTAAAAAGGGTGCTGATGTTGCTAATTGGTCTCCTGCGGCTGTGGGGGCCTTTCAGGAACTTAAGCGCCGGTTTTCTTCTGCTCCTGTGTTGTGTCAACCAGATGTTTCACTTCCTTTTCAGGTTGAGGTTGATGCTTCCGAGATTGGAGCGGGGGCGGTTTTGTCACAGAGAAGTTCTGATGGCTCGGTGATGAAGCCTTGTGCATTCTTCTCTAGAAAATTCTCGCCCGCCGAGCGCAATTATGATGTGGGTAATCGGGAGCTTTTGGCCATGAAGTGGGCATTTGAGGAATGGCGTCATTGGCTTGAGGGTGCTAAACATCGTGTGGTGGTCTTGACTGATCACAAGAATCTCATTTACCTTGAGTCTGCCAGGCGTTTGAATCCTAGACAGGCTCGTTGGTCGTTGTTTTTTTCTCGTTTCAATTTCGTGGTTTCATACCTGCCAGGTTTAAAGAATGTGAAGGCAGATGCTCTTTCCAGGAGTTTTGTGCCTGACTCTCCTGGAGACTCTGGGCCTACTGGTATCCTTAGGGATGGGGTAATATTGTCCGCCGTATCCCCAGACTTGCGACGTGCATTGCAGGAGTTTCAGGTGGATAAACCGGATCGTTGTCCACCAGAAAGACTGTTTGTTCCGGATGATTGGACCAGTAGAGTCATCTCCGAGATCCATTCTTCTGTGTTGGCTGGTCATCCTGGAATATTTGGTACTAGAGACTTGGTGGCCAGGTCTTTTTGGTGGCCTTCCTTGTCTAGGGATGTGCGTACCTTTGTGCAGTCTTGTGAAGTGTGTGCTCGAGCTAAGCCTTGCTGTTCTCGGGCCAGTGGGTTGTTGTTATCCTTGCCCATCCCGAAGAGGCCTTGGACGCACATTTCCATGGATTTTATTTCTGATCTCCCGGTTTCACAGAAAATGTCCGTTATCTGGGTTGTGTGTGACCGCTTTTCTAAGATGGTTCATTTGGTGCCCTTGCCTAAGTTGCCTTCCTCCTCTGAGTTGGTCCCTTTATTTTTTCAGAACGTGGTTCGTTTGCATGGGATTCCGGAGAATATCGTTTCTGACAGGGGATCCCAGCTTGTGTCTAGATTTTGGCGGACGTTTTGTGCCAAGATGGGCATTGATTTGTCTTTCTCGTCTGCATTCCATCCTCAGACGAATGGCCAGATGGAGCGAACTAATCAGACCTTGGAAACTTATTTGAGGTGTTTTGTTTCTGCTGACCAAGATGACTGGGTTGCTTTTTTGCCACTGGCCGAATTTGCTCTTAATAATCGGGCTAGTTCTGCCACGTTGGTCTCTCCTTTTTTTTGTAATTCGGTGTTTCATCCTCGTTTTTCCTCTGGTCAGGTGGAGTCTTCGGATTGTCCTGGAGTGGATATGGTGGTGGACAGGCTACATCAGATTTGGAATCAGGTGGTGGACAATTTGAAGTTATCTCAGGAGAAGACTCAGCAGTTTGCTAATCGCCGTCGCCGCATGGGTCCCCGACTTCTTGTTGGGGATTTGGTGTGGTTGTCTTCTCGTTTTGTCCCTATGAAGGTCTCTTCTCCTAAGTTCAAGCCTCGGTTCATCGGTCCTTATAGGATCTCGGAGATTCTTAACCCTGTATCTTTTCGTTTGGATCTCCCAGCATCGTTTGCTATTCATAATGTGTTCCATCGGTCGTTGTTGCGGAGGTATGAGGTGCCCGTTGTTCCTTCGGTTGAGCCTCCTGCTCCGGTGCTGGTGGAGGGAGAATTGGAGTATGTTGTTGAGAAGATCTTGGATTCTCGTGTTTCCAGATGCAAACTCCAGTATTTGGTTAAGTGGAAGGGTTATGGTCAGGAGGATAATTCCTGGGTGGTCGCCTCCGATGTTCATGCAACTGATTTGGTCCGCGCCTTCCATAGAGCTCACCCTGATCGCCCTGGGGGTTCTCGTGAGGGTTCGGTGACCCCTCCTCAAGGGGGGGGTACTGTTGTGGATTCTGTTTGTGGGCTCCCTCTGGTGGTTACTGCTGGTACTGGGTGACTTTGGTGGGTTGCGGCCTTTGGTTTCCACCTGTCCATCAGAGGCTGGGTGTTTCCTATTTTACCTGGCCTTTCTGTCATTCCCTTGACGGCTATCAATGTATTCAGATGTGCTCTGTTTGGTTCCTGCCTACCTGCTCCCAGATCTTTCAGGATAAGCTAAGTGCTGATTTTCAGTTGTTTGGTTTTTTGTCCAGCTTGCTTATTTTGTCTCTATGCTAGCTGGTAGCTCTAGTGGACTGAGGTTCTCCCCATGTGCCATGAGTTGGCACATGGGTTCTTGTATTCTCAGGATGGTTTTTTGATTAGGGTTTTTTGCTGACCGCTCAGTCCCCTTTTGTATCGTTCTGCTTTCTAGTTTACAGCGGGCCTCAATTTGCTAAATCTATATATATCATCTCTATGTGTGTGCCTTCCTCTCATTTCACCGTCAATACATGTGAGGGGGCAACTATATCTTTTGGGGTTCATTCCTCTGGAGGCAAGTGAGGTCTTTATTTTCTCTGCAGTACTAGTTAGCTCTTAGGCTGGTGCGTGGCGTCTAGAACCAACGTAGGCACGCTCCCTGGCTATCTCTAGTTGCGTTTGTCAGGCGTAGGGCAGCGGTCAGCCCAGGTTCCATCACCCTAGAGCTCGTCCGTTATTTATTTGTACTTTGCTTGTCCTGTGCTATCCCTAGCCATTGGGGATTCATGACAGGTTTCACACTTGCGTTTTTGTCTGCAGCGTTTTTTGCACAAAAAAACGCATGCGTTTTTTCCCCTATATTTAACATTGAAAACGCATGCGGTTTTTTTGTACGCGTTTGGTCGCGTTTTCAAATGCATGCGTTTTTTTTCTGCATGCGTTCATTTTCAGAAATGCAACCTGCAGTATTTTCTTGCGGCGTTTTTTCGCGGCAAAAAAATGCATTGCTGTCTATGTAAACAGATGCGTTTTTAAGCACATGCATTTGTTTGCATTAAAAACGCATGCGTTTTTATAGAAAAAAAACAGAAAACACACTGAAAAGCCACCCACCACCATCAAGGTGATAAAGGGATCCAAACCCTAACCCTAACTCTACCCCTAACCTCACCCCTAACCGTTTAATGAACATTTTCTGACAGTCATAGTGCCACGTATTTAAGTGCCACGTATTTCAGTTGCACGTATTTAATTGCCACGTATCACGTATTTAAGTGCCACGTATTTCAGTTGCACGTAGTTAAGTGCCACGTATCATGTATTTAAGTGCCACGTATTTAAGTGCCACGTATCACGTATTTCAGTGCCACATATTTAAGTGCCACATATTTAAGTGCCACGTATCACGTATTTCAGTGCCACGTATTTAAGTGCCACATATTTAAGTGCCACGTATCACGTATTTCAGTGCCACGTATTTAAGTGCCTCATATTTAAGTGCCACGTATCACGTATTTAAGTGACACGTATTTCAGGGCCACGTATTTAAGTCACGTTTAGGGTTAGGGTTAGGGGTAGGGTTAGGGTTAGGGTTTTCTTGTTTTTTCTTGTGTTTTCTTGTGTTTTCTTGTGTTTTTCTATAAAAACGCATGCGTCTAAAAAACGCATGCGTTTTACCGCGTTTACATGCGTTTTTTCACACATGCGTTTTTTAAAAAAATGCATGCAGATAAAAACGCAAGTGTGAAACCAGCCTTAGGCTGTGAGCTAGGAGTTAGGAATGCTTCCAGGGGCGATCCCCATGATGTCCCTGTATCATTTGAGCAGTGTTTCCATCATTTTCAGACTTTTTAGTAGGGTTGAGCGAAACGGATCGGTCATTTTCATAAGTCGCCGACTTTTGGCACAGTCGGGTTTCATGAAACCCGACCCGATCCCAGCGTTGGATCGGCCATGCGGTACGCGATCTTCGCGCCAAAGTCGCGTTTCATATGACGCTTTCAGCGCCTTTTCTCATCCAATGAAGGTGGACACAGAGTGTGGGCAGCGTGATGACATAGGTCCTGGTCCCCACCATCTTAGAGAAGGGCATGGCAGTGATTGGCTTGCTTTCTGCGGCGTCACAGGGGCTATAAAGGGGTGTGCACGCCGACCGTCATCTTACTGCTGCTGATCTGAGCATAGGAAGAGGTTGCTGCCGTGTCGTCAGAAGCAGGGATAGAATTAGGCAGGGTCCATTAACCCGCAAACCGCTTGTGCTGTAGCGATTTCCACTGTCCAACACCACCTTTTCTTTGCAGGGACAGTGGAGGCTAGATTTCTCTTCATCAGCTCTGTAGCTTATAGGGCTGCCCTAGAAGGCTCCCTGATACCTGCATTGCTGTGTGTACGCTGCTGTGCAAACCAACTGCTTTTTTAAAAGCAAAAATCCTGTTGCTCCTTCCTTTCTGCACAGTTATCTTGTTTGTTTGTCCTCACTTTTTGTGTGCAGCAGTCCTTTTTATTGCTGCCTGCCATACTTTTCAGAGATTATTGTAGGGAGATAGATTTTGTAGTACAGTCCCTTTTTTTTTTTAATATCTTGCAGCCACTTTCAGCCCCTGAAACCGTGTAGTGTAAAACAGTGGGCCTGTTTTTTTCTGCACTGTCCCACACATAAAAAGGGAGATTCATATTGCCAATCAGTGCATCTGTGCCAGTAGTGTCAGTGGTTTCTGTCAGTCATTTAGAGCCACAGAAACTATACTGTGATATAGTGGGCCTGATTGATTCACTTGTCTCCCATATAAAAAAAAAATAAAATGAAGGGAGAATAATATTGCCAAATCTGTGCCAGTCGTGTCAGTGGTTTCTGTCAGTCATTTAGTGCCACATAAATTATACTGTGATATAGTGGACTGTATAGGAGTTGGTTACTCTAAGGTTCAGCACCTGTTCACACTTAGTCTATGTTCGGATGTGATGGTCAGTTTTTTCAAATGTATTATTTAGCCTTCTGACCGAGCACTCCGCCTCCTAGCCACAGGTGTTTTAATTGCAGCAGGTTCAGTACCCCTCCACAGCGAGTGAGAATGTGAGTCTAAGAAGAGGTTTTCATAGGTACCCATTCACATGAAGACGTTTATTCTCAGTGAGGAAGGAAATCGTAGGACCTGGTATAAGAGAGATGCCGTAAAGTGGCTACCAGGTACACATAAAATTGGCCATTTTTATGCGCTAAACGTTCTAATTTTTCATATTTCTAGTGCAGTAATGCAGTTCAATTTTCGTGTTTCTCGTTTGCATGTTTCAGCGCTACAGTGTGCTGCCTTATTTGCTTGACTGTATAGGAGTTGGTTACTCTAAGGTTCAGCACCTGTTCACACTTAGTCTATGTTTGGATGTGACGGTCAGTTTTTTCAAATGTATTATTTAGCCTTCTGACTAGTGTTGAGCGATACCTTCAGATATCGGAAAGTATCGGTATCGGAAAGTATCGGCCGATACCGGCACAATATCGGATCTCGCCGATACCGATACCTGTTATGATCTGGTGGCCTAGGAGCAGCATGGGAAGTACTCTGGAGAAGGTGGTACCTGTACTAACCGCAGACCATGAACTTAACACCCCAACTAGAAGTAGCCGTGGAATGTACCTAACACTCCCTAGACATCTCGACACAGCCGGCGGACTAAATACCCCTAGAGATAGAAAAGGGAAAACTATCTTGCCTCAGAGAAAATCCCCAAAGGATAGACAGCCCCCCACACATATTGACTGTGAGAGGAGAGGGAAATAACATACGCAGACTGAAATCAGGATTTAGCAAAGGAGGCCGCTCTAGGTAAATAGAAAGGATCGGACAGAGTACTATGCGGTCAGTATTAAAACACTAGAAAATATCCACCACAGAAAATACAAAATCTCCACATCTAACTAAAGATATGGAGGGTATATCTGCATGTCCAGAGATACTAGCTTGGCTGAACAAATCCTTATACAGACCAAGCTGGACAAGACAAACATGGAAAGGAACTGAACAATAAGGCCCACAGCATGTGGACTGCAAAAAACAAGGCCAGAACTTATCTTTGTTGAAATGAACAGCAAGGCAGGAGAGACCAGGAAGGGATGTGAATCCTCCAGGAACCATGGACAACTGGCACTGACTAGAGGGTCAAGCAAGACTAAATAGCCCAGTCAGGATTGCAATAAGTGGACACACCTGATGATTGCAGCGATCCAAAGACAGCAGCGCTACCACTTATAACCACCGGAGGGAGCCCAAGAGCAGAATTCACAACAGTACCCACCCCCTTGAGGAGGGGTCACTGAACCCTCACTAGAGCCCCCAGGCCGATCAGGACGAGCCAAATGATCTTATGATCGGTCAAGACCACAATACGGTGCTTGGCCCCCTCAAGCCAATGTCGCCACTCCTCAAATGCCCACTTCATAGCCAACAACTCACGATTGCCGACATCATAATTGCGTTCCGCAGGCGAAAACTTTCGAGAAAAGAAGGCACACGGTTTCATCAAGGAACCATCAGAATTCCTCTGAGACAAAACGGCCCCTGCCCCAATCTCAGAAGCGTCAACCTCAACCTGAAATGGAAGAGAAACATCCGGCTGACGCAACACAGGGGCAGAAATAAATCGGCGTTTAAGCTCCTGAATGGCAGAAACAGCTGCAGAGGACCAATTCATCACATCAGCGCCTTTCTTTGTCAAATCGGTCAGGGGTTTAACCACACTGGAGAAGTTGGCAATGAAACGGCGATAAAAATTAGCAAAGCCCAAAAATTTCTGAAGGATCTTCACGGATGTGGGCTGGATCCAATCATGAATGGCCTGAACCTTATCCGGATCCATTTCTATAGATGAGGGAGAAAAAATGAAGCCCAAAAAAGAAACCTTCTGTACTCCGAAGAGGCACTTAGACCCCTTCACAAACAAAGCATTATCACAAAGGATCTGAAATACCATCCTGACTTGCTTCACATGAGACTCCCAATCATCTGAAAAAATCAAAATATCATCCAAATATACAATCATGAATTTATCAAGATAATTCCAAAATATATCATGAAGGACTGAAACACAGATGGAGCATTAGAGAGCCCGAATGGCATCACAAGGTATTCAAAATGGCCTTCGGGCGTATTAAACGCAGTTTTCCATTCGTCACCCTGCTTAATACGAACAAGATTATATGCCCCTCGAAGGTCAATCTTAGTAAACCAACTTGCCCCCTTAATCCTAGCAAACAAATCAGAAAGCAAAGGCAAAGGGTATTGGAATTTGACCGTGATCTTATTCAAGAGGCGATAATCAATACAGGGTCTCAAGGAGCCATCCTTCTTGGCAACAAAAAAAAAACCTGCTCCCAATGGTGAAGAAGATGGCCGAATATGCCCCTTTTCCAAAGACTCCTTAACATAACTCCGCATGGCGGCATGTTCTGGCACAGACAGGTTGAAAAGTCGGCCCTTAGGGAACTTACAGCCTGGAATCAAGTCAATAGCACAATCACAGTCCCTATGCGGTGGAAGGGAACTGGACTTGGGCTCATCAAATACATCCTGGAAATCTGACAAAAACTCAGGAATTTCAGAAGCGGGGAGGAGGAAATTGACATCAAAGGAACGTCACCATGAACCCCCTGACAACCCCAACTAGTCACAGACATAGATTTCCAATCTAATACCGGATTATGCACCTGTAACCATGGGAAACCCTGTACAATAGCATCATGGAAATTATGCAACACCAGAAAACGACAATCTTCCTGATGGGCTGGCGCCATGCACATGGTCAGCTATGTCCAAAACTGAGGTTTATTTTTAGCCAACGGTGTAGCATCAATGCCCCTCAAAGGAATAGGACTCTGCAAAGGCTGCAAGGGGAAACCACAACGTCTGGCAAATTCTAAGTCCATTAAGTTTAAAGCGGCGCCTGAATCCACAAATGCCATGACAGAAAATGACGATAATGAGTAGATCAGGGTCACAGATAACAGAAATTTAGGTTGTACAGTACTGATGGTAACGGAACTAGCGATTCTCTTGGTACGCTTAGGGCAATCAAAAATAACATGAGCAGAATCGCCGCAGTAAAAACACGACCTATTCTGACGTCTGAATCCTTGTCGTTCAGCTCTAGACACAGTCCTATCACACTGCATAGGCTCAGGACTCCGCTCGGAAGACAACGCCATAGTGTGCACAACTCTGCGCTCGTGCAAGCGCCGATCAATCTGAATGGCCAGAGACATAGAATCACTCAGACCAGCAGGCGTGGGGAACCGCACCATAACATCTTTAACGGATTCAGAAAGACCCTTTCTGAAAATTGCCGCCAAGGCATCCTCATTCCATTTAGTCAGCACAGACCATTTTCTAAATTTCTGGCAATACGACTCTGCCGCTTCTTGACCCTGACACAGGGCCAACAAGGTCTTCTCAGCATGATCCACTGAATTAGGTTCATCATAAAATAACCCTAGCGCCTGAAAGAAGGTGTCTACATTAAGCAAAGCCGGATTCCCAGATTCCAGGGAAAATGCCCAAACCTGAGGATCACCATGCAGCAGAGAGATGACAATTTTAACCTGCTGGATGGGATCACCAGAGGAACGGGGTTTCAGAGCAAAAAACAGTTTACAGTTATTTTTAAAGCTCAAAAATTTGGACCTGTCCCCAAAAAACAAATCAGGAGTTGGAATTCTAGGTTCTAAAACCGGAGTCTGAACGATATAATCGTAAATACCCTGTACTCTAGCAGCAAGTTGATCCACACGAGAAGCCAATCCCTGAACATCCATGCCAGCGCCAAACTCCTGAGCCACCCAGAGGTAAAGAGGAAAGAAAAGACACAACAGACTACAGAAAAAAAATGGCTCAGCACTTTCCTTCCTTTCTTCTGAGATGCGATTAACTCATTGTTGGCCAGTTGTACTGTTATGATCTGGTGGCCTAGGAGCAGCATGGGAAGTACTCTGGAGAAGGTGGCAACTGTACTAACCGCAGTCCCTGAACTTAACACCGCAACTAGAAGTAGCTGTGGAATGTACCTAACACTCCCTAGACATCTCGACACAGCCGGAGGACTAAATACCCCTAGAGATAGAAAAGGGAAAACTATCTTGCCTCAGAGAAAATCCCCAAAGGATAGACAGCCCCCCACAAATATTGACTGTGAGAGGAGAGGGAAATAACATACGCAGACTGAAATCAGGATTTAGCAAAGGAGGCCGCTCTAGCTAAATAGAAAGGATAGGACAGAGTACTATGCGGTCAGTGTTATGGTTCTCAATGGCAAGAGAACATAGCCCCAGCAAACATAAGAACTAGCTCTTGGAAGGATGGAAACTAAACTGACCATGAACTAAACCTGCCGCACAACTAACAGTAGCCGGGTAGCGTAGCCTGCGTTTTATCCCTAGACGCCCAGCGCCGGCCGGAGGACTAACTAATCCTGGCAGAGGAAAATATAGTCCTGGCTCACCTCTAGAGAAATTTCCCCGAAAGGCAGACAGAGGCCCCCACAAATATTGGCGGTGATTTTAGAAGAAATGACAAACGTAGTATGAAAATAGGTTTAGCAAAATTGAGGTCCGCTTACTAGATAGCAGGAAGACAGAAAGGGCACTTTCATGGTCAGCTGAAAACCCTATCAAGACACCATCCTGAAATTACTTTAAGACTCTAGTATTAACTCATAACATCAGAGTGGCAATTTCAGATCACAAGAGCTTTCCAGACACAGAAACAAAACTACAGCTGTGAACTGGAACAAAATGCAAAAACAAACAAGGACCAAAGTCCAACTTAGCTGGGAGTTGTCTAGCAGCAGGAACATGCACAGAAAGGCTTCTGATTACAATGTTGACCGGCATGGAAGTGACAGAGGAGCAAGGCTAAATAGCGACTCCCACATCCTGATGGAAACAGGTGAACAGAGAGGATGATGCACACCAGTTCAATTCCACCAGTGGCCACAGGGGGAGCCCAAAATCCAATTTCACAACAGTACCCCCCCCTCAAGGAGGGGTCACCGAACCCTCACCAGAACCACCAGGGCGATCAGGATGAGCCCTATGAAAGGCACGGACCAAATCGGAGGCATGAACATCAGAGGCAGTCACCCAAGAATTATCCTCCTGACCGTATCCCTTCCTTTTGACCAGATACTGGAGTTTCCGTCTGGAAACACGGGAGTCCAAGATTTTTTCCACAACGTACTCCAACTCGCCCTCAACCAACACCGGAGCATGAGGCTCAACGGAAGGCACAACCGGTACCTCATACCTGCGCAATAATGACCGATGAAAAACATTATGAATAGAAAAAGATGCAGGGAGGTCCAAACGGAAGGACACAGGGTTAAGAATCTCCAATATCTTGTACGGGCCGATGAACCGAGGCTTAAACTTGGGAGAAGAAACCCTCATAGGGACAAAACGAGAAGACAACCACACCAAGTCCCCAACACAAAGCCGAGGACCAACCCGACGCCGGCGGTTGGCAAAAAGCTGAGTCTTCTCCTGGGACAACTTCAAATTGTCCACTACCTGCCCCCAAATCTGATGCAACCTCTCAACCACAGCATCCACTCCAGGACAATCCGAAGATTCCACCTGACCAGAAGAAAATCGAGGATGAAACCCCGAATTACAGAAAAAGGGAGACACCAAGGTGGCAGAGCTGGCCCGATTATTGAGGGCAAACTCCGCTAAAGGCAGAAAAGCAACCCAATCATCCTGATCTGCAGACACAAAACACCTCAAATATGTCTCCAAGGTCTGATTCGTCCGCTCGGTCTGGCCATTAGTCTGAGGATGGAAAGCAGACGAGAAAGACAAATCTATGCCCATCCTAGCACAGAATGCTCGCCAAAATCTAGACACGAATTGGGTACCTCTGTCAGAAACGATATTCTCCGGAATACCATGCAAACGGACCACATTTTGAAAAAACAGAGGAACCAACTCGGAAGAAGAAGGCAACTTAGGCAGGGGAACCAAATGGACCATCTTAGAGAAACGATCACACACCACCCAGATGACAGACATCTTCTGAGAAACAGGAAGATCCGAAATAAAATCCATCGAGATGTGCGTCCAGGGCCTCTTTGGGATAGGCAAGGGCAACAACAATCCACTAGCCCGAGAACAACAAGGCTTGGCCCGAGCGCAAACGTCACAAGACTGCACGAAGCCTCGCACATCTCGAGACAGGGAAGGCCACCAGAAGGACCTTGCCACCAAATCCCTGGTACCAAAGATTCCAGGATGACCTGCCAACGCAGAAGAATGAACCTCAGAAATGACTTTACTGGTCCAATCATCAGGAACAAACAGTCTACCAGGTGGGCAACGATCAGGTCTATCCGCCTGAAAAAATTACCAGGGGAGTCAGGCTCAAAACTCCTAGAAAGGGCATCCGCCTTAACATTTTTAGAACCCGGCAGGTAGGACACCACAAAATTAAACCGAGAGAAAAACAACGACCAGCGCGACTGTCTAGGATTCAGGCGTCTGGCGGACTCAAGATAAATTAGATTTTTGTGGTCAGTCAATACCACCACCTGATGTCTAGCCCCCTCAAGCCAATGACGCCACTCCTCAAAAGCCCACTTCATGGCCAAAAGCTCCCGATTCCCAACATCATAATTCCGCTCGGCGGGCGAAAATTTACGCGAGAAAAAAGCACAAGGTCTCATCACGGAGCAATCGGAACTTCTCTGCGACAAAACCGCCCCAGCTCCGATTTCAGAAGCGTCGACCTCAACCTGAAAAGGAAGAGCAACATCAGGCTGACGCAACACAGGGGCGGAAGAAATGCGGCGCTTAAGCTCCCGAAAGGCCTCCACAGCAGCAGGGGACCAATCAGCAACATCAGCACCCTTCTTAGTCAAATCAGTCAATGGCTTAACAACATCAGAAAAACCAGCAATAAATCGACGATAAAAGTTAGCAAAGCCCAAAAATTTCTGAAGACTCTTAAGAGAAGAGGGTTGCGTCCAATCACAAATAGCCTGAACCTTGACAGGATCCATCTCGATGGAAGAGGGGGAAAAAATATATCCCAAAAAGGAAATCTTTTGAACCCCAAAAACACACTTAGAACCCTTCACACACAAGGAATTAGACCGCAAAACCTGAAAAACCCTCCTGACCTGCTGGACATGAGAGTCCCAGTCATCCGAAAAAATCAAAATATCATCCAGATACACAATCATAAATTTATCCAAATAATCACGGAAAATGTCATGCATAAAGGACTGAAAGACTGAAGGGGCATTTGAAAGACCAAAAGGCATCACCAAATACTCAAAGTGGCCCTCGGGCGTATTAAATGCGGTTTTCCACTCATCCCCCTGCTTAATTCGCACCAAATTATACGCCCCACGGAGATCTATCTTAGAGAACCACTTGGCCCCCTTTATGCGAGCAAACAAATCAGTCAGCAGTGGCAACGGATATTGATATTTAACCGTGATTTTATTCAAAAGCCGATAATCAATGCACGGCCTCAAAGAGCCATCTTTCTTAGCCACAAAGAAAAAACCGGCTCCTAAGGGAGATGACGAAGGACGAATATGTCCCTTTTCCAAGGACTCCTTTATATATTCCCGCATAGCAGCATGCTCAGGCACAGACAGATTAAATAAACGACCCTTAGGGTATTTACTACCCGGAATCAAATCTATGGCACAATTGCACTCCCGGTGCGGAGGTAATGAACCAAGCTTAGGTTCTTCAAAACCTCACGATATTCAGTCAAGAATTCAGGAATCTCAGAGGGAATAGATGATGAAATGGAAACCACAGGTACGTCCCCATGCGTCCCCTTACATCCCCAGCTTAACACAGACATAGCTTTCCAGTCAAGGACTGGGTTATGAGATTGCAGCCATGGCAATCCAAGCACCAACACATCATGTAGGTTATACAGCACAAGAAAGCGAATAATCTCCTGGTGATCCGGATTAATCCGCATAGTTACTTGTGTCCAGTATTGTGGTTTATTGCTAGCCAATGGGGTGGAGTCAATCCCCTTCAGGGGTATAGGAGTTTCAAGAGGCTCTAAATCATACCCACAGCGTTTGGCAAAGGACCAATCCATAAGACTCAAAGCGGCGCCAGAGTCGACATAGGCGTCCGCGATAATAGATGATAAAGAACAAATCAGGGTCACAGATAGAATAAACTTAGACTGTAAAGTGCCAATTGAAACAGACTTATCAAGCTTCTTAGTACGCTTAGAGCATGCTGATATAACATGAGTTGAATCACCGCAATAGAAGCACAACCCATTTTTTCGTCTAAAATTCTGCCGTTCACTTCTGGACAGAATTCTATCACATTGCATATTCTCTGGCGTTTTCTCAGTAGATACCGCCAAATGGTGCACAGGTTTGCGCTCCCGCAGACGCCTATCGATCTGGATAGCCATTGTCATGGACTCATTCAGACCCGCAGGCACAGGGAACCCCACCATAACATCCTTAATGGCATCAGAGAGACCCTCTCTGAAATTCGCCGCCAGGGCGCACTCATTCCACTGAGTAAGCACAGCCCATTTACGGAATTTCTGGCAGTATACTTCAGCTTCGTCTTGCCCCTGAGATAGGGACATCAAGGCCTTTTCCGCCTGAAGTTCTAACTGAGGTTCCTCATAAAGCAACCCCAAGGCCAGAAAAAACGCATCCACATTGAGCAACGCAGGATACCCTGGAGCCAATGCAAAAGCCCAATCCTAAGGGTCGCCCCGGAGCAAGGAAATCACAATCCTGACCTGCTGAGCAGGATCTCCAGCAGAGCGAGATTTCAGGGACAAAAACAACTTGCAATTATTTTTGAAATTTTGAAAGCAAGATCTATTCCCCGAGAAAAATTCAGGCAAAGGAATTCTAGGTTCAGATATAGGAACATGAACAACAAAATCTTGTAAATTTTGAACTTTCGTGGTGAGATTATTCAAACCTGCAGCTAAACTCTGAATATCCATTTTAAACAGGTGAACACAGAGCCATTCCAGGATTAGAAGGAGAGAGAGAGAGAGAAAGGCTGCAATATAGGCAGACTTGCAAGAGATTCAATTACAAGCACACTCAGAACTGAGGAAAAAAAAAAAAAAAAAAAAAAATCTTCAGCAGACTTCTCTTTTCTCTCCTTTCTCTGTTAATTAATTTAACCCTTTTAGGGCCGGTCAAACTGTTATGGTTCTCAATGGCAAGAGAACATAGCCCCAGCAAACATAAGAACTAGCTCTTGGAAGGATGGAAACTAAACTGACCATGAACTAAACCTGCCGCACAACTAACAGTAGCCGGGTAGCGTAGCCTGCGTTTTATCCCTAGACGCCCAGCGCCGGCCGGAGGACTAACTAATCCTGGCAGAGGAAAATATAGTCCTGGCTCACCTCTAGAGAAATTTCCCCGAAAGGCAGACAGAGGCCCCCACAAATATTGGCGGTGATTTTAGAAGAAATGACAAACGTAGTATGAAAATAGGTTTAGCAAAATTGAGGTCCGCTTACTAGATAGCAGGAAGACAGAAAGGGCACTTTCATGGTCAGCTGAAAACCCTATCAAGACACCATCCTGAAATTACTTTAAGACTCTAGTATTAACTCATAACATCAGAGTGGCAATTTCAGATCACAAGAGCTTTCCAGACACAGAAACAAAACTACAGCTGTGAACTGGAACAAAATGCAAAAACAAACAAGGACCAAAGTCCAACTTAGCTGGGAGTTGTCTAGCAGCAGGAACATGCACAGAAAGGCTTCTGATTACAATGTTGACCGGCATGGAAGTGACAGAGGAGCAAGGCTAAATAGCGACTCCCACATCCTGATGGAAACAGGTGAACAGAGAGGATGATGCACACCAGTTCAATTCCACCAGTGGCCACAGGGGGAGCCCAAAATCCAATTTCACAACAGGTCAGTATTAAAACACTAGAAAATATCCACCACAGAAAATACAAAATCTCCACATCTAACTAAAGATATGGAGGGTATATCTGCATCTCCAGAGATACCAGCTTGGCTGAACAAATCCTTATACAGACCAAGCTGGACAAGACTAAAATGGAAAGGCACTGAACAATAAGGCCCACAGCATGTGGACTGCAAAAAACAAGGCCAGAACATATCTTTGTTGAAATGAACAGCAAAGCAGGAGAGACCAGGAAGAGATGTGAATCCTCCAGGAACCATGGACAACTGGCACTGACAAGAGGGTCAAGCAAGACTAAATAGCCCAGTCAGGATTGCAATAAGTGGGCACACCTGATGATTGCAGCGATCCAAAGACAGCAGCGCTACCACTTATAACCACCGGAGGGAGCCCAAGAGCAGAATTCACAACAGATACCCGATACCAATGCAAGTCAAAAGGACGAAAATATCGGAATTAAAATAAACCCATTCTTTCCTTGTAGGTTCATTCTACATGAAGGAAAACAACTAAGAATAATGCAGGATGTATTGGGGGAGGTGGCGGAGACATTAAAGGCATAGAGGTTTAGCCCAATCAAATAGAATAGCAGGAATTTTAATTTTTTTTAAGACTTTCAGAGTTACAAAGATATTAACTATGTTAAGATTTTTTTTATTTTGTCAGATATTGATGTTTCACTACTTCCATGCCCTTCACCCTCTTTTTTACTTCTCCCACACTTTCTTCTTCATCAGCATCTTTGACATCAACTTCATCTTCACCTTATTCATCTTCTTCTTCATCTTCTACCTATAATTTTTTTTGTGTTACATTGTTCATATTCTTTTTATTTAACTATTATTCTTCTTCATATTCAAGTTCTTCATCATATTCTTATTTGTGACAGGCATTCCCGTAGTTGTTATCTATAAAAGTTTGAAGATTACACCTTCCGTTCTGCCTGTCACAAAACAGTTAGATTTGTCCGCGTTCAGTTTGGCCTGCAGCATTAGGCTTTATCCAGGGGCACCACGAGGAGGAACGGGCTCACCCCCATACACTGCTTAGTCTTCTTCAGCTTATAATTTAGATAACATCTTTTGCTCTGATATTTAGTGTTATGCTTAATGTTCTTCTGCTCTTTGTTCTGCAGCCTCTTGTTCTTCTGCTTCTCGGTCTCCCATGTCGTCGTCGTCTCCAGGGTCGTCGTCATCTCAGTGGTTGTCATCTCTGGTGTCGTTGTCATCTTAGGGGTGGTCTTCCGGGTCATCGTCTTTAGGGTCTTGAACTTGGAAATGTAGCAGAAGGTACAAGAAGGCTGAGAAAATGCAGAGAAACAGCTGATGGAACTGGAACTTGGATGGCTAACCGAAGGTCCAAGAGCCAATGGAACTACCGAGGACCAGCTGACGTTACTGGAACCCGGTTACTAAGCAGGAGGTACCCGTGCCTGAAAGAACTACCAAGGACCACCTGACGTTGGTGGAACTCGGATACCCAGAGGGAGGCACCTAAGCCAAAGGCTCTGCCCGGAACCAGCTGACGGTACTAGAACCAGGATGGGGACCTATTCAAGCTTGTCTTCTTACAGCCCCAACTAGTGGGTTTGGAGCAAAGGGTCAGCAGGGGGAGCAGAGTGTAGGCCGAAGCCTGCACTGCAGGCATTTGGAGGTCTGTTGTGTCTGCGTGGCATTTGCAGGACACGTTGCCAGCTACACAGCAGGGGAACAGCTGGCGGTGCTGAACCCCACTGACAGAGTGGCGGGTGTTTTGCTCTGTGCAGCCAGCACTTCCGAGCACCAACTGGCAGTGTTAGAGCCCAGGGACAGCAGGAGGAGAGGGAGCATAGTGTAGGACGAAGCCTAATTGAACCAATTTTAAAGGTAACCTTTAACCCCCCCTCAGGTGTTACAAACTAGAAGAGCCACACCTTGGGGAGCAGTAATGCTGCCCACGTCAAAGGTTGCTCTTTTAATTTTGTTCCTTGCACACGCTGAGTGAAACACGTACCACATTTAGGCTCTTATACAGTCAAAACTGTCTTGGAGGAGGGCGTTCCCTTCTTAATGAGACGCAGCACAGCTGGCAAAAATACCACCTTGGTGCTTGGCGCGGCCTCCTGAGCATCGCATTTTGCTGTACAGGAGTCTGCGCTGTTGCGTTATCCCTTGGCCATGCGCTGCCCGTCTTCTGACATCATTTCATGTTGGCTGGTGCGGTTCGCGATGCCCATGAATCCCAGCCCAGCAGTGTCTTTACATTGTTAAAACACTGCAGGGCTGGGATTCATGGCCTTGCGCAGTACATATGTTCGCCTCTCACTCGGGTCCTTACACCTGCTTCAGACTGTGCGGCGTCAGCTGATCCCTTATTGCATGCCACGGCCATGAAGCCGCACAGTCTGAAGAAGGCGGAAGGAGATGAGTGACAGGCGAACATATGCACTGCTCATGCCCGTCAATCACACCCTCGCAGTCAAAATAAATAAGACACCGAGGGGCGTTGTGTCAGGCAGGGCGGCCGAAGAGGCGCAGCCAGCCAAACAATGATGTGAGAAGATGGGGAGCGCTACTAAGGGGGGTGCAGCGTGTCATTACAAAGGAAAGTCACACCTGAGGGACGTTTTAATGGTCTCAGGGGACACATTTTAGACGTGTTCAGTTCCACGTGTGCAAGGAGAATAAGTTTATGAGCCACCTTGCACAAATGCAGCATGACTGCTGTACAAGGTGGCTGTAATACATACAAACGCCGGGGGGGGGGACAGGTTCCCTTCAATTTCAGTTCTTGTGTCTGCGTGGCTTTTGCAGGACACGTTGCCAGCTACACTGCAGGGGAACAGCTGGTGGTGCTGAACCCCACTGACACATTGGCTGGAGTTTTTCTCTGTGCAGCCAGCACTTCCGGGCGCCAACTGGTGGTGTTAGAGCCCAGGGTCAGCAGGAGGAGAGGGAGCAGAGTGTAGTCCGAAGCCTGCACTGGCGGCAGCTTTGTGTCTGCGTGGCTTTTGCAGGACACGTTGCTGGCTACACAGCAGGGGAACAGCTGGCGTTGCTGAACCCCACTGACACATTTGCGAGGTGTTTGGCTTTGTGCAGCCAGCACTTCCAGGCACCAACTGGCAGTGTTAGAGCCCAGGGACAGCAGGAGGAGAGGGAGCAGAGTGTAGGCCGAAGCCTAATTGAACCAATTTTAAAGGTAACCTTTAACCCCCCCTCAGGTGTTACAAACTAGAAGAGCCACACCTTGGGCAGCTGTAATGCTGCACAAGTCAAAGGTTGCTCTTTAAGTTTTGAATCTTGCAGACGCTGAATGAAACACGTATAACATTTAGCCCCTTATACAGTCAAACTGTCTTGGAGGTGTGACTTTCCTTCTTAATGAGACGCAGCACAGCTGTCAAAAATCCCACCTTGGTGCTGGGCGCAGTCTCCTGAGCATTGTTATTAGCTGTACAGGAGTCTGCGCTGTTGTGTTACCCTTGGCCATGCGCTGTTTGTGCAGCCCGTCTTCTGACATCATTTCATGTCGGCTGGTGCGGTTCTCGATGCCCATGAATCCCAGCCCAGCAGTGTCTTTACATTGTTTCACACTGCGGGGCTGGGATTCATGGCCTTGCGCAGTACATATGTTCGCCTCTCACTCGTGTCCTTACACCTGCTACAGACTGTGCGGCGTCAGCTGATCCCTTATCGCATGCCACGGCCATGAAGCCGTACAGTCTGAAGAAGGCGGAAGGAGATGAGTGACAGGCGAAGATATGCACTGCTCATGCCCGTCAATCACACCCTCGCAGTCAAAATAAATAAGACACCGAGGGGCGTTGTGTCGGGCAGGGCGGCCGCAGAGGCGCAGCCAGCCAAACAATGATGTGAGAAGACGGGCAGTGCTACCAAGGGGGGTGCAGCGTGTCATTACAAAGGAAAGTCACATCTGAGGGACATTTTAAAGGTCTCAGGGGACACATTTTAGACGTGTTCAGTTCCACGTGTGCAAGGAGAATAAGTTTATGAGCCACCTTGCACAAATGCAGCATGACTGCTGTACAAGGTGGCTGTAATACATACAAACACCTGGGGGGGGACAGGTTCTCTTCAATTTCAGTTCTTGTGTCTGCTTGGCTTTTGCAGGACACGTTGCCAGCTACACAGCAGGGGAACAGCTGGCGTTGCTGAACCCCACTGACACATTGGCGAGGTGTTTGGCTCTGTGCAGCCAGCACTTCCGGGCCCCAACTGGCGTTGTTAGAGCCCAGGGTCAACAGGAGGAGTAGAGGGAGCAGAGTGTAGGGCGAAGCCTGCACTGGCGGCAGCTTTGTGTCTGTGTGGCTTTTGCAGGACACGTTGCCGGCTACACAGCGGGGGAACAGCTGGTGTCACTGAACCCCACTGACACATTGGCGAGGTGTTTGGCTCTGTGCAGCCAGCACTTCCGGGCCCCAACTGGCGTTGTTAGAGCCCAGGGTCAACAGGAGGAGTAGAGGGAGCAGAGTGTAGGGCGAAGCCTGCACTGGCGGCAGCTTTGTGTCTGTGTGGCTTTTGCAGGACACGTTGCCGGCTACACAGCGGGGGAACAGCTGGTGTCACTGAACCCCACTGACACATTGGCGAGGTGTTTGGCTCTGTGCAGCCAGCACTTCCAGGCACCAACTGGCAGTGTTAGAGCCCAGGGACAGCAGGAGGAGAGGGAGCAGAGTGTAGGCCGAAGCCTAATTGAACCAATTTTAAAGGTAACCTTTAACCCCCCCTCAGGTGTTACAAACTAGAAGAGCCACACCTTGGGCAGCTGTAATGCTGCACAAGTCAAAGGTTGCTCTTTAAGTTTTGAATCTTGCAGACGCTGAATGAAACACGTATAACATTTAGCCCCTTATACAGTCAAACTGTCTTGGAGGTGTGACTTTCCTTCTTAATGAGACGCAGCACAGCTGTCAAAAATCCCACCTTGGTGCTGGGCGCAGTCTCCTGAGCATTGTTATTAGCTGTACAGGAGTCTGCGCTGTTGTGTTACCCTTGGCCATGCGCTGTTTGTGCAGCCCGTCTTCTGACATCATTTCATGTCGGCTGGTGCGGTTCTCGATGCCCATGAATCCCAGCCCAGCAGTGTCTTTACATTGTTTCACACTGCGGGGCTGGGATTCATGGCCTTGCGCAGTACATATGTTCGCCTCTCACTCGTGTCCTTACACCTGCTACAGACTGTGCGGCGTCAGCTGATCCCTTATCGCATGCCACGGCCATGAAGCCGTACAGTCTGAAGAAGGCGGAAGGAGATGAGTGACAGGCGAAGATATGCACTGCTCATGCCCGTCAATCACACCCTCGCAGTCAAAATAAATAAGACACCGAGGGGCGTTGTGTCGGGCAGGGCGGCCGCAGAGGCGCAGCCAGCCAAACAATGATGTGAGAAGACGGGCAGTGCTACCAAGGGGGGTGCAGCGTGTCATTACAAAGGAAAGTCACATCTGAGGGACATTTTAAAGGTCTCAGGGGACACATTTTAGACGTGTTCAGTTCCACGTGTGCAAGGAGAATAAGTTTATGAGCCACCTTGCACAAATGCAGCATGACTGCTGTACAAGGTGGCTGTAATACATACAAACACCTGGGGGGGGACAGGTTCTCTTCAATTTCAGTTCTTGTGTCTGCTTGGCTTTTGCAGGACACGTTGCCAGCTACACAGCAGGGGAACAGCTGGCGTTGCTGAACCCCACTGACACATTGGCGAGGTGTTTGGCTCTGTGCAGCCAGCACTTCCGGGCCCCAACTGGCGTTGTTAGAGCCCAGGGTCAACAGGAGGAGTAGAGGGAGCAGAGTGTAGGGCGAAGCCTGCACTGGCGGCAGCTTTGTGTCTGTGTGGCTTTTGCAGGACACGTTGCCGGCTACACAGCGGGGGAA
Source organism: Ranitomeya variabilis (assembly GCF_051348905.1). NCBI lineage: Eukaryota > Metazoa > Chordata > Amphibia > Anura > Dendrobatidae > Ranitomeya > Ranitomeya variabilis. The sequence goes on from NC_135232.1 coordinate 1,154,291,147, forward strand.
CAGCTGGTGTCACTGAACCCCACTGACACATTGGCGAGGTGTTTGGCTCTGTGCAGCCAGCACTTCTGGGCCCCAACTGGCGTTGTTAGAGCCCAGGGTCAGTAGGAGGAGTAGAGGGAGCAGAGTGTAGGCCGAAGCCTGCACTGGCGGCAGCTTTGTGTCTGCGTGGCGTTTGCAGGACACTTTGCCAGCTACACAGCAGGGGAACAGCTGGCGTTGCTGAACCCCACTGACACATTGGCGAGGTGTTTGGCTCTGTGCAGCCAGCACTTCTGGGCCCCAACTGGCGGTGTTAGAGCTCAGGGTCAGCAGGAGGAGTAGAGGGAGCATAGTGTAGGCCGAAGCCTGCACTGGCGGCAGCTTTGTGTCTGCGTGGCGTTTGCAGGACACGTTGCCAGCTACACAGCAGGGGAACAGCTGGCGTTGCTGAACCCCACTGACACATTGGCGAGGTGTTTGGCTCTGTGCAGCCAGCACTTCTGGGCCCCAACTGGCGTTGTTAGAGCCCAGGGTCAGCAGGAGGAGTAGAGGGAGCATAGTGAAGGCCGAAGCCTGCACTGGAGGCAGCTTTGTGTCTGCGTGGCGTTTGCAGGAAACGTTGCCAGCTACACAGCAGGGGAACAGCTGGTGGTGCTGAACCCCACTGACACATTGGCGGGTGTTTTGCTCTGTGCAGCCAGCACTTCCGGGCCCCAACTGGCGGTATTAGAGCCCAGGCTCTGCGGGAGGAGCAGAGTGTAGGCCGAAGCCTAATTGAACCAATTTTAAAGGTAACCACACCTTGGGCAGCAGTAAGGCTGCACAAGTCCAAGGTTGCTCTTTTAAATTTTGTTCCTTGCACACGCTGAAAGAAACACGTATAACATTTAGCCCCTTATACAGTCAAACTGTCTTGGAGGCGGGAGTTTCCTTCTTAATGAGACGCAGCCCAGCTGTCAAAAATCCCACCTTGGTGCTGGGCGCAGCCTCCTGAGCATCGTTATTTGATGTACAGGAGTCTGCGCTGTCGTGTTATCCCTTGGCCTTGCGCTGTTAGCGCTGCCCGTCTTCTGACATCATTTAATGTCGGCCGGTGCGGTTCGCGATGCCCATGAATCCCAGCCCCGCAGTGTCTTTTCCTTAATTCACACTGCGGGGCTGGGATTCATGGCCTTGCGCAGTACATATGTTCGCCTCTCACACTCGGGTCCTTACACCTGCTTCAGACTGTGCGGCGTCAGCTGATCCCTTATCGCATGTCGTGGCCATGAAGCCGCACAGTCTGAAGAAGGCGGAAGGAGATGAGTGACAGCCTGGCCAAGATATGCACTGCTCATGTCCGTCAATCACACCCTCGCAGTCAAAATAAATAAGACACTGAGGGGCGTTGTGTCGGGCAGGGCAGCCGCAGAGGCGCAGCCAGCCAAACAATGATGTCAGAAAAAGGGCTGCGCTACCAAGGGGGTCGCTGCGTGTCATTACAAAGGAAAGTTACACCTCAGGGACGTTTTAATGGTCTCGGGGGACACATTTTATACGTGTTGAGTTCGACGTGTGCAAGGAGAATAACTTAGTGTGCCACCTTGTACAAATGCAGCATTACTGCTGTACAAGGTGGCTGTTATACATACAAATGCCTGGGGGGGGGGACAGGTTCCCTTCTATTTCAGTTCTTGTGTCTGCGTGGCTTTTGCAGGACACGATGCCGGCTACACAGCAGGGGAACAGCTGGCGTTGCTGAACCCCACTGACACATTGGCGAGGTGTTTGGCTCTGTGCAGCCAGCACTTCTGGGCCCCAACTGGCATTGTTAGAGCCCAGGGTCAGCAGGAGGAGTAGAGGGAGCATAGTGTAGGCCGAAGCCTGCACTGGAGGCAGCTTTGTGTCTGCGTGGCGTTTGCAGGACACGTTGCCAGCTACACAGCAGGGGAACAGCTGGCGGTGCTGAACCCCACTGACACATTGGCGGGTGTTTTTCTCTGTGAAGCTAGCACTTTCGGGCGCAAACTGGCGGTGTTAGAGCCCAGGGTCAGCAGGAAGAGCAGAGTGTAGGCCGAAGCCTGCACTGGAGCAAGTTGAATGGGAACCTTTAACCCCCCCCCCAAGGCGTTTGTAGCTGAAGGAGCCATCTTGTACAGCACTAATGCTGAAAAAGCTAATCTTAGCTCTTTTAATTATGGTCCTTGCAAACGCTGAACTTGACACTTATGAAATGTGTCCCCTCACACCGTTAAACCGTCCAGTAGGTGGAACTTTCATTTGTCATGTGACGCAGCACAGCCGTCATTCTTACCCCCTTGGCGCCGTGCGCTGCCTCATCAGCGTTGTTTGAATCTGTCCCGGAGCCTGCGCTGTTATGTTAGCCCTTGGCCATGCACACATTTTGCGCTGCCCGTCTTCTGACATCATTTGGTGTCAGGCTGGCTGCGCCTGTGCGGCCGCGCTGGCCAAGATCCTGCCTCGCTGTGTCATCTAATGTAATCACTCTGTGGACCTGTGATCCGTGGGCATGAGCAGTGCATATCCTCACCTCTCACTCCCCTCCCTACGGCTTCTTCAGACTGTGCGGCGTCACGGCCGTGGCATGCTATTAGGGATCAGCTGACGGCGCACAGTCTGAACAAGGCGTAGGGAGATGAGTGAGAGGCGGAGGTTAAGATATGCACTGCACATGTCCATGGATCACAGGCCCGCAGTGGGATTAAATCAGAAGACACTACGAGGCGGGATCTCGTCCAGCGCGGCCGCACAGGCGCAGCCAGCCTGACACCAAATAATGTCAGAAGACGGGCAGCGCTAAGTGTGCATGGCCAAGGGCTAACATAACAGCGCAGGCTCCGGGACAGATTCAAACAACGCTGAGGAGGCAGCGCACGGCGCCAAGGGGGTAAGAATGACGGCTGTGCTGCGTCACGTGACAAATGAAAGTTCCACCTACAGGACGGTTGAACGGTGTGAGGGGACACATTTCATAAGTGTTAGGTTCAGCATGTGCAAGGAGCACCACGAAAAGAGGCACTTTTTCCTTTTGCTTCATTACTGCTGCACAAGGTGGCTCTTTCAGTAACAAACGCCTGGGGGGGGACAGGTTCCCTTAAATTTAAGTTCTTGTGCCTGCGTGGCGGTCGCATGACACGTTGCCATATACACAGCAGGGGAGCAGCAGGCATTACGGAACCCCACTAACACATTGGCGAGGTGTTTGGCTCTGTGCGGACAGCACTTCCGGACAACAACTAGCGGTGTTGGAGCCCAGGGACAGAAGGAGGAGGAGGTGGAGGAGAGAGGAGGGATTGCCACACACACAGCTGGGGAACAGCTGACGTTACTGAACCACAATAACAGAGGAGCGACTGTTGATTGTGCGGACAGCACTTCCAGGCAACAACTAGCGGTGTTGGAGCCCAGGGACAGAAGGAGGAGGAGGTGGAGGAGAGATGAGGGATTGCCACACACACACAGCTGGGGAACAGCTGACGTTACTGAACCCCAATAACAGAGGAGCGACTGTTGACTGTGCGGACAGCACTTCCAGGCAACAACTAGTGGTGTTGGAGCCCAGGGACAGAAGGAGGAGGAGGTGGAGGAGATAGGAGGGATTGCCACACACACAGCTGGGGAACAGCTGACGTTACTGAACCCCAATAACAGAGGAGCGACTGTTGACTGTGCGGACAGCACTTCCAGGCAACAACTAGCGGTGTTGGAGCCCAGGGACAGAAGGAGGAGGTGGAGGAGAGAGGAGGGATTGCCACACACACATCTGGGGAACAGCTGACGTTACTGAACCCCAATAACAGAGGAGCGACTGTTGACTGTGCGGACAGCACTTCCAGGCAACAACTAGCGGTGTTGGAGCCCAGGGACAGAAGGAGGAGGAGGTGGAGGAGAGAGGAGGGATTGCCACACACACAGCTGGGGAACAGCTGACGTTACTGAACCCCAATAACAGAGGAGCGACTGTTGACTGTGCGGACAGCACTTCCAGGCAACAACTAGTGGTGTTGGAGCCCAGGGACAGAAGGAGGAGGAGGTGGAGGAGAGAGGAGGGATAGCCACACACACAGCTGGGGAACAGCTGACGTTACTGAACCCCAATAACAGAGGAGCGACTGTTGACTGTGCGGACAGCACTTCCAGGCAACAACTAGCGGTGTTGGAGCCCAGGGACAGCAGGAGGAGCAGATAGGAGGCATTGCAGCACACACAGCAGGGGAGCAGCTGATGTTACTGAACCCCAGTAACACGGCAGCAAGTGTTGACTGTGCGGACAGCACTTCCAGGCACCAACTAGCGGTGTTGGAGCCCAGGGACAGCAGGAGGAGCAGAGGAACACAGTGTAGGCCGAAGCCTGATTGGAGAAAGTCGAAAGGGAACCTTTAACCCCCCCAAGGCATTTGTAGCTGAAAGAGCCAGCTTGTGCAGCACAAAGGATGCAAAAGGAAAAGGTGGCTCTTTTCATTATGCTCCTTGCAAACACAGAACTAAACACTTATAAAATGTGTCCCCTAATACCGTGAGACCTTCCCGGAGGTGGGACATTCCTTCGTAATATGACGCAGCACAGCCGTCATTCCTACCCCCTTGGCGCCGTGCCCCAGCTCCTCAGCGTTGTTTGATTCCGTCCCGCAGCCTGCGCTGTTATGTTATCCCTTGGCCAGGCACACTTAGCGCTGCCCATCTTCTGACATCATTTGGTGTCAGTCTGGCTGCGCCTGTGCGTCTGCGCTGGCCGAGATCCTGCTTCGCAGTGTCGTCTAATGTAATCCCACCGCAGGCCTGGGATCCATGGCCATGCGCAGTGCATATCCTCGCCTCTCACTCCCCTCCCTCCGGCTTCTTCAGACTGTGCGGTGTCATGGCCGTGGCATGCTATTAGGGATCAGCTGACGGCGCACAGTCTGAAGAAGGCGAAGGGAGATGAGTGAGAGGCGGAGGTGCAGATATGCACTGCGCATGCTCATGGATCCCAGGCCCGCAGAGTGATTAAATCCGAAGACACTGCGAGGCGGGATCTCGGCCAGCGCGGCCGCACAGGCGCAGTCAGCCTGACACCAAATGATGTCAGAAGAGGGGCAGCACTAAGTGTGCCTGGCCAAGGGATAACATAACAGCGCAGGTTTCGGGACAGAATCAAACAACGCTGAGGAGGCGGCGCACGGCGCCAAGGGGGTAAGAATGACAGCTGTGCTGCGTCACATTACGAAGGAAAGTCCCACCTACGGGACGGTTTTACGGTATCAGTGGACACATTTTATAAGTGTTAAGTTCTGCGTGTGCAAGGAGCTAAACAAAAACAGCTACCTTTTCCTTGTGCAGCATTACTGCTGCACAAGGTGGCTCTTTCAGTAACAAACACCTGGTGGGGGGGGACAGGTTCCCTTACATTTCAGTTGTTGTGTCAGCGTGGCGGTCGCAGGACACATTGCCGGCTACACAGCTGGGGATCAGCTGATGTTACTGAAACCCAATAACACTGGGTTGTATGTTTTGACTGTGCAGACGGCACTTCTGAGCCTCAACTGGTGGTGTTGGAGCCAGGAATTAAAGTTCAGGTGGTAGAAAGATGAACACAACAGGAGACCTGGATACTGTAGACAGTCACCTAATTATTTAATCAGGAAGAGGAGTGGCAAATTCCTGCGAGATCCAGGCCTTGTTCATTTTCAGGAAAGTAAGCCGGTCAATGTTATCGGAGGACAGTCGCATGCGACGGTCTGTTAGTACACCACCTGCAGCACTAAAGACGCGTTCCGATAATACACTAGCCGCAGGGCAAGCCAGCACCTCCAATGCATACTGGCTTAGCTCTGGCCATGTATCCAGCTTTGAGACCCAAAACTTGAAAGGGGAAGAGCCGTCTGGGAGTACAGCAAGAGGGCAAGACATGTAGTCTGTCACCATCTGAAGGAACCGTTGCCTCCTGCTGACTGGAGCCGTCTGTGATGGTGTAGACTTTTGTGGTGGGCACACAAAACTGTGCCACAGTTGGGCCATACTGGTCTTGCCTTGGGCAGAGGCACTGCTTCTGCTCCCTCTTTGTGCAGAGCCTCCTCCACTGCCTTCACGCACTGAGCTGCTTTGTAATGCACTAGCAGCACTTCTCTCAGTTGGACTGGAGAAGATGATGGAATTCACCAGTGTGTCTTGGTACTCCCGCATTTTTCGCTCCCGGTTCAACGGTGTGATGAGGCTTTCTATGTTGTCCCGGTAGCGAGGATCGAGGAGGGTGAACACCCAATAATCAGACATGTTGAGAATGTGGGCGATGCGGCGGTCGTTTCTCAGGCACTGCAGCATGTAATCCACCATGTGCTGCAGACTGCCAACTGGCCAAGAAACGCTGTCCCCTGCTTGAGGCGTGATCTCTGCCCACTCGTCATCACCCCACCCTCGCTGTACACACTGACTACTGGACAATTGTGTAACTCCCTCCTCTGGACGGATGTCTTCCTCCTCCATTGACTCCTCCTCATCCTCCTCACAAAGTGTCCCCTGCCTACGCATTTGTGAGGAACCACGTGGCGCTGACTGTCCAGAAGATGATGGAAATGGTGAATCCTCATCCTCCACCTCTTCCACAACATCATCCCTTAGCGCTTGCAGTGATTTTTCAAGCAGGCAGATAAGGGGGACAGTCATGCTGACTAGTGCATCATCTGCACTCGCCATCCGCGTGGAATAATCGAAGGGACGCAAAACCTGGCAGACGTCCTTCATAGTGGCCCACTCTGTGGTTGTGAAGTCTGAATGGCGCGGAGTGCGACTTCTTTGCGCCTGATGCAGCTGGTACTCCATTACTGCTTGCTGCTGCTCACACAACCGCTCCAACATATGTAACGTGGAATTCCACCTGGTAGGTAGGTCACATATGATGCGATGTTCCGGAAGGCGGAGTCGGCGCTGCAGAGACGCAATGCGCGATTTTGCCGTGCTGGAACGCCGCAAGTGAGCACACTCTAGGCGGGCCTTGTGCAGCAGTGCATCAAGATCCGGATAGTCCCTCAAAAAACTCTGCACGACCAAATTGAGCACATGTGCCAGACATGGGATGTGAGTGAGGTTGCCGAGGCCCAGAGCTGCCACCAGATTTCGGCCATTATCACACACTACCATGCCTGGCTGGAGATTCGCTGCCACAAACCACACATCGCTCTCCTGCTTGATGGCATTCCAGAGCTCCTGCGCTGTGTGGCTTCGATTCCCCAAAGAAATTAATTTCAAGACGGCCTGTTGACGTTTGTCCACGGCTGTGCTCATGTCGGTCGTAACAGGTGAACATTCACGGGTCCATGTGGAGGTGGACTGTGACGGCTCCTGCAGCGACGATTCTGAAGAACTTGTGTAAGAGGAGGAGTCAATGCGTACAGACTGGATTCCTGCAATCCTTGGAGTGGGCAGGACACGTCCTGCGCCACTCGCACGATCTGTACCCGGCTCAACAACATTAAACCAATGGGCAGTGAGGGAAAGGTATCGCCCCTGTCCATGTTGACTGGTCCACGCATCGGTGGTGAGGTGGACCTTGCTACTGACGGCGTTCAGTAGCACGTGTTTTATGTGTCCCTCCACATGCTTGTGCAGGGCAGGGATGGCTTGCCTGCTGAAATAAAAGCGGCTGGGCACACTGTACTGTGGGACTGCCAATGACATCAGGTCACGGAAGCTGTCAGTCTCCACCAGCCTGAATGACAGCATTTCCAGTGACAGAAGTTTGGCAGTGCCTGCAGTCAGAGCCTGTGCTCGTGGGTGGTTTGCCGAGAAAGGCCGCCTTTTCTCCCATGCCTGTACTACCGATGTAGACTGGCCTGGGAGTGTGAGGATAACTGGGAACGTGGTGCTGCGGGTGGAATTACAGTGGGTCTCTGGACAACAGTGCCAGAGGTTCTTCCACGGCGATCCTGGGAGGAAGCCTAACCAGCTGCGTGTGAGCTGGAGGAAGAGGCAACACGAGCTGAAGAGGTGGTAGCTGCCGCTGTTGGTTGGCCTAGCTCTTCAGTGTGTTTTTGTAACTCCGCCGCGTGCCTGTTCCGCACATGTTTCAGGTATTGAGGTGGCTGACATTTCTCCCTCTTTTGACTTTGTGATGACACACCTTGCATTTGACATAGCAAATGTCATCTGCAACTGTGTCAAAAAAGGACCAGGCACTGCAAGTCTTGGAAGCGCCCTTTTTGGCTTTTGGAAGAGACACGCTCCTAACGGGTGCCAAAGTGGAGGCTACAGGATCCGCAGTCTTCCCCCTCCCTCTCCTTCTTTGGCCCGTTCAGGGAATCTCTTCCTCAGAGCTGCTCCCACCACCTTCCTGTCCCTCACGCCAAGATGGGTCAAGGACCTCATCATCTACACTACCCTCTGCCACCAACTGCTCCTCCTGGGTAGTCTCAGCAGCAGAGCATGCACCAGAAAGTGGCACCTGAGTGTCATCAGCGGATGCGTCCTGCGATGTGGTGACCGGAGGCACTGGCCCACCCGCCTCTTCAGACTCAGAGAGAAAAAGCTGTTGGGCATCACTGCACACTGCCTCTTCTACCATTTCTCCAATGCTGCTTGGCTGGCCCCCTGTTTCCAAGCCAAGAGATTCAGAGAACAGAAGTAGAGACGGCTCCTGTCCTGGGCTCTCTGTCTGCCTGGGCAATTTGGCAGGTGGTGAAGAGACAGATGGGTGCTCTCCAGTGCTCTGTGTCTGAGAGGATGTGGCACTAATTGAAGTTGATGCGTTAGTTGCCATCCATCCGACAATGGCTTCAATTTGGTCTTCACGCAGCAGCGGTGTAGTGCGCTCTATGACAAAGCTGCGCATGAAGGACTGTTCCCTGCTGAAACTGAGTGATGATGAGTCACCGGTGCCTGCAGCAGGCACAGAATCCCCACGTCCTCTCCCACGCCCACGTGCCTTACTCCCTGCCTTCTTCATCTTGGTTGACTGATAAAGATAAGCAGAAAAGTACTAACGGCTTAGTGTGCTTATTCCTGAACAGCTCCTAACAGGTATAAGAAACACTAATTTTCTAAAGTGTGGACTAGACTTTAATATGAGCTAATGTGGCCTACACAACTGTAAAGTGGTGTGTTTGGTGAACTTTATTATTTATTTATTTTTTGGGGGCTGAACTGACAACAGGGCGAGCTGCACTCACACGGAGACCGTGCAGACAGCCGTAAACGGCGCTGCAAGGCCCCAAAAACCTCCTCTACGTTATCCTATGTAGTGTTTTTCCACAATTTAGCTGGATACGGGTGGAAATCCACTTATAGGAATTATTTGAAAAAATGTGCAGCAGCCTGCACTATTTGCAAAAAAGGACAATGGAATGGATAGAACTGTATGAGTCAGTGAACCACCCTGAGCTGGATACAACCTGCTATGGCTGCACACAGACTACAGAGTGGGCTGCACTCACTCACACACACACACACACACAGACCTTGCAGATCGCTGTGAAAACAGAGCTGCAAGGCAAAAGCAAGGTGAACACACAGCGGTTGCTAAATTAGCCTGGGAAAAGCACAAAGAAGCAAATCGCTATCTCAACTGGTCCTCAGTCAGAACACAGCGTCCTATGCCTAACTGAATTCACAGCAGAGTGAGCCCAAAATGGCGCCAGCGACTTTTAAACTGCAGCATGACATCATTTCAGCAGCCAATCACAGCCTTGCCAGTAGTTTCATGCCCACCATGCTGAACAGGATGTGCCCACACTTGTAATCAGTCCTCATTGGCTGAATTTGTGCTGTTTAAATTGAGAACTTCCGATTCCGGTATCCGATATGCGGCAGGTATCGGATCTCGGTATCGGAATTCCGATACCGCAAATATCAGCTGATACCCGATACTTGCGGTATCGGAATGCTCAACACTACTTCTGACCGAGCACTCCGCCTCCTAGCCACAGGTGTTTTAATTGCAGCAGGTTCAGTACCCCTCCACAGCGAGTGAGAATGTGAGTCTAAGAAGAGGTTTTCATAGGTACCCATTCACATGGAGACGTTTATTCTCAGTGAGGAAGGAAATCGTAGGACCTGGTATAAGAGAGATGCCGTAAAGTGGCTACCAGGTACACATAAAATTGGCCATTTTTATGCGTTAACGCTCTCATTTTTCATATTTCTAGTGCAGTAATGCAGTTCAATTTTTGTGTTTCTCGTTTGCATGTTTCAGCGCTACAGTGTGCTGCCTTATTTGCTTGACTGTATAGGAGTTGGTTACTCTAAGGTTCAGCACCTGTTCACACTTAGTCTATGTTTGGATGTGACAGTCAGTTTTTTCAAATGTATTATTTAGCCTTCTGACCGAGCACTCCGCCTCCTAGCCACAGGTGTCTTAATTGCAGCAGGTTCAGTACCCCTCCACAGCGAGTGAGAATGTAAGTCTAAGAAGAGGTTTTCACAGGTACCCATTCACATGGAGACGTTTATTCTCAGGGAGGAAGGAAATCGTAGGACCTGGTATAAGAGAGATGCCGTAAAGTGGCTACCAGGTACACATAAAATTGGCCATTTTTATGCGCTAAACGCTTTCATTTTTCATATTTCTAGTGCAGTAATGCAGTTCAATTTTCGTGTTTCTCATTTGCATGTTTCAGCGCTACAGTGTGCTGCCTTATTTGCTTGATTTTCCCTGCAGTCTCACACACCTGTAAAGGGAGATTTAAATTCACCACGAGTTTGCGTACACCTTCTGACTGGTTTTACAGTACCAAATACCGTTTGTTTGGTTACATTTTTGAAAGAATGAGGAAGTCTGGTGGAAGAGGTCTTGGTTGTGGCCGTGGGCGGTCATTGCCAGCTGTTAATGATGGTAGTGGTGGTGGAGCATCAGGTGGTCATGGGAAAAGCAATATAGCACCTAAGTCTACAGTTGTTGAGCCAGCGTCATCGTCTGGCTACACAAGGCCTCAAACGCACCCTTTTCTGGGAGTAGGAAAACCGCTTTTAAAGCCGGAGCAGCAGGAAAAAGTTTTGGCTTTCCTTGCTGACTCTGCCTCTAGCTCTTTCGCCTCCTCTTCGGAAAGTGCAAAATGTAAAAGCAGCACGTCGTCAGTGGATGTTCCCGGTCAGGGACAAGTCGCTTCCTTGTGTTCTTCACCCAGAACTACAGAGAAGGATGCGTCAGGCGACACAATGTGTTACTCCATGGAGCTCTTTACACATACCGTTCCTGGGTTAGAAAGGGAAATTGTTAACAGGCCATGCCCATTACAAGATGAATCGGACATGGAGTGCACAGATGCACAGCCACAGCCAGATTATTATGCTGTTCCTTTGACTCAGATCAGAACATTGCCCTCGCAGTGTACTGATCCAGAATCTGACCCTGATGAGACTATGGTGCCCCGTCCCGAACGCTATAGCACCGGCTTACACGGTGACACAGAGGAAGGTGCACAGGACATAGAAGAGGAGGTGATAGATGACCCAGTTGTTGACCCCGATTGGCAGCCATTGGGGGAACAGGGTGCAGGCGGCAGTAGCTCTGAAACGGAGGAGGAGCCGCAGCAGGCGTCAACATCGCAACAGGTTCCATCTGGCAGGCCCGTATCTGGCCAAAAACGTGTGGCAAAACCAAAACCAGTTGTAGGACAGCGTGGCCATCCAGTTAAAGTAGCTCAGTGTGCAATGCCTGAAAAGGTATCCGATAGTAGGAAGAGTGCAGTCTGGCATTTTTTTAACCAACATCCAAATGATCAGTGCAAAGTAATCTGTAAAAAATGCTCAAGGACCTTCAGCAGAGGTCAGAATGTTAAAAATATAAATACAAGTTGCATGCATAGACATTTAACCACCATGCACTTGCAAGCCTGGACTAACTACCAAACGTCCCTTAATGTTGTAGCACCCTCTCACAATGAAGCTAGTCAGCAACGCTACATCCCTTCCCTCACTGTAAGCCCACCGTTTACCACACCACCTGCAGTAAATGTGGAGGTTTCCTCGCAAGGCCAAAGCAGTCATGGAATCACCAGGTGTGTGGTAGGAAACACTGTATGTAGGGCAACAGCAAGAATACCATCACCAACCCTCTCTCAGTCTGCCATGTCCACCGGCACCCCCGCTAGTTCCACCATATGCAGCTCTCCAGTCCAGCTCACCTTACATGAGACTCTCGTTAGGAAAAGGAAATACTCATCCTCGCATCCGCATACACAGGGTTTGAATGCCCACATTGCTAGACTAATCTCGTTAGAGATGATGCCCTACCGGTTAGTTGAAAGCAAAGCTTTCAAAGCCCTGATGGACTATGCTGTACCAGGCTACTAGCTACCCAGTCGATACTTCTTTTCGAGAAAAGCCATCCCAGCCCTCCACCAGCATGTAAAAGACCGCATTGTTCATGCACTCAGGCAATCTGTGAGTAGAAAGGTGCACCTGACAACAGATGTATGGACCAGTAGGCATGGCCAGGGGTGTTACGTCTCCATCACGGCACACTGGATTAATGTGGTGGATGCAGGGTCGACAGGGGACAGCAATATTGGGACAGTTCTGCCTAGCCCACGGTCTAGGAAACAGTTGGCTGTAGGCGTTTGTCCCCCCTCCTCCTCGTCCTCCAGCAGAAGCGAGAGCTCATCCACAGACCGCAGTCGCACTACCACTCCATCCGCAGCTGCCACTGTTGCACAAGAGGTGTCCCATTATGGAACAGCTAGTGGCAAGCGTCAGCAGGCTGTATTGGCAATGAAGTGTTTGGGCGACAACAGACACACCGCGGAAGTTCTGTCCGAGTACTTGCAGCAAGAAACTCAGTCATGACTGGGCACTGTATATCTTGAGGCAGGCAAGGTAGTGAGTGATAACGGAAGGAATTTTTTGGCTGCCATAGCCCTTTCACAACTGAAACACATGCCTTGCCTGGCTCACACCTTTCACCTGGTGGTGCAGTGCTTCCTGAAAAGTTACCTTGCTGAGATTACTGCAGGGAGATAGTAATTGTAGGACAGTCCCTTTTTTTTTTTTTTTTTTTAATTCTCCCTGACAAAAAAAAACATAGTGGGAGATTAAGATTGGCATTTGTGCTTGAGTGCCGGTCTTGTGTGTGCCATCTGTCTCAAATTATTGGGGCACATAAAACCTAGTGTGTCATACTGGGAATTTTTTTTTTTTTAATTCTCCCTGAAAAAAAAAACATAGTGGGAGATTAAGATTGGCATTTGTGCTTGAGTGCCTGTCTTGTGTGTGCCATCTGTCTCAAATTATTGGGGCACATAAATCCTAGTGTGTCATACTGGGAATTTTTTTAATTCTCCCTGAAAAAAAAAACATAGTGGGAGATTAGGATTGGCATTTGTGATTGAGTGCCTGTCTTGTGTGTGCCATCTGTCTCAAATTATTGGGGCAGATAAATCCTAGTGTGTCATACTGGGAATTTTTTTAATTCTCCCTGAAAAAAAAAACATAGTGGGAGATTAAGATTGGCATTTGTGCTTGAGTGCCGGTCTTGTGTGTGCCATCTGTCTCAAATTATTGGGGCACTTAAAACCTAGTGTGTCATACTGGGAATTTTTTTTTTTTTTTTAATTCTCCCTGAAAAAAAAACATAGTGGGAGATTAAGATTGGCATTTGTGCTTGAGTGTCGGTCTTTTGTGTGCCATCTGTCTCAAATTATTGGGGCACATAAAACCTAGTGTGTCATACTGGGAATTTTTTTAATTCTCCCTGAAAAAAAAAACATAGTGGGAGATTAAGATTGGCATTTGTGCTTGAGTGCCGGTCTTGTGTGTGCCATCTGTCTCAAATTATTGGGGCACATAAAACCTAGTGTGTAACATTGGGCCTGATTTTCCTTTCATTGTCAGCCACCTATAAAGGTATATATAAATCCTACAAAAGTTTGAGTTCACCTTATAAGTTGTTTTACAGTAACAGATACCGTTAATTTGGTTACGTTTTGCAAACAATGAGGAAGTCTGGTGGAAGAGGTTGTGGCCGTGGGCGGTCATTGTCAGCTGGTAATGATGGTAGTGGTGGTGGAGCATCAGGTGGTCGTGGTAAAAGCAATACAGCACCTAAGTCTCGAGTTGTTGAGCCAGGTTCATCGTCTGGCTACACAAGGCCTCGAACGCTCCCTTTTCTGGGAGTAGGAAAACCGCTTTTAAAGCCGGAGCAGCAAGAACAAGTTTTGGCTTTCCTTGCTGACTCAGCCTCTAGCTCTTTTGCCTCCTCTTCTGAAAGTGCTAAATGTAAAAGCAGCGTGTCGTTAGTGGATGTTCACGGTCAGGGACAAGTCGCTTCCTTGTCTTCTTCACCCAGAACAAGAGAGAAGGATGCGTCAGGCGACACAACGGGTTACTCCATGGAGCTCTTTACACATACCGTTCCTGGGTTAGACAGTGAAACAGTTAACAGGCCATGCCCATTAGAAGTTGAATCGAACATGGAGTGCACTGATGCACAGCCACAGCCAGATTTCTATGCTGTTCCTTTCACTCAGACCAGAACATTGCCCTCACAGTGTACTGAGCCAGAATCAAACCCAGCTGAGACTATGGTGCCCCGTCACGAACGCTATACCACCGGCTTACACGGTGACACAGACAAAGTTGCACACGAGATAGAAGAGGAGGTCATAGATGACCCAGTTGTTGACCCCGATTGGCAGCCATTGGGGGAACAGGGTGCAGGCGGCAGAAGTTCTGAAGTGGAGGAGGAGGAGGAGGAGCCGCAGCAGGCATCAACATCACAACAGGTTCCATCTGCCGGGCCCGTATCTGGCCAAAAACGCGTGGCAAAACCAAAACCAGTCGGAGGACAGCGTGGCCATCCGGTTAAAGAAGCTCAGTCTGCAATGCCTGAAAAGGTATCCGATAGTAGAAAGAGTGCAGTCTGGCATTTTTTTAAACAACATCCAAATGATCAGCGCAAAGTCATCTGTCAAAAATGTTCAACTACCTTAAGCAGAGGTCAGAATCTTAAAAGTCTAAATACAAGTTGCATGCATAGACATTTAACCACCATGCATTTGCAAGCCTGGACTAACTACCAAACGTCCCTAAAGGTTGCAGCACCCTCGGCCAATTAAGCTAGTCAGCAACTCTACATCCCTTCCCTCACTGTAAGCCCAACATTTCCCGCACCACCTGCAGTATCTGTGCAGCTTTCGTCTCCAGGTCAAAGCAGTCAGGGAATCACCAGGTTCATAGTAGGAAACACTGCATGTAGGGCACCGGCAAGAATACCATCTCCAACCCTCTCTCAGTCTGCCATGTCCACCGGCACCACCGCTAGTTCCACGATCTCCAGCTCTCCAGTCCAGCTCACCCCACATGAGACTCTTGTTAGGAAAAGGAAGTACTCATCCTCGCATCCGCGTACACAGGGTTTGAACACCCACATTGCTAGACTAATCTCATTAGAGATGATGCCTGTTGTGAACTCTGTTTCCGGGCTCCCTCCTGTGGTCATGAGTGGTACTGTGTGAGTTCTCTCTTTGGGCTCCTCCTGGTGGCTCTTTTTGTTATTTTGCAGGTTCTGGCAGGATCAGCTGTCTCGTCATCTGCTAGTTAGGTTTCCTATTTAATCCACCTGGTCCTTCATTCCTTGCCTGTTGCCGTTGTATTCAGTGCTATTCTGATTGCTCCTGTTTACATCCGTTATCAGTCTCTCCAAGAGAAGCTAAGTTCTGTTTGCTTATTTTTGCTCATCTGTGTTCAAGATGTTTCCTAGTATATGATGAGTTTTTGTCCAGCTTGCTAATATGTGATTTCCCTGCTTGCTGGTGCTCTGGGGTGCTGAGTTGCTCCCCCCACATCGTTAGTTGGTGTGGGGGTTCTCGCATTCTCTGCGTGGATATTTTTGCATAGGGTTTTTTACTGACCGCACAGATCCCTTGCTATTTTCTGCTATCTAGCGTTAGCGGGCCTCATTTGCTTAACCTGTTTCATCTCTGCGTTTGTCTTTTCCTCTTAACTCACCGTTATTATTTGTGGGGGCTTCTATATCTCTGGGGGATTTCTCTGAGGCAAGTGAGGTCTTTACTTTCTCTTTAGGGGTAGTCAGTTTCTCAGGCTGTGAAGAGACGTCTAGGATTTCAGGAAACGTTCCACGGCTGCCTATAGTGTGTGCGGTTAGGATCAGGTTTGCGGTTAGTCCAGTTACCACATCCCCAGAGCTCGTCCTATTATTTTCTACTTAGCTGGTTAGATTTATGATCCTAAGCCACTAGGATCATAACAGTGCAACAGGCCAAAAGTGTTAAATGCATCGCAAAAGTGGGATAAGAGAAATCCTGAGTTCAATTTTTTTTTCTGCTCTGCAGTCTGTCCTGCTTCTCTCCTCCCCTTAATCTCTGGGTGGCTTTGAGTTCTGCTGCAGACATGGATATTCAGAGTCTGACTTCTAGTGTGGATCATCTTGCTGCAAGGGTGCAAAGCAATCAGGATTTTGTTGTTCACAGTCCTATGTCTGAGCCAAAAGTACCTATTCCTGAGTTTTTTTCTGGAGATAGATCTAGGTTTCTGAATTTTAAGAATAATTGTAAATTATTTCTTTCTTTGAGACCTCGTTCCTATGGTGATTCTGCTCAGCAAGTTAGAATTGTTATCTCTCTGTTACGCGGCGACCCTCAAGATTGGGCCTTCTCCCTGGCGCCAGGAGATCCTGCATTGCTGAATGTGGATGCGTTTTTTCTGGCGCTTGGATTGCTTTATGAGGAACCTAATCTGGAGAACCAGGCAGAAAAGGCCTTGCTGGCTCTCTCTCAGGGTCAGGATGAAGCTGAGGTGTATTGTCAAAAATTTCGGAAATGGTCGGTGCTTACTCAATGGAATGAGTGTGCCCTGGCTGCAAATTTCAGAGAAGGTCTTTCTGAAGCCATTAAGAATGTTATAGTGGGGTTCCCCATGCCTGCGAGTCTGAATGAGTCAATGGCTTTGGCCGTTCAGATTGATCGGCGGTTGCGGGAGCGCAAACCTGCGCACCATCTGGCGGTGTTTTCTGAACAGAAACCTGAGTCTATGCAATGTGATAGGATTCTGACCAGAATGGAACGGCAAAATCATAGATGTCAGAATGGGTTGTGCTTTTACTGTGGTGATTCAGCTCATGTTATCTCAGCATGCTCTAAGCGCACAAAAAACTTTGCTAGATCTGTCACCATTGGTACTGTACAGCCTAAATTCATTTTGTCTGTTACTTTGATTTGCTCTCTGTCATCCTACTCAGTTATGGCTTTTGTAGATTCAGGTGCCACCCTGAATCTGATGGATTTGTCATTTGCCAAGCGCTGTGGTTTTATCCTTGAGCCATTACAGTTCCCTATTCCATTGAAGGGAATTGATGCTACACCATTGGCCAAGAATAAACCTCAATACTGGACTCAAGTGACCATGTGTATGACTCCTGCACATCAGGAGGTGATTCGCTTTCTTGTGTTATATAATTTGCATGACGTTGTCGTGTTGGGTCTGCCATGGTTGCAGGCTCATAATCCAGTCCTGGATTGGAAAGCTATGTCTGTGTTGAGTTGGGGTTGCCAGGGAATTCATGGCGATGCTCCCTTGGTATCAATTGCTTCCTCTACTCCTTCTGAAGTCCTTGAGTTTTTGTCGGACTACCAGGATGTATTTGATGAGCCCAAATCCAGTGCCCTACCTCCTCATAGGGTTTGTGATTGTGCTATAAATTTGATTCCTGGTAGTAAGTTCCCTAAGGGACGATTGTTTAATTTGTCTGTACCAGAGCATGCCGCTATGCGGAGCTATGTAAAGGAGTCTTTGGAGAAGGGACATATTCGCCCCTCCTCGTCCCCTCTTGGTGCGGGATTCTTTTTTGTGGCCAAGAAGGATGGTTCTTTGAGACCCTGTATAGATTATCGCCTTCTAAATAAAATCACGGTCAAATTCCAGTATCCCTTGCCATTGTTGTCTGATCTGTTTGCTCGGATTAGGGGGTCTAGTTGGTTCACCAAGATAGATCTTCGCGGTGCGTATAATCTTGTGCGTATAAAACAGGGCGATGAATGGAAAACAGCATTTAATACGCCCGAAGGCCATTTTGAGTACTTGGTGATGCCTTTTGGACTTTCTAATGCCCCTTCTGTGTTTCAGTCCTTCATGCACGATATCTTCCGAGAATATCTGGATAAATTTATGATTGTGTATCTGGATGATATTTTGGTCTTTTCAGATGATTGGGATCCCATGTGAAGCAGGTCAGGATGGTATTTCAGGTCCTGCGTGCCAATGCCTTGTTTGTGAAGGGTTCCAAATGTCTCTTCGGAGTCCAGAAAGTTTCCTTTTTGGGCTTTATTTTTTCTCCTTCTTCTATTGAGATGGACCCAGTCAAGGTCCAGGCTATTCATGATTGGACTCAACCTACATTGGTTAAGAGTCTTCAGAAGTTCTTGGGTTTTGCTAATTTTTACCATCGCTTCATTGCTAATTTTTCTGGTGTGGTTAAACCTTTGACGGATTTGACCAAGAAGGGTTCTGATGTGACTAACCGGTCTCCTGCGGCCGTTGAGGCCTTTCAGGAGCTGAAGCGCCGGTTTTCTTCGGCTCCAGTTTTATGTCAGCCAGATGTCTCTCTTCCCTTCCAGGTCGAGGTTGATGCTTCTGAAATTGGAGCAGGGGCTGTTTTGTCACAGAGAAGCTCTGATTGCTCTGTGATGATGCCATGTGCCTTCTTTTCAAGAAAATTTTCGCCGGCTGAACGAAATTATGATGTTGGTAATCGGGAGTTGTTGGCAATGAAGTGGGCATTTGAGGAGTGGCGACACTGGCTAGAGGGAGCTAAGCATCGTGTGGTGGTCTTGACTGATCATAAAAATTTGATTTATCTTGAGTCGGCCAAGCGGTTGAATCCTAGACAGGCTCGTTGGTCGTTGTTTTTCTCACGTTTCGATTTTGTGGTCTCGTACCTTCCTGGTTCGAAGAACGTGAAGGCTGATGCTCTTTCTAGGAGTTTTGTGCCTGACTCCCCTGGAGTTTCTGAGCCGGTTGGTATCCTCAAAGAGGGGGTAATTTTGTCTGCCATTTCCCCAGATTTGCGACGGGTGTTACAGGAATTTCAGGCGGATAGACCTGACCGTTGTCCATCAGAGAGACTGTTTGTCCCAGATAGATGGACCAGCAGAGTTATTTCCGAGGTCCATTCTTCAGTGTTGGCGGGTCATCCTGGGATTTTTGGTACCAGAGATTTGGTGGCTAGATCCTTCTGGTGGCCTTCCTTGTCGCGGGATGTGCGTTCCTTTGTGCAGTCCTGTGGGATTTGTGCTCGGGCTAAGCCTTGCTGTTCTCGTGCCAGTGGTTTGCTTTTGCCTTTGCCGGTTCCTAAGAGGCCTTGGATGCATATTTCCATGGATTTTATTTCGGATCTTCCGGTCTCTCAGAGAATGTCTGTCATCTGGGTGGTTTGTGATCGTTTTTCTAAAATGGTCCATTTGGTGCCCTTGCCTAAGTTGCCTTCTTCCTCCAATTTGGTTCCGTTATTTTTTCAGAATGTGGTTCGTCTGCACGGCATCCCTGAAAACATTGTGTCTGACAGAGGATCCCAGTTTGTGTCCAGATTTTGGCGGTCCTTTTGTGCTAAGATGGGCATTGATTTGTCTTTTTCGTCGGCCTTCCATCCTCAAACGAATGGCCAAACCGAGCGAACTAACCAGACCTTGGAAACTTATTTGAGATGTTTTGTTTCTGCTGACCAGGATGATTGGGTGACTTTTTTGCCATTGGCCGAGTTTGCCCTTAATAATCGGGCTAGTTCGGCTACTTTGGTTTTGCCTTTTTTTTGTAATTCTGGTTTTCATCCTCGTTTTTCCTCGGGTCAGGTTGAGTCTTCGGACTGTCCTGGGGTGGATTCTGTGGTGGATAGGTTGCAGCAGATTTGGAACCATGTGGTGGACAATTTGATGTTGTCACAAGAGAAGGCTCAGCGCTTTGCTAACCGTCGTCGCTGTGTGGGTCCCCGACTTCGTGTGGGGGATTTGGTGTGGTTCTCTTCTCGTTATGTTCCTATGAAGGTTTCTTCTCCTAAGTTTAAACCTCGTTTTATCGGTCCTTATAAAATTTTGGAAACCCTCAACCCTGTGTCATTTCGCTTGGACCTCCCGGCATCGTTTACCATCCATAATGTGTTCCATAGGTCTTTGTTGCGGAGGTATGTGGTGCCTGTGGTTCCTTCTGTTGAGCCTCCTGCTCTGGTGCTGGTTGAGGGAGAATTGGAATACATGGTGGAGAAGATCTTGGATTCTCGTATTTCAAGACGGAGGCTTCAGTATTTGGTTAAGTGGAAGGGCTATGGTCAGGAGGATAATTCCTGGGTTGTCGCCTCTGATGTTCATGCGGCCGATTTGGTTTGTGCCTTCCATGTGGCTCACCCTGATCACCCTGGGGGTTCTGGTGAGGGTTTGGTGATCCCTCCTCAAGGGGGGGGTACTGTTGTGAACTCTGTTTCCGGGCTCCCTCCTGTGGTCATGAGTGGTACTGTGTGAGTTCTCTCTTTGGGCTCCTCCTGGTGGCTCTTTTTGTTATTTTGCAGGTTTCTGGCAGGATCAGCTGTCTCGTCATCTGCTAGTTAGGTTTCCTATTTAATCCACCTGGTCCTTCATTCCTTGCCTGTTGCCGTTGTATTCAGTGCTATTCTGATTGCTCCTGTTTACATCCGTTATCAGTCTCTCCAAGAGAAGCTAAGTTCTGTTTGCTTATTTTTGCTCATCTGTGTTCAAGATGTTTCCTAGTATATGATGAGTTTTTGTCCAGCTTGCTAATATGTGATTTCCCTGCTTGCTGGTGCTCTGGGGTGCTGAGTTGCTCCCCCCACATCGTTAGTTGGTGTGGGGGTTCTCGCATTCTCTGCGTGGATATTTTTGCATAGGGTTTTTTACTGACCGCACAGATCCCTTGCTATTTTCTGCTATCTAGCGTTAGCGGGCCTCATTTGCTTAACCTGTTTCATCTCTGCGTTTGTCTTTTCCTCTTAACTCACCGTTATTATTTGTGGGGAGCTTCTATATCTCTGGGGGATTTCTCTGAGGCAAGTGAGGTCTTTACTTTCTCTTTAGGGGTAGTCAGTTTCTCAGGCCGTGAAGAGACGTCTAGGATTTCAGGAAACGTTCCACGGCTGCCTATAGTGTGTGCGGTTAGGATCAGGTTTGCGGTTAGTCCAGTTACCACATCCCCAGAGCTCGTCCTATTATTTTATACTTAGCTGGTTAGATTTGTGATCCTAAGCCACTAGGATCATAACAGATGCCCTACCGGTTAGTTGAAAGCGAAGCTTTCAAAGCGCTGATGGACTACGCTGTACCACGCTACGAGCTACCCAGTTGACACTTCTTTTCTAGAAAAACCATCCCAGCCCTCCAACAGCATGTTAAAGACCGCATCGTCCATGCACTCAGGCAATCTGTGACTACAAAGGTGCACCTGACAACAGATGCATGGACCAGTAGGCATGGCCAGGGACGTTACGTGTCCATCACGGCACACTGGGTGAATGTGGTGGATGCAGGGTCGGCAGGGGATAGCAATATTGGGACAGTTCTGCCTAGTCCACGGTCTAGGAAACAGTTGGCTGTAGGCGTTCGCCCCTCCTCCTCTTCCTCGTCCTCCTGCAGAAGCGAGAGCTCATCCACAGTCCGCAGTCGCACAACCACTCCATCCGCAGCTGCCACTGTTGCACACCAGGTGTTCCATTATGGGACAGCTAGTGGCAAGTGTCAGCAGGCTGTATTGGCAATGAAGTGTTTGGGTGACAACAGACACACCGCGGAAATTCTGTTTGAGTTCTTGCAGAAAGAAACTCAGTCATGGCTGGGCACTGTACATCTTGAGGCAGGCAAGGTAGTGGGTGATAACGGAAGGAATTTCATGGCTGCCATAGCCCTTTCCCAACTGAAACACATTCCTTGCCTGTCTCACACCTTAAACCTGGTGGTGCAGTGCTTCCTGAAAAGTTATCCGGGGTTACCCGACCTGCTCCTCAAAGTGCGCAGACTTTGCTCGCATATCCGCCGTTCGCCCGTACACTCCAGCCGTATGCAGAACTATCAGCGGTCTTTGAACCTTCCCCAGCATCGCCTAATCATCGACGTTGCAACAAGGTGGAACTCCACACTGCACATGCTTCAGAGACTGTGTGAACAGAGGCGTGCTGTTATGTATTTGTGGGAGGATACACGGGCAGGCAGTTGGATGGCAGACATGGAGTTGTCAGGTGTGCAGTGGTCGAAGCTACAAGACCTGTGTCAAGTCCTTCAGTGTTTTGAGGAATGCACACGGCTGGTTAGTGCAGACAATGCCATAATAAGCATGAGCATCCCCCTAATGCATCTGCTGATGCAAAGTTTGACGCACATAAAGGAGCAGGCGTCTGCAGCCGAGGAAGAGGAAAGCCTTGATGACAGTCAGCCATTGTCTGGTCAGGGAAATGTAGAGGACGCGGTAGCGGGCGAAGAGGAGGAGGAGGACGAGGAGGATGATGGGGATGAGTACTTTTTTAATGAGGAAGCTTCTCCTGGGCCAACAGAAATTAGTGGCGTTGCAAGGCCGGGTTCTGGTTTTTTAAGGAAGACAAGTGACGTAGATTTGCCTGTAACTGCCCCTCAAACCAGCACAACCGCAGATTTGACAACTGGAACTTTGGCCCACATGGCGGATTATGCCTTACGTATCCTCAAAAGGGACCCACACATTATTAAAATGATGACCGATGACGATTACTGGTTGGCCTGCATCCTTGACCCACGCTATAAAGGCAAATTGCAAAATATTATGCCACATGAGAACCTCGAACAAATATTAGCAACCAAACAAGCAACTCTTGTAGACCGTTTGATTCAGGCATTCCCAGCACACAGCGCCAGTGATGGTTCTCACATGAGCTGCAGGGGGCTACAGGGCAGAGGTGTTAGAGGTGCACAAATCAGAAGTGGCGATGGACAGAGGGGTTTTCTGACCAGGTTGTGGAGTGATTTTGCAATGACCGCAGACAGGACAGGTACTGCAGCATCTATTCAAAGTGACAGGAGACAACATTTGTCCAGTATGGTTACTAACTATTTTTCATCCCTTATCGATGTTCTCCCTCAACCGTCATTCCCATTTGATTACTGGGCATCCAAAATAGACACCTGGCCTGAATTGGCAGAATATGCATTGCAGGAGCTTGCTTGCCCAGCAGATAGTGTGCTATCAGAAAGAATATTCAGTGCTGCTGGTTCAATATTACCCGAAAAAAGGACTCGTCTGGCTACCCAAAATGTGCATGATCTAACCTTCATTAAAATGAACCACTCCTGGATTTCAAATTATTTTGCCCCACCTTTCCCGGCTGACACCTAGCTTTCCTATAAAAAGTTCTTGCTTGTGGACTGGTCTTACTGAGTGTTCCAATCTCTTAATTTGCAGCAGCTCTTTGTCCAGCATACGACATGTTTACACCTCCCTCAATGGGAAAACTCCCCCCACGGGGCCGTGGTCTCGCCACTTGGCGCAAGCACCCGTTAGAGTGCCGTTTGTCTGAAGAGGTGGGTGTGCCCGCTTTTGGTCGACGGCACTGCCACTGGGTCCCTCATAGTACAATAAAGTGTCTCTGGTGGTGGTGGTGCGCACCCAACGTTAGACACACTGTTGTAACATGAGGGGCCCTGGGACGGTACCGCCGGCCACAAGAGAGTTCACCCCCCCAGCTCAAACTGTGCTCTACCACGTGCAAAATTATCTCTCACAGCTCCACCAATGTTTAGTCTATGCGCTGACATCATTCAATGCCTGGCACTGACAATACCAATTTGTTGACATCTATGATGCTAGTTAAAATAGTCTGGGTCAGTGTCCTATATTGACACCAGTAAATACTTACTGACAAATTACTATGTCTGAAACTCTGCAGAGGAGCCCACCCCTGTACCTAAGTATGCCACACTTTTGTTTTTTTGTTTTGCTGTTATGCGAGACATTAACATCTATTTATTTTTTGGGAGTACTAACTGTGTCAGACACTCCTTGCAATCGTCCTCCGCTGACCACACCAATGCTGCCTGTGTACCCATGTAAACTATTTTAAAGTGCATATAGCCTATTTTTATTTATTTTAGGCCCAGTAAGCCTGTTTGCGGTCCCTCGCAATTGTCCTCCGCTGACCACACCAATGCTGCCTGTGTACCCATGTAACCTATTTTAAAGTGCATATAGCCTATTTTTATTTATTTTAGGCCCAGTAAGCCTGTCTGCGGTCCCTCGCAATCGTCCTCCGCTGACCACACCAATGCTGCCCGTGTACCCCTGGAACCTATTTAAAAGTTCATAGAGCCTATTTATGTATTTTATGTAGTATTAATAAAGCCATGATGGACTACGCTGTACCATGCTACAAGCTAACCAGTCGACACTTCTTTTGCGAGAAAAGCCATCCCAGCCCTCCACCAGCATGTAAAAGACCACATTGTCCATGCACTCTGGCAATCTGTGAGTACAAAGGTGCACCTGACAACAGACGCATGGACCTGTAGGCATGGCCACGGAAGGTTACGTGTCCATTACGGCGCAATGGGTTAATGTGGTGGATGCATGGTCCACAGGGGACAGCCTACTAAGTCTGTCTGCAGTCCCTAATTAAAATTGTCCTCAATTCAGGTTTTCGGGCTTTTTTAAAAAATAGGAAACTGCATTTGGGCTACTAGTTTGGTTGGGGCCTACTAGTGATGTCTGCCGCTCCTGGGTGTTCTCCTCCTCCTGGGTGTTCTCCTCCTCCTTGGTGTTCTCCTCCAGGTTTCCTTGTCTGAGCTTCAACCTTCAGGCTCTCATTAAGTATTTTTAAATGTAACACTACAGTTGCCATACTACTTGGGTTGGGGCCTAGTAACGGTGTTCTCCTCCTCCTTGGTGTACTCCTCCAGATTTCCTTGTCTGAGCTTCAACCTTCAAGCTCTCATTAAGTATTTTTAAATGTAACACTACAGTTGCCATACTACTTGGGTTGGGGCCTAGTAACAGTGTTCTCCTGCTCCTTGGTGTTCTGCTCCTCCTTGGTGTTCTCCAGGTTTCCTTTTCTGAGCTTCAACCTTCAGGCTCTCATTAAGTATTTTTAAATGTAACACTACAGTTGCCATACTACTTGGGTTGGGGCCTACTAACGGTGTTCTCCTCCTCCTTGGTGTTCTCCTCCAGGTTTCCTTGTCTAAGCTTCAACCTTCAGTCTCTCATTAAGTATTTTTAAATGTAACACTACAGTTGCCATACTACTTGGGTTTGGGCCTAGTAACGGTGTTCTCCTCCTCCTTGGTGTTCTCCTCCTCCTTGGTGTTCTCCTCCAGGTTTCCTTGTCTGAGCTTCAACTTTCAGGCTGTCATTACGTATTTTTAAATGTAACACTACAGTTGCCATACTACTTGGGTTGGGGCCTAGTAACGGTGTTTTCCTCCTCCTTGGTGTTCTCCTCCAGGTTTCCTTGTCTGAGCTTCAACCTTCAGGCTCTCATTAAGTATTTTTAAATGTAACACTACAGTTGCCATACTACTTGGGTTGGGGCCTAGTAACGGTGTTCTCCTCCTCCTTGGTGTTCTCCTCCAGGTTTCCTTGTCTGAGCTTCAACCTTCAGGCTCTCATTAAGTATTTATAAATGTAACACTACAGTTGCCATACTACTTGGGTTGGGGCCTAGTAACGGTGTTCTCCTCCTCCTTGGTGTTCTCCTCCTCCTTGGTGTTCTCCTCCAGGTTTCCTTGTCTGAGCTTCAACCTTCAGGCTCTCATTAAGTATTTTTAAATGTAACACTACAGTTGCCATACTACTTGGGTTGGGGCCTAGTAACGGTGTTCTCCTCCTCCTTGGTGTTCTCCTCCTCCTTGGTGTTCTCCTCCAGGTTTCCTTGTCTGAGCTTCAACCTTCAGGCTCTCATTAAGTATTTTTAAATGTAACACTACAGTTGCCATACTACTTGGGTTGGGGCCTAGTAACGGTGTTCTCCTCCTCCTTGGTGTTCTCCTCCAGGTTTCCTTGTCTGAGCTTCAACCTTCAGGCTCTCATTAAGTATTTTTAAATGTAACACTACAGTTGCCATACTACTTGGGTTGGGGCCTAGTAACGGTGTTCTCCTCCTCCTTGGTGTTCTCCTCCAGGTTTCCTTGTCTGAGCTTCAACCTTCAGGCTCTCATTAAGTATTTTTAAATGTAACACTACAGTTGCCATACTACTTGGGTTGGGACCTAGTAACGGTGTTCTCCTCCTCCTTGGTGTTCTCCTACTCCTTGGTGTTCTCCTCCAGGTTTCCTTGTCTGAGCTTCAACCTTCAGGCTCTCATTAAGTATTTTTAAATGTAACACTACAGTTGCCATACTACTTGGGTTGGGGCCTAGTAACGGTGTTCTCCTCCTCCTTGGTGTTCTCCTCCAGGTTTCCTTGTCTGAGCTTCAACCTTCAGGCTCTCATTAAGTATTTTTAAATGTAACACTACAGTTGCCATACTACTTGGGTTGGGGCCTAGTAACGGTGTTCTCCTCCTCCTTGGTGTTCTCCTACTCCTTGGTGTTCTCCTCCAGGTTTCCTTGTCTGAGCTTCAACCTTCAGGCTCTCATTAAGTATTTTTAAATGTAACACTACAGTTGCCATACTACTTGGGTTGGGGCCTAGTAACGGTGTTCTCCTCCTCCTTGGTGTTCTCCTACTCCTTGGTGTTCTCCTCCAGGTTTCCTTGTCTGAGCTTCAACCTTCAGGCTCTCATTAAGTATTTTTAAATGTAACACTACAGTTGCCATACTACTTGGGTTGGGGCCTAGTAACGGTGTTCTCCTCCTCCTTGGTGTTCTCCTCCAGGTTTCCTTGTCTGAGCTTCAACCTTCAGGCTCTCATTAAGTATTTTTAAATGTAAAACTACAGTTGCCATACTACTTGGGTTGGGGCCTAGTAACTGTGTTCTCCTCCTCCTTGGTGTTCTCCTCCAGGTTTCCTTGTCTGAGCTTCAACCTTCAGGCTCTCATTAAGTATTTTTAAATGTAACACTACAGTTGCCATGCTACTTGGGTTGGGGCCTAGTAACGGTGTTCTCCTCCTCCTTGGTGTTCTCCTCCTCCTTAGTGTTCTCCTCCAGGTTTCCTTGTCTGAGCTTCAACCTTCAGGCTCTCATTAAGTATTTTTAAATGTTACACTACAGTTGCCATACTACTTGGGTTGGGGCCTAGTAACGGTGTCTACCGCTCCTTGGTGTTCTCCTCCTCCTTGGTGTTCTCCTCCAAGTTGCCTTGTCTGAGCTTCAACCTTCTGGCTCTCATTAAGTATGTGTTGGTAAAAATTGGTGGTTGGGGCCTACTAACGGTGTCTGCCGCTCCCTGGTGTTGTCTTCCACTGTATAAAGCTGAGCTTCAACCTTTTGGCTTTCGGCCTATAGTAGCAGATATTAAACTGCATTTGGCCTTCAACTTTGGTTGGGCCCTACTAACGGTGTGTGCCGCTCCCTGGTGTTGTCCTCCACTGTATAAAGCTGAGCTTCAACCTTAAGGCTCTCATTAAGTATTTGTTGGTAAAAATTGGTGGTTGGGGCCTACTAACGGTGTCTGCCGCTCCCTGGTGTTGTCCTCCACTGTATAAAGCTGAGCTTCAACCTTTTGGCTTTCGGCCTATAGTAGCAGATATTAAACTGCATTTGGCCTTCAACTTTGGTTGGGCCCTACTATCGGTGTGTGTCGCTCCCTGGTGTTGTCCTCCACTGTATAAAGCTGAACTTCAACCTTCTGGCTCTCATTAAGTATTTGTTGGTAAAAATTGGTGGTTGGGGCCTACTAACGGTGTCTGCCGCTCCCTGGTGTTGTCCTCCACTGTATAAAGCTGAGCTTCAACCTTTTGGCTTTCGGCCTATAGTAGCAGATATTAAACTGCATTTGGCCTTCAACTTTGGTTGGGCCTTCTAACGGTGTGTGCCGCTCCCTGGTGTTGTCCTTCACTGTATAAATCTGAGCTTCAACCTTCAGGCTCTCATTAAGTAGTTGTTTTTAAAAATTGGTGGTTGGGGCCTACTAACGGTGTATGCCGCTCCCTGGTTTTGTCCTCCACTGTATAAAGCTGAGCTTCAACCTTCTGGCTCTCATTAAGTATTTGTTGGTAAAAATTGGTGGTTGGGGCCTACTAACGGTGTCTGACGCTCCTGGGTGTTCTCCTCCTCCTGGGTGTTCTCCTACAGGTTTCCTTGTCTGAGCTGCAAACTTCTGGCTCTCATTAAGTATTTGTTGGTAAAAATTGGTGGTTGGGGCCTACTAACGGTGTCTGACGCTCCTGGGTGTTCTCCTCCTCCTGGGTGTTCTCCTCCTCCTGGGTGTTCCCCTCCTCCTGGGTGTTCTCCTCCAGGTTTCCTTGTCTGAGCTGCAACCTTCTGGCTCTCATTAAGTATTTGTTGGTAAAAATTGGTGGTTGGGGCCTACTAACGGTGTCTGCCACTCCCTGGTGTTGTCCTCCACTGTATAAAGCTGAGCTTCAACCTTTTGGCTTTCGGCCTATAGTAGCAGATATTAAACTGCATTTGGCCTTCAACTTTGGTTGGGCCCTACTAATGGTGTGTGCCGCTCCCTGGTGTTGTCCTCCACTGTATAAAGCTGAGCTTCAACCTTCTGTCTCTCATTAAGTATTTGTTGGTAAAAATTGGTGATTGGGGCCTACTAATGGTGTGTGCCGCTTCCTGGTGTTGTCCTCCACTGTATAAATCTGAGCTTCAACCTTCAGGCTCTCATTAAGTAGTTGTTTTTAAAAATTGGTGGTTGGGGCCTACTAACGGTGTGTGCCGCTCCCTGGTGTTGTCCTCCACTGTATAAAGCTGAGCTTCAACCTTCTGGCTCTCATTAAGTAGTTGTTTTTAAAAATTGGTGGTTGGGGCCTACTAACGGTGTGTGCCGCTCCACGGTGTTGTCCTCCACTGTATAAAGCTGAGCTTCAATCTTAAAGCTCTCGTTAAGTAGTTGTTTTTAAAATGTGTGGTTGGGCCCTTAAAACGGTGTCTGACGCTACTGGGTTTTCTCCTGTTTTGTTGTCCCGACCTTCAATGTTCAGGCTTTCGGCTTACATTTTAAATAATTGTGTGCCGCACCTTGGTGTTGTCCTGTGTTATTTTCCTGACCTTTAATCTTCAGGCTTTCGGCCTTCATTTGTAATATTAAACTGCATAGGGCCTACTAGTGTGGTTCGGCCCTACTAATGGTGTCTGTCTGCCGCTCCTCGGTTTTCTACTCCACTGAACTAAGCAATGCCACCTGGTTAGTCCTGTTACCAATTTTGACCTGCATTTTACCCACTTTATTCTTTGGCCCTATATCTGTTTCCTCCTCATCCTGCCCATTGCCCAGCCACTGCTAGATGAGTCTGCTGGTACATTGACCTAGACCACTACATTCCCCTTATACTCTACACAGCCAGAATCTGACCCTGCTGAAAGTCAGGTTCCCCTTCCCGCAAACTATACCACCTTACACAGGGACAAAGAGGAAGGTGCAGATGAAAGTGCAGGTTTCTTCAAGAGGTAGGGGGGCATACTCATTGGCGACGTCACAGGCACAGGGCCCCTCAGAGTACGCAAAAGTGTCGCTGCCTGTGGTAGGCGCCCCCGCCGTGCAAACACACCACCGTACTTTGAGGGGCCCTGTGCCAGTGCCAATGCGAACGAGTGGGCCTCCCTGCTTGCTCAGGATCACAGCACTTGCAAAGTTGAAATACTTACCTCTCACTGCTCCACCGCCGTGACGTAGTCCACGTTTCCTGGGCCCACTAAAACCTTGAACCAGCCCTACCCCCCACAACTTTTGCCAAATGACCCCCAATTTCCAATGCCCAACTATTATTATAAAGTTAATTAAGATTGACAAGCTTCAGAAACAAGAATGGATGTTTTTGGCATTAAAATGGGCACTGTAGGTGTTTTCCTGGCCTCCACTCACTGCCGACTATGCTTCCCCATTGACTTGCATTGGGTTTCATGTTTCGGTCGATCCCCGACTTTTCGCGATAATCGGCCGACCTCACTCGACTCGACTTTGGACAAAGTCGGGTTTCGCAAAACCCGACTCGATCTTAAAAAATGAAAGTCGCTCAACCCTACCGATGACGATTACTGGTTGGCCTGCCTCCTTGATCCTCGCTATAGAGGCAAATTGCAAAATATCATGCCACATGAGAACCATGAACAAATATTGGCAACCAAACAAGCAACTCTTGTAGACCGTTTGATTCAGGCATTCCCAGCACACAGTGCCGGTGATGGTTCTCACACAAGCTGCAGGGGGCAACTGGGCAGAGGTGTTAGAGGTGCACAAATCAGAAGTGGCGTTGGACAGAGCAGTTTTCTGACCAGGTTGTGGAGTGATTTCGCAATGCCCGCAAACACGACAGGTACTGCAGCATCAATTCAAAGTGACAGGAGACAACATTTGTCCAGTATGGTTACTAACTATTTTTCCTCCCTTATCGATGTTCTCCCTCAACCATCATTCCCCTTTGATTACTGGGCATCCAAAATAGACACCTGGCCTGAATTGGCCGAATATGCATTGCAGGAGCTTGCTTGCCCAGCAGCTAGTGTGCTATCAGAAAGAGTATTCAGTGCTGCTGGTTCAATACTGACCGAAATAAGGACTCGTCTGGCTACCCAAAATGTTGATGATCTAACCTTCATTAAAATGAACCACTCATGGATTTCTAATTATTTTGCACCACCTTTCCCTGCTGACAACCTAGCTTTCCTGTAAAAAGGTCTTCCTTTGGGACTAGTCTTACTGACTGTTCCAATCTCTTAATTTGCAGCTGCTGTTTGTCCAGCATACGACATGTTTACACCTCCCTAAATGGGCTAACTCCCCCACGGGGCCGTGGTCACGCCACTTGGCGCAAGCACCCGTCAGAGTGCCATTTGTCTGAAGAGTTGGGTGTGCCCACTTTTGGTCGACGGCACTGCCACTGGGTCCCTCATAGTACAATGAAGTGACTCTGGCAGTGGTGGCACGCACCCAACGTCAGACACACCGTTGTAACATGAGGGGCCCTGGGCCTGTACCGCCGGCCACGAGAGAGTGTCCCCCCCCAGCTCAAACAGTGCTCTACCACTTGCAAAATTATCTCTCGCTGCTCCACTACTGTTTAATCTATGCACTGAAATCCTTCAATGCCTGGCACTGACAATAACAATTTGTTGACATGTATCATGCTAGTTAAAATAGTCAGGGGCCCTGTCCTACATTTACACCAGTAAATACTTTGCGCCAAATTACTATGTCTGAAAGTCACCATAGGAGCCCACCCCTGTACCTAAGTATGCCACCCCTTTTTTTTTGTTTTGTTTTTTTTGCGAGACATTAACATCTATTTAGTTTTACGGAGTACTAACTGTGTCAGACACTCCTTCCAATTGTCCTCCGCTGACCACACCAATGCTGCCTTGGTTCCCCTGCCACATTACAGTATAGAGGCTGCATAGAGCCTGTTTTTTATTTTAGGCCTAGGAAGTCTGTCTGCGGTCCCTCCTTGCAATCGTCCTCCGCTGACCACACCAATGCTGCCTGTGTACCCCTGTAACCAATTTAAAACTGCATAGAGCCAACTTTTTTATTTTAGGCCTAGGAAGTCTGTCTGCGGTCCCTCCTTCCAATCATCCTCCGCTGACCACACCAATGCTGCCTGTGTACCCCTGTAGCCTACTTAAAACTGCATAGAGCCTGGTTTTTTATTTTAGGCCTAGGAAGTCTGTCTGCGGTCCCTCCTTGCAATCGTCCTCTGCTGACCACACCAATGCTGCCTGTGTACCCCTGTAACCAATTTAAAACTGCATAGAGCCAACTTTTTTATTTAACACATACTACCTTTGTCTGTCTGCGCCACTTAATCCCGCTGTCCTCCACTGAAAAAGCTGAGCTTCAATCTTCAGGCTTTCGGCCTGTATTTAGAATTTAAAACTGCATTTGGCCTACTAGTTTGAATGGGCCTATGTAATGATCCGGTGGCCTTGGAGCCGCATGAGACCTTCTCTGGAGAAGGTGGTACCTGTACTGACCGCAAACCTAAACTGACACCGCAACTAGAAGTAGCCGTGGGGGTGTACCTAACACATCCTAGACACCTTGACACAGCCGGAGGACTAAATAACCCTATAGATGGAAATGGGAATTCTATCTTGCCTCAGAGCAGAAACCCCAAAGGATAGGCAGCCCCCAAAAATATTGACGGTGAATATTAGAGTAAAGGCACACACAGGCTGAAAACAGGATTTAGCAAAAGAGGCACTTCTAGCTAAATAGTAAGGATAGGACAGAGTACTAAGCGGTCAGTATTAAAACTTTGAAAATATCCACAGCAGAAAATACAAAAATTCCACATCTAACTAAAGACATAGAATGTATATCTGCATCTCCAGAGAATCCAAGATGACTGAAAAAATCCAAACAAGTCTAAGCTGGACAAGACAAAACAATGAATTGTTCTGAACTGAAAAGCACACTGCAAGTGTGCTGCAGGAAAATAAACCAGACACTTATCTTGGCTGAATTGGCAGCAGAGCAGAAGGAACTTGACAGAGATGTAAACCCTCCAAGTACAATGGACAACTGGCAAGGAGTAATGGATCCTGCACACCTAAATACCTAGTAGAGCTGCAATAAGCAGAAACACCTGCCCTGGATTACAACCCAGAGACAACTGCGCTACCACCAACAACCACCAGAGGGAACCCAAGAGCAGAATTCACAACAGTATCCCCCCCTTGAAGAGGGGTCACCGAACCCTCACCAGAGCCCCCAGGCCAATCAGGATGAGCCAGATGAAAGGCACGGACCAAATCGGCAGCATGGACATCAGAGGCAAAAATCCAAGAATTATCCTCCTGGCCATAACCCTTCCATTTGACAAGGTACTGAAGCCTCCGCCTCGAAAAGCGAGAGTCCAAAATCTTCTCAACCACATACTCCAACTCCCCATCAACCAACACAGGGGCCGGAGGATCAACAGAGGGAACAACGGGCACCACATATTTCCGCAATAAAGATCTATGGAAGACATTATGGATAGCAAAAGAGTCCGGAAGGGCCAATCGAAAAGACACCGGATTAATAATCTCAGAAATCCTGTAAGGACCAATAAAGTGAGGCTTAAACTTAGGGGAAGAAACCTTCATAGGAACATGACGGGAAGACAACCAGACCAGATCCCCAACCCGAAGCCGGGAACCAACACACCGACGACGGTTAGCAAAACGCTGAGCTTCCTCCTGAGACAACACCAAATTGTCCACCACATGAGCCCAAATCTGCTGCAATGTGTCCACCACAGAATCCACACCAGGACAGTCAAAAGGCTCAACCTGCCCTGAAGAAAAACGAGGATGAAAACCAAAATTACAAAAGAAGGGCGAAACCAAAGTAGCCGAACTAGCCCGATTATTAAGGGCAAACTCGGCCAGAGGCAAGAAAGCCACCCAATCATCCTGATCAGCAGACACAAAGCATCTCAAATAAGTTTCCAAAGTCTGATTAGTTCGCTTGGTCTGGCCATTTGTCTGAGGATGAAATGCGGAGGAAAAAGATAAATCAATGACCAGCCTAGCACAAAAGGCCCGCCAAAACCTAGAAACAAACTGGGAGCCCCTGTCGGACACAATATTCTCCGGAATACCATGCAAACGAACCACATGCTGAAAAAACAACAAAACCAAATCTGAAGAGGAAGGCAATTTAGGCAAAGGCACCAAATGAACCATCTTAGAGAACCGGTCACAAACAACCCAGATAACAGACATACTCTGGGAAACCGGAAGATCCGAAATAAAATCCATAGAAATATGCGTCCAGGGCCTCTCAGGGACCGGCAATGGCAAAAGCAACCCACTAGCACGAGAACAACAAGGCTTGGCCCGCGCACAAGTCCCACAGGACTGCACAAAAGAACGCACATCATGTGATAAAGAAGGCCACCAAAAAGACCTACCAACCAAGTCTCTGGTACCAAAGATACCAGGATGACCAGCCAACACAGAACAGTGAACCTCAGAAATCACTCTACTAGTCCATCTGTCAGGAACAAACAGTTTCCCCACTGGACAGCGGTCAGGTCTGTCAGCCTGAAATTCCTGAAGAACCCGTCGTAAATCAGGGAAAATGGCAGAAAGAACCACCCCTTCTTTCAGAATGCCGACTGGTTCAAGGACCTCAGGAGAATCAGGCAAAAAACTCCTAGAAAGGGCATCAGCCTTAATATTCTTAGAACCCGGAAGATACAAGACCACAAAATCAAAACGGGAAAAAAACAAGGACCATCGAGCCTGTCTAGGATTCAGCCGCTTGGCAGACTCGAGGTAAATCAAATTCTTATGATCGGTCAAGACCACAATAAGGTGTTTAGCTCCATCAAGCCAATGTCGCCACTCCACAAACGCCCACTACATAGCCAACAACTCCCCATTGCCGACATCCTAATTACGTTCAGCAGGCGAAAATTTACGGGAAAAGAAGGCACACGGTTTCATCAAGGAACCAACAGGATCCCTCTAAGACAAAACGGACCCTGCCCCAATCTCAGAAGCGTCAATCTCAACCTGAAACGGAAGAGAAACATCCGGTTGACGCAATATCGGAGCAGAAGTAAATCGACGTTTAAGCTCCTGAAAGGCAGAAACAGCCGCAGAAGACCAATTCGCCACATCAGCGCCTTTCGTCGTCAAATCGGTCAAAGGTTTAACCACGCTGGAAAAGTTAGCAATGAAACGGCGATAAAAATTTGCAAAACCCCAAAATGTCTGAAGGCTCTTTACGGACGTGGGTTGAATCCAATCATGAATGACCTGAACCTTAACCGGATCCATCTCAATAGATGAAGGAGAAAAAATAAAACCCAAAAAAGAAACCTTTTGTACCCCAAAGAGACACTTAGACCCCTTCACAAACAAAGCATTGTCACGAAGGATCTGAAATACCATCCTGACCTGTTCCACATGAGACTCCCAATCATCAGAAAAAAATCTAAATATCGTCCAAATATACAATCAAGAATTTATCAATATAAGTCCGGAAGATATCATGCATGAAAGATTAAAAAACAGATGGAGCATTAGTGAGCCCAAACGGCATCACAAGGTATTCAAAATGGCCTTCGGGTGTATTGAACGCAGTTTTCCATTCATCACCCTGCTTAATACGAACAAGATTATACGCCCCCCGAAGGTCAATCTTTGTAAACCAACTAGCCCCCTTAATCCTAGCAAACAAATCAGAAAGCAAAGGTAAAGGGTATTGAAACTTGACCGTGATCTTATTCAGGAGGCGATAATCAATGCAGGGTCTCAAGGAGCCATCCTTCTTAGCAACAAAAAAAAAATCCCGCTCCCATCGGTGAAGAAGATGGCCGAATATGCCCTTTCTCCAAAGACTCCTTAACATAACTCCGCATAGCGGTATGTTCAGGCACAGACAGGTTGAAGAGTCGGCCCTTAGGAAACTTACAGCCTGGAATCAAATGAATCGCACAATCACAGTCCCTGTGCGGTGGAAGAGAACTGGACTTGGGCTCATCGAATACATCCTGAAAATCAGACAAAAACTCTGGAATTTCGGAAGAGGAAGAAGAGGAGATGGACATTAAAGGAACATCATTATGAACCCCCTGACAACCCCAACTAGTCACAGACATAGACTTCCAATCCAACACAGGATTATGTACCTGCAACCACGGAAAACCCAGCACGATAGCATCATGTAAATTATGCAATACTAGAAATCGACAATCTTCCTGATGGGCTGGCGCCATGCGCATGGTCACCTGTGTCCAAAACTGGGGCTTATTTTTAGCTAAAGGTGTAGCATCAATGCCCCTTAAGGGAATAAGGTTCTGCAAAGGCTGCAAGGGGAAACCACAACGCCTGGCAAACTCAAAGTCCATTAAGTTCAAAGCGGCGCCTGAATCCACAAACGCCATGACAGAAAATGATGACAATGAGCAGATCAAGGACACAGATAACAGAAATTTAGGTTGTACAGTACTGATGGTAAATGAACTAGCGATCCTCTTTGTCCGCTTAGGGCAAACAGAAATGACATGAGAAGCATCGCCACAATAATAACACAACCTATTCTGACATCTGAGTCCTTGTCGTTCTGTTCTAGACAGAATCCTATCACACTGCATTGGCTCAGGACTCTGCTCTGAGGACAACGCCACAGTTCGTACAGTTCTGCGCTTCCGCAAGCGCCGATCAATCTGAATGGCCAGAGACATAGAATCACTCAGACCGGCAGGCGTGGGAAACCCCACCATAACATCTTTAACGGATTCAGAACGACCTTTTCTGAAAATTGCCGCCAAAGCATCATCATTCCATTTAGTCAACACAGACCATTTTCTAAATTTCTGACAATACAATTCTGCCGCCTCTTGACCCTGAGACAGGGCCAACAAGGTCTTCTCCGCTTGATCCACAGAATTAGGTTCATCATATAATAGTCCTAAAGCCTGAAAAAAGGAATCTACATTAAGCAAAGCCGGATTCCCAGATTCCAGGGAAAATGCCCAATCCTGTGGATCGCCACGCAGCAGGGAAATGACGATTTTAACCTGCTGAATGGAATCACCAGATGATCGACGTCTCAGAGCAAAAAACAGTTTACAGTTGTTTTTAAAACTCAAAAATTTGGACCTGTCACCCAAAAACAAATCAGGAGTAGGAATCTTCGGCTCTAAAACAGGAGTCTGAACAATATAATCAGAAATTCCCTGTACCTTAGCAGCAAGCTGGTCTACACGAGAAGCTAATTCCTGAACATCCATGCTAACACAAGACTCCTCAGCCACCCAGAGAAAAAGAGGGAAGAAAAGGCAAAGCAAACTACAGAAAAAAAAATGACTCAACACCTTTCTTCCCTTCTTCTGAGATGCATTTAACTCATTGTTGGCCAGTTGTACTGTTATGATCCGGTGACTTTGGAGCCGCATGAAACTTTCTCTGGAGTAGGTGGAAACTGTACTGACCGCAAACCCTGGACTAACACCGCAACTAGAAGTAGCCGTGGGGTGTGCCTAACAAACCCTAGACACCTCGACACAGCCGGAGAACTAAATACCCCTAAAGATGGAAATAGGAATACTACCTTGCCTCAGAGTAGAACCCCAAAGGATAGGCAGCCCCCCACGAATATTGACTGTGAATAGGAGAGGAAAGACACACACAGGCAGAAAACAGAATTTAGCAAAAGAGGCCACTCTAGCTAAATAGGGAAAGATAGGACAGAATACTAAGCAGTCAGTATTAAAACCCTTCAAAAAATATCCACAGCAGATAATACAAAAAGTTCCACAATCTAACTAAAGACATGGAATGTTTATCTGCAACTCCTGAGAATCCAACAAGACTGAGAAAATACTGACACAATCTAAGCTGGACAAAAAATGAATAGCACTGAATTATTGAGCACACAGCATGTGTGCCACAGAAACAAAACCAGACACTTATTTTTGCTGATTTGGCAGCAAGGCAGAAGAAACCAAACAAGGACCAACACCTCCTAAAAACCATGGACAACTGGCAAGGACTAATGAATCCTGCACGCCTAAATACCCCAGTCAGAACTGCAATCAGCAGATACACTTGACCAGGACTGCAACCCAGGGACAACTGCATTACCACCTACAACCACTGGAGGGAGCCCAAAAGCAGAATTGACAACAGAAAACCTGCTGTATAACAGTGTGCCTGATGTTTTCCTAATTCTCCCATAAAACAAAAAAAAAGTGGGAGATTAAGACTGGCAAATCAGCATTAGTGCCAGTCCTGTGTGTGGCATCTGTCTGTTTTTTTCTGCCACAGAAAACCTGCTGTATAACAGTGTGCATGTTTTTTTCCTAATTCTCCCATAAAACAAAAAAAAAGTGGGAGATTAAGAATGGCAAATCAGCATTAGTGCCAGTCCTGTGTGTGGCATCTGTCTGTTTTTTCTGCCACAGAAAACCTACTGTATAACAGTGTGCCTGATTTTTTCCTAATTCTCCCTTAAAACAAAAAAAAAAGTGGGAGATTAAGATTGGCAAATCAGCATTAGTGCCAGTCCTGTGTGTGGCATCTGTCTGTTTTTTCTGCCACAGAAAACCTGCTGTCTAACAGTGTGCCTGATTTTTTCCTAATTCTCCCATAAAACAAAAAAAAAGTGGGAGATTAAGATTGGCAAATCAGCATTAGTGCCAGTCCTGTGTGTGGCATCTGTCTGTTTTTTCTGCCACAGAAAACCTGCTGTCTAACAGTGTGCCTGATTTTTTCCTAATTCTCCCATAAAACAAAAAAAAAGTGGGAGATTAAGATTGGCAAATCAGCATTAGTGCCAGTCCTGTGTGTGGCATCTGTCTGTTTTTTCTGCCACAGAAAACCTACTGTATAACTGTGGGCCTGATTAAATCACTTGTCTCCCATATCCCAAAAAAAAAATTAAATAAAGGGAGAATAATCTTGCCAACTTTGTGCATCTGTGCAAGTGCTGTCTGTGGTATCTGTCAGTCATTTTGTGCCACAGGAACTATACTGTGATATAGTGGGCCTGATTAAATCCCTTGTCTCCTATATAAAAAAGGGACATTTCTATTTCCAGTGTGTGCATCTGCGTCATTTCTGTTAGTGTCATATCTGCCAGCCTCTGTCTGCCAATCAAACAGTGTAGTGTAATACAGTGGGCCTGATTTTTCCCTGCATTCTCCCACACATAAAAAAGGAGATTTAAATTCACAACAAGTTCACGTACACCTTTTATCTGTTTTTTCCGGACCACCTAACGGTTGTGTTAGTTAGGTTACATTTTCCCAATAATAAGGAAGTCTGGTGGAAGAGGTCGTGGCCGTGGGCGTTCATTTGCAGCTGGTAATGATGGTAGTGGTGGTGGTCGTGGAGCATCAGGTGGTCGTGGCCGTGGGAAAAGCAATATAGCCCCTAAATCTCGAGTTGTTGAGCCAGCATCATCGTCTGTCTACACAAGGCCTCAAAGGCTCCCTTTTCTGGGAGTAGGAAAACCAAAATGTCAAATGTTCCAAATGACAGAGCAGTGCGTCGTCAGTGGATGCTCCCGAAGAAAGCTCAGTCTGCAATGCCTGAAAAGGTATCCGATAGTAGAAAGAGTGCAGTCTGGCATTTTTTTAAACAACATCCAAATGATCAGCGCAAAGTCATCTGTAAGAAATGCTCAAGTACCTTCAGCAGAGGTCAGAAATGTTAAAAATTTAAATACAAGTTGCATGCATAGACATTTAACCACCATGCACTAGCAAGCCTGGACAAACTACCAAACGTCCCTTAATGTTGTAGCACCCTCTCACAATGAAGCTAGTCAGCAACTCGACATCCCTTCCCTCACTGTAAGCCCACGGTTTACCACACCACCTGCAGGTAATGTGGCGTTTTCGCTGCAAGGCCAAAGCAGTCAGGGAATCACCAGGTTCGCGGTCGGAAAAACTGTATGTAGGGCACCATCAAGTATACCGTCACCAACCCTCTCTCAGTCACCCATGTGCACCGGCACCCCCGCTAGTTCCACTGTATGCAGCTCTCCAGTCCAGCTCACCCTACATGAGACTCTCGTTAGGAAAAGGAAGTACTCATCCTCACATCCGCGTACACAGGGTTTGAACGCCCACATTGCTAGACTAATCTCGATAGAGATGATGCACTACCGGTTAGTTGAAACCGAAGCTTTCAAAGCCCAGATGGACTACGCTGTACCACCCTACGAGCTACCCAGTCGACACTTCTTTTCGAGAAAAGCCATCCCAGCCCTCCACCAGCATGTAAAAGACTGCATTGTCCATGCGCTCAGGCAATCTGTGAGTAGAAAGGTGCACCTGACAACAGATGCATGGACCAGTAGGCATGGCCAGGGGCGTTACGTGTCCATCACGGCACACTGGGTTAATGTGGTGGATGCAGGGTCCACAGGAGACAGTAATATTGGGACAGTTCTGCCTAGCCCACGGTCTAGGAAACAGTTGGCTGTAGGCGTTCGTCCCCCCTCCTCCTCCTCCTCTTCCTCCAGCAGAAGCGAGAGCTCGTCCACAGACCACAGTCGCACGACCACAACTTCCGCAGCTGCCACTGTTGCACACGAGGTGTCCAATTATGGAACAGCTTGTGGCAAGCGTCAGCAGGCTGTATTGGCAATGAAGTGTTTGGGCGACAACAGACACACCGCGGAAGTTCTGTCCGAGTTCTTGCAGAAAGAACCTCAGTCATGGCTGGGCACTGTACATCTTGATGCAGGCAAGGTAGTGAGTGACAACGGAAGGAATTTTATGGCTGCCATAGCCCTTTCACAACTGAAACACATTCCTTGCCTGGCTCACACCTTAAACCTGGTGGTGCAGTGTTTCCTCAAAAGTTATCTGGGGTTACCCAACCTGCTGCTGAAAGTGCGCAGACTTTGCTCTCACATCCGCCGTTCGCCCGTACACTCCATCCGTATGCAGAATCATCAGCGGTCTTTGAACCTTCCCCAGCATCACCTAATCATCGACGTAGCAACAAGGTGGAACTCCACACTGCACATGCTTCATAGACTGTGCGAACAGAGGCGTGCTGTTATGTATTTGTGGGAGGATACACATACATGGGCAGGCAGTTGGATGGCAGACATGGAGTTGTCATCTGTGAAGTGGTCGAAGCTCCAAGACCTGTGTCAAGTCCTTCAGTGTTTTGAGGAATGCACACGGTTGGTGCAAGGCCGGGTTGAGGGTTTTTGAGGGAGACAAGTGACGTTGATTTGCCAGAAAGTGCTCCTCAACCCAGAATATGCACTGAGTTGACAACTGGAACATTGGCCCACATGGCGGATTATGCCTTGCGTATCCTCAAAAGGGACTCACGCATTATAAAAATGATGACCGATGACGATTACTGGTTGGCCTGCCTCCTTGATCCTCGCTATAAAGGCAAATTGCAAAATATCATGCCACATGAGAACCTTGAACAACTATTGGCAACCAAACAAGCAACTCTTGGTAGACCGTTTGATTCAGGCATTCCCAGCACACAGCTCCGGTGATGGTTCTCACACGAGATGCAGGGGGCAACAGGGCAGAGGTGTTAGAGGTGCACAAATCAGAAGTGGCGTTGGACAGAGGGGTTTTCTGACCAGGTTGTGGAGTGATTTCGCAATGACCACAGACACGACTGGTACTGCAGCATCAATTCAAAGTGACAGGAGACAGCATTTGTCCAGTATGGTTACTAACTATTTTTCCTCCATTACCGATGTTCTCCCTCAACCATCATTCCCCTTTGATTACTAGGCATCCAAAATAGACATCTGGCCTGAATTGGCCGAATATGCATTGCAGGAGCTTGCTTGCCATGCTGCTAGTGTGCTATCAGAAAGAGTATTCAGTGCTGCTGGTTCAATACTGACCGAAAAAAGGACTTGTCTGGCAACCCAGAATGTTGATGATCTATCCTTCATTAAAATGAACCAGTTATGGATTTCAAATTATTTTGCCCCACCTTTCCCGGCTGACACCTATCTTTCCTGTAAAAAGGTCTTGCTTTGGGACTGGTATTACTGACTGTTCCAAACTCTTAATTTGGTGCGGCTGTTTGTCCAGCATACGACATGGTTACACCTCCCTAAATGGCCGTGGTCTCGCCACTTGGCGCAAGCACCCGTCAGAGTGCCGTTTGTCTGAAGAGGTGGGTGTGCTGCCCACTTTTGGTCGACGGCACTGGCACTGGGTCCCTCATAGTACAATGAAGTGTCTCTGGCGGTGGTGGCTCGCACCCAACGTCAGACACACCGTTGTAACATGAGGGGCCCTGGGCTTCTATCGCCAGCCAGGAGAGAGTTTCCCCCAGGTCAAACAGTGCTCTACCACTTGCAAAATTGTCTCTCGCTGCTCCACCACTGTTAAGTCTATGCGCTGAAATCCTTCAATGGCTGGCACAGACAATAACAATTTGTTGACATGTATGATGCTAGTTTAAATAGTCAGGGGCCCTGTCCTACATTTACACCAGTAAATACTTTGCGCCAAATTAGAATGTCTGAAAGTCAGCATAGGAGCA
Organism: Ranitomeya variabilis; assembly: GCF_051348905.1. Classification (NCBI taxonomy): domain Eukaryota; kingdom Metazoa; phylum Chordata; class Amphibia; order Anura; family Dendrobatidae; genus Ranitomeya; species Ranitomeya variabilis. The sequence continues at coordinate 1,154,333,097 of NC_135232.1, forward strand.
CACTCCTGTACCTAAGTATGCCACCCTTTTTTGGGGAGGGGGGGTTTGTTTTTTTTGGGAGACATTAACATCTATTTTGTTTTTGGGAGTACTTACTGTGGAAGTGGAAACACCTGATGACTGCTGTGAAGGACAGACAGCATCGCTACCACTTATAACCAACGGAGGTTCAATTGTCCTCCACTGACCACACCAATGCTGCCTGTGTACCCCTGTTGCCAAATTTATGCTGCATAGAGCCCATGTTATTATTTTAGGCCTAGGAAGTCTGTCTGCGGTCCCTCCTTCCAATTGTTCTCTACTGACCACACCAATGCTGCCTGTGTACCCCTGTTGCCAAATTTATGCTGCATAGAGCCTATGTTATTATTTTAGGCATAGGAAGTCTGTCTGCGGTCCCTCCTTCCAATTGTCCTCCACTGACCACACCAATGCTGCCTGTGTACCCCTGTTGCCAAATTTATGCTGCATAGAGCTTATGTTATTATTTCAGGCCTAGGAAGTGTGTCTGCGGTCCCTCCTTCCACTTGTCCTCCACTGACCACACCAATGCTGCCTGTGTACCCCTGCCACATCATGGAAGCTGCATAGAGCCTATGTTATTATTTTAGGCCTAGGAAGTCTGTCTGCGGTCCCTCCTTCCAATTGTCCTCCACTGACCACACCAATGCTGCCTGTGTACCCCTGTTGCCAAATTTATGCTGCATAGAGCCTATGTTATTATTTCAGGCCTAGGAAGTGTGTCTGCGGTCCCTCCTTCCAATTGTCCTCCACTGACCACACCAATGCTGCCTGTGTACCCCTGTAACCAATTTAAAACTGCATAGAGCCAACTTTTTTAGTTAAAACATACTACCTTTGTCTGTCTGCGCCACTAAATCACGTTGTCCTCCACTGAAAAAGCTGAGCTTCAACCTTCAGGCTCTCATTGAATATTTTTTAATGTCACACTGCAGTTGGCCTACTACTTTGGTTGGGGTCTAGTAACGGTGTCTGCCGCTCCCTGGTGTTGTCCTCCACTGAAAAAGCTGAGCTTCAACCTTCAGGCTCTCATTGAGTATTTTTTAATGTCACACTGCAGTTGGCCTACTACTTTGGTTGGGGCCTAGTAACGGTGTCTGCCGCTCCTTGGTGTTCTCCTCCAGGTTTCCTTGTCTGTGCTTCAACCTTCAGGCTCTCATTGAGTATTTTTTAATGTCACACTGCAGTTGGCCTACTACTTTGGTTGGGGCCTAGTAACGGTGTCTGCCGCTCCCTGGTGTTGTCCTCCACTGAAAAAGCTGAGCTTCAACCTTCAGGCTCTCATTGAGTATTTTTTAATGTCACACTGCAGTTGGCCTACTATTTTGGTTGGGCCTAGAAATGGTGTCTGCCGCTCCCTGGTGTTGTCCTCCACTGAAAAAGCTGAGCTTCAACCTTCAGGCTCTCATTGAGTATTTTGTAATGTCACACTGCAGTTGGCCTACTACTTTGGTTGGGGCCTAGTAACGGTGTCTGCCGCTCCTTGGTGTTCTCCTCCAGGTTTCCTTGTCTGAGCTTCAACCTTTAGGCTCTCATTGAGTATTTTTTAATGTCACACTGCAGTTGGCCTACTACTTTGGTTGGGGCCTAGTAACGGTGTCTGCCGCTCCTTGGTGTTCTCCTCCAGGTTTCCTTGTCTGTGCTTCAACCTTCAGGCTCTCATTGAGTATTTTTTAATGTCACACTGCAGTTGGCCTACTACTTTGGTTGGGGCCTAGTAACGGTGTCTGCCGCTCCCTGGTGTTGTCCTCCACTGAAAAAGCTGAGCTTCAACCTTCAGGCTCTCATTGAGTATTTTTTAATGTCACACTGCAGTTGGCCTACTATTTTGGTTGGGCCTAGAAATGGTGTCTGCCGCTCCCTGGTGTTGTCCTCCACTGAAAAAGCTGAGCTTCAACCTTCAGGCTCTCATTGAGTATTTTTTAATGTCACACTGCAGTTGGCCTACTACTTTGGTTGGGGCCTAGTAACGGTGTCTGCCGCTCCCTGGTGTTGTCCTCCACTGAAAAAGCTGAGCTTCAACCTTCAGGCTCTCATTGAGTATTTTTTAATGTCACACTGCAGTTGGCCTACTACTTTGGTTGGGGCCTAGTAACGGTGTCTGCCGCTCCTTGGTATTCTCCTCCAGGTTTCCTTGTCTGAGCTTCAACCTTCAGGCTCTCATTGAGTATTATTGAATGTCACACTGCAGTTGGCCTACTACTTTGGTTGGGGCCTAGGAAGTCTGTCTGCGGTCCCTCCTTCTAATTGTCCTCCACTGACCACACCAATGCTGCCTGTGTACCCCTGTTGCCAAATTTATGCTGCATAGAGCCTATGTTATTATTTCAGGCCTAGGAAGTGTGTCTGCGGTCCCTCCTTCCAATTGTCCTCCACTGACCACACCAATGCTGCCTGTGTACCCCTGTAACCAATTTAAAACTGCATAGAGCCAACTTTTTTAGTTAAAACATACTACCTTTGTCTGTCTGCGCCACTAAATCATGCTGTCCTCCACTGAAAAAGCTGAGCTTCAACCTTCAGGCTCTCATTGAGTATTTTTTAATGTCACACTCCAGTTGGCCTACTACTTTGGTTGGGGTCTAGTAACGGTGTCTGCCGCTCCCTGGTGTTGTCCTCCACTGAAAAAGCTGAGCTTCAACCTTCAGGCTCTCATTGAGTATTTTTTAATGTCACACTGCAGTTGACCTACTATTTTGGTTGGGCCTAGAAACGGTGTCTGCCGCTCCCTGGTGTTGTCCTCCACTGAAAAAGCTGAGCTTCAACCTTCAGGCTCTCATTGAGTATTTTGTAATGTCACACTGCAGTTGGCCTACTACTTTGGTTGGGGCCTAGTAACGGTGTCTGCCGCTCCTTGGTGTTCTCCTCCAGGTTTCCTTGTCTGAGCTTCAACCTTTAGGCTCTCATTGAGTATTTTTTAATGTCACACTGCAGTTGGCCTACTACTTTGGTTGGGGCCTAGTAACGGTGTCTGCCGCTCCCTGGTGTTGTCCTCCACTGAAAAAGCTGAGCTTCAACCTTCAGGCTCTCATTGAGTATTTTTTAATGTCACACTGCAGTTGGCCTACTACTTTGGTTGGGGCCTAGTAACGGTGTCTGCCGCTCCCTGGTGTTGTCCTCCACTGAAAAAGCTGAGCTTCAACCTTCAGGCTCTCATTGAGTATTTTTTAATGTCACACTGCAGTTGGCCTACTACTTTGGTTGGGGCCTAGTAACGGTGTCTGCCGCTCCTTGGTATTCTCCTCCAGGTTTCCTTGTCTGAGCTTCAACCTTCAGGCTCTCATTGAGTATTATTGAATGTCACACTGCAGTTGGCCTACTACTTTGGTTGGGGCCTAGTAAGTGTGTATGCCGCTCCCTGGTGTTGTCCTTCACTGAAAAAGCTGAGCTTCAACCTTCAGGCTCTCATTGAGTATTTTTTAATGTCACACTGCAGTTGGCCTACAACTTTGGTTGGGGCCTAGCAACGGTGTCTGCCGCTCCTTGGTGTTCTCCTCCAGGTTTCCTTGTCTGAGCTTCAACCTTCAGGCTCTCATTGAGTATTTTTTAATGTCACACTGCAGTTGGCCTACTACTTTGGTTGGGGCCTAGTAACGGTGTCTTCTGCTCCTTGGTGTTCTCCTCCACTGAAAAAGCTGAGCTTCAACCTTCAGGCTCTCATTGAGTATTTTTTAATGTCACACTGCAGTTGGCCTACTACTTTGGTTGGGGCCTAGTAACGGTGTCTGCCGCTCCCTGGTGTTGTCCTCCACTGAAAAAGCTGAGCTTCAACCTTCAGGCTCTCATTGAGTATTTTTTAATGTCACACTGCAGTTGGCCTACTACATTGGTTGGGGCCTAGTAACGGTGTCTGCCGCTCCCTGGTGTTGTCCTCCACTTAAAAAGCTGAGCTTCAACCTTCAGGCTCTCATTGAGTATTTTTTAATGTCACACTGCAGTTGGCCTACTACTTTGGTTGGGGCCTAGTAACGGTGTCTGCCACTCCTTGGTGTTCTCCTCCAGGTTTCCTTGTCTGAGCTTCAACCTTCAGGCTCTCATTGAATATTTTTTAATGTCACACTGCAGTTGGCCTACTACTTTGGTCGGGGCCTAGTAACGGTGTCTGCGGCTTCCTGGTGTTCTCCTCCAGGTTTCCTTGTCTGAGCTTCCACCTTCAGGCTCTCATTGAGTATTTTTTAATGTCACACTGCAGTTGGCCTACTACTTTGGTTGGGGCCTAATAACGGTGTCTGCTGCTCCTTGGTGTTCTCCTCCACTGAAAAAGCTGAGCTTCATCCTTCAGGCTCTCATTGAGTATTTTTTAATGTCACACTGCAGTTGGCCTACTACTTTGGTTGGGGCCTAGTAACGGTGTCTGCCGCTCCCTGGTGTTGTCCTCCACTGAAAAAGCTGAGCTTCAACCTTCAGGCTCTCATTGAGTATTTTTTAATGTCACACTGCAGTTGGCCTACTACATTGGTTGGGGCCTAGTAACGGTGTCTGCCGCTCCCTGGTGTTGTCCTCCACTTAAAAAGCTGAGCTTCAACCTTCAGGCTCTCATTGAGTATTTTTTTATGTCACACTGCAGTTGGCCTACTACTTTGGTTGGGGCCTAGTAACGGTGTCTGCCACTCCTTGGTGTTCTCCTCCAGGTTTCCTTGTCTGAGCTTCAACCTTCAGGCTCTCATTGAATATTTTTTAATGTCACACTGCAGTTGGCCTACTACTTTGGTTGGGGCCTAGTAACGGTGTCTGCCATTTCTTGGTGTTCTCCAGGTTTCCTTGTCTGAACTTCAACCTTCAGGCTCTCATTGAGTATTTTTTAATGTCACACTGCAGTTGGCCTACTACTTTGGTTGGCGCCTAGTAACGGTGTCTGCCGCTCCCTGGTGTTGTCCTCCACTGAAAAAGCTGAGCTTCAACCTTCAGGATCTCAGTGAGCATTTTTTAATGTCATACTGCAGTTGGCCTACTACTTTGGTTGGGGCCTAGTAACGGTGTCTGCCGCTCCCTGGTGTTGTCCTCCACTGAAAAAGCTGAGCTTCAACCTTCAGGCTCTCATTGAGTATTTTTTAATGTCACACTGCAGTTGGCCTACTACTTTGGTTGGGGCCTAGTAACGGTGTCTGCCGCTCCTTGGTGTTCTCCTCCAGGTTTCCTTGTCTGAGCTTCAACCTTCAGGCTCTCATTAAGTATTTTTTACTGTCACACTGCAGTTGGCCTACTACTTTGGTTGGGACCTAGTAACGGTGTTTGCCGCTCCCTGGTGTTGTCCTCCACTGAAAAAGCTGAGCTTCAACCTTCAGGCTCTCATTGAGTATTTTTTAATGTCACACTGCAGTTGGCCTACTACTTTGGTTGGGGCCTAGTAACGGTGTCTGCCGCTCCTTGGTGTTCTCCTCCAGGTTTCCTTGTCTGAGCTTCAACCTTCAGGCTCTCATTGAGTATTTTTTAATGTCACACTGCAGTTGGCCTACTACTTTGGTTGGGGCTTAGTAACGGTGTCTGCCGCTCCCTGGTGTTGTCTTCCACTGAAAAAGCTGAGCTTCAACCTTCAGGCTCTCATTGAGTATTTTTTAATGTCACACTGCAGTTGGCCTACTACTTTGGTTGGGGCCTAGTAACGGTGTCTGCCGCTCCCTGGTGTTGTCCTCCACTGAAAAAGCTGAGTTTCAACCTTCAGGCTCTCATTGAGTATTTTTTAATGTCACACTGCAGTTGGCCTACTGCTTTGGTTGAGGCCTAGTAACGGTGTCTGCCGCTCCTTGGTGTTCTCCTCCAGGTTTCCTTGTCTGAGCTTCAACCTTCAGGCTCTCATTGAGTATTTTTTAATGTCACACTGCAGTTGGCCTACTACTTTGGTTGGGGCCTAGTAACGGTGTCTGCCGCTCCTTGGTGTTCACCTCTAGGTTTCCTTGTCTAAGCTTCAACCTTCAGGCTCTCAATGAGTATTTTTTAATGTCACACTGCAGTTGGCCTACTACTTTGGTTGGGGCCTAGTAACGGGGTCTGCCGCTCCCTGGTGTTGTCCTCCACTGAAAAAGCTGAGCTTCAACCTTCAGGCTCTCATTGAGTATTTTTTAATGTCACACTGCAGTTGGCCTACTACTTTGGTTGGTGCCTAGTAACGGTGTCTGCCGCTCCTTGGTGTTCTCCTCCAGGTTTCCTTGTCTGAGCTTCAACCTTCAGGCTCTCATTGAGTATTTTTTAATGTCACACTGCAGTTGGCCTACTACTTTGGTTGGGGCCTAGTAACGGTGTCTGCCGCTCCCTGGTGTTGTCCTCCACTGAAAAAGCTGAGCTTCAACCTTCAGGCTCTCATTGAGTATTTTTTAATGTCACACTGCAGTTGGCCTACTACTTTGGTTGGGGCCTAGTAACGGTGTCTGCCGCTCCCTGGTGTTGTCCTCCACTGAAAAAGCTGAGCTTCAACCTTCAGGCTCTCATTGAGTATTTTTTAATGTCACACTGCAGTTGGCCTACTACATTGGTTGGGGCCTAGTAACGGTGTCTGCCGCTCCCTGGTGTTGTCCTCCACTTAAAAAGCTGAGCTTCAACCTTCAGGCTCTCATTGAGTATTTTTTTATGTCACACTGCAGTTGGCCTACTACTTTGGTTGGGGCCTAGTAACGGTGTCTGCCACTCCTTGGTGTTCTCCTCCAGGTTTCCTTGTCTGAGCTTCAACCTTCAGGCTCTCATTGAATATTTTTTAATGTCACACTGCAGTTGGCCTACTACTTTGGTCGGGGCCTAGTAACGGTGTCTGCCATTTCTTGGTGTTCTCCAGGTTTCCTTGTCTGAGCTTCAACCTTCAGGCTCTCATTGAGTATTTTTTAATGTCACACTGCACTTGGCCTACTACTTTGGTTGGCGCCTAGTAATGGTGTCTGCCGCTCCCTGGTGTTGTCCTCCACTGAAAAAGCTGAGCTTCAACCTTCAGGATCTCAGTGAGCATTTTTTAATGTCATACTGCAGTTGGCCTACTACTTTGGTTGGGGCCTAGTAACGGTGTCTGCCGCTCCCTGGTGTTGTCCTCCACTGAAAAAGCTGAGCTTCAACCTTCAGGCTCTCATTGAGTATTTTTTAATGTCACACTGCAGTTGGCCTACTACTTTGGTTGGGGCCTAGTAACGGTGTCTGCCGCTCCTTGGTGTTCTCCTCCAGGTTTCCTTGTCTGAGCTTCAACCTTCAGGCTCTCATTAAGTATTTTTTACTGTCACACTGCAGTTGGCCTACTACATTGGTTGGGACCTAGTAACGGTGTCTGCCGCTCCCTGGTGTTGTCCTCCACTGAAAAAGCTGAGCTTCAACCTTCAGGCTCTCATTGAGTATTTTTTAATGTCACACTGCAGTTGGCCTACTACTTTGGTTGGGGCCTAGTAACGGTGTCTGCCGCTCCTTGGTGTTCTCCTCCAGGTTTCCTTGTCTGAGCTTCAACCTTCAGGCTCTCATTGAGTATTTTTTAATGTCACACTGCAGTTGGCCTACTACTTTGGTTGGGGCTTAGTAACGGTGTCTGCCGCTCCCTGGTGTTGTCTTCCACTGAAAAAGCTGAGCTTCAACCTTCAGGCTCTCATTGATTATTTTTTAATGTCACACTGCAGTTGGCCTACTACTTTGGTTGGGGCCTAGTAACGGTGTCTGCCGCTCCCTGGTGTTGTCCTCCACTGAAAAAGCTGGGTTTCAACCTTCAGGCTCTCATTGAGTATTTTTTAATGTCACACTGCAGTTGGCCTACTGCTTTGGTTGAGGCCTAGTAACGGTGTCTGCCGCTCCTTGGTGTTCTCCTCCAGGTTTCCTTGTCTGAGCTTCAACCTTCAGGCTCTCATTGAGTATTTTTTAATGTCACACTGCAGTTGGCCTACTACTTTGGTTGGGGCCTAGTAACGGTGTCTGCTGCTCCTTGGTGTTCACCTCTAGGTTTCCTTGTCTAAGCTTCAACCTTCAGGCTCTCAATGAGTATTTTTTAATGTCACACTGCAGTTGGCCTACTACTTTGGTTGGGGCCTAGTAACGGGGTCTGCCGCTCCCTGGTGTTGTCCTCCACTGAAAAAGCTGAGCTTCAACCTTCAGGCTCTCATTGAGTATTTTTTAATGTCACACTGCAGTTGGCCTACTACTTTGGTTGGGGCCTAGTAACGGTGTCTGCCGCTCCCTGGTGTTGTCCTCCACTGAAAAAGCTGAGCTTCAACCTTCAGGCTCTCATTGAGTATTTTTTAATGTCACACTGCAGTTGGCCTACTACTTTGGTTGGGGCTTAGTAACGGTGTCTGCAGCTCCCTGGTGTTTTCCTCCACTTAAAAAGCTGAGCTTCAACCTTCAGGCTCTCATTGAGTATTTTTTAATGTCACACTGCAGTTGGCCTACTACTTTGGTTGGGGCCTAGTAACGGTGTCTGCCACTCCTTGGTGTTCTCCTCCAGGTTTCCTTGTCTGAGCTTCAACCTTCAGGCTCTCATTGAATATTTTTTAATGTCACACTGCAGTTGGCCTACTATTTTGGTTGGGGCCTAGTAACGGTGTCTGCCGCTTCTTGGTGTTCTCCTTCAGGTTTCCTTGTCTGAGCTTCAACCTTCAGGCTCTCATTAAGTATTTTTTAATGTCACACTGCAGTTGGCCTACTACTTTGGTTGGGGCCTAGTAACGGTGTCTGCCGCTCCCTGGTGTTGTCCTCCACTGAAAAAGCTGAGCTTCAACCTTCAGGATCTCAGTGAGCATTTTTTAATGTCACACTGCAGTTGGCCTACTACTTTGGTTGGGGCCTAGTAACGGTGTCTGCCGCTCCCTGGTGTTGTCCTCCACTGAAAAAGCTGAGCTTCAACCTTCAGGCTCTCATTGAGTATTTTTTAATGACACACTGCAGTTGGCCTACTACTTTGGTTGGGGCCTAGTAACGGTGTCTGCCGCTCCCTGGTGTTGTCCTCCACTGAAAAAGCTGAGCTTCAACCTTCAGGATCTCATTGAGTATTTTTTAATGTCACACTGCAGTTGGCCTACTACTTTGGTTGGGGCCTAGTAACGGTGTCTGCCGCTCCTTGGTGTTCTCCTCCAGGTTTCCTTGTCTGAGCTTCAACCTTTAGGCTCTCATTGAGTATTTTTTACTGTCACACTGTAGTTGGCCTACTACTTTGGTTGGGACCAAGTAACGGTGTCTGCCGCTCCCTGGTGTTGTCCTCCACTGAAAAAGCTGAGCTTCAACCTTCAGGCTCTCATTGAGTATTTTTTAATGTCACACTGCAGTTGGCCTACTACTTTGGTTGGGGCCTAGTAACGGTGTCTGCCGCTCCTTGGTGTTCTCCTCCAGGTTTCCTTGTCTGAGCTTCAACCTTCAGGCTCTCATTAAGTATTTTTTACTGTCACACTGCAGTTGGCCTACTACTTTGGTTGGGACCTAGTAACGGTGTCTGCCGCTCCCTGGTGTTGTCCTCCACTGAAAAAGCTGAGCTTCAACCTTCAGGCTCTCATTGAGTATTTTTTAATGTCACACTGCAGTTGGCCTACTACTTTGGTTGGGGCCTAGTAACGGTGTCTGCCGCTCCTTGGTGTTCTCCTCCAGGTTTCCTTGTCTGAGCTTCAACCTTCAGGCTCTCATTGAGTATTTTTTAATGTCACACTGCAGTTGGCCTACTACTTTGGTTGGGGCTTAGTAACGGTGTCTGCCGCTCCCTGGTGTTGTCTTCCACTGAAAAAGCTGAGCTTCAACCTTCAGGCTCTCATTGATTATTTTTTAATGTCACACTGCAGTTGGCCTACTACTTTGGTTGGGGCCTAGTAACGGTGTCTGCCGCTCCCTGGTGCTGTCCTCCACTGAAAAAGCTGAGTTTCAACCTTCAGGCTCTCATTGAGTATTTTTTAATGTCACACTGCAGTTGGCCTACTGCTTTGGTTGAGGCCTAGTAACGGTGTCTGCCGCTCCTTGGTGTTCTCCTCCAGGTTTCCTTGTCTGAGCTTCAACCTTCAGGCTCTCATTGAGTATTTTTTAATGTCACACTGCAGTTGGCCTACTACTTTGGTTGGGGCCTAGTAACGGTGTCTGCTGCTCCTTGGTGTTCACCTCTAGGTTTCCTTGTCTAAGCTTCAACCTTCAGGCTCTCAATGAGTATTTTTTAATGTCACACTGCAGTTGGCCTACTACTTTGGTTGGGGCCTAGTAACGGGGTCTGCCGCTCCCTGGTGTTGTCCTCCACTGAAAAAGCTGAGCTTCAACCTTCAGGCTCTCATTGAGTATTTTTTAATGTCACACTGCAGTTGGCCTACTACTTTGGTTGGGGCCTAGTAACGGTGTCTGCCGCTCCCTGGTGTTGTCCTCCACTGAAAAAGCTGAGCTTCAACCTTCAGGCTCTCATTGAGTATTTTTTAATGTCACACTGCAGTTGGCCTACTACTTTGGTTGGGGCTTAGTAACGGTGTCTGCAGCTCCCTGGTGTTTTCCTCCACTTAAAAAGCTGAGCTTCAACCTTCAGGCTCTCATTGAGTATTTTTTAATGTCACACTGCAGTTGGCCTACTACTTTGGTTGGGGCCTAGTAACGGTGTCTGCCACTCCTTGGTGTTCTCCTCCAGGTTTCCTTGTCTGAGCTTCAACCTTCAGGCTCTCATTGAATATTTTTTAATGTCACACTGCAGTTGGCCTACTATTTTGGTTGGGGCCTAGTAACGGTGTCTGCCGCTTCTTGGTGTTCTCCTTCAGGTTTCCTTGTCTGAGCTTCAACCTTCAGGCTCTCATTAAGTATTTTTTAATGTCACACTGCAGTTGGCCTACTACTTTGGTTGGGGCCTAGTAACGGTGTCTGCCGCTCCCTGGTGTTGTCCTCCACTGAAAAAGCTGAGCTTCAACCTTCAGGATCTCAGTGAGCATTTTTTAATGTCACACTGCAGTTGGCCTACTACTTTGGTTGGGGCCTAGTAACGGTGTCTGCCGCTCCCTGGTGTTGTCCTCCACTGAAAAAGCTGAGCTTCAACCTTCAGGCTCTCATTGAGTATTTTTTAATGTCACACTGCAGTTGGCCTACTACTTTGGTTGGGGCCTAGTAACGGTGTCTTCCGCTCCCTGGTGTTGTCCTCCACTGAAAAAGCTGAGCTTCAACCTTCAGGATCTCATTGAGTATTTTTTAATGTCACACTGCAGTTGGCCTACTACTTTGGTTGGGGCCTAGTAACGGTGTCTGCCGCTCCTTGGTGTTCTCCTCCAGGTTTCCTTGTCTGAGCTTCAACCTTTAGGCTCTCATTGAGTATTTTTTACTGTCACACTGTAGTTGGCCTACTACTTTGGTTGGGACCAAGTAACGGTGTCTGCCGCTCCCTGGTGTTGTCCTCCACTGAAAAAGCTGAGCTTCAACCTTCAGGCTCTCATTGAGTATTTTCTAATGTCACACTGCAGTTGGCCTACTACTTTGGTTGGGGCCTAGTAACGGTGTCTGCCGCTCCCTGGTGTTGTCCTCCACTGAAAAAGCTGAGCTTCAACCTTCAGGATCTCAGTGAGCATTTTTTAATGTCACACTGCAGTTGGCCTACTACTTTGGTTGGGGCCTAGTAACGGTGTCTGCCGCTCCCTGGTGTTGTCCTCCACTGAAAAAGCTGAGCTTCAACCTTCAGGCTCTCATTGAGTATTTTTTAATGTCACACTGCAGTTGGCCTACTACTTTGGTTGGGACCTAGTAACGGTGTCTGCCGCTCCCTGGTGTTGTCCTCCACTGAAAAAGCTGAGCTTCAACCTTCAGGATCTCATTGAGTATTTTTTAATGTCACACTGCAGTTGGCCTACTACTTTGGTTGGGGCCTAGTAACGGTGTCTGCCGCTCCTTGGTGTTCTCCTCCAGGTTTCCTTGTCTGAGCTTCAACCTTTAGGCTCTCATTGAGTATTTTTTACTGTCACACTGTAGTTGGCCTACTACTTTGGTTGGGGCCTAGTAACGGTGTCTGCCGCTTCTTGGTGTTCTCCTTCAGGTTTCCTTGTCTGAGCTTCAACCTTCAGGCTCTCATTAAGTATTTTTTAATGTCACACTGCAGTTGGCCTACTATTTTGGTTGGGGCCTAGTAACGGTGTCTGCCGCTTCTTGGTGTTCTCCTTCAGGTTTCCTTGTCTGAGCTTCAACCTTCAGGCTCTCATTAAGTATTTTTTAATGTCACACTGCAGTTGGCCTACTACTTTGGTTGGGGCCTAGTAACGGTGTCTGCCGCTCCCTGGTGTTGTCCTCCACTGAAAAAGCTGAGCTTCAACCTTCAGGATCTCAGTGAGCATTTTTTAATGTCACACTGCAGTTGGCCTACTACTTTGGTTGGGGCCTAGTAACGGTGTCTGCCGCTCCCTGGTGTTGTCCTCCACTGAAAAAGCTGAGCTTCAACCTTCAGGCTCTCATTGAGTATTTTTTAATGTCACACTGCAGTTGGCCTACTACTTTGGTTGGGGCCTAGTAACGGTGTCTGCCGCTCCCTGGTGTTGTCCTCCACTGAAAAAGCTGAGCTTCAACCTTCAGGATCTCATTGAGTATTTTTTAATGTCACACTGCAGTTGGCCTACTACTTTGGTTGGGGCCTAGTAACGGTGTCTGCCGCTCCTTGGTGTTCTCCTCCAGGTTTCCTTGTCTGAGCTTCAACCTTTAGGCTCTCATTGAGTATTTTTTACTGTCACACTGTAGTTGGCCTACTACTTTGGTTGGGACCAAGTAACGGTGTCTGCCGCTCCCTGGTGTTGTCCTCCACTGAAAAAGCTGAGCTTCAACCTTCAGGCTCTCATTGAGTATTTTCTAATGTCACACTGCAGTTGGCCTACTACTTTGGTTGGGGCCTAGTAACGGTGTCTGCCGCTCCCTGGTGTTGTCCTCCACTGAAAAAGCTGAGCTTCAACCTTCAGGATCTCAGTGAGCATTTTTTAATGTCACACTGCAGTTGGCCTACTACTTTGGTTGGGGCCTAGTAACGGTGTCTGCCGCTCCCTGGTGTTGTCCTCCACTGAAAAAGCTGAGCTTCAACCTTCAGGCTCTCATTGAGTATTTTTTAATGTCACACTGCAGTTGGCCTACTACTTTGGTTGGGGCCTAGTAACGGTGTCTGCCGCTCCCTGGTGTTGTCCTCCACTGAAAAAGCTGAGCTTCAACCTTCAGGATCTCATTGAGTATTTTTTAATGTCACACTGCAGTTGGCCTACTACTTTGGTTGGGGCCTAGTAACGGTGTCTGCCGCTCCTTGGTGTTCTCCTCCAGGTTTCCTTGTCTGAGCTTCAACCTTTAGGCTCTCATTGAGTATTTTTTACTGTCACACTGTAGTTGGCCTACTACTTTGGTTGGGACCAAGTAACGGTGTCTGCCGCTCCCTGGTGTTGTCCTCCACTGAAAAAGCTGAGCTTCAACCTTCAGGCTCTCATTGAGTATTTTTTAATGTCACACTGCAGTTGGCCTACTACTTTGGTTGGGGCCTAGTAACGGTGTCTGCCGCTCCCTGGTGTTGTCCTCCACTGAAAAAGCTGAGCTTCAACCTTCAGGCTCTCATTGAGTATTTTTTAATGTCACACTGCAGTTGGCCTACTAATTTGGTTGGGGCCTAGTAACGGTGTCTGCCGCTCCTTGGTGTTCTCCTCCAGGTTTCCTTGTCTGAGCTTCAACCTTCAGGCTCTCATTGAGTATTTTTTAATGTCACACTGCAGTTGGCCTACTACTTTGGTTGGGGCTTAGTAACGGTGTCTGCCGCTCCCTGGTGTTGTCTTCCACTGAAAAAGCTGAGCTTCAACCTTCAGGCTCTCATTGAGTATTTTTTAATGTCACACTGCAGTTGGCCTACTACTTTGGTTGGGGTCTAGTAACGGTGTCTGCCGCTCCCTGGTGTTGTCCTCCACTGAAAAAGCTGAGCTTCAACCTTCAGGCTCTCATTGAGTATTTTTTAATGTCACACTGCAGTTGGCCTACTACTTTGGTTGGGGCCTAGTAACGGTGTCTGCCGCTCCCTGGTGTTGTCCTCCACTGAAAAAGCTGAGCTTCAACCTTCAGGCTCTCATTGAGTATTTTTGCAATGGTTACTAAAAGGACTTAGGCATAGTAGGATTAAATTAGTTAATTTGATCATTCAGGCCATGTGGACTCACTGTATTCAAGTAAAAAGTCTTGGCCTCACGTTGTAACAAATTAACTATAGCTGCTTCATCTGAAGTACTCCTCTTTGCCTTTTGTTTTTTTGTCCTTCTCTTGGTATGATACAGTCAGTTTAATCTTAGTATGCCTAAGTCCTTTTTGTCCACCCAATTCTGTCATGGGTTTTTCATGATTAACAATTTTCCTAATTTACATATCAAAAATTTTTTTGGTGTGGTTTTTGTCATATGCGGCACTATTTAATTTTTGGCTAATTAATTAGTAACCATTGCAAATATGTGGCTCTCCAGTTCTTGTCAATACCTACCGGCTTTTCCATGGGGCTAATGTATGCTTATCTTTATCTTCTACTGTAGCCCTTAGTGGTGCCTGGTCCCTACCGCATGATCACAGGTATTCCCTAGCTTTGTTTGCCGGCAGCGCTACAGGCAAACAGCCTAGCGTCCTGGGTTGCCTGGCAACACTCACTTCCGGTGTGAGCGCACCTGACAGGAAGTGTGAGTGGCGCCATTTGTTTTCAGTACGGCGGCTCTATTACTAGGGAACGCCGGTTTCTGGCGGAAGCATGCAAGGCAGGAAGCGCCTCGTGCTCTCCATCTGTGAGCCTCATGAGTGTTGGCATGTGACGTCACCGGCATAGTGAATGCACCGAGAATGCGGGCAGCCATGTGGGCCTCCTGAGTGGGAGACGGCAGTACGCGATGAAACAGTAGGCTTTCCACATGTTTGTTTTAACGTTGCCATGGTTATTCACAGCCGCATTATGATTAAACAAGGGGAAGTGGTCATGACTTTTCCACCTCTCCTTTTGTTATTTAAATACAAGCCCTACGTCTTTGCCACTCTCTGCAGGACAGCATAGAGAGTGGCAGGACTTTTTGTCCCTCCTTTTTAGCACATAGGCACTTTATCTCCATGCACAAGCGAGTCCCCTGAAGAATCAGCTTGGATGAAACGCGTCGGGACGGACTATATAGGGAGAGTGCAGGGCATGTGTATATAGGGGTAGCTGTGGACTGCCCTTGTAAGGGCAGGAGCTCTGGGGATAGTTTACTGATAGCCCCATAGGGACTGACATAGGGACTGTCGTCTCTTCCCTTCCGGATTTTCCCCTGACTAGAGGTTATCCGGCGCTCCTCTGCCTACACCTAGGAATGGGTGAGATTGTTCCTTTTTTTTACTATATGTATATAGCCACCAGTGGCACTGGTTATATCATATGCGTCTGCTGCTGGTAATCTATTGTTTTTACATGTAACTAGGTATATGATGATGCTGAGTGTTATTTATGTATCCTGACTTCAGCTCTCTTACAGGATATAACCTAGTGTTATTTTGATTTCTCTAAAAATACGCTTACAGATGAAATCATATAATCCTGTCAGGGGATAATTGGTCTTTATGGTTATCGTACCATTTGTCAAAGACTTTTGTCCCATTTTTTATCCACTTGGGTGTTTGTTTTTGTTTTTGTGTGGCTTTAGATAATAAAAGTTAAGTTTTATTCTTTCCACTTTTGATTTGTTATATACAAAAAATCATCTAAGTAATGGACACATTAACTCAAACCGGACACGTCCTTAACATCCCATTCTAGAAAAGAACTAAACGTCTCGAAATAAGCACATGAAAGTGAGCAGCCCATAGGAAGGCAGCGATCCACATAAAAACCCCATCCCAAAAACAACCTAACAAATGCATGCTCTCGGGTAAACTGGTAATAAACGGAAAGCCGCCTCGATATCTGTTTTTGCAAGCTTAACTCCTCTGCCACACAACCGCACCATCTCCATGGCCATATAGAAGGACGTGTACAGTACTGAACACAACTGGGGATCAATCCCATTGTTCACTGAGGTGCCCTTAGGAAAAGACAGGTGGTGGATCAACCTGTACTTATTGGGTTCTCTCTTCAGGACCACGCCAAAAATTATCGACGGGAGGCGTTGCAAATGGCCCCGCCATCCTACCCAATGCTACTTCTTTGCTAAGTTTTTCGGATACCACTTCAGGGAATTGTAAAGCCGATTTTTTTTGGATAAACTAACCTTCTGCTCAACGAATGGAATTCTATAACCTTCCTTAAAATCGCTACTCAAAAAGGTTGCCACTGCTACATCGGGATACCTATTTAGAAAATCCTCCATCATGCCCCACCGCACCGGAGTCACCCCTTTTTTCATCTGAATCAACTCCTTTTTGTTTGTTCCCTTTGAAATATTTTGTTGCACCATGGGCGCCCCCACAAGCTGAACATTCGTGTTTAAACTTGCACTTGTTTCCAAATTTACACGACCCATCGCTGAAGGAAAAACACAGTCCATTTTGCATCGGCACCAAGTGTCCAGACTGCCCCGAACTCCTGATGCCCCCATGAAAAGGCTGAACATTTGAACTTAACCTAGACAGGACCATTACCCTCATCCACAACGCTATATCTTTATAATGAATATTAGGCCGGATCGCTTTTCGTTGCCAAAACTGCTCGTCATAATGTAACCAGCCCTGCCCACTGTAAACTCTATACGCTTCACCGATTGCCTCCTGATAACAAAACAGACCGGAGCAGTTTTCAGGGGCCTTCTCCCCAATAATGCTAGCTAAAATAGCAAAAGCCTGCAACCACTTTGAAAAGGTCCTCAGTATAAACCGATACCTCCTCTTGTCGTCCTCTTCTTTTTTCGAATCATCTCTCCCGGCTCTATCTAAATTAAACTGTTCAAGAGGCAATAACGAAAATATTTCATCATACTCCCTCTTCCATATCTTTTCCCTCACGTCTTGTTTTAAAGGTGCCCCAAAGGACCCTAAAACATACGTACACCTCACCCCTAGCTGAGTCATCCAAATGAATAGTGTCCTCTTTTTCTTTCTCCCCTGTTGAACCCGTGACTAAACCTCCACTCCCTGATATGTCCGTTGGTGTAACCGCTATAGAAGTGCTGATTAAAGAAGAAGCAGTTGCGCTCGCACTTGAACCCGGGTTACCACGTGCCCCAAAAACTTCAGGTAAATTCCCCGCTCCTGAAATTGCACCAGAATTCCCTAACCACGCCGCTGATGGTAATGCCCCCTATGCGAGCC
Source organism: Ranitomeya variabilis (assembly GCF_051348905.1). NCBI lineage: Eukaryota > Metazoa > Chordata > Amphibia > Anura > Dendrobatidae > Ranitomeya > Ranitomeya variabilis. Next base: position 1,154,350,263 of record NC_135232.1, read on the forward strand.
CGACCCCCAAAACCCTGCTAATTCTCCCAGTCCTCTAAGGATTAGACCCATACCCTCGCCAACTCCCCCTGAAAAAACCTCTACTTTCCTAATATCAGAAGAAGCTAGGCAAGGGTTAAAAAATACAGGATGATTACTCTCACCTAGCTGCCTGGGTGCTGTGAACCCAGCAGCCGCAGATCCGGAATCCTGTTGAAGATGTCCTATTCTCGACCCAGTCAGATCCACCAAGGAATCCGGAGCTCTTGCGTTGTCCTGCTCCCCAGACTGCCAGCCACAGAAGCAACCAACTGTGCTGCAACCCTAGGAGCTGATGCTGTACTGGGAGTAAAGCCTGCTGCCCATAAGACGCATCTTGGCTCAGATCCAGCGAAATGCCTCCAGAGCTGGAGGCCGAAGCAGGTGCTTGCCACCCACCAGCATTTGGCGGTACCCGCCCGGTGTTCTGCAATGGATGTGCTCCACTCCAGCATGTGTCGCCTCGGGCGGTGCGCTGTCACCAGGGCTGGCCTGATGCCGCCCGCTGTCATCCCGATGCTGAGGGGCCGCTGGATATGGCCCCGCCTCCTTGACTCACGTGGTCTCCCCCACAGAGTGGGCCCAGCCGGCCTGCTGGCGCCCGCAGCTCCTGCTCCTGTCCTCCCTCGCTGCGCCTCTGAAACCGAAGGGGAAGCTGGCTCCTCCCCTCATTGTAGGCCCCACCGCTTCTGCGGATTCATCCCGGCATTGCGACTCATGCTGGAAGGCCGGGGCCTGCGTTGCTTACCAGAGGGTCCCCGGAGGGACTCCTATTTCGCCGCCGGTCCCGGGGATTAACATCGGGGCTCAAGCACGCCGGAGGCCTGGTCCTCCGTGGCCGATGACCAACTGGAAGTTCCTGAGGTACTCCCACCATTGTCCCCTGCAGCAAGTTGGAAACCGAAGCCTATAGCCACTCAGTACCCTGGGAGCCTGCTGCGTCTCTCAAGCGCTGAAGCAGTGCCTTGATCGCTGAAGTATCCCACAGCTTCCTAACTCCTCAGGTGGGTACTCAAAATGGTTGCCTCCGAGAGATGAATGCCCCCACTTATACTGCCCCTCCCTCCCTTTTTCTTAGCCCCACCTCCTCCTGGATTTTAAAACTAAACAATACCTCTTTCCACTCCTACTATTAACCCCTAACTCCCTGCCCCAACCCAGAAACAAAGAAAAAGCCCCAGTTAGCTCACTAACTCTCACGTTAACCCCGTCATGTCGGCCTCCCCTTATGGCCCATGGCCCCTGTATGGCCTCTCTGCATGATGAATCTCCAGTAGCAACAACAAACTACTATTCAGCACAGCGTCTCCATGGAGCAAGGAAACCAAGCTTTCACTGCCAAGACAGAGAGGGACTGGCCAGGTTATAGAGGGAGAGATAATAATGACCAGATCAGAAGCAGTTGAAAATGGAGCTGCAAGTTTCTGACCAGCAAATAAAGGGCCATTAGCCTCTTCAGCACCAAAGTAAACCAAATCCATTAAATATGGGACAAAATTAGACAGGCTCAGGCCGGGGTCACACTAGCGTAGAATATGCACGAGTGCTATGGGAGAAAACATCACATAGCACTTGGACCAGAATTAATCTATGGGGCAGCTCACATCACCGTTTTTTTTCTTGGGTGTATTCAGCATGCTGTGATTGGCACCGAGACTCAGCCGAGTCTATGGGTGTGAGTGACACAGCGCACAGCACTCGGATATCATCCAAGTGCTGTGCGATATACGCCGACAATGGAGGAGATAGAGAAATGAGTTTCTCTGCCTCCTGCGCAGCTGGGCTCCGATCCTCCGTGAGAGCACAGTAGGATGACACTTGGCTCCGCTCGCAGCAGAGAAGGAGCCGAGAGTCATTAGCATATCGCATCTGATGCCGTACACTAGTGTGACCCCGGCCTAAATGGGAGATCTGTGATTCACAATACATAGTGATCTTCTGCCCCCGATCTTCCAGAAGGACGGGACACTTGTGACAACACCTTTATAAACCTAATGTGGCGAATGTAATCTTGTACCGTGTGTAAAATGGAGGCGGCATTTTTGGGGGTTTGAATTAATAAAATCACAACTTGTTTGCACTGGCTGGGACCTGCAAATTTCTTAACATTCATCACAAATTTGATTTCTGACAATTAATTCATTTGTCTCTACTGATGACAAGTTAAAGAGGGATTATTGGTCGTGTGAAATGTAACCATCAATTCTCACCAGTATAACTAAGATCCGTGAAATAAACACATGACTGCCTGCAACTTGGGTAAAATGGCCTCAGCAGCCTTTTATTAAATATTGCCACAAACTTGGGGTGCCCACAACCCTGGCACCCCGAACATTATAGAACATTAACCAGCTGATAGGTCTGGCGTAGAGGCATAACGACAACCTTCCTCATCCTCCCCGGTCGCACCACCGCACAAGCCAAGAGCAGGAGGTATTAATACCACTGAATTAGTACCCCTAACTTCACAGGACTTACACCCCAAAATTGCCTTGGCCTCTCAAAGAAGCCACCAGACCCTACTAGTGCCTTCCCACCAAATGCCATCACACTGGACCAGCCTCTAACCCGGACCTATCCCCCCGCCGATGTGACAGGAAAAGGGTGGGCAGCTGGATCCAGGATGCAAGAGAATGCAAGAACCCTCCCCTATGCCTTATATAGCCCCCACAACCCCGCCTCCAAAACTCCCTCCCACCAATCAGACTCCTCCCATCCTGATTGTCACAAGTAGTAGTGTAGCAGAGGTATAACTCGTCAAACTCAATTTGACAGGTGGACACGCCCCTATCAAAGTGTATCAAAGTGTGTAACCCCCTCCTCCCCTCCCTGTCAGCCAGCTGTCCTCCCTGGCAGCCAGCTGTCCTCATTGTCTGGCTGTCCCCTTTTGATATAGTTTAATTTGTTAATACAGCGAATATTATCCCAGTAATTGTTTTATATTAGATGTTTATATGATATATTAAGATTAGTCTTGTTTGATAATCCACTGATAGGGAGAGTGAGGCTGTGTTTCTACAGTATTATTCTGCTGTGAGCTTGAAGTCTGGGTACTATAACTGCTAACAGCTGCTAAGATTTTCTGTGATGCAGATACAAACATTCCACTTGCTAGCAGCTGTTAAAATGTATCTGTACTGATCACTAACTAGATGTCAGGTTGTGTGTGTTAAGAGGTGTTTACCAAATATGTGAAACTTCTTACAAAATAATATGTTGTTACAAGTCATTTATCCACTATAAGATGTGCTTCTGACATTTTCATAAACCTATAGTCCCAATAATATTTATTTGGCCAGCAGATAATTAATTAAAACCGCATAAAGTGTGTTAAATAGACATCATAGTGAGTATAAAATGTATTAAATTGATTACTGATATGATTCCAACAAATTGATAATAAATTGTTATCAAAGTGACAGCAAAGCATATTAAATAGATAACACACCAAAATCATAGTGTATCAAAGTGTATTATTTTATTTATAGTCCCAATAATATTTATTCTCTTCTATTGACATTTTCATAAACCTATAGTAGAGCACCCGATCTGAGCATATGTGGCTGACAGTATAATGACTGTTGATTAGCGTTTATTTATAGTTAAATAATATTTTTCTCTTTTATTGACAATTTGATACAGCTACAGTATTTATATAGGTAGGACCCTCTTTTATTGACAGTTTGATACTATAAACAGTACTGATCTTTGTAAAATAAAGAACGAGAGAACTTTTTCAGATAAAAGTAATTTTGATACAGCTACAGTATTTATATAGGTAGGACCCTCTTTTATTGACAGTTTGATACTATAAACAGTACTGATCTTTGTAAAATAAAGAACGAGAGAACTTTTTCAGATAAAAGTAATAACGTTTATACAAACTTCTTACAAAATAAATATCAATGCTGCATCGTACAAAATAAATAGCACGATGATTACACATCATTACACTTCTTATAATGCGCACATTATGTATGTAGGCCATGTTACAACAACCGCAAGTATGAAGCGTGGTGTTTTTATACGTTTATAAAAAGCAAAGACGCGGTAATGTAAAAATGTAAAAGATTTTTGTTGATTAGCGTTTATTTATAGTTAAATAATATTTTTCTCTTTTATTGACAGTTTGATACTATAAACAGAACTGATCTTTGTAAAATAAAGAACAAGAGAACTTTTTCAGATAAAAGTAATTTTGATACAGCTACAGTATTTATATAGGTAGGACCCTCTTTTATTGACAGTTTGATACTATAAACAGTACTGATCTTTGTAAAATAAAGAATGAGAGAACTTTTTCAGATAAAAGTAATAACGTTTATACAAAATTCTTACAAAATAAATATCAATGCTGCATCGTACAAAATAAATAGCACGATGATTACACATCATTCCACTGGGAGAGTGAGGCTGTGTTTCTACAGTATTATTCTGCTGTGAGCTTGAAGTCTGGGTACTATAACTGCTAACAGCTGCTAAGATTTTCTGTGATGGAGATACAAACATTCCACTTGCTAGCAGCTGTTAAAATGTATCTGTACTGATCACTAACTAGATGTCAGGTTGTGTGTGTTAAGAGGTGTTTACAAAATATGTGAAACTTCTTACAAAATAATATGTTGTTACAAGTCATTTATCCACTATAAGATGTGCTTCTGACATTTTCATAAACCTATAGTCCCAATAATATTTATTTGGTCAGCAGATAATTAATTTAAACCGCATAAAGTGTGTTAAATAGACATCATAGTGAGTATAAAATGTATTAAATTGATTACTGATACGATTCCAACAAATTGATAATAAATTGTTATCAAAGTGACAGCAAAGCATATTAAATAGATAACACACCAAAATCATAGTGTATCAAAGTGTATTATTTTATTTATAGTCCCAATAATATTTATTCTCTTTTATTGACATTTTCATAAACCTATAGTAGAGCACCCGATCTGAGCATATGTGGCTGACAGTATAATGACTGTTGATTAGCGTTTATTTATAGTTAAATAATATTTTTCTCTTTTATTGACAATTTGATACAGCTACAGTATTTATATAGGTAGGACCCTCTTTTATTGACAGTTTGATACTATAAACAGTACTGATCTTTGTAAAATAAAGAACAAGAGAACTTTTTCAGATAAAAGTAATAACGTTTATACAAACGTCTTACAAAATAAATATCAATGCTGCATCGTACAAAATAAATAGCACAATGATTACACATCATTACACTTCTTATAATGCGCACATTATGTATGTGGGCCATGTTACAACACCCGCAAGTATGAAGCATGGTGTTTTTATACGTTTATAAAAAGCAAAGACGCGGTAATGTAAAAATGTAAAAGATTTTTATTGTAAAATAAACACATCTCAGAGACATTTCAATGATTCCTGCAGAGTATTGTTACAGTATTTTATTTTCCCGGTGTTACTTTTGTCCATGTATTACCGGATTCTTCTGCAGTTGTGATTCTCACCTTTCTATATAAACAGTGCAATAATTCACACCCACGGCCAGTTTTCCGTTAAAAATATGAATATTATTGAATATAATGTTTTACTTATGTTACAGTTTTATTTTTTATTTTTATTTTTATTTATTTTTTTTCCCCTTGGATTTTGTTAGTCATTACAATTATTTCTGCTCCCAAGATAGGGTTTTAGAGTCACCAAGTAACATAAATGTGCAGACTCCTGACTATTACAATTACAAAACATTCAAAGTTTGTTCCTCCACTTTTTGCAGATAATAAATCTTAATTTCTTTATAATTTGACTTTTAGTTATAGTTTGTTTCAGCTCTTTGTCGTTCTATGTATACCGTAAATTTTGCTTCCTTTCAGTGAATAATATAAGACAAATTATTTTTATTCAAAGAAATCTAACTCATGTATACTTTTAAAGCTTTGTTACATTTCTATCCAGTCTACACCATGCTGTGCAACATAAATACATGTGGTCTTGTAGTATGGTTTTGGTTTCTCTGAACTGTCGCAAACAAAACATATAAGGTAGCACGGCACAAGATGTGAGCGTACCCGCAGCTCACTGAGCATTACCGCCGCACTCATGGCCAATTCTCTTTGCAGCTTCTGAATGTACACAATTCTCACCCATGGAGAGTTTTCCTTTAAAAATATGAATATTGTTGAATATAATGTTTTACATATGTTACAGTATTTTATTTTCCATGCAAAAATCCATCTTTGTGCTGTTGGAGGCTGTCACACACATCACACGCAACATACAGAACACACACAACACATACAACACACACAACACATACAACACACACAACACATACAACACACACAACAAACATACACACACAACATACAGAACACACAACACATACAACACACACAACAAACATACACACACAACATACAGAACACACACAACACATACAACACACACAACAAACATACACACACAACATACAGAACACACACAACACATACAACACACACAACACATACAACACACACAACAAACACACACACACACAACATACAGAACACACAACACATACAACACACACAACAAACATACACACACAACATACAGAACACACACAACACAAAGATGGATTTTTGCATGGAAAATAAAATACTGTAACATATGTAAAACATTATATTCAACAATATTCATATTTTTAAAGGAAAACTCTCCATGGGTGAGAATTGTGTACATTCAGAAGCTGCAAAGAGAATTGGCCATGAGTGCGGCGGTAATGCTCAGTGAGCTGTGGGTACGCTCACATCTTGTGCCGTGCTACCTTATGTTTTGTTTGCGACAGTTCAGAGAAACCAAAACCATACTACAAGACCACATGTATTTATGTTGCACAGCATGGTGGAGACTGGATAGAAATGTAACAAAGCTTTAAAAGTATACATAAGTTAGATTTCTTTGAATAAAAATAATTTGTCTTATATTATTCACTGAAAGGAAGCAAAATTTACGGTATACATAGAACGACAAAGAGCTGAAACAAACTATAACTAAAAGTCAAATTATAAAGAAATTAAGATTTATTATCTGCAAAAAGTGGAGAAACAAACTTTGAATGTTTTGTAATTGTAATAGTCAGGAGTCTGCACATTTATGTTACTTGGTGACTCTAAAACCCTATCTTGGGAGCAGAAATAATTGTAATGACTAACAAAATCCAAGGGGAAAAAAATAAAAATAAAAATAAAAAATAAAACTGTAACATATGTAAAACATTATATTCAATAATATTCATATTTTTAATGGAAAACTGGTCGTGGGTGTGAATTATTGCACTGTTTATATAGAAAGGTGAGAATCACAACTGCAGAAGAATCCGGTAATACATGAACAAAAGGAACACCGGGAAAATAAAATACTGTAACAATACTCTGCAAGAATCATTGAAATGTCTCTGAGATGTGTTTATTTTACAATAAAAATCTTTTACATTTTACATTACCGCGTCTTTGCTTTTAATAAACGTATAAAAACACCACGCTTCATACTTGCGGGTGTTGTAACATGGCCCACATACATAATGTGCGCATTATAAGAAGTGTAATGATGTGTAATCATTGTGCTATTTATTTTGTACGATGCAGCATTGATATTTATTTTGTAAGAAGTTTGTATAAACGTTATTACTTTTATCTGAAAAAGTTCTCTTGTTCTTTATTTTACAAAGATCAGTACTGTTTATAGTATCAAACTGTCAATAAAAGAGGGTCCTACCTATATAAATACTGTAGCTGTATCAAATTGTCAATAAAAGAGAAAAATATTATTTAACTATAAATAAACGCTAATCAACAAAAATCTTTTACAGTTTTACATTACCGCGTCTTTGCTTTTTATAAACGTATAAAAACACCACGCTTCATACTTGCGGGTGTTGTAACATGGCCTACATACATAATGTGCGCATTATAAGAAGTGTAATGATGTGTAATCATCGTGCTATTTATTTTGTACAATGCAGCATTGATATTTATTTTGTAAGAAGTTTGTATAAACGTTATTACTTTTATCTGAAAAAGTTCTCTCGTTCTTTATTTTACAAAGATCAGTACTGTTTATAGTATCAAACTGTCAATAAAAGAAAGAAGTTTGTATAAACGTTATTACTTTTATCTGAAAAAGTTCTCTCATTCTTTATTTTACAAAGATTAGTACTGTTTATAGTATCAAACTGTCAATAAAAGAGGGGCCTACCTATATAAATACTGTAGCTGTATCAAATTGTCAATAAAAGAGAAAAATATTATTTAACTATAAATAAACGCTAATCAACAGTCATTATACTGTCAGCCACATATGCTCAGATCGGGTGCTCTACTATAGGTTTATGAAAATGTCAATAAAAGAGAATAAATATTATTGGGACTATAAATAAAATAATACACTTTGATACACTATGATTTTGGTGTGTTATCTATTTAATATGCTTTGCTGTCACTTTGATAACAATTTATTATCAATTTGTTGGAATCGCATCAGTAATCAATTTAATACATTTTATACTCACTATGATGTCTATTTAACACACTTTATGTGGTTTTAATTAATTATCTGCTGGTCAAATAAATATTATTGGGACTATAGGTTTATGAAAATGTCAGAAGCACATCTTATAGTGGATAAATGACTTGTAACAACATATTATTTTGTAAGAAGTTTCACATATTTGGTAAACACCTCTTAACACACACAACCTGACATCTAGTTAGTGATCAGTACAGATACATTTTAACAGCTGCTAGCAAGTGGAATGTTTGTATCTGCATCACAGAAAATCTTAGCAGCTGTTAGCAGTTATAGTACCCAGACTTCAAGCTCACAGCAGAATAATACTGTAGAAACACAGCCTCACTCTCCCCTATCAGTGGATTATCAAACAAGACTAATCTTAATATATCATATAAACATCTAATATAAAACAATTACTGGGATAATATTCGCTGTATTAACAAATTAAACTATATCAAAAGGGGACAGCCAGACAATGAGGACAGCTGGCTGCCAGGGAGGACAGCTGGCTGACAGGGAGGGGAGGAGGGGGTTACACACTTTGATACACTTTGATAGGGGCGTGTCCACCTGTCAAATTGAGTTTGACGAGTTATACCTCTGCTACACTACTGTCACACCAGTTAACCCCTTCACTCCCACCCTCTAGATTGTCATGGGGCCTGTCCACCCTGCGGCTCTGTCACTTGTCTCATTTATCAGCATTCAGTCTTTGTCCCTCCGGTAAAGTTCTCTTCTGTTTCTCAGGTCCCAGTATCCCGCTGCTCAGATCACTGCTCACCTGGAAGCTGGAAAAAGGCGAAACCGACAATTCACATCTGCTGCTATGACTGCATCCCATGTCCAGAAGGCGAGATCTCCAATATAACCGGTATGTACAGTCTGAGGGGTGTAACCGGCGTCGGGCACCTTCTTATAGAAGATGGAATCCGCATCGACCACATTCACACAGGAAGATGGACTCCGCATCGACCACATTCACACAGGAAGATGGACTCCTCATGGACCACAATCACACAGGAAGATGGACTCCACATTGACCACATTCACACAGGAAGATGGACTCCGCATCGACCACATTCACACAGGAAGATGGACTCCTCATGGACCACAATCACACAGGAAGATGGACTCCGCATCGACCACATTCACACAGGAAGATGGACTCCTCATCGACCACAATCACACAGGAAGATGGACTCCGCATCAACCACATTCACACAGGAAGATGGACTCCACATCGACTACAATCACACAGGAAGATGGACTCCGCATCGACCACATTCACACAGGAAGATGGACTCCGCATCGTCCACATTCACACAGGAAGAAGGACTCCGCATCGACCACATTCACACAGGAAGAAGGACTCCGCATCGACCACATTCACATAGGAAGAAGGACTCCGCATCGACCACATTCACACAGGAGGATGGACTCCGCATCGACCACATTCACACAGGAAGATGGACTTCTCATCAACCACATTCACACAGGAAGATGGACTCCGCATCGACCACATTCACACAGGAAGATGGACTCCACATCGACTACAATCACACAGGAAGATGGACTCCGCATCGACCACATTCACACAGGAAGATGGACTCCGCATCGTCCACATTCACACAAGAAGATGGACTCCGCATCGACCACATTCACACAGGAAGATGGACTCCGCATCGTCCACATTCACACAAGAAGATGGACTCCGCATCGACCACATTCACACAGGAAGATGGACTCCTCATTGACCACAATCACACAGGAAGATGGACTCCGCATCGACCACAATCACACAGGAAGATGGACTCCGCATCGACCACAATCACACAGGAAGATGGACTCTGCATCAACCACATTCACACAGGAAGATGGACTCCGCATCGACCACAATCACACAGGAAGATGGACTCTGCATCAACCACATTCACACAGGAAGATGGACTCCGCATCGACCACAATTACACAGGACGATGGACTCCGCATCGACCACATTCACACAGTGCAGAGCAGGATGTCACTCAGGGATCGGTGTGTGGGATTTTAGCCCCAGCACTGTCTGCAGCGGTCACCGCCCAGCACTGTCTGCACCGGTCACCGCCCAGCACTGTCTACAGCGGTTACACAGAGGATAGAACTTCATATTCTTCAGATGTGTCACACATGATAGGATTAGATACATGGCTCAGCAGATGGTATCACACAGGATAGGATTAGATACACGGCTCAGCAGACAGTATCACACAGGAGAGGATTAGATACACGGCTCAGCAGATATATCACACATGATAGGATTAGATACACATTTCAGTAGCTGATATCACGCATGATAGGATTAGGTACATGGCTCAGCACATGGTATCACATTTGATAGGATTATATACACAGCTCAGACTACAGTATCACACATTGGATACATGGCTCAGATGCACAGTATCACACATAATAGCATTAAGCAGTCTTTCACCAGCTCACTGCACCCGCAGCTTATTTCGGACCATGTGTGGTGCACGGATCTAGAAAACAATCATGCGTCAGATCCAATGCTGCGGTAATCCCCCCCATAGTATTAATTGGCAGTTGTATTCACTGCGCATAGGCAGAAAGCTGCCCATCAGTGGAGTGGGTGGAGTTATACAGAGCTCAGCATTCTGAGAACTGACAGATGGGCAGCAGATAAAACAGAAGTTTTCTCAAAATGAGAGCAAGCAGCTCTAAGTGATACATTGCTGGAATCAGGATCTCAGCCCCTACATCATGCTGCTCTTAGATGAGGTTGCAAATAACACATTCTTTTTACCTCTATGACTGTCAGCCTCACAGAGTGTGCGTGTCACGAGGAGCACTGCTCATTTCTTCATGTGTCTTATCAGTCTAATGCCGGGGTCACACTTGCGAGTGTGATGGGAGAAACTCGCGGGAGTCTCCCACATCAGCACCCGGCACTGCCACCGGCCCGCGGGACCGGAGTGTGAGGCTGCATAGAAATACATGAAGCTGCACAGAAATACATGCAGCCGCACGCTCCGGTCTGAGTGCCGGCGGCAGTGCCGGGTGTTGATGTGACAGACTCCCGCCAGTTTCTCCCATCACACGCGCTAGTGTGACCCCGGCCTAATTTGGCATACGTGCCTCCCACACCAGGACTGCGGGATTTCACCTCCTCCTCATACAGACAGTATTTACCCTAAAGAGGGTATAAAGGGGTATGATAATGTATAGAATAAAAATAAAATGAAAAGCTAAGAGAAATAAAATGGCCACTAGAAACTACATCAAATAATAGATTAAGGGCCAAAATAAAGGGCCAAATGGATTGTATATAAACTGCTCCGTACTGTCATGAGAAGGCCGACAGCTCAATGTCATGGCCCTTAGGGGCCAAAGAGTCCAGAGTAAGAATCCAGTTGGATTCAACCCATGACATATGTTTATACTGGATCTTGGCCCTTAGTCCAGTTATTTTATATAGTTTCCAGTGGCCGTTTTATTTCTCTTTTCATTATATTTTTATTGTACACATTATCATACCCCTTTTATACCCTCTTTAGGGTAATTACTGTCCGTATATCCCCTTATAGCTATATCTTCTATGTTGGTCATTTTTGTAGTATAGGGACTTACCCACCACTACTCCCTAACCACACATGCCCTATTTCTAAGTGATGGGCATACGTTTGCTAAGAATTATCATCACATCATTCTTCATCACCAGCAGTCCATGGCTGTCTTTATGGAGCACTTTTTGGTTCTATTAATGAGCACTGCACTTTATATACTTTAGCGGTGTAGATTTGGGGGTCGCGGGTCCTTATATGTAAGGTCGGGTACAACAAGGGTCAGCAGCCATGACGAAGGTGGCACGCTATTACTTCCATCAATCCTCCACTGCGATCTTTTCTGCTTTCTCTGCAGACCAGCCCTGCTGGCATGCTCTGCACTGTGTTCATGTGAGCAGGATGCAGAGACAGGCAGGAGACAGAGCAAGGGTTAACTGGGTTTCAATCAACAGTGGGATACTCCACGCAGGGAGGTAAAGGGTTAAACAGGGAATAAAACAGTTCAATAGTGAAACTGTGGATAGGGTTGAAGAACAGTGAAGACAGTAGGGACAGTTCTTGTGAGGTTAACTTATCCTATCCACTGACCCTCAGGCCGTGGGTGTTGAAGTGATGATGGCGCCAACAACGGCTGACGTGATGCTGATCTGATGAAGTCCTATGAGTAACGAGGATTTGTCTTCTGGTGGCAGCGGTCGGATTCTGCTACCTTCCACTGAGCCTTTAGTCCATCTACTAATGCAGCCAAGAGGGTATAGGTCTCAACACTCTCCGGGTTCAACGTAGACTGGTATACATATATGGGGAAATCAGGGCACAGCTTACGGTCCCACACTGAGTCTCTCTGAGGTGAAGCGTGCGATGTACTCTCAACTAGTGATGAACCACCTCCCTAGTGTTCGGGTTCTGTTCGCTTCGTCAAAAAGGGATGTGTTCGACGAACTGTTTGTCGAACGTTCAACGAACACCGTCGAACCCCATTGAAACCAATGGCAGGCAAACACAAACACATACAAACACATGGAAAACACATAGAACACACCTTAAAAGGTGTCCAAAAGCTGACAAACTGCTCAGAAGACACAACAAGCACATGGAAAAGTCACAACTACATATAGTCATGCGAAAAGAAAAGAGGAGGAGGAGTAAAAGGAGGAGGAGACACAGATATAGGCATGTCATGCCCTTCTAAAATCAAGAAAGGCTGGAGTAAAAATCTAAACTCACTCTACCAACACCCAGACATCTTGACAAAAAAAATTAAAAAAGAAATATCTTTAGGTAGAATGGCAGTGGGTCCATTCAGAACACTTTCCTTAGAAGACGCAGTGGTACCCCCTTTGGGAGTTGTGCCAAAAAATGAACCCAATACATTCAGACTAATCCACCATTTGTCATATCCAAGGGGCAGGTCAGTAAACGACAACATCGATGCCGAACCAAGTACAGTACCATGTACTGTACCTCCTTTGACAATCAGGTGGGTCAAGAAGTTGGTAAGGGGCACCCTAATGGCCAAAATAGACATTGAGGGGGCGTTCCGGTTACTACCTGTGCCTCCGAATAGTGTCCTCCCATTGGGCTGCTTCTGTGAAGGAGCATACTACATAGTTCGCTGTTTGCCCATGGGGTGCTCCATATCCTGATCACTATTTGGGGCGTTGCTTCCTTGAATGTGTCGCCATTGACGTTTGTAAGGCGGCAAATATAATCCATTACATCGACGACTTCTTATGCCTGGGCCCAAAAGATTCGCCACAGTGTGAAAACACGCGGTAGTCCACCTGTGAGAAGGAGAGAGCTGGAGGGAGAGTGGACACCCCAGAGCCGAGGGGTTAGATTGAGAAAGAAAGAAGGCGGTGTAGCTTGTTTCATGGGTGGGGTACTCTGCTGAGTAGCAGAAATTGCTAAAAGGCCCAAAAGGATTTCATGGGCCAGATGTCGTTACAAAATAGTACTTAGGTAAACAGGCAGTGTAGTAGCATGGGTGGGGTACGCTGCTGAATAGCACTAAATTCTACTAGGCCCAAAAGGATTTCCTGGGCCAGATGCAGTTAAAAAATAGTAGTTAGGTAAACAGGCGGTGTAGCTTGCTTCATGGGTGGGGTACTTTGCTGAGTAGCACAAAATGCTATTAGGTACAAAATGATTTCCTGGGCTAGATGCAGTTAAAAATTAGTAATTAGGTCAACAGGCGGTGTAGCTTGCTTCATGGGTGCGTTATGCTGCTGAGTAGCACCAAATTCTACTAGGCCCAAAAGGATTTCCTGGGCCAGATGCCGTTAAAAGTAGTACTTAGGTAAACAGGCGGTGTATCTTGCTGAGTGGCACTAAATCTTTTTAATCATAGACCTGAGACAGGGACAAGGGGGCATCCTCTACATCTGGAGGAAAGAAGGTTTAAGCATAATAACAGACGCGGATTCTTTACTGTAAGAGCAGTGAGACTATGGAACTTTCTGCCATATGATGTTGTAGTGAGTGATTCATTACTTAAATTTAAGAGGGGACTGGATGCCTTTCTTGAAAAGTATAATGTTAGAGGGTATATACACAAGATTCCTTGATAGGGCGTTGATCCAGGGAACTAGTCTGACTGCCGTATGTGGAGTTGGGAAGGAAGTTTTTTCCCCAATGTGGAGCTTACTCTTTGCCACATGGTTTTTTTTTGCCTTCCTCTGGATCAACATATTAGGGCATGTTAGGTTAGGCTATGGGTTGAACTAGATGGACTTCCTTCAACCTTAATAACTATGTAACTATGTAAATTCTACTAGGCCCAAAAGGATTACCAGGGCCAGATGCCATTACAAAATAGTAGTTAGGTAAACAGGTGGTGTAGCTTGCTTCATGGGTGAAGTACGCTGCTGAGTAGCACCAAATTTTACTAGGCCCAAAAGGATTTCCTGGGCCAGATGCCATTAAAAATAGTACTTAGGTAAACAGGCGGTGTAGCTTGCTTCATGTGTGGAGTACGCTGCTGAGTAGCACTAAATTCTACTAGGCCCAAAGGATTACCAGGGCCAGATGCCGTTACAAAATAGTAGTTAGGTAAACAGGCGGTGTAGCTTGCTTCATGGGTGAATTATGCTGCTGAGTAGCACCAAATACTACTAGGCCCAAAAGGATTTCCTGGGCCAGATGCCGTTAAAAATAGTACTTAGGTAAACAGGCGGTGTAGCTTGCTTCATGGGTGGGGTACGCTGCTGAGTAGCACTAAATTCTACTAGGCCCAAAAGGATTACCAGGGCCAGATGGCGTTACAAAACAGTAGTTAGGTAAACAGGCGGTGTAGCTTGCTTCATGGGTGGGGTACGCTGCTGAGTAGCACTAAATTCTACTAGGCCCAAAAGGATTTCCTGGGCCAGATGCCGTTACAAAATAGTAGTTAGGTAAACAGCCGGTGTAGATGCTTCATGGGTGAAGTATGCTGCTGAGTAGCACCAAATTCTATTAGGCCCAAAAGGATTTCCTGGGCCAGATGCCGTTACAAAATAGTACTTAGGTAAACAGGCGGTGGGTGGCTGGGCTATTCTGCTGACTAGCAGACACTGAAGCTTTGGAGCAGACCTCTGAATCCCAGGCCATAGTATGAGTAAACAACTCTGCAGACGACCCCACCCACCTGGAATTGACGATGGCAACGTCATGTAAAACTCAGCAAGGGGACTAAATAAAAGAGTCTCCATTTTTAAAACTCTTGTACCATTCTCTCTAGGCGTTGGCTGTGCGTCAGACTTCTTGTCTCCTGTGGCCTTCAAAGGATGGTCTAAAAAAATCTTGAAACGATTGAAAAAAATTGCTGTTACCACCAGATACGATGTTACAGTTACGGTTAGAGTGATGACTCGATAGTCCCATGGTTGGCAAGTTAGATCTCAGAGATTGACTACATGCACCAATGGTGTTTTGAGTAAAAGCAGATGTTAGATTCTGTAACAGTCTCTGCTGATACTCCTGCATGCATGAATCCCTTTCTATGGCAGGAATTGTTTCATCAAATTTGCTTTTGTACCGGGGATCTAAGAGTTTGGCAACCCAGTAGTCGGCATTACTTCGGATTCTGACAATCTGAGGGTCATGTTGCAGGTAGTGCAGCAAGAAGGCACTCATGTGTCTTGCGCATCCAGGAGGACCAAGTCCTTGTTGTTTTGATGGTGGCGAGGTGAGAATCATGCTTCCTTCGTCTGCCCTCTCCCCCCAACCTCACACAGCAGAAATATGATCAAGGTCTCCCTCATCTGATGAGTCTTCCATGACCAGCACCAGTTCGTCCTCCACTTCTTCCTGACCTCCTGCACCTTCCTCAACAGTTTGGCTGCTACCATGCGCCCTAGGTAATCCCTCTCCCCCAGCCTCTAATGCCATCCGCCTTCGTGCTGCCAACCTTCTTGACCTTGGAGATATGATCTCTTCCGCATATGGCTCCTCCTGTTCCTCCTCTTCCTCTTGTTCCACCACCTGACTCCGGACACTGTGTAAGGTGTGCTCCAGCATGTAAATCACCGGAATGTTCATGCTGATAATGGCATCGTCAGCACTAAACATCTTCATTGCTATTTCAAAACTGTGCAGAAGGGTGCATAGGTCTCTGATCTGAGACCACTCCAGCAGCGTTATTTGCCCCACCTCTTGATCTCGTTGGCCCAGGCTATACGTCATAACATATTGCACCAGGGCTCGTCATTGCTTCCACAGTCGCTGCAACATGTGCAGAGTTGAATTCCACTGTGTGGGCACATCGCATTTCAGCTGGTGAACTGGCAGGCCCAAAGACTTCTGTAGAGATGCAAGTCGTCGAGCTGCAGGATGCGAACGGTGGAAGTGAGCACACAGCGACCATGCACTCTGCAGAAGCCCATCTAGTCCAGGATAGTGGGATAAAAATTGCTGGGCAACCAGGTTCAAACCGTGAGCCATACAAGGCACGTGTGTGATATTGCCCCGAAGAAGGGCCGCACCCAGTTTTGCAGCATTGTCGCACACAGCCTTCCCTGGCTGCAGGTTGAGTGGAGACCACCATTGATGGAACTCAGTCTCCAGAGCTGACCACAACTCCCCAGCTGTGTGACTCACATTTCCCAGACATTTCAATGTAAACACTGCCTGATGCCGTTGAGCCCTGGTGACAGCATAGTGAGGAGGTGTGCAGGATTCCTTCTGCGCAGTTACAATGTAGGTGGCATTACCAGACAGGCTTTGGGCGCAGGTGGAGGACCGAGAGGAGGTTGAGGAGGCAGAAGCAGTGGAGGAACTTCTAGATGCAGAGGATCGACAAGCAACTCGTGGGGACGACAAGACTTGGACAGCAGCCCCTTCTCCTGATGTCGCCGTAGTTACCCAGTGCCAAGTCACCGACAGGTAACGCCCCTGTCCATGTCTACTCGTCCAAGTGTCTGTGGTGAAATACACCCTGTCACACACAGAGTTTCTCAAGGAAGCGGTGATGTTGTGTGTGACTTGCTGGTGTAGCGCAGGCACAGCTTTCTTTGAGAAGTACTGGCGACTGGGCATCTGGTATTGGGGCACTGCGACAGACATAAGGTCTCAGAAATCCTCTGTGTCCACCAGGCAGAAAGGCATTTCATTACAGCATTTCTGTAGCCAACAGCTTGCAGATGGAGAAATTCAACCTCTTAGCTTTGTCATGGCTAGGAGGAAATGGTCTTTTACTTGTCCACATCTGAGGGATTGAGGGCTGGCTGCCGTGCTTAAACGGAGTTGAGTAGGGTGTCCCCGGCAAACTGCTGGTCTGTGAGGAAGGTGCAGGCAGAGATGTTATGTTGCCTTGATCAAAATGTGGTGTCGATGTCGGAGAGCGCTCAACACCAGCAGGTGTTTCCACTTGCAAATTTCCTGACAACCTGCCAATCACACTGGCTGTTGTGGGTAAAGAGGTGGAAGGTCGGCATCCAAAACCGAGTGCGACTGCTGTACCCAAAGTCACAGAGGATGAAGAGGGCGTGGATGCACTTGATGGGGCAGACGGTGGTTGACCCGGCCAACTAGGCCGCATTGTAGCACAGTGAGCTTCCCACTGCAACTTATGCCTCATATCCATGTGACGGTTCATGCATGAAGTACTCAAGCTAATGATTTTTTGGCCTCTACTGAGATTTTGTTGACAAATCTTACAGACAACATGATACCATTCTAGCACCGCTTCTACTTGTTGCACATATTGTGGAGAGTGTTCTGTGAGTTTGGCCTGCATCTTCTCCAGGATTCAGCGCCCCTCCTTTACGTGATTAGATTCAGACTCTGAGGACACCAATACAGCCACTGTCCAGGGATCTCCATGCTTTAAAGAATATTTTGGGATTATTTTTCCTCTCTCTGGCAATGAGTCTCTCTGTCTCAATTTTTGCTGCCTTGATTTGCTTTTTACAGAATTTATTTAATTTTCTATATTTATTTAATTTCTCATCACCACCTACTTCCTTTAATTCTCTATATTCTTTCTTTTTGTCACTTATTGCGCCCCTTACAGCTCTATTTAGCCATATTGGTTTCCTCCTATTTCTAGTATGTTTATTCCCATACGGTATATACTGTGCACAGGTCCTATCCAGGATGCTAATAAACGTCTCCCATTTTCTTTGTGTATTTTTACGTCTCAGGATATCATCCCAGTTAATTGCACCAAGATCATCTCTCATCCGTTGGAAATTTGCCCTCCTGAAGTTTAGTGTCCTTGTCACCCCTCTACTACACATCTTACTAAAAGGATACATGAAAATGTATTATTTTATGATCACTGTTACCCAAGTGTCCCCAACCCTTATATTTGATATGCGGTCTGGCCTGTTGGTTAATATTAGGTCTAGCAGTGCACCCCTTCTTGTTGGGTCCTGAACCAGTTGTGAAAGGTAATTGTCTCTCATAGTTCTCAGACCCCGATTACCTTTGCTGGAACTGCAGGTTTCTGTTCCCCAATCTATTTCAGGGTAGTTGAAGTCCCCCATAATAATGACTTCTCCTTGAGTTGCAGCTTCATCTATTTGCTTTACGAGGATATTCTCTGTTGCTTCCATTATTTTCAGAGACTTATAACAAACCCCTATCAGTAATTTATTATTTATTCCCCCTCCCCTTATCTCCACCCACAGGACATTTTCATTAGATTCACCTATATTATCAGGCAGGATGGGTTTTAAGGACAATTTTACATACAGACACACCCCTCCCCCCACTTATCCGTTCGGTCATTTCTGAACAGACTATAGCCCTGTAAGTCAACAGCCCAGTCATGGCTCTCATCCAGCCACGTCTCAGATATCCCCACCATGTCATAATTATGCTCCAACAACATTAATTCTAATTCGTCCATTTTGTTGGCGAGGCTTCTGGCATTAGTATACATGCACTTTATGTTCCTCTCTATACCTCTATTCTTTCTTAAATTATTAACTGTTCTAACCCCACCCCCCATGCCACCGCCACCTTCTTTATTTGTGCCCAGGTCTCTATATGCACTATCTTCCCCTCCTATAAAATGAATACCCTGCCCCCAATCCCTAGTTTAAACACTCCTCCAACCTTCTAGCCATTTTCTCCCCCAGCACAGCTGCACCTTCCCCATTGAGGTGCAGCCCGTCCCTAGCGTAGAGCCTGTAGCCCACTGAGAAGTCGGCCCAGTTCTGCAGGAACCCAAACCCCTCCTTCCTACACCAATTCTTGAGCCACTTATTAACCTCCCTAATCTCCCATTGCCTCTCTGGCGTGGCACGTGGTACAGGCAGTATTTCGGAAAATACCACCTTGGAGCTCCATGCTTTCAGCTTGCAGCCTAATTCCCTGGAATGATCTTTAAGGACCTTCCACCTACCTCTAACTTTGTCATTTGTGCCAATGTGCACCATGACCGCTGGATCCTCGACAGCCCCTCCCAGTAATCTGTCACCCGATCAGCGATGTGTCGGACTCGAGCACCAGGTAGGCAGCACACCGTTCAACGATTCCTGTCTTTGTGACAGATTGCCCTATCTGTTCCCCTAATAATTGAGTCCCCCACTATCAGCACCTGTCTGGCCTGCCCAGCTCTCTTATTTCCCTCCTTACTGGAGTAGACACTCTTCTGGCTTTCAGAGGACATGCCTGGCTGCAGCAGTGCTGCCCCTGTACTGGTACCCCCTCATCTGCCAACTTAGCAAACTTATTGGGGTGTGCCAGATCCAGACTAGCTTCCATGGCACTCTTCCCTCTACCCGGCCTTCTAACTGTCACCCAGCTTGCTGCTCCACTGTCCTGCAGCTCCATCCTACCATCCCCCCAATCTAACCCATTGAGCGTCTGCTCAGTGAGCAGAAGACTCCTTTCCATATTTTCAATGGATCTCAGTGTTGCCAGCAAATCCCTAGTTAGACCGCACATGGAGTTTGGTGTACAGTTTTGGGCACCAGTGCTCAGGAAGGATATAATGGAACTAGAGCGAGTACAAAGGAGTACAACAAAATTAATAAAGGGGATGGGGGAACTACAATACCCAGAGAGATTAGCAAAATTAGGATTATTTAGTCTAGAAAAAAGACGACTGAGGGGCGATCTAATAACCATGTATACAGTGCCTTGCGAAAGTATTTGGCTCCCTGGAACTTTTGAACCTTTTCCCACATGTCATGCTTCAAACATAAAGATACCAAATGTTAATTTTTGGTGAAGAATCAACAACAAGTGGAACACAATTGTGAAGTTGAATGAAATTTATTGGTTATTTTATATTTTTGTGGAAATTCAAAAACTGAAAATTGGGGCGTGCAATATTATTCGGCCCCTTTAACGTAATACTTTGTTGCGCCATCTTTTGCTGCGATTACAAGTCCCTTGGGGTATGTCTCTATCAGATTTGTACATCGAGAGACTGAAATTCTCGCCCATTCTTCCTTGGCAAACAGCTCGAGCTCAGTGATGTTAGATGGAGATCGTTTGTGAACAGCAGTTTTCAGCTCTTTCCACAGATTCTCGATTGGATTGAGGTCTGGACTGTGACTTGGCCATTCTAACACCTGGATACGTCTATTTGTGAACCATTCCATTGTAGATTTTGCTTTATGTTTGAGATCATTGTCTTGTTGGAAGACAAATCTCCGTCCCAGTCTCAGGTCTTTTGCAGACTCCAACAGGTTTTCTTCAAGAATGGTCCTGCATTTGGCTCCATCTATGTTATGACCCCAATGGCGAGGGTCTCAGAGATATCAGCAAGTCTGCGAAGTACAAAAATCCAGCTCATAGGGCAGTGGTAACTGGGTTGACCATATATCTACTCCTAACGCCAACCCTAGAAGTAGCCGGGAACATGCCTACGTTGGTCGCTAGATGTCTCGCGCAGCCGGAGAGCTAACTACCCCTAGAAGAGGAAAACAAAGACCTCTCTTGCCTCCAGAGAAAGGACCCCAAAAGTAGGATACGAGCCCCCCACAAATAATAACGGTGAGGTAAGAGGAAATGACAAACACAGAGATGAACTAGGTTTAGCACAGAGAGGCCCACTTACTAATAGCAGAATATAGTAAGATAACTTATATGGTCAACAAAAACCCTATCAAAAAATCCACGCTGGAGATTCAAGAACCCCCGAACCGTCTAACGGCCCGGGGGGAGAACACCAGCCGCCCTAGAGCTTCCAGCAAGGTCAGGATACAGATTATATTCAAGCTGGACAAAAATAGCAAACAAAAACAAATTGCAAAAAGCAAAAAACAGACTTAGCTTAATGAAGCAGGAACCAGGATCAGTGGACAAGAGCACTACAGATTAGCTCTGATATCAACGTTGCCAGGCATAGAACTGAAGGTCCAGGGAGCTTATATAGCAACACCCCTGACCTAACGACCCAGGTGAGCATAAAAGGAATGACAGACATACCCAGAGTCAAATCCCTAGTAGCCACTAGAGGGAGCCAAAAAGTAAATTCACAACAGTACCCCCCCCTTAGTGAGGGGTCACCGAACCCTCACCAAGACCACCAGGGCGATCAGGATGAGCGGCGTGAAAGGCACGAACTAAATCGGCCGCATGAACATCAGAGGCGACCACCCAGGAATTATCCTCCTGACCATAGCCCTTCCACTTGACCAGGTACTGAAGCCTCCGCCTGGAGAGACGAGAGTCCAAGATCTTCTCCACCACGTACTCCAACTCGCCCTCAACCAACACCGGAGCAGGAGGCTCAGCAGAAGGAACCACAGGCACAACGTACCGCCGCAACAAGGACCTATGAAATACGTTGTGAATGGCAAACGACACCGGAAGATCCAGGCGAAAGGATACCGGATTAAGGATTTCCAATATCTTGTAAGGACCAATGAAGCGAGGCTTAAATTTGGGAGAGGAGACCTTCATAGGAACAAATCGAGAAGACAGCCATACCAAATCCCCAACGCGAAGTCGGGGACCCACACCGCGGCGGCGGTTGGCAAAACGCTGAGCCTTCTCCTGTGACAACTTCAAGTTGTCAACCACATGATTCCAGATCCGCTGCAACCTATCCACCACAGAATCCACCCGAGGACAGTCAGAAGGCTCAACATGTCCCGAGGAAAAACGAGGGTGGAAACCAGAGTTGCAGAAAAATGGTGAAACCAAGGTGGCAGAACTAGCCCGATTATTAAGGGCAAATTCAGCCAACGGCAAGAAGGTCACCCAATCATCCTGATCAGAAGAGACAAAACACCTCAAATACGCCTCCAGAGTCTGATTAGTTCGTTCCGTTTGACCGTTAGTCTGTGGATGAAAAGCGGACGAAAACGACAAATCTATGCCCATCCTACCACAAAAGGATCGCCAGAACCTGGAAACAAACTGGGATCCTCTGTCCGACACAATATTCTCAGGAATGCCGTGCAAGCGAACCACGTTCTGGAAGAACACAGGAACCAGATCAGAAGAGGAAGGCAGTTTGGGCAAAGGAACCAGATGGACCATCTTGGAGAAACGATCACATATCACCCAGATGACAGACATGCCCTGAGACACCGGAAGATCCGAAATGAAATCCATAGAGATGTGTGTCCAAGGTCTCTTCGGGACAGGCAAGGGCAAGAGCAACCCGCTGGCACGAGAACAGCAAGGCTTAGCTCGAGCACAAGTACCACAGGACTGCACAAATGACCGCACATCTCTTGACAAGGAAGGCCACCAAAAGGACCTGGCCACCAGATCTCTAGTGCCAAAAATTCCCGGGTGCCCTGCCAACACAGAGGAATGAACCTCGGAAATGACTCTGCTGGTCCATTTAGCAGGCACAAACAATCTGTCAGGTGGACAAGAGTCAGCCCTACCAGCCTGAAATCTCTGCAACACACGTCGCAGATCTGGAGAAATAGCTGACAGGATAACTCCTTCCTTAAGAATACCCACAGGTTCAGCGACTCCAGGAGCATCAGGCACAAAGCTCCTAGACAGAGCATCGGCCTTCACATTCTTAGAACCTGGTAAATATGAAACCACAAAGTCAAAACGGGAGAAAAACAATGACCAGCGGGCCTGTCTAGGATTCAGGCGTTTAGCAGACTCGAGGTACATCAGATTGTCAATCTGTCAGGTGGACAAGAGTCAGCCCTACCAGCCTGAAATCTCTGCAACACACGTCGCAGATCTGGAGAAATAGCTGACAGGATAACTCCTTCCTTAAGAATACCCACAGGTTCAGCGACTCCAGGAGCATCAGGCACAAAGCTCCTAGACAGAGCATCGGCCTTCACATTCTTAGAACCTGGTAAATATGAAACCACAAAGTCAAAACGGGAGAAAAACAATGACCAGCGGGCCTGTCTAGGATTCAGGCGTTTAGCAGACTCGAGGTACATCAGATTTTTGTGATCAGTCAAGACCACCACACGATGCTTAGCACCCTCGAGCCAATGACGCCACTCCTCAAATGCCCACTTCATGGCCAACAATTCCCGATTGCCCACATCATAATTTCGCTCAGCCGGCGAAAACTTCCTAGAGAAAAAGGCACAAGGTCTCATAGTAGCACAACCAGGGCTTCTCTGCGACAAAACGGCCCCTGCCCCAATCTCCGAAGCATCCACTTCAACCTGAAAGGGAAGTGAGACATCAGGCTGGCACAAAACAGGCGCCGAAGTAAACCGGCG
The DNA here is from genome assembly GCF_051348905.1 of Ranitomeya variabilis. Lineage (NCBI taxonomy): Eukaryota > Metazoa > Chordata > Amphibia > Anura > Dendrobatidae > Ranitomeya > Ranitomeya variabilis. Next base: position 1,154,374,477 of record NC_135232.1, read on the forward strand.
CTTCAACTCCTGGAAAGCCTCCACGGCAGCAGGAGCCCAGTTAGCCACATCAGAGCCCTTCTTGGTCATATCCGTCAACGGTTTAACAACGCTAGAAAAATTAGCGATAAAACAACGGTAGAAGTTAGCAAAACCCAAGAACTTCTGAAGACTCTTAACTGACGAGGGTTGAGTCCAATCATGAATAGCTCGAACCTTGACTGGGTCCATCTCCACAGCAGAAGGGGAAAAAATGAACCCTAAAAAGGGAACCTTCTGTACACCAAAGAGACACTTTGAGCCTTTAACAAACAAAGAATTTTCACGCAAAATCTTGAAAACCATCCTGACCTGCTCCACATGCGAGTCCCAATCATCAGAAAAGACCAGAATATCATCCAGATAAACGATCAAAAATTTATCCAGATACTTCCGGAAAATGTCATGCATAAAGGACTGAAAAACTGAAGGTGCATTAGAGAGCCCAAATGGCATCACCAAATACTCAAAATGACCTTCGGGCGTATTGAATGCGGTTTTCCATTCATCTCCTTGCTTAATGCGCACAAGGTTGTACGCACCGCGAAGGTCTATCTTGGTGAACCACTTGGCACCTTTAATCCGGGCAAACAAGTCTGACATCAACGGCAAAGGATACTGAAATTTGACAGTGATCTTATTTAAAAGCCGATAGTCAATACAAGGCCTCAAAGATCCGTCTTTTTTAGCCACAAAAAAGAATCCCGCACCAAGAGGGGAAGAAGAAGGACGGATATGCCCCTTCTCCAGAGACTCCTTGATATATGAACGCATCGCGGTATGTTCAGGTACCGACAGATTAAACAGTCTTCCCTTAGGAAACTTACTGCCTGGAATCAAATCTATTGCACAGTCACATTCCCTATGAGGAGGCAATGCACTGGACCTAGACTCGCTGAAGACATCCTGATAATCAGACAAATACGCCGGAACTTCCGAAGGCGTAGAAGTAGCAATAGACACGGGCAGGGAATCTCCATGAATTCCATGACAGCCCCAACTTGACACTGACATTGCCTTCCAGTCCAAGACTGGATTATGGGTCTGTAACCATGGCAACCCCAAAACAACCAAATCATGCATTTTATGCAGAACAAGAAAACGTATCACCTCCCGATGTTCAGGAGTCATGCACATGGTAACCTGTGTCCAAAACTGCGGTTTATTTTCTGCCAATGGCGTAGCGTCAATACCCCTAAGAGGGATAGGATTTTCTAATGGCTCAAGAACAAAACCGCAGCGCTTGGCAAATGACAGATCCATAAGACTCAGGGCAGCACCTGAATCTACAAACGCCATGACAGGATAAGACGACAGTGAGCAAATCAAAGTTACAGATAGAATGAACTTAGGTTGCAAATTACCAATAGTGACAGGTAGGGTTGAGCGAAACGGGTCGATCATTTTCAAAAGTCGCCGACTTTTGGCTAAGTCGGCGTCTCATGAAACCCGATCCGACCCCTGTGCTTGTCGGCCATGCGGTACGCGACTTTCGCGCCAAAGTCGCGTTTCAATGACGCGAAAAGCGCCATTTCTCAGCCAATGAAGGTGAACGCAGAGTGTGGGCAGCGTGATGACATAGGTCCTGGTCCCCACCATCTTAGAGAAGGGCATTTCAGTGATTGGCTTGCTGTCTGCGGCGTCACAGGGGCTATAAAGGGGCGTTCCCGCCGACCGCCATCTCACTGCTGCTGATCTGAGCTTAGGGAGAGGTTGCTGCCGCTTCGTCAGAAGCAGGGATAGCGTTAGGCAGGGTCCACTAACCACCAAACCGCTTGTGCTGTAGCGATTTCCACTGTCCAACACCACCTTCGGTGTGCAGGAACAGTGGAAGCTATTTTTTTTTTTTTTTTTCCTCAGCGCTGTAGCTCATTGGGCTGCCCTAGAAGGCTCCGTGATAGCTGTATTGCTGTGTGTACGCCACTGTGGAAACCAACTGCTTTTTTCAAAGCACATATCCTCTTGTTCCTTCCTTTCTGCACAGCTATCTTTTTTGTTTGTCCACACTTTTTATTTAATTTGTGCATCAGTCCACTCCTATTGCTGCCTGCCATACCTGGCTTAGATTACTGCAGGGAGATGGTAATTGTAGGACAGTCCCTGTTTTTTTTTTTTTTTTTTGTGGGAGATTAAGATTGGCATTTCTGCTACAGTGCCATCCCTGTGTGTGCCATCTCTCACTGAGTGGGCCATAGAAAGCCTATTTATTTTTTCCGTGATTTGTGTTCTAAATTCTACCTCAACACAAAAACACTACATCAATCAGTGGGAGAAAAATATTGGCCTCAGTCAGGGCTTGTGTGCCACTGCTGTGTGTGCTATCTCTCATTCAGTGGGCTATAGAAAGCCTATTTATTTATTTATTCTTTTTTCTTATTATTTGGTTTCTAAAGTCTCCCTGAAAAAAAAAATAAAAATAAAAAAACAGTGGGAGAGTAGTATTGCCCTTTCAGCTTGTGTGCCAGTCTTGACTCCTGGGTGTGCCACCTCTCTCTCATTCAGTGGGCCATAGAAAGGCTATTTATTTTTTTGGTTTTTTAATATTATTTGGTTTCTAAAGTCTCCCTGAAAATAAAAGAAAAAAAACTTAAAAAAACAGTGGGAGAGTAATATTGCCCTTTCAGCTTGTGCGCCAGTCTTGACTCCTGGGTGTGCCACCTCTCTCTCTCTAATTGTGGGCCATAGAAAGCCTTTTTTTTTTTTGTTTTTTTAATATTATTTGGTTTCTAAAGTCTCCCTGAAAATAAAAGAAAAAAAAACTTAAAAAAACAGTGGGAGAGTAATATTGCCCTTTCAGCTTGTGTGCCAGTCTTGACTCCTGGGTGTGCCACCTCTCTCTCTCATTCAGTGGGCCATAGAAAGGCTATTTATTTTTTTGTTTTTTTTAATATTATTTGGTTTCTAAAGTCTCCCTTAAAAAACAAAAAATACATAAAAAAACAGTGGGAGAGTAATATTGCCCTTTCAGCTTGTGTGCCAGTCTTGACTCCTGGGTGTGCCACCTCTCTCTCATTCAGTGGGCCATAGAAAGGCTATTTATTTTTTTGGTTTTTTTAATATTATTTGGTTTCTAAAGTCTCCCTGAAAAAAAAAAACATAAAAAAACAGTGGGAGAGTAATATTGCCCTTTCAGCTTGTGTGCCAGTCTTGACTCCTGGGTGTGCCACCTCTCTCTCATTCAGTGGGCCATAGAAAGGCTATTTATTTTTTTGGTTTTTTTAATATTATTTGGTTTCTAAAGTCTCCCTGAAAAAAAAAAAAAAACATAAAAAAACAGTGGGAGAGTAATATTGCCCTTTCAGCTTGTGCGCCAGTCTTGACTCCTGGGTGTGCCACCTCTCTCTCTCTAATTGTGGGCCATAGAAAGCCTTTTTTTTTGTTTTTTTAATATTATTTGGTTTCTAAAGTCTCCCTGAAAATAAAAGAAAAAAAAACTTAAAAAAACAGTGGGAGAGTAATATTGCCCTTTCAGCTTGTGTGCCAGTCTTGACTCCTGGGTGTGCCACCTCTCTCATTCAGTGGGCCATAGAAAGCCTATTTATTTTTTTTAAAAAAATATTATTGGGTTTCTAAAGTCTCCCTGAAAAAAAAAAAACATAAAAAAACAGTGGGAGAGTAATATTGCCCTTTCAGCTTGTGTGCCAGTCTTGACTCCTGGGTGTGCCACCTCTCTCTCATTCAGTGGGCCATAGAAAGGCTATTTATTTTTTTGGTTTTTTTAATATTATTTGGTTTCTAAAGTCTCCCTGAAAAAAAAAAAAACATAAAAAAACAGTGGGAGAGTAATATTGCCCTTTCAGCTTGTGCGCCAGTCTTGACTCCTGGGTGTGCCACCTCTCTCTCTCTAATTGTGGGCCATAGAAAGCCTTTTTTTTTTGTTTTTTTAATATTATTTGGTTTCTAAAGTCTCCCTGAGAAAAAAAAAAAAATAAATTAGGTGGGAGATTAATATTGACATTAGTGCTTGAGTGACAGTCCTGCGTGTGTGTCATCTCTGTGATTTTGTGCCACAGAAAACAGAGTGTGTAACATTGTGCCTGATTTTCCTTGTGGTCTCACCAACCTGTTAAGGGATATTGAAATCATACTGAAGTTAAAGCTCACCGTGTAAGTTGTTTGACAGCAACAAATAAAGTTACTTTGGTTAAGATTTTAAAACAATGAGGAAGTCTGGTGCAAGAGGTCGTCGTGGGCGTTCATTGTCAGCTGGTAATGATGGTAGTGGTAGTGGAGCATCAGGTGGTCGTGGGGATAAAAATATTCCACCTAAGTCTGGAGCTGTGGAGCCAGTTTCGTCGTCAGGCTACACAAGGCCTCGAACGCTCTCTTTTCTGGGAGTAGGAAAACCGCTTTTAAAGGCGGAGCAGCAACAGCAAGTTTTGGCTTACATTGCAGACTCAGCCTCTAGCTCTTTTGCCTCCTCTTCCGAAACTGTTAAATGTAAAAGCAGCGCGTCGCTTGTGGATGTTCACGGTCAGGGACAAGTCGCTTCCTTGTCCTCCTCAGCAAAAACTACAACAAGAGAGAAGGATGCAGCAGGCGACACAACGGGTCACTCCATGGAGCTCTTTACACATACCGTCCCTGGCTTAGAAAGTGAAACATTTAACAGGCCATGCCCATTACAAGTAGATTCTGACATGGAGTGCACTGATGCACAGCCACAGCCAGAGTACTATGCTGCTCCTTTGACTCAGACCACCACATTGCCCTCTCAGGGTACAGATCCACAATCAGACCCTGATGAATCTATGTTGCCCCGCCACGAACGCTATACCACCGACCGACACAGTGACACAGACGAAGTTGCACACGAGCTCGAAGAGGAGGTAATAGATGACCCAGTTATTGACCCCGATTGGCAGCCATTGGGGGAACAGGGTGCAGGCGGCAGTAGTTCAGAAGCGGAGGTGGAGGAGGGGCCGCAGCAGGCATCAACATCGCAACAGGTTCCATCTGCCGGGCCCGTATCTGGCCCAAAACGCGTGTCAAAGCCAAAACCTGTTGGAGGACAGCGTGGCCATCCGGTTAAAGCTCAGTCTGCAATCCCTGAAAAGGGATCCGAGTCTAGGAAGAGTGCAGTCTGGCATTTTTTTAAACAACATCCAACTGATCAGCGCAAAGTCATCTGTCAAAAATGTTCAACTAGCTTAAGCAGAGGTCAGAATCTGAAAAGTCTAAATACTAGTTGCATGCATAGACACTTAACCACCATGCATTTTCAAGCCTGGACTAACTACCAAACGTCCCTTAAGGTTGTAGCACCCTCGGCCAATGAAGCTAGTCAGCAACGCAACATCCCTTCCGTCACTGTAAGGCCACCATTTTCCGCACCACCGGCAGTATCTGTGCAGGTTTCTTTGCCAGCCAAAAGCAGTCAGGGTCAGGGAACCACCAGTTTTGTAGGAGGAAATATTGCATCTAGGGCACCGGCGGAAACAATACCGTCTCCAACCGTCTCTCAGTCTGCCATGTACACCGGCACACCCGAAAGTTCCACGATCTCCAGCTCTCCAGTCCAGCTCACCCTACATGAGACTCTGGTTAGAAAAAGGAAGTACTTATCCTCGCATCCGCGTACACAGGGTTTTAACGCCCACATAGCTAGACTAATCTCGTTAGAGATGATGCCCTACCGGTTAGTTGAAAGCGAAGCTTTCAAAGCCCTGATGGAGTACGCTGAACCACGATACGAGCTACCCAGTCGACACTTTTTTTCCAGAAAAGCCATCCCAGCCCTGCACCAGCATGTTAAACAGCGCATCGTCCATGCACTCAGGCAATCTGTGAGTACATAGGTGCACCTGACTACAGATGCATGGACCAGTAGGCATGGCCAGGGACGTTATGTGTCCATCACGGCACACTGGGTGAATGTGGTGGATGCAGGGTCCACAGGCGACATCAATTTAGGGACAGTTGTGCCTAGCCCACGGTCAAGGAAACACTTGGCTGTAGGCGTTCGCACCCCCTCCTCCTCCTCCTCCTCCTCCTCGTCCTCCTGCAGAAGCTACAGCTCTTCCACAGAACGCAGTCTGCCAACCACTCCATCGGCAGATGACACTGTTGCACACCAGTTGTCCCATTATGGGCCAGCTACTGCCAAGCGTCAGCAGGCTGTATTGGCTATGAAGTGTTTGGGCGACAACAGACACACCGCGGAAGTTCTGTCCGAGTTCTTGCAACAAGAAACGCAGTCGTGGCTGGGCACAGTAGATCTTGAGGCAGGCAAGGTAGTGAGTGATAACGGAAGGAATTTCATGGCTGCCATCTCCCTTTCCCAACTGAAACACATTCCTTGCCTGGCTCACACCTTAAACCTGGTGGTGCAGTGCTTATTGAAAACTTATCCTGGGTTCTCCGACCTGCTCCTCAAAGTGCGTGGACTTTGCTCACATATCCGACGTTCGCCTGTACACGCCAGCCGTATGCAGACCTATCAGCGGTCTTTGAACCTTCCCCAGCATCGCCTAATCATAGACGTTGCAACAAGGTGGAACTCAACACTGCACATGCTTCAGAGACTGTGCGAACAGAGGCGTGCTGTTATTTATTTGTGGGAGGATACACGGGCAGGCAGTAGGATGGCAGACATGGAGTTGTCAGGTGTGCAGTGGTCTAAGATACAAGACATGTGTCAAGTCCTTCAGTGTTTTGAGGAATGCACACGGCTGGTTAGTGCAGACAACGCCGTAATAAGCATGAGCATCCCCCTAATGCGTCTGCTGATGCAAAGTTTGACGCACATAAAGGAGCAGGCGTCTGCACCAGAGGAAGAGGAAAGCCTTGATGACAGTCAGCCATTGTCTGGTCAGGGCAGTGTACAGGACGAGGTAGCGGGCGAAGAGGAGGTGGAGGACGAGGAGGATGATGGGGATGAGTATATTTTTAATGCCGAACCTTTCCCGGGGGCACAGGAAATTGGTTGCGTGTCACGGCCGGGTTCTGGTTTTTTGAGGGACACAAGTGACGTAGATTTGCCTGCAACTGCCCCTCAACCAATCACAACCGGAGATTTGACAACTGGAACTTTGGCCCACATGGCGGATTATGCCTTACGTATCCTAAAAAGGGACACACGCATTACGAAAATGATGAACGATGACGATTACTGGTTGGCCTGCCTCCTTGATCCACGCTATAAAGGCAAATTGCAAAATATTATGCCACATGAGAACTTGGAACTAATATTAGCAACCAAACAATCAACTCTTGTTGACCGTTTGCTTCAGGCATTCCCAGCACACAGCGCACGTGATCGTTCTCACACGAGCTCCAGGGGGCAGCAGACTAGGAGTGTTAGGGGTGCACACATCAGAAGTGGCGTTGGACAGAGGGGTTTTCTGACCAGGTTGTGGAGTGATTTTGCTATGACCGCAGACAGGACAGGTACTGCTGCATCAATTGAAAGTGACAGGAGACAACATTTGTCCAGTATGGTTACTAACTATTTTTCATCCCTTATCGATGTTCTCCCTCAACCGTCATTCCCATTTGATTACTGGGCCTCCAAATTAGACACCTGGCCAGAATTGGCAGAATATGCATTGCAGGAGCTTGCTTGCCCGGCAGCAAGTGTCCTATCAGAAAGAGTATTCAGTGCTGCAGGATCAATATTAACCGAAAAAAGGACTCGTCTGGCTACCCAAAATGTTGACGATCTAACATTCATTAAAATGAACCACAACTGGATTTCGAAATCTTTTGCCCCACCTTGCCCGGCCGACACCTAGCTTTCCTATGAAAAGCTCTTGCCTGGGAATTACTTTTCTAATGTCTAATTTGCTGCAGCTGATTGTACAGCATACGACATGTTTACACCTCCCTAAATGGCAAAACTTCCCACACGGGGCCGTGGTATCGCGACTTGGCGCAAGCACCCGTGAGACTGCTGTTTGTCTGAAGAGGTGGGTGTGCTCGCTTTTGGTTGACAGCATTGCTACTGGGTCCCTCATAGTACAATGTAGTGTCTCTGGCGGTGGTGGTGCGCACCCAACGTCAGACACACCGTTGTAACATGAGGGGCCCTGGGGCGGTCCCGCCGGCCTCAAGAGAGTTCCCCCCTACCCCAGCTCAAAATGTGCTCTACCACGTGCAAAATTATGTCGCACAGCTCCACCAATCTTTAGTCTATTCGCTGACATCATTCAATGTCTGGCACTGATAATACAAATTTGTAGACATCTATGATGCAACTTAAAGTAGTCTGTGTCTGTGTCCTATATTGGCACCATTAAATAGTTACTGCCAAATTACTATGTCAGAAACTCAGTAGATGAGCCCACCCCTGTACCTAAGTATGCCACCTTTTTTTTTGTTTTGGTTGTTTTGCGAGACATTAACATCTATTTATATTTTGGGAGTACTGGGACAGACACTCCTTGCACTACTCCTCCACTCACCACCAAGCTGCCTGTGTATCCATGTAACCGCTGTAAAGCTGCCATGAGCCTATTGTTTGTTATTTTAGGCCTTTGATAGCCTGTCTGCGGTCCCTACTTTAAATACTCCTCCACTGACCACCAAGCTGCCTGCCCGTGTATCCATGTAACCGCTGTAAAACTGCCATGAGCCTATTGTTTGTTATGTTAGGCCTTTGATAGCCTGTCTGCGGTCCCTACTTTAAATACTCCTCCACTCACCACCAAGCTGCCTGCCCGTGTATCCATGTAACCGCTGTAAAACAGCCATGAGCCTATTGTTTGTTATTTTAGGCCTTTGATAGCCTGTCTGCGGTCCCTACTTGAAATACTCCTCCACTGACCACCAAGCTGCCTGCCCGTGTATCCATGTAACCGCTGTAAAACTGCCATGAGCCTATTGTTTGTTATTTTAGGCCTTTGATAGCCTGTCTGCGGTCCCTACTTTAAATACTCCTCCACTGACCACCAAGCTGCCTGCCCGTGTATCCATGTAACCGCTGTAAAACTGCCATGAGCCTATTGTTTGTTATGTTAGGCCTTTGATAGCCTGTCTGCGGTCCCTACTTTAAATACTCCTCCACTCACCACCAAGCTGCCTGCCCGTGTATCCATGTAACCGCTGTAAAACAGCCATGAGCCTATTGTTTGTTATTTTAGGCCTTTGATAGCCTGTCTGCGGTCCCTACTTGAAATACTCCTCCACTGACCACCAAGCTGCCTGCCCGTGTATCCATGTAACCGCTGTAAAACTGCCATGAGCCTATTGTTTGTTATTTTAGGCCTTTGATAGCCTGTCTGCGGTCCCTACTTTAAATACTCCTCCACTGACCACCAAGCTGCCTGCCTGTGTATCCCTGTAACCGATGTAAAACTGCCATGAGCCTATTGTTTGTTATTTTAGGCCTTTGATAGCCTGTCTGCGGTCCCTACTTTAAATACTCCTCCACTGACCACCAAGCTGCCTGTGTATCCATGTAACCGATGTAAAACTGCCATGAGCCTATTGTTTGTTATTTTAGGCCTTTGATAGCCTGTCTGCGGTCCCTACTTGAAATACTCCTCCACTCACCACCAAGCTGCCTGTGTATCCATGTAACCGATGTAAAACTGCAGTATTTTGCTTATAAAAAAGAAAATACTGGAGAGATATCAAATGCAGACATTTTAACATTAAAAACAAAAACACATACAACAAAAAACTGGTACAGTACAAAAATTGGCCACCAGCTACAAAAACTTTCTCCTGCAAGTAGTTAACTGAAAGGTTTTTTTCCATTGAAAACACAGATATGGCATCCACCGAGTGTTGTCCTGTCGCGTCTTCTTTATATTATTGCCAAGAAGCTGCAACTGAATAAAGCTGAGCTTCTACCTTCTGCCTCTTATTAACTGCTTTTTTTTTTATAAAATTGGCTGTTCCGGCCTACTAACGGTGTCTGCCCCTGCCTGGTGTTGTCCTCAACTGAATAAAGCTGAGCTTCTACCTTCCGGCTCTGATTAACTGCTGTTTTTTTTAAAAAAATGGTGGTTCCGGCCTACTAACGGTGTCTGCCCCTCCCTGGTGTTGTCCTCAACTGAATAAAGCTGAGCTTCTACCTTCTGGCTTTGATTAACTGCTGTTTTTTTTAAAAAAATGGTGGTTCCGGCCTACTAACGGTGTCTGCCCCTCCCTGGTGTTGTCCTCAACTGAATAAAGCTGAGCTTCTACCTTCTGGCTTTGATTAACTGCTGTTTTTAAAAAAAATTGGTGGTTCCGGCCTACTAACGGTGTCTGCCCCTCCCTGGTGTTGTCCTCAACTGAATAAAGCTGAGCTTCTACCTTCTGGCTTTGATTAACTGCTGTTTTTTTTAAAAAAATGGTGGTTCCGGCCTACTAACGGTGTCTGCCCCTCCCTGGTGTTGTCCTCAACTGAATAAAGCTGAGCTTCTACCTTCCGGCTCTGATTAACTGCTGTTTTTAAAAAAAAATGGTGGTTCCGGCCTACTAACGGTGTCTGCCCCTCCCTGGTGTTGTCCTCAACTGAATAAAGCTGAGCTTCTACCTTCCGGCTCTGATTAACTGCAGTTTTTAAACACATTGGTGGTTCCGGCCTACTAACGGTGTCTGCCCCTCCCTGGTGTTGTCCTCAACTGAATAAAGCTGAGCTTCTACCTTCCGGCTCTGATTAACTGCTGTTTTTAAAAAAAATTGGTGGTTCCGGCCTACTAACGGTGTCTGCCCCTCCCTGGTGTTGTCCTCAACTGAATAAAGCTGAGCTTCTACCTTCCGGCTCTGATTAACTGCTGTTTTTAAAAAAAATTGGTGGTTCCGGCCTACTAACGGTGTCTGCCCCTCCCTGGTGTTGTCCTCAACTGAATAAAGCTGAGCTTCTACCTTCTGGCTTTGATTAACTGCTGTTTTTTAAAAAAAAATGGTGGTTCCGGCCTACTAACGGTGTCTGCCCCTCCCTGGTGTTGTCCTCAACTGAATAAAGCTGAGCTTCTACCTTCCGGCTCTGATTAACTGCTGTTTTTAAAAAAAATTGGTGGTTCCGGCCTACTAACGGTGTCTGCCCCTCCCTGGTGTTGTCCTCAACTGAATAAAGCTGAGCTTCTACCTTCTGGCTTTGATTAACTGCTGTTTTTAAAAAAAAAATGGTGGTTCCGGCCTACTAACGGTGTCTGCCCCTCCCTGGTGTTGTCCTCAACTGAATAAAGCTGAGCTTCTACCTTCCGGCTCTGATTAACTGCTGTTTTTTAAAAAAAAATGGTGGTTCCGGCCTACTAACGGTGTCTGCCCCTCCCTGGTGTTGTCCTCAACTGAATAAAGCTGAGCTTCTACCTTCCGGCTCTGATTAACTGCTGTTTTTAAAAAAAATTGGTGGTTCCGGCCTACTAACGGTGTCTGACCCTCCCTGGTGTTGTCCTCAACTGAATAAAGCTGAGCTTCTACCTTCTGGCTTTGATTAACTGCTGTTTTTTTTAAAAAAATGGTGGTTCCGGCCTACTAACGGTGTCTGCCCCTCCCTGGTGTTGTCCTCAACTGAATAAAGCTGAGCTTCTACCTTCTGGCTTTGATTAACTGCTGTTTTTAAAAAAAAAATGGTGGTTCCGGCCTACTAACGGTGTCTGCCCCTCCCTGGTGTTTGTCCTCAACTGAATAAAGCTGAGCTTCTACCTTCCGGCTCTGATTAACTGCTGTTTTTAAAAAAAATTGGTGGTTCCGGCCTACTAACGGTGTCTGCCCCTCCCTGGTGTTGTCCTCAACTGAATAAAGCTGAGCTTCTACCTTCCGGCTCTGATTAACTGCTGTTTTTAAAAAAAATTGGTGGTTCCGGCCTACTAACGGTGTCTGCCCCTCCCTGGTGTTGTCCTCAACTGAATAAAGCTGAGCTTCTACCTTCTGGCTTTGATTAACTGCTGTTTTTTTAAAAAAAATGGTGGTTCCGGCCTACTAACGGTGTCTGCCCCTCCCTGGTGTTGTCCTCAACTGAATAAAGCTGAGCTTCTACCTTCCGGCTCTGATTAACTGCTGTTTTTTAAAAAAAAATGGTGGTTCCGGCCTACTAACGGTGTCTGCCCCTTCCTGGTGTTGTCCTCAACTGAATAAAGCTGAGCTTCTACCTTCCGGCTCTGATTAACTGCTGTTTTTAAAAAAAATTGGTGGTTCCGGCCTACTAACGGTGTCTGCCCCTCCCTGGTGTTGTCCTCAACTGAATAAAGCTGAGCTTCTACCTTCCGGCTCTGATTAACTGCTGTTTTTAAAAAAAATTGGTGGTTCCGGCCTACTAACGGTGTCTGCCCCTCCCTGGTGTTGTCCTCAACTGAATAAAGCTGAGCTTCTACCTTCTGGCTTTGATTAACTGCTGTTTTTTTAAAAAAAATGGTGGTTCCGGCCTACTAACGGTGTCTGCCCCTCCCTGGTGTTGTCCTCAACTGAATAAAGCTGAGCTTCTACCTTCCGGCTCTGATTAACTGCTGTTTTTAAAAAAAATTGGTGGTTCCGGCCTACTAACGGTGTCTGCCCCTCCCTGGTGTTGTCCTCAACTGAATAAAGCTGAGCTTCTACCTTCTGGCTTTGATTAACTGCTGTTTTTAAAAAAAAAATGGTGGTTCCGGCCTACTAACGGTGTCTGCCCCTCCCTGGTGTTGTCCTCAACTGAATAAAGCTGAGCTTCTACCTTCCGGCTCTGATTAACTGCTGTTTTTTAAAAAAAAATGGTGGTTCCGGCCTACTAACGGTGTCTGCCCCTCCCTGGTGTTGTCCTCAACTGAATAAAGCTGAGCTTCTACCTTCCGGCTCTGATTAACTGCTGTTTTTAAAAAAAATTGGTGGTTCCGGCCTACTAACGGTGTCTGCCCCTCCCTGGTGTTGTCCTCAACTGAATAAAGCTGAGCTTCTACCTTCTGGCTTTGATTAACTGCTGTTTTTTAAAAAAAAATGGTGGTTCCGGCCTACTAACGGTGTCTGCCCCTCCCTGGAGTTGTCCTCAACTGAATAAAGCTGAGCTTCTACCTTCTGGCTTTGATTAACTGCTGTTTTTAAAAAAAAAAATGGTGGTTCCGGCCTACTAACGGTGTCTGCCCCTCCCTGGTGTTTGTCCTCAACTGAATAAAGCTGAGCTTCTACCTTCCGGCTCTGATTAACTGCTGTTTTTAAAAAAAATTGGTGGTTCCGGCCTACTAACGGTGTCTGCCCCTCCCTGGTGTTGTCCTCAACTGAATAAAGCTGAGCTTCTACCTTCCGGCTCTGATTAACTGCTGTTTTTAAAAAAAATTGGTGGTTCCGGCCTACTAACGGTGTCTGCCCCTCCCTGGTGTTGTCCTCAACTGAATAAAGCTGAGCTTCTACCTTCTGGCTTTGATTAACTGCTGTTTTTTAAAAAAAAATCGTGGTTCCGGCCTACTAACGGTGTCTGCCCCTCCCTGGTGTTGTCCTCAACTGAATAAAGCTGAGCTTCTACCTTCCGGCTCTGATTAACTGCTGTTTTTAAAAAAAATTGGTGGTTCCGGCCTACTAACGGTGTCTGCCCCTCCCTGGTGTTGTCCTCAACTGAATAAAGCTGAGCTTCTACCTTCTGGCTTTGATTAACTGCTGTTTTTAAAAAAAAAATGGTGGTTCCGGCCTACTAACGGTGTCTGCCCCTCCCTGGTGTTTGTCCTCAACTGAATAAAGCTGAGCTTCTACCTTCCGGCTCTGATTAACTGCTGTTTTTAAAAAAAATTGGTGGTTCCGGCCTACTAACGGTGTCTGCCCCTCCCTGGTGTTGTCCTCAACTGAATAAAGCTGAGCTTCTACCTTCCGGCTCTGATTAACTGCTGTTTTTAAAAAAAATTGGTGGTTCCGGCCTACTAACGGTGTCTGCCCCTCCCTGGTGTTGTCCTCAACTGAATAAAGCTGAGCTTCTACCTTCTGGCTTTGATTAACTGCTGTTTTTTAAAAAAAAATGGTGGTTCCGGCCTACTAACGGTGTCTGCCCCTCCCTGGTGTTGTCCTCAACTGAATAAAGCTGAGCTTCTACCTTCCGGCTCTGATTAACTGCAGTTTTTAAAAAAAATTGGTGGTTCCGGCCTACTAACGGTGTCTGCCCCTCCCTGGTGTTGTCCTCAACTGAATAAAGCTGAGCTTCTACCTTCTGGCTTTGATTAACTGCTGTTTTTTTTAAAAAAATGGTGGTTCCGGCCTACTAACGGTGTCTGCCCCTCCCTGGTGTTGTCCTCAACTGAATAAAGCTGAGCTTCTACCTTCCGGCTCTGATTAACTGCAGTTTTTAAACACATTGGTGGTTCCGGCCTACTAACGGTGTCTGCCCCTCCCTGGTGTTGTCCTCAACTGAATAAAGCTGAGCTTCTACCTTCCGGCTCTGATTAACTGCTGTTTTTAAAAAAAATTGGTGGTTCCGGCCTACTAACGGTGTCTGCCCCTCCCTGGTGTTGTCCTCAACTGAATAAAGCTGAGCTTCTACCTTCTGGCTTTGATTAACTGCTGTTTTTAAAAAAAAAATGGTGGTTCCGGCCTACTAACGGTGTCTGCCCCTCCCTGGTGTTTGTCCTCAACTGAATAAAGCTGAGCTTCTACCTTCCGGCTCTGATTAACTGCTGTTTTTAAAAAAAATTGGTGGTTCCGGCCTACTAACGGTGTCTGCCCCTCCCTGGTGTTGTCCTCAACTGAATAAAGCTGAGCTTCTACCTTCCGGCTCTGATTAACTGCTGTTTTTAAAAAAAATTGGTGGTTCCGGCCTACTAACGGTGTCTGCCCCTCCCTGGTGTTGTCCTCAACTGAATAAAGCTGAGCTTCTACCTTCTGGCTTTGATTAACTGCTGTTTTTTTAAAAAAAATGGTGGTTCCGGCCTACTAACGGTGTCTGCCCCTCCCTGGTGTTGTCCTCAACTGAATAAAGCTGAGCTTCTACCTTCCGGCTCTGATTAACTGCAGTTTTTTAAAAAAATTGGTGGTTCCGGCCTACTAACGGTGTCTGCCCCTCCCTGGTGTTGTCCTCAACTGAATAAAGCTGAGCTTCTACCTTCTGGCTTTGATTAACTGCTGTTTTTTTAAAAAAAATGGTGGTTCCGGCCTACTAACGGTGTCTGCCCCTCCCTGGTGTTGTCCTCAACTGAATAAAGCTGAGCTTCTACCTTCCGGCTCTGATTAACTGCAGTTTTTAAACACATTGGTGGTTCCGGCCTACTAACGGTGTCTGCCCCTCCCTGGTGTTGTCCTCAACTGAATAAAGCTGAGCTTCTACCTTCCGGCTCTGATTAACTGCTGTTTTTAAAAAAAATTGGTGGTTCCGGCCTACTAACGGTGTCTGCCCCTCCCTGGTGTTGTCCTCAACTGAATAAAGCTGAGCTTCTACCTTCTGGCTTTGATTAACTGCTGTTTTTTTAAAAAAAATGGTGGTTCCGGCCTACTAACGGTGTCTGCCCCTCCCTGGTGTTGTCCTCAACTGAATAAAGCTGAGCTTCTACCTTCCGGCTCTGATTAACTGCTGTTTTTAAAAAAAATTGGTGGTTCCGGCCTACTAACGGTGTCTGCCCCTCCCTGGTGTTGTCCTCAACTGAATAAAGCTGAGCTTCTACCTTCTGGCTTTGATTAACTGCTGTTTTTAAAAAAAAAATGGTGGTTCCGGCCTACTAACGGTGTCTGCCCCTCCCTGGTGTTTGTCCTCAACTGAATAAAGCTGAGCTTCAACCTTCTGGCTTTTGGCCTACAGTAGCAGATATTAAACTGCATTTGGCCTATTAGTGTGTTTGGGCCCTTAAAACAGTGTCTGCTGCTCCTGGGTTTGCTACTCCACTCAACAAAGCAATGCCACCTGTTTAGTCCTGTTACCAATTTTGAACTGCATGTAGCCTACTTTATTCTTTGGCCCTATATCTGTTTCCTCCTCATCCTGTCCACTGCCCAGCCACTGCTACATGAGTCTGCTGGTACATTGACCTAGACCACTACATTCCCCTTGCACTCTACACAGCCAGAATCTGACCCTGCTGAAAGTCAGGTTCCCCTTCCCGCATGTTATACCACCTTACACAGGGACAAAGAGGAAGGTGCAGATGAAAGTGCAGGTTCCTTCATCAGGTGGGGGGGGCATACTCGTTGGCGACGTCACTGGCACAGGGCCCCTCAGAGTACGCAAAAGTGTCGCTGCTGGTGGGAGGCGCCCCCGCCATGCAAACACACATCGCTGTACTTTGAGGGGCCCTGTGCCAGTGTCAATGCGAACGAGTGCCCCCCCCCCTGCTTGCTCAGGATCACAGCACTTGCAACGTTGAAATACTTACCTCTCCCTGCTCCACCGCCATGACACGTAGTCCATGTTTCCTGGGCCCACTAAAACCTTGAACCAGCCCTACCCCCCCACAACTTTTGCCAAATGACCCCCAATTTCCAGTGCCCAACTATTATTATAAAGTTAATTAAGATTGACACGCTTCAGAAAACAAGAATGGATGTTTTTGGCAGTAAAATGTGCACTGTAGGTGTTTTCCTGGCCTCCACTCACTGCCGGCTATGCTTCCCCATTGACTTGCATTGGGTTTCGTGTTTCGGTCGATCCCCGACTTTTAGCGATAATCGGCCGACTTCACTCGACTCGACTCTGGACTAAATCGGGTTTCACAAAACCAGACTCGATCTTAAAAAAATGAAAGTCGCTCAACCCTAGTGACAGGACTAACAACCTTAGTAAGACGCTTAGAGCATGCTGAGATAACATGTGCAGAATCACCACAGTAGTAACACAAGCCATTCTGGCGTCTATGAATTTTCCGCTCATTTCTAGTCAGGATTCTATCACATTGCATTAAATCAGGTGCCTGTTCAGATAACACCATGAGGGAATTTGCGGTTTTGCGCTCCCGCAACCGCCGGTCAATTTGAATTGCCAGGGCCATGGAATCATTCAGACCTGTGGGAATGGGAAAACCCACCATCACATTCTTAATGGCTTCAGAAAGGCCATTTCTAAAATTTGCAGCCAATGCACACTCGTTCCACTGGGTCAGCACGGGCCATTTCCGAAATTTTTGGCAATACACCTCAGCCTCGTCCTGGCCCTGAGACATAGCCAGCAAGGCTTTTTCTGCCTGAATCTCAAGATTGGGCTCCTCATAAAGCAAACCGAGCGCCAGAAAAAACGCATCAATATCAGCCAATGCCGGATCTCCTGGCGCCAGCGAGAAAGCCCAATCCTGAGGGTCGCCCCGTAAAAAAGAAATAACAATTTTCACTTGCTGAGCGGAGTCTCCAGAGGAACAGGGTCTCAGGGACAAAAACAATTTACAATTATTCCTGAAATTTCTAAACTTAAATCGATCTCCGGAAAACAGTTCAGGAATCGGTATCTTAGGTTCTAACATAGGATTTCTGGTAACATAATCTTGTATGCCCTGCACACGAGCAGCAAGCTGGTCCACACTTGTAATCAAGGTCTGGACATTCATGTCTGCAGCAAGCTTAAGCCACTCTGAGGTAAAGGGGAAAAGAAAAAAAAATGAGAGAGAGAGAAAAAAACTCAAAGCTTTCTTTCTTATAATCCCACTTCTGCAATGCATTTAACATTTAATACGGGCCTGGCAAACTGTTATGACCCCAATGGCGAGGGTCTCAGAGATATCAGCAAGTCTGCGAAGTACAAAAATCCAGCTCATAGGGCAGTGGTAACTGGGTTGACCATATATCTACTCCTAACGCCAACCCTAGAAGTAGCCGGGAACATGCCTACGTTGGTCGCTAGATGTCTCGCGCAGCCGGAGAGCTAACTACCCCTAGAAGAGGAAAACAAAGACCTCTCTTGCCTCCAGAGAAAGGAACCCAAAAGTAGGATACGAGCCCCCCACAAATAATAACGGTGAGGTAAGAGGAAATGACAAACACAGAGATGAACTAGGTTTAGCACAGAGAGGCCCACTTACTAATAGCAGAATATAGTAAGATAACTTATATGGTCAACAAAAACCCTATCAAAAAATCCACGCTGGAGATTCAAGAACCCCCGAACCGTCTAACGGCCCGGGGGGAGAACACCAGCCGCCCTAGAGCTTCCAGCAAGGTCAGGATACAGATTATATTCAAGCTGGACAAAAATAGCAAACAAAAACAAATTGCAAAAAGCAAAAAACAGACTTAGCTTAATGAAGCAGGAACCAGGATCAGTGGACAAGAGCACTACAGATTAGCTCTGATATCAACGTTGCCAGGCATAGAACTGAAGGTCCAGGGAGCTTATATAGCAACACCCCTGACCTAACGACCCAGGTGAGCATAAAAGGAATGACAGACATACCCTGAGTCAAATCCCTAGTAGCCACTAGAGGGAGCCAAAAAGTAAATTCACAACAATCTATCCTCCCATCAATTTTACCCATCTTCACTGTCCCTGCTGAAGAAAAGCAGGCCCAAACCATGCTGCTGCCATCACCATGTTTGACAGTGGGGATGGTGTGTTCAGGGTGATTAGCTGTGTTGCCTTTACTCCAGACATACTGTATAGTTTGTCATTGTTGTCAAAAAGTTCGATTTTGGTTTCATCTTACCATAGCACTTTCTTCCACATGTTTGGTGTGTCTCCCAGATGTCTTGCTGCAAACTTTAAACAACATTTTTTATGGATATCCTTGACAAATGGCTTTCTTCTTGCCACTCTTCCATAAAGGCCAGATTTGTGCAGTGTACGACTGATTGTTCTCCTATGGACAGACTGTCCCACCGCAGCTGTAGATCTCTGCAGTTCATCCAGAGTGATCATGGGCCTCTTGGCTGCATCTCTGATCAGTCTTCTTGCCTGAGATGAAATTTTAGAAGTACGGCCGGGTCTTGGTAGATTTGCAGTGGTATTATACTCCTTCCATTTCAATATGATCACTTGCACAGTGCTCCTTGGGATGTTTAAAGTTTTAAAAATCATTTTGTATCCAAATGTGGTGTTAAACTTCTCCACAACAGTATCACGGATCTGTTGTTGTGTTCCTGTGCTTCAAACAGAACCCTGAGACTTGATTACACACAGGTGGATTAAATTTATCATCATTGGTCATTTAGGAAAACATTGGATCATTCAGAGATCCACAATGAACTGGAGTGAGTTTGCTGCACTGAAAGTAAAGGGGCCGGATAATATTGCACGCCCCACTTTTCAGTTTTTGTATTTCCCTAAAAATTTAAAATAACCAATAAATTTCGTTCAACTTCACAATTGTGTCCCACTTGTTGATTCGTCACCAAAAATTAACATTTGATATCTTTATGTTTGAAGCATGATATGTGGGAAAAGGTTGAAAAGTTCCAGGGAGCCAAATACTTTCGCAAAGCACTGTAAGTATATAAGGGGACAATACAAATATCTCTCCGAGGATCTGTTTATACCAAGGAAGGTGGCGGTCACAAGGGGCATTCTCTGATTCTGGAGGAGAGGAGATTTTTCCACCAACATAGAAGAGGATTCTTTACTGTTAGGGCAGTGAGAACCTGGAATTCCTTGCCTGAGGAGGTGGTGATGGCGAACTCAGTTGAGGACTTTAAGAGAGGCCTGGATGTCTTCCTGGAGCATGACAATATAGAAACCACCGGAGACTAGATGGAGGTGGACATGACTTGGGGATGGGTGGACCGAGAACTCCTGCAGCTTATGTTTGTATTGCGGTGTAGATTTTAAACAAGAGTGTTGTTGCTTTAAGAGGAAGTTTAGATGTTTGTGCCTGGTGTATTACTGTGAGGAGGGTGGGGCTTATATAGGGAGGCAACTCTGGGTCTCCCTCTCTCTCTCACAGGATGGACAGGAGGAAACATGTCTGCAGTTTCAGGGAGTATAATACTGGGGTTATCACCTCACTTTATAGCTGATAGGAGTACATTCACCTCACACATCATGTATTAGGCCATGTGCACACGTTCAGTATTTTTCGCGTTTTTTTCGCGTTTTTTCGCTATAAAAACGTGATAAAAACGCGAAAAAAACGCTTACATATGCCTCCTATTATTTTAAGTGTATTCCGCATTTTTTGTGCAAATGTAGCCTTTTTTTCCGCGAAAAAATCGCATCGCGGAAAAAAAGCAACATGTTCATTAAAATGCGGAATTGCAGGGGATTCCGCACACCTAGGGGTCCATTGATCTGCTTACTTCCCGCACGGGGCTGTGCACACCATGCGGGAAGTAAGCAGATTATGTGCGGTTGGTACCCAGGGTGGAGGAGAGGAGACTCTCCTCCACGCACTGGGCACCATATAAGTGGTCAAAAAATAAGAATTAAAATAAAAAATAGCGATATACTCACCCTCGATGTCTTCCCGCCTCTTCACTGCACGCTGCCGCTTCGGTTCCTGTAGCTGATGTGCGGCGAAGGACCTCGCCGATGACGTCACTGTGCTGTGATTGGTCGTGAGCGGTCATGTGACCGCTCACGTGACCGTGACGTCACGGAAGGTCCTGTGCGCACAGACCAGCTATAGGAAGACGAACGGACGCCGCTGATGAGATGTCTGGGTGAGTATAAGCATTTTTTTTATTTTTTTTATTATTTTTAAACATTCTATCTTTTACTATAGATGCTGCATAAGCTGCATCTATAGTAAAAAGTTGGTCACACTTGTCAAACAGTATGTTTGACAAGTGTGACCAACTTGTCAGTCAGTTTTCCAAGCGATGCTACAGATCGCTTGGAAAACTTTAGCATTCTGCAAGCTAATTACGCTTGCAGAATGCTAAAAAAACGCAAAAAAACCGGAAAAAAAACGCAAAAAAAAAAAATGCGGATTTCTTGCAGAAAATTTCCGGTTTTCTTCAGGAAATTTCTGCAAGAAATCCGCAACGTGTGCACATACCCTTAGTGTAGTATCAGCTTCTACATCATATATGGGATCAATTTTATCTCAGAAATTCATGTAGCCGCCATGTTCCCTCATGTGTACCTCCCTGCAGACATGGCTGATATACTACTCCACATTCATCATGTATTAGTGTAGTCTCAGCTCTTACATCTTATTTGGGAGCAATATTACCTCAGAGATTCATGTAGCTGCCATGTTCCTTCATGGGTCTGTTACAAGTTGCCTCACACACTGCAGAGACAGCTCCTGTGTGACCTCCCTACAGACATGGCTGTTGTATCACATTTCTGCTGTATTAGGCTACTTTCAGACATAGCGCATTTTTGAGCGCTATTTTGCGGGCGCTTTTCAAAAATGCGCAATGTCATTTTCGTCTGCCGGCAAAGTGAATGAGAAATTCACTTTGCCGTTCAGACACACCGCAAAAAAACGCGGCGCTTTTGTCTGCAAACACGCCGGCATAAAAAGAATTGACATGTCAATTCTTTACGCAGCGGCGTGTCTGCGTATCCCCATAGGGCCCCATCTTACCGTTCACACACAGCGCCTTTGTCCTGGGTGTCGGCGTCTTTGTACGGAGGGGTTGACACCCAGGACTGGACGTGACGTCGGACAGGAAGAGGGAAGCCCCCGCCCCCCAGAGAAGCAGCATGGAGTCCAACAGAATGAGCATAAACGTGGGGCTGCTGATCAATTTGGTATGTGTGTGTGTGTATGTGTGTATGTGTGTGTGTGTATGTGTGTGTGTGTGTGTGTGCGTGTGTGTGTGTGTGTGTGTGTGTGTCCCCATGCGACGCTAGTGCCACCATTGTGCTAAGTCGCCGTATGGGACTACTACTCCCATCCGGTATTAGGATGGGAGAGTTGTCCCTGTGTCCGGCGACTTAGCACAATTGTAAAGTTACACAAAACACCTACACACAATACACATACATGACACACAGTACATACAACACATAACATAGAGTATATACTCACCAACAGCACACTTGTAGGCGAAGCCCTCGATCCTCCAGGAAAAAATCAAAAAATAATAAACCAAATTCATACTCCCTGTCCGCATAATCCATAAAACGAGTGTCCCACGCCGATCGGCTGCTCTCCGGCGATACACTGCCAGGAGCGAAGCTCCTAGCAGTGTATCGCGTACTGTTCCGGAGTTAAATGGCTCCGGCGTCTCGGTTAACGGCAGTACAGCTGCGTTGAACTTTCCCACGCAGCACTGCCGTTAAGCGAGAGTGCCAGGGTCAATGACCGCCGGTAAACTCGCTCGCGCATGCGCAGTGACACACCGACAGGAACTATGGCTCCTGTCAGTGTGTTGCTGCAGCCGTGGAGAGCAGACATATCTCTGGATGTGTCTGTTCTCCATGGAAAATCTTGATACGTGGCACTTAAATATGTGGCAATTAAATACGTGATACGTGGCACTTTGATACGTGGCACGTGTCACTTAAATATGTGGCACGTGGCACTGAAATATGTGGCACGTGGCACTGAAATACGTGGCACTTTGATACGTGGCACGTGGCACTTTGATACGTGGCACTGAAATACGTGGCACGTGGCACTTTGATACGTGGCACGTGGCACTTTGATACGTGGCACGTGGCACTGAAATACGTGGCACGTGGCACTGAAATACGTGGCACTGAAATATGTGGCACTTAAATACGTGGCACTTAAATACGTGGCACTTAGGGAACCTGTCAGGCAAATCTACCCCCCTATCCTAACACTATACCTGTCCCTCCAGTGTGTATTGTATTCTGAGTCATAAAGACAGGAAATGACCTCAATGACTCTTTTTTTTCCCCCTTTTTTTTTTTCAAACAAACTTTATTTTCAGTACACAATGCTGAAAAAAACGCAGCTGCAAAAAACGCAGCAAAAAACGCAGTGTGTGAAAGCAGCTGCGTTTTTGCCTGCGTAAAAAAACGCAGGTAAAGCAGCAGCAAAATACGCGCGCGTAAAAATACGCAGCAAATATGCTGTGTGTGAAAGTAGCCTGATGGTGCTGGGTGTACAGATCCAGCATAACAGGTTACTCTCACTATATACAGGTCCTTCTCAAAAAATTAGCATATAGTGTTAAATTTCATTATTTACCATAATGTAATGATTACAATTAAACTTTCATATATTATAGATTCATTATCCACCAACTGAAATTTGTCAGGTCTTTTATTGTTTTAATACTGATGATTTTGGCCTACAACTCCTGATAACCCAAAAAACCTGTCTCAATAAATTAGCATATTTCAACCGTCCAATCAAATAAAAGTGTTTTTTAATAACAAACAAAAAAACCATCAAATAATAATGTTCAGTTATGCACTCAATACTTGGTCGGGAATCCTTTGGCAGAAATGACTGCTTCAATGCGGCGTGGCATGGAGGCAATCAGCCTGTGACACTGCTGAGATGTTATGGAGGCCCAGGATACTTCATTAGCGGCCTTAAGCTCATCCAGAGTGTTGGGTCTTGCGTCTCTCAACTTTCTCTTCACAATATCCCACAGATTCTCTATGGAGTTCAGGTCAGGAGAGTTGGCAGGCCAATTGAGCACAGTAATACCATGGTCAGTAAACCATTTACCAGTGGTTTTGGCACTGTGAGCAGGTGCCAGGAAGCATGAAGTGCTCCAAAATCTCCTGATAGCTAGCTGCATTGACCCTGCCCTTGATGAAACACAGTGGACCAACACCAGCAGCTGACATGGCACCCCACACCATCACTGACTGGGTACTTGACACTGGACTTCAGGCATTTTGGCATTTCCTTCTCCCCAGTCTTCCTCCAGACTCTGGCACCTTGATTTCCGAATGACATGCAAAATTTGCTTTCATCAGAAAAAAGTACTTGGGACCACTTAGCAACAGTCCAGTGCTGCTTCTCTGTAGCCCAGGTCAGGCGCTTCTGCCGCTGTTTATGGTTCAAAAGTGGCTTTACCTGGGGAATGCGGCACCTGTAGCCCATTTCCTGCACACGCCTCTGCACGGTGGCTCTGGATGTTTCCACACCAGACTCAGTCCACTGCTTCCTCAGGTTCCCCAAGGTCTGGAATCGGTCCTTCTCCACAATCTTCCTCAGGGTCCGGTCACCTCTTCTCGTTGTACAGCGTTTTCTGCCACATTGTTTCCTTCCAACAGACTTACCATTGAGGTGCCTTGATACAGCACTCTGGGAACAGCCTATTTGTTGAGAAATTTCTTTCTGGGTCTTACCCTCTTGCTTGAGGGTGTCAATGATGGCCTTCTTGACATCTGTCAGGTCGCTAGTCTTACCCATGATGGGGGTTTTGAGTAATGAACCAGGCAGGGAGTTTTTAAAAGCCTCAGGTATCTTTTGCATGTGTTTAGAGTTAATTAGTTGATTCAGAAGATTAGGGTAATAGGTCGTTTAGAGAACCTTTTCTTGATATGCTAATTTATTGAGACAGGTTTTTTGGGTTATCAGGAGTTGTAGGCCAAAATCATCAGTATTAAAACAATAAAAGACCTGACAAATTTCAGTTGGTGGATAATGAATCTATAATATATGAAAGTTTAATTGTAATCATTACATTATGGTAAATAATGAAATTTAACACTATATGCTAATTTTTTGAGAAGGACCTGTATATGTGATATATGAGTAATGGCTCCATCTCTGTGCAGCATGCTTATCATGTATACAGACTTTGAGTGCATGTTAGATCCTGGGTCTC
Source organism: Ranitomeya variabilis (assembly GCF_051348905.1). Taxonomy (NCBI): domain Eukaryota; kingdom Metazoa; phylum Chordata; class Amphibia; order Anura; family Dendrobatidae; genus Ranitomeya; species Ranitomeya variabilis. The sequence continues at coordinate 1,154,398,936 of NC_135232.1, forward strand.
CAGGTTACTTTCCTTGCTGCACATATAATTTGTGTATGACTTCCAAATCCGTGCTTTATTTCTGGAGATATGGCAGCCTTTAGTCCTATTATGTTGCATGCTGTCCTGCCTGATATATCCACCCCCCTTTTTCTATATATCTAAGATGGTGGATAGCACAAGCCTGAGTGCATTACCTGGAGCCTTACTATATATATTTTATCAGGTGTCAATAAATATTCAGGGAGTAATTCAGCACATGGCGTGGTGGTGAGTGGGGCACTAATAACTCAGCACATGGCGGGCAGTGAGTGGGCACTAATAACTCAGCACATGGCGGGGGCAGTGAGTGGACATAGCTCAGCACATGGCGGAGGCAGTGAGTGGGCACTAATAACTCAGCACATGGCGGGCAGTGAGTGGGCACTAATAACTCAGCACATGGCGGGCAGTGAGTGGGCACTAATAACTCAGCACATGGCGGGGGCAGTGAGTGGACACTAATAACTCAGCACATGGCGGGCAGTGAGTGGGCATTAATAACTCAGCACATGGCGGGCAGTGAGTGGGCACTCCTAGTGTGATGCTGCACCTTGCTCTGGAGAACACATCATGGGCCCAGTTTTCAGCCCTGTCTATTGTATGTAGGTAGCGTGACTGACTGGGGACACAGACCTTGCAGTTTTCTGCACGTACACTTATGGCTGCAGGCAGCTTATACTAGACCTACATACATATATTTTCCTACGATGTATGTGCAGCTGGTGGTTAGAGAGCCTGTCTGTAACTGCTGTAGAGGAGCAGGCAGCTTCTTTATTGTTACAGCATATAACACAGCACTGCCCATCATCGAATTTATCTGACCTTATGATGGGACATTTTCCAGTATCAACCTGTAATATACCTTGGTTGTAAACTTACATGGTGTTTTCATCTTCACTTCTCCCACATCTTGTGCAGTTGGGGGGGTCCTTGAAGTTGGTTATAAATTGGTCTGGGGGATCCATTGGGATATGGATTCCTCTTTTTGGAATTTAATTTGGTTCTTGATCTGGTGAATGGTGGAGGGGATTTTCAGCAAGGGTTTGTTGAATCCTCAGGAAGTTCAAGTGAACATTGGAACCCTGTGGTTGTGGTGCTCCCGAGCTGGTGGGGTAACGGCTGGGAGTAATTGGTACATTTTATGTTCACTTTTTGTTTGGTAATCACCAGATCTTATGAGCTTCAAGGTCTCCTCCCAGCATGTTAATGTTCTTTATGCTTTGATGTTTTATTGTATGCTGTTTTAATTCTTATATTGTCCCCTTCATATATTTGCAGGAATGGTGTATACCCACCGAGTGCTTAATTTTATATTACCTAAGATGGTGGATAGCACAGACTGAGTGGATTACCTGGAGCCGGGCAGTTGGGGGGGTCCTTGAAGTTGGTTGCAAATTGGTCTGGGGGATCCATTGGGATATGGATTCTTCCGTTTGGTATTAAATATGGTTCTGGATCTGGTGAAATGTGGAGGGGAGTTTCGGCAAGGGTTTGTCGGATCCTCAGGAAGTGCAAGTGAACATTGGAACCCTGTGGTTATGGTGCTCCCGAGCTGGTGGGGTAACGGCTGGGAGTAATTGTTGGTACATTTTATGTTCACTTTATGTTTGGTAATCGCCAGATCTTTTGAGCTTCAAGGACTCCTCCCAGCGAGCTAAGGTTATTTATGCTTTGTTGGGTTATTGTATGTTTGTTTTTAATAAAGGTATTAAAGAAAAAAAAAAAAAAAAAAAAGCACTTATTTGTTTCTTTTTTAGTGGGTCCTTGAAGCTAATTATGATTTGGTCAGTAGGGGTAACCATCTCAGTTATGGACCCTCTGTTTAGGGGGGGTATTCATCATAGTATGACCCTTTGTGTGGAGGAGTAAACATCTCGGGTATGACCCCTGGATGGAGGGGTGTACATCATAGTATGACCCCCTGGTATGGAGGGGTAGCCATCTTTGGTATGGCCCCCTGGTGTGGAGGAGTGACCATCACGGTGTGGCCCCCTGGTCTCCAGAAGCATTTATATCCTACAAGACCCAGTTAGGGTAAAGTCCCTGTGGACATGGCAATCATATTCTACATGCCTACAAATTAAATTGGGTCCTATGAGCTAGGAACAATAGCTTAAAAAAAAAGGCATGCATTTCAATACAATCGTTAGCTTCAAGGACGCTCTCTTTTTTCATGTGACTTGAGAATGCTGAGGCACAGATTTTGACTGTTTATATTGACCAACTCTTGTTTCTTTCAAGGTTGTCCTCTGGACAATGCAGTAATCTGGGGCATTAAACTGAAGAGCAATGTACCTAATATGGGTGCCCTGGAGTCAGTGGGAGTGACTAAGGGAAAAGTAATAAAGTGCATATCGATGCCCTTGAGCCAGTGGGAGCGGCTAAGGGTGAAGAAATCAAGCGCATTAACACGAAGCCTATTCCCAATGCCTTTGTCCCAGTTGGAGAGGGTTAATGGTATTTTTTATCAAATGCCTGTAAAGCAATTAACAATGGCGTGGCAAGGTTATTAACCCCTTAAGCCCCGAGGGTGGTTTGCACGTTAATGACCGGCCCAATTTTTACAATTCTGACCACTGTCCCTTTATGAGGTTATAACTCTGGAACGCTTCAACGGATCTTGGCGATTCTGACATTGTTTTCTCGTGACATATTGTACTTCATGATAGTGGTAAAATTTCTTCGATATAAGTTGCGTTTATTTGTGAAAAAAACGAATATTTGGCGAAAATTTTGAAAATTTCGCAATTTTCCAACTTTTAATTTTTATGCCCTTAAATCACAGACATATGTCACACAAAATACTTAATAAGTAACATTTCCCACATGTCTACTTTACATCAGCACAATTTTGGAACCAAAATTTTTTTTTGTGACGGAGTTATAAGGGTTAAAAGTTGACCAGCAATTTCTCATTTTTACAACACCATTTTTTTTTTAGGGACCACATCTCATTTGAAGTCATTTTGAGGGGTCTATATGATAGAAAATACCCAAGTGTGACACCATTCTAAAAACTGCACCCCTCAAGGTACTCAAAACCACTTTCAAGAAGTTTATTAACCCTTCAGGTGTTTCACAGGAATTTTTGGAATGTTTAAATAAAAATGAACATTTAACTTTTTTTCACACAAAATTTATTTCAGATCCAATTTGTTTTATTTTACCAAGGGTAACAGGAGAAAATAGACCCCAAAATTTGTTGTACAATTTGTCCTGAGTACGCTGATACCCCATATGTGGGGGTAATCCACTGTTTGGGTGCATGGCAGAGCTCGGAAGGAAAGGAGCGCCATTTGACTTTTCAATGCAAAATTGACTGGAATTGAGATGGGACGCCATGTTGCATTTGGAGAGCCCCTGATGTGCCTAAACATTGAAACCCCCCACAAGTGACATCATTTTGGAAAGTAGACCCCCTAAGGAACTTATGTAGATGTGTGGTGAGCACTGTGACCCAACAAGTGCTTCACAGAAGTTTATAATGCAGAGCGGTAAAAATAAAAAATCATATTTTTTCACAAAAATGATCTTTTCGCCCCCAATTTTTTATTTTCCCAAGGGTAAGAGAAGAAATTGGACCTCAAAAATTGTTGTGCAATTTGTCCTGAGTACGCTGATACCCCATATGTGGGTGTAAACCATTGTTTGGGCGCAGGGCAGAGCTCGGAAGGGAAGGAGCGCCATTTGACTTTTCAATGCAAAATTGACTGGAATTGAGATGGGACGCCATGTTGCATTTGGAGAGCCCCTGATGTGCCTAAACATTGAAACCCCCCACAAGTGACACCATTTTGGAAAGTAGACCCCCTAAGGAACTTATCTAGATGTGTGGTGAGCACTTTGACCCAACAAGTGCTTCACAGAAGTTTATAATGCAGAGCGGTAAAAATAAAAAATCATATTTTTTCACAAAAATGATATTTTCGCCCCCAATTTTTTATTTTCCCAAGGGTAAGAGAAGAAATTGGACCCCAAAAATTGTTGTGCAATTTGTCCTGAGTACGCTGATACCCCATATGTGGGTGTAAACCATTGTTTGGGCGCAGGGCAGAGCTCGGAAGGGAAGGAGCGCCATTTGACTTTTCAATGCAAAATTGACTGGAATTGAGATGGGACGTCATGTTGCGTTTGGAGAGCTCCTGATGTGCCTAAACATTGAAACCCCCCACAAGTGACACCATTTTGGAAAGTAGACCCCCTAAGGAACTTATCTAGATGTGTGGTGAGCACTTTGACCCAACAAGTGCTTCACAGAAGTTTATAATGCAGAGCCGTAAAAATAAAAAATCATATTTTTTCACAAAAATGATCTTTTCGCCCCCATTTTTTTATTTCCCCAAGGGTAAGAGAAGAAATTAGAGCACAAAAGTTGTTGTGCAATTTGTCCTGAGTACGACGATACCCCATATGTGGGGGTAAACCACTGTTTGGGCGCATAGCAGGGCTCGGAAGGGAAGGAGCGCTATTTTACTTTTCAATGCAAAATTGACTGGAATTAAGATGGGATGCCATGTTGCGTTTGCAGAGCCCCTGATGTGCCTAAACATTAAAAACCCCCACAAGTGACACCATTTTGGAAAGTAGACCCCCTAAGGAACTTATCTAGATGTGTTTTGAGAGCTTTGAACCCCCAAGTGTTTCACTACAGTTTATAACGCAGAGCCGTGAAAATAAAAATTCTTTTTTTTTTTCACAAAAATGATTTTTTAGCCCCCAGTTTTGTATTTTCACAAGGGTATCAGGATGAATTGGACCTCAAAAGTTGTTGTCCAATTTGTCCTGAGTATGCTGATACCCCATATGTGGGGGGGAACCACTGTTTGGGCGCATGACAGAGCTCGGAAGGGAAGGAGCGCCATTTGGAATGCAGACTTAAATGGATTGGTCTGCAGGCGTCACGTTGCATTTGCAGAGCCCCTGATGTACCCAAACAGTACAAACCCCCCACAAGTGACCCCATATTGGAAACTAGACCCCCCAAGGAACTTATCTAGATGTGTTGTGAGAACTTTGAACCCCCAAGTGTTTCACTACAGTTTATAACGCAGAGCCGTGAAAATAAATTCTTTTTTTTTTTTCACAAAAATGATTTTTTAGCCCCCAGTTTTGTATTTTCACAAGGGTAACAGGATAAATTGGACCCCAAAATTTGTTGTCCAATTTGTCCTGAGTACGCTGATACCCCATATGTGGGGGGGAATCACTGTTTGGGCGCATGACAGAGCTCGGAAGGGAAGGAGCGCCATTTGGAATGCAGACTTAAATGGATTGGTCTGCAGGCGTCACGTTGCATTTGCAGAGCCCCTGATGTACCCAAACAGTACAAACCCCCCACAAGTGACCCCATATTGGAAACTAGACCCCCCAAGGAACTTATCTAGATGTGTTGTGAGAACTTTGAACCCCCAAGTGTTTCACTACAGTTTATAATGCAGAGCCGTGAAAATAAATTCTTTTTTTTTTTTCACAAAAATGATTTTTTAGCCCCCAGTTTTGTATTTTCACAAGGGTAACAGGATAAATTGGACCCCAAAATTTGTTGTCCAATTTGTCCTGAGTACGCTGATACCCGATATGTGGGGGGGCACCACTGTTTGGGCGCATGACAGAGCTCGGAAGGGAAGGAGCGCCATTTGGAATGCAGACTTAAATTGATTGGTCTGCAGGCGTCACGTTGCATTTGCAGAGCCCCTGATGTACGCAAACAGTACAAACCCCCCACAAGTGACCCCATATCGGAAACTAGATCCCCCAAGGAACTTATCTAGATGTGTTGTGAGAACTTTGAACCCCCAAGTGTTTCACTACAGTTTACAACGCAGGGCCGTGAAAATAAAAAATCTTTTTTTTCCCACAAAACTTATTTTTTGGCCCCCAGTTTTGTATTTTCACAAGGGTAGCAGGAGAAATTGGACCCCAAAAGATGATGTCCAATTTGTCCTGAGTACGCTGATACCCCATATGTTGGGGTAAACCCCTGTTTGGGCACACGGGAGAGCTCGGAAGGGAAGGAGCACTGTTTTCCTTTTTCAACGCAGAATTGGCTGGAATTCAGATCGGATGCCATATCCCGTTTGGAAAGCCCCTGATGTGCCCGAACAGTGGAAACCCCCCAATTATAACTGAAACCCTAATCCAAAAACACCCCTTACCCTAATCCCAACAGTAACCCTAACCACACCTCTAACCCAGACACACCCAACCCTATTCCCAACCGTAAATGTAATCCAAACCCTAACCCTATCTTTAGCCCCAACCCTAACTGTAGCCCCAACCCTAGCAATAACCCTAGCCCTAACCCTAGCAATAACCCTAGCCCTAACTCTAGTCCTAACTCTAGCCCTAACCCTAACCCTAATGGGAAAATGGAAATAAATACATTTTTTAATTTTTTAATTTTTCCCTAACTAAGGGGGTGATGAAGGGGGGTTTGATTTACTTTTATAGCGGGTTTTTTAGCGGATTTTTATGATTGGCAGCCGTCACACACTGAAAGACGCTTTTCATTGCAAAAAATATTTTTTGCGTTACCACATTTTGAGAGCTGTAATTTTTCCATATTTGAGTCCACAGAGTCATGTGAGATCTTGTTTTTTGCGGGATGCGTTGACGTTTTTATTGGTAACATTTTCGGACACGTGACATTTTTTGATCGCTTTTTATTCCGATTTTTGTGAGGTAGAGTGATCAAAAACCAGCTATTCATGAATTTCTTTTTGGGGGTGCGTTTATACCGTTCCGCGTTTGGTAAAATTGATAAAGCAGTTTTATTCGTCGGGTCAGTACGATTACAGCGATATCTCATTTATATCATTTTTTTATGTTTTGGCGCTTTTATACGATAAAAACTATTTTATAGAAAAAATAATTATTTTGGTATTGCTTTATTCTCAGGACTATAACTTTTTTATTTTTTTGCTGATGATGCTGTATGGCAGTTCGTTTTTTGCGGGACAAGATGACGTTTTCAGCGGTACCATGGTTATTTATATCAGTCTTTTTGATCACGTGTTATTCCACTTTTTGTTCGGCGGTATGATAATAAAGCGTTGTTTTTTGCCTCGTTTTTTTTTTTTTTTCTTACGGTGTTTACTGAAGGGGTTAACTAGTGGGCCAGTTTTATAGGTCGGGTCGTTACGGACGCGGCGATACTAAATATGTGTACTTTTATTGTTTTTTTTATTTTATTTAGATAAAGAAATGTATTTATGGGAATAATATATTTTTTTTTTTTTTCATTATTTTGGAATTTTTTTTTTATTTTTTTTTACACATTTGGAAAATTTTTTTTTTACTTTTTTACTTTGCCCCAGGGGGGGACAATACAGATCGGTGATCTGTCAGTTTGCATAGCACTCTGACAGATCACCGATCTGCGAGAAGTGCAGGCTGCTTCACAGTGCCTGCTCTGAGCAGGCTTCTGTGAAGCCACCTCCCTCCCTGCAGGACCCGGATCCGCGGCCATCTTGGATCCGGGTCTGGAGCAGGCAGGGAGGGAGGTAAGACCCTCGCAGCAACGCGATCACATCGCGTTGCTGCGGGGGGCTCAGGGAAGCCCGCAGGGAGCCCCCTCCCTGCGCGATGCTTCCCTGCACCGCCGGCACATCGCGATCATGTTTGATCGCGGTGTGCCGGGGGTTAATGTGCCGGGGGCGGTCCGTGACCGCTCCTGGCACATAGTGCCGGATGTCAGCTGCGATAGGCAGCTGACACCCAGCCGCGATCGGCCGCGCTCCCCCCGTGAGCGCGGCCGATCGCTATGACGTACTATACCGTCGGTGGGAATTAAGGCCCACCCCACCTCGACGGTATAGTACGTCAGATGGGATTAAGGGGTTAATAATGCCTTTGTAGAATTTTCTGCTATAGGCTTATTTCATTTACTATGTCCAAATATTACAGAAATTGTTCAAATTATTTAATGATCGGTTATAATGTTGATATAATATTGTGTATGGCTTTTAATTTCTCCTTGTTTATAATATCTTTCTCTTTATATACACTCATCACTTTTTGGGTAGTAATAGTAAGTGGGTTTAAGAATTGGTTACTACACAGCCCAGCAACTGTATGTAATGGTGGTTTCTAGAACTAAAATCTGTGAATTAGTGAGTTATTAGAGCTGGCTACAATACATGCGGTATAATAGTTTTTGAGGCATGACATGTCATTATACAGGTAGTCAGACTGTGGCTACCCCTTTATTATGGTTTAGTTTCTGCGTTACCCATTATAGGATCCACATTGCAGCATGTTTAGCGGCTGTTATTTTGCTGTAGTTACCGTATTATTGATCATAATTTGGTAGTGTTGCATTGTTAAAATTAATCTGTAGTCCTGGAATTTTGTTACTTATATGCACAGTCTTTCCATAGCAAGCAGAACTGGTTGATGACTTTATTAGGCATGGGTGATGGGGGTCGAGTCCATTCAAGGTGTCAAATGGCCTCGCTGGTGGCGGTTTTAGGAGTCAGGTGGAAGTTGCAGACAAGTTAAGGTGGACTCATTTTAACTCATAGAGGATGTAAAACCTCATGGTGGTGAGCAGGCTCGGCTTTGGTGGCCAGCCTCAAGGACGTTGTAATGGTAACATCAATCAGGGGCGGGCACAGTGGTTAAGCACAGGAGTGAGGATAATAGGGTCATTGGTGCCCTGAAAGTTTACTGGCTCTGCTTGAATGGCAAGCCAGTGCGTGCCGCCCCTTTATGGCTGTCTGTCCTGGTGCTGCATGTCAGACAGATGGGGATATCGCAGTACTTGTGAATCCCAATGTACTAGCACTCCACCTGACTCCTACTGTGATTATTTAATCCTGTGATTTGAATAAAAGCTGTGGCCATTTTGACAACCAAAATAATGTGTTTTGCGTATTTATTTTAGTACCTAGGTTTACAGTAGTTATGGTGGTTTTAAGAAGGAGTGGGGTCCATCCCATATCCAAAAGTCATGTATCTTAGAGTTTTTAGGTTCTCTAGAAGTACGTAGATCTGGGGATTTATTCTGACGGAATATAGGCTGAAATGGGAGTACAAATGTATTTTTTTCAGGCTTGCTAGCTATGTTACTATGTTACTATGTAGAGTTTCTGCAAGAGGTATTGATCAACCAGAGAAACCGTATTCCGATGCGAGCTGATTCAAACCCTCTGGGGAAAACATGGGGTCCATCCCATGTGCACTACCCCTTACAATCCCAAAACTAAAGGGTTGTGTGAGCATTGGAAGGGAAAGCTCAAGGAGCTTATTAGTCAGTATGTGCAACAGCTCCTTTTCGACTACCTTGTGGTGCCGAAGGATCCTACTGGGCTTGAATTGCTGTATGCCGAAAAGTATTTTGTATCTTTTTCAAGTGATTTGGGAGGGCACATTTCCCACAGTAGAGGTTCCTATTCTGGACTATGTCCAAAAGCTTAGGTACCTCATTGTTAGGAGTCAAGTTCCCGCCGCTGCACAGGGCGAATCTCGAACCATGTCTTCTGTGGTCTCCTATTCTGCATCAGCTGCAGTGGAGCCTGCTCAGCGGAGACGTCGGTCCCAGTGTCTCGCTCAGTCTGATATTGTACAAAGAGTTACTGCTGCCTTTCCAGGCTCTGCTATTGTACCCTTTACTGGTTTGCGGCAAGCAGGCTTTTCTGGGATTAAGTCCTGCTTTGCACACACTGAGCATGCCCAAGGGAGGACCTCTCATTGGAGGTCGGGGGTCACACGCTCATGCCCTGTAGCAGCTCCCATTGGTCCTCCAGGAAGGTCCTGTAGAGATGCAACTATAAAACATCCACAGGTCAGCACGGCCATGCACTGGCGTCAATTTATGTATGAGCTCAGTGCCAGTGTGGTCGTGTTATGTATGCAGTCAGGGACCCAGCTGAAATAAGGCCCCTAGAATGCTGGCATCTCCGGTGAGGAGTTTCATGTGAGTGGATTCAGGGCTGGCATATAGCCATTAGAATTCCGGCTCCACCAGAGAGGAGCTGCGTGTTTGCGTTTGACTGCATGACCACTATCTGCTCTACTAAGTAGCTGTGTTCCTCTGGGAGCTAAACAGGGCACAGCGTTCTCTTTGCTAACAGACTCTGTGAAGTAACAGAGTTTGTTTATACTACTATTTTGTACTGCCATATCTAGCAGCAGGTTCTTTCCTGCACGGTGGATCCCGGGTTGCGAACACACCTACTACTTCTAATAAATACAGGTCCTTCTCAAAAAATTAGCATATAGTGTTAAATTTCATTATTTACCATAATGTAATGATTACAATTAAACTTTCATATATTATAGATTCATTATCCACCAACTGAAATTTGTCAGGTCTTTTATTGTTTTAATACTGATGATACAACTCCTGATAACCCAAAAAACCTGTCTCAATAAATTAGCATATCAAGAAAAGGTTCTCTAAACGACCTATTACCCTAATCTTCTGAATCAACTAATTAACTCTAAACACATGCAAAAGATACCTGAGGCTTTTAAAAACTCCCTGCCTGGTTCATTACTCAAAACCCCCATCATGGGTAAGACTAGCGACCTGACAGATGTCAAGAAGGCCATCATTGACACCCTCAAGCAAGAGGGTAAGACCCAGAAAGAAATTTCTCAACAAATAGGCTGTTCCCAGAGTGCTGTATCAAGGCACCTCAATGGTAAGTCTGTTGGAAGGAAACAATGTGGCAGAAAACGCTGTACAACGAGAAGAGGTGACCGGACCCTGAGGAAGATTGTGGAGAAGGACCGATTCCAGACCTTGGGGAACCTGAGGAAGCAGTGGACTGAGTCTGGTGTGGAAACATCCAGAGCCACCGTGCACAGGCGTGTGCAGGAAATGGGCTACAGGTGCCGCATTCCCCAGGTAAAGCCACTTTTGAACCATAAACAGCGGCAGAAGCGCCTGACCTGGGCTGCAGAGAAGCAGCACTGGACTGTTGCTAAGTGGTCCCAAGTACTTTTTTCTGATGAAAGCAAATTTTGCATGTCATACGGAAATCAAGGTGCCAGAGTCTGGAGGAAGACTGGGGAGAAGGAAATGCCAAAATGCCTGAAGTCCAGTGTCAAGTACCCACAGTCAGTGATGGTGTAGGGTGCCATGTCAGCTGCTGGTGTTGGTCCACTGTGTTTCATCAAGGGCAGGGTCAATGCAGCTAGCTATCAGGAGATTTTGGAGCACTTCATGCTTCCATCGGCTGAAATGCTTTATGGAGATGAAGATTTCATTTTTCAGCACGACCTGGCACCTGCTCACAGTGCCAAAACCACTGGTAAATGGTTTACTGACCATGGTATTACTGTGCTCAATTGGCCTGCCAACTCTCCTGACCTGAACCCCATAGAGAATCTGTGGGATATTGTGAAGAGAAAGTTGAGAGACACAAGACCCAACACTCTGGATGAGCTTAAGGCCGCTATTGAAGCATCCTGGGCCTCCATAACATCTCAGCAGTGTCACAGGCTGATTGCCTCCATGCCACGCCGCATTGAAGCAGTCATTTCTGCCAAAGGATTCCCGACCAAGTATTGAGTGCATAACTGAACATTATTATTTGATGTTTTTTTTGTTTGTTATTAAAAACACTTTTATTTGATTGGACGGGTGAAATATGCTAATTTATTGAGACAGGTTTTTTTGGTTTTCAGGAGTTGTATGCCAAAATCATCAGTATTTAAACAATAAAAGACCTGACAAATTTCAGTTGGTGGATAATGAATCTATAATATATGAAAGTTTAATTGTAATCATTACATTATGGTAAATAATGAATTTTAACACTATATGCTAATTTTTTGAGAAGGACCTGTATATATTCGGTGCGTTCCGCCAACCCTAACACTCATGACCATAACCCATGGGAATTTAGAAATAGCTCAGAAAAGGCAGCAACAGTGTTAAAACTGAGGTGCCAGACTACGTGAATTTGTGAATTTGCCTGTGGACAGAATATTCTAGTACTGGTACCCAGCGTCGGACTGGAGCACCTTGGGCACACCAGAGAAAATCATTCTTGGGACCCACTATGCAGCTACATAGAAATAAATACAAGACCACCAATTGTGCAGTAAAACACGCTAATATCAGGGTATAATATAAGGTAGTACACGTCTTAATTATGCAGCAGGGGTTGGGGTAGCCCCCTCAAAGAAAATAAAGTAGCCCCCTCATAACATACAATGTATCCCCCTCACAGAATATAATGCAGCCCCCTATAGAATATAATGAAGCCCCACCATAGAATATAATGCAACTAGTCTCAGAGTATAATGCAGCCCCCATAGGGTATAATGTAGCCCCCTTAGAGTATAGTGCAACCCCCCCATAAGGTATAATGCAGCCCCTTCATGGAATATAATGTAGCCCCCTCATAGGGTATCACTCTGCCCCCTCTCATAGGGTATCATGCAGCTCACCCTCATAGGGCATCAGGCAGCTAACTCCCCCCATAGGGCATCATGCAGCTCACCCCCCCATAGGGCACCATGCAGCTCACCCTCCCCATAGGGTATCAGGCAGCTCACTCCCCCCATGGGGCATCAAGCAGCTCACTCCCACATAGGGTATCATGCAGCTCACTCTCCCCATAGGGCATCATGCAGCTCACTCCCCTTATAGGGCATCATGTAGCTCCCTCCCCCCATAGGGCATCATGCAGCTCATTCCCCCAATAGGGTATCATGCAGCTCACCCTCCCCATAGGGTATCATGCAGCTCACCCTCCCCATAAGGTATCAGGCAGCTCACCCTCCCCATAGGGCATCATGCAGCTCACTCCCACCATAGGGCATCATGCAGCTCACTCCCCTATAGGGTATCATGCAGCTCACCCCCCTTGCCCCATAGGGCATCATGCAGCTCACCCACCCTTGACCCATAAGGCATCATGCAGCTCACCCCCCCATACAACCAGCCAGGACTCAATAATAAAAAAACACAAAAAAGCACAATACTCACCTCTCCTACTTGCTCCTACGCTGACTCCAACAGCGGCTCTGCTCCGATATCAGGAGCTGTGCTGCTGTCGGCCTCACACACAGCAGATGTGCAATGAAGTGACGTCATCGCGCACCTGCTGTGTGTCAGCGGCGAGGGGAATCATGGGAGAGGGAGCGTCATCTGACGCTCTCTCCCCATTAACGAGTGTTTGGGGGGCGGCATTGGCGCCAGGACCCCTGGCTTACGGCCCCATAGCGGCCATGTGAGCTGGGGGCCCCTGAGGGAGTGGCGGAGGGGCCCCTGGTCTGCAGGTTCTGATAGCAAACGCTGCCCGCTATTATAGTGAAATTAATTCACTCCTCTCCACGCCCATGGGGGCGTGGGGAAGCGTGAATATTCATTTCAATTTAGCAGCGGGGACAGGCTTAGGCTTCCTGTCACCCACTGCTTCTCCGCGGGTACTGGGGGCCCAATAGCAGCTGCGTGGTGTGCGCTATTAGCGACACCCCACTTGCTGGGGGCCCCTGGAGCAGCGGGTGCCCTACGCACTGCTGGCACTGTATGCCAGCAGGTGTCAGAGCCTGGGCCCACCAGAGAATCCTCCGGTTCCCCGGTGGGCCAGTCCGACCCTGCTGGTACCTGTATGCAAAAACAAGCTTAAAGCCATGTGGGCGGGTCCGTTCACCACATTACCAGGAAATATGGTGCTACTGACTATGCAATGGCATTGGATTAAGCAGGTGACGTGAATGGACCTTTCATGTCAACAGACTAAAAGCTTATGAGGAAAGGGAGGTCACCAACATAGCAGTTTGGGGCCCCCCATTAGATGGCCTAAATTTGGACCAGATCCCAGACTTATTGGTATAATCCAAAATAGGAATATGGATAATGGATGTCCCATTGGGGGAGAGGCTTTGTCCATCACAGAAGCAGCAGTTAATAAAACTGCTTGGAGCATATTGCTCACTGCTAACGATTCGGACGAACACCCCTTGTCCTGCATCATGTCAACACAGGGGTAGTTACTCCATTCAGATAACCCACGTACTGGGTGACGCCTCCAGTGTTGGCAATGATGAAGGCCAATGTGAATGATATGTTGAATATGGGGGTTATAGTTCCTTCCCAAAGCCAATGGGCAGCCAGTGTAGTGTTGGTGCCCAAGAAAGACAAAACTACTTGTTTCTGTGTGGATTATAGGTGACTCAAAGAGGTCACCATTACAGACGTCTATCCTATGCCTTGGGTAGAGGAACTACTAGATATATTAGGAGGATCTCTGTACATATCTATCACTGATCTAAGCAAAGGATGCTACCAGATGCCATTCACAAAAGAGGCTCAAGAGAAGTCCGCATTCATCAGACCTTATGGACTGTGTGAGTCTACCAGCATGACATTTGAGATGAAGAATGCCCCAACTTCATTCCAAAGGATGGTGGACCAGTTATTAGAGGAATGTCAGGGGTATGCCCAGGCCTACCTGGATTACATCGCTATCCTCAGCGATACCTGCGAAGAGCATCTTCAGCACATGTCCCAGGTGTTGCAAAGGGCAGCCAAAGCCCAGCTTACCATCCGACTCTACAAGTGCCAGATGGGGATGGTCGAGGTACTATACCTGGGGCATTGAGTGGGAAGTGAGTGCATTTATCTCAAGCCTGAAAAAAATAGAAGCCATTACGCAGTGGCATCCCCCAACCAACCAAAAGCATATCCAAAAATTCCTTAGGACCGCAAACTATTATTAAAACTTTATCTCCAATTACAGCACTAAAGAAAAGCCCCTCACTGACCTCACCATCAAAAGATTTGCCTGCAATCTTATCTGGACCTCGAACTGTGAATCCGCTTTTCTCCAGGCGAAAATCCAGTAAGCCCAGTGCTCAGTCCTGACTGTTCTTGACCTCTACCACATGTTCATTTTTCAAACAGATGCCTCTGATATCAGATTTGAATCCATACTCTGTCAAGCGGCAGCTGGCGGTCAGGAACACCCGGCATCCTATGTTTCCCTGAAGCTATTGGAGAGGGAGAGGGCATAAGCGACAATAGCAAAAGAAGGCTTGGCCATAATGTGGGTGGAGCGCCCCCAGGTGCAGGGCAGTGGGGTACTTGGTACCGGGTCCCTCTGTCTCGGTTCTGGGGATGTCACGGTGGCTCGACCCGGTCCGTGGCCCTGCTAAGGGGCGCCCAATTAAAAGATATAGTTTGTCAAGTGTTCGTGACGCCACCTGTGGTACTCGGTCAGGATGACCGACGCTGCTAGGGGTCCACTGGGGTGATGGAATGGCAGCTAGATGGTATACCTTCCCACAGGTGAAGTATGTCCCCAGGGCTTCCCAGTAAGGTAGATGATGATGGTGTAGGTCGCAGTAAATAATGAGGACACAGGATTGCAGTCTCTTAACCTTTTACTGAAGACTTCAGCGTCCACAATCCAGAGCACTGCTAACAGGGCTGGCTGAGTCCGGCCAGGCCGAAGGCACATCCAGAGTTCCCTTTGCAGGTGGAAATCAGTAGCTTTCCTACTAGCGCCTGTGTGTTGTAGTACCTCCCTGCTGAGCACCATTGGATAGTCCTCACAACTGTCATGTATGTTTCTGATATTCTCTCCCTACGTCCCCCAGATATGGATAGGACGACCCGTATGACGGGGTAGACCTGGAGTTATTTTATAGGGACCCTAGAGACGCCCCTCTCCCACAATTTGCCTCCGTTGACTTCAATAGGTTAAATGTTGGGCAGCCAACTTGGAATTAACTGTCCTGCCGTAGTTTGAAGTAATGCGTAGAGCCTATTTCTCCCTCGGTGTTCCGGTCACCGGCTACGCGCCTCAGAAGGATGTTGCCGATCTTAAGGCAGAACTCCTCCCGGTATTATCTCCATGTGCTGTGATCTCGTTTCTCACTTCTCCACAATATACTCTGCTTCTTGTCCTTTCTTAGGATGCTGCCGCAATGGGGTACAGGCGCAGCTCCGTAACATTCTATCTCTTGCTAAGTCTCTGCCAGGATCCCACCCATGACAGGGACCTCTGTCTGCAGCTCAGATGTTCCTCCTTCTCCCCCTGTCTGCCTGACAGGTCTTTCCTGGGTCTCACCCAGTAGCGTTCTCCCTAACTTCCTATCCAACTCCCAGTTTTACCCGAGTGTGAGGAGTGGCCTAATACATAGAACCCTTTGCTTCCCCTGGTGGTTGGAGTGTGAAGTGTAGTGTGTGACTGTGATACCTGGTCAGGTGAACTCCTTTAGTGCCATCAGACATACCATCACTCCCCCTGGTGGAAGAGCGACAATACTGCAATGACCAGGACTCTGGGGCACTGCACGGGCACTTAAAAAATTGCAGCCATATCTCTACAGCAAGGAATTCACGGTCATCACTCAATTCTGTGAGCATGCAGCTTTTCGCTTATTCTCTATCCATTGCATATTAGCATGCTTTAGGGGAACCCCTAACTACAATATTGTTTAGTGGTGCCCTCCATATCCAATTATCTGAAAGGATATTCCTGTTTGGGACAATCAGGTCACCTGGCCACATACCTCAATAGACTGTCGGCTTCCTAAGCTTGGTGCCCGCCAAATGCTGGTTGCCACTGGGGGGTATAGTTGGCTCTGGAAGCCCCAAAGTCGCAGCTGCCTGAATCCCGGTGTGCTATAGGGTTAAACTCAGTGGTTTGTGCCATCTACTTTGTGCTGGACCTGAGGAAGATGAGCTCTGATTGTTATTTTACATGTGTAAAAGCATTTGGGGACAACTTTTCTTAAAGCGGATGTGGAGACGTGAGGGTCAGTGGGTGCTAACGTCCACTGGCTCAGATGTCTTTAAAAAGACTGCATGGACCAGGGCTCATCCCACTTACTGCCCGCACTCCTTTCTCATGGGCAGAATACTACTCAGATAACACAGGGTGAGGGTGAAACAGTGTGATAATAGTTTATTGGACCAGCAACAGACAATAACATATAGAACAGTCCCAGTAAATGTCCAAGATGATGCAAATCACAGAGCTTTGTGTTTGGCTGCAGTGATGCTGGGCACTTAAGTAGTAACAAGTCATCTGTGTTTTATCGCTGCTGCCAGAAAATGTTTATCTCAATGAACAAACTGTATAATTTCAATGTCTGTGATTCCATGACCTTCTTTTGAGGGTGTGAACGGCTGTGTGGTGTAAAAAGAGTTTTGTCTGTCTGTGTATTTTGTCCAATTTGTCCAGAAAAAAAATACCAAAGGAGATGGCGACCCTGCATGCACAAAAAACATGTAGTAAAATGTGATATTTCAGGCTTATACTGAGAGAGATATGACATGTGACGGGCATTTAGCCATCCAGGAAAACTTATTTGTATTTAACATTGATGGAAAGATAGATATAGACAGATTCACAGACAGACAGATAGATAATAGATAGATAATATATAAAGCCAAATATGGGGAGCAGCACTCCAAAAATTACTTATCTAGTAAGGTGGACTTTATTGGTCCACATGGTGTGGCGACATTTCGGTTCCCAAGAACCTTTATCATGCATCATCCACCTTACTCTTTATGTAATTTTTGCAGTGCTGCTTCCCATTTTTAGTCTTTATATATTTGACAAGTATACAGATTATCTGCCGGCAGGCCTGTGCACCCACCTAGTCAGAAAGTGTGCTGCTCCATTTTTTGTAAAACAGATAAATAGATAGATAATAGATAGATAGATAGATAGTAGATAATATATAGATAATAGATAGATAGATAATAGATAGATAATAGATTCTCACCACAATAAAAGTAACACGTTATGTAATTTTTCTACAGACAGTGAGAGCTGCATGAAATGCCAAATTGACAAATGGCCAAATGAGAAGAGAGACCAGTGTCTGCCTAAAGTGATGGAGTTCATCTCTTACCAGAATGACACAATGGCTTCGGTATTTTCCTGTATCGCGGTCTTCGGATGTCTTGTGACCGGCTTCACGTTTGGGATATTTATTTCCTACCGGGACACTCCTATTGTTAGAGCCAATAACCGGAACCTGAGTTACCTCCTCCTGGTCTCCATCTTTCTCAGCTTCCTCTCTGTGTTTTTGTTCCTTGGTCGTCCCAATGATGTAACTTGTAGATTACGTGAAACCAGTTTTGGGATTTTCTTCTCAGTAGCCGTCTCTTCACTTCTCGCCAAGACTGTCATGGTTTGTGTTGCTTTTAAGTCCACCAAGCCAGGAAGTGCCTGGAGAAAATGGCTGAATGTGAAACTGCCCTATACCACAGTGTTGTTGTGTTCTTCCCTTCAGGTTGTAATCTGTGTTTTGTGGTTGTCTATTTCTCCACCATTCCAAGATCTGGACACTGAGACTTATCCTGGGATTCTCATCGTTCAGTGTAATGAAGGCTCAGATATCTGGTTCTACTCCATGTTGGGTTATCTGGGGCTCCTGGCAGCTGTGAACTTTGTCCTGGCTTTCTTGGTGAGGACATTACCGGACAGTTTCAACGAGGCCAAGTACATCACCTTCAGCATGCTGGTGTTCCTCAGTGTCTGGATTTCCATGATCCCGGCTTACCTGAGCACCAGAGGGAAGAACATGGTGGCTGTGGAGATATTTGCAGTGATGGCTTCCAGTGCTGGACTTTTAGGTTGTGTGTTTTTCCCGAAATGCTTTATTATTTTGTTTAAATCTGGAATGAATAAGAAAACGGAGCTGCTCAGAAAAAGAAAGGAATGACCGCACAATATTAGGAACCACTGATAATAATGACTAATTCTGTACATTAGACCCATAGAAACCATTTTAAAGTAAGATGCAAGATTCTCTATCAACCTGTGTATGAAATAAACATTTACACGTCTTATCCCATTATCTCCAGTAATTGATATATTTATCAGGACGTCCCATATTTGTATTAGAGTTTGGGAAATGTAGAAATTTCTCTGTGGTTTTGGTAAATGATATGCTTCCTCCTTAAAGGGACTCTGTCACCTGAATTTGGAGGGAACCATTTTCAGTCATATGGGCGGGGTTTTCGGGTGTTTGATTCACCCTTTCCTTACCCGCTGGCTGCATGCTGGCTGCAATATTGGATTGAAGTTCATTCTCTGTCCTCCATAGCAGGGGTGTCAAACTGCATTCCTCGAGGGCCGCCAACAGGTCATGTTTTCAGGATTTCCTTGTATTGCACAGGTGATAATTTAACCACCTGCACAGATAATGATTCCAGCACCTTGTGCAATGCTAAGGAAATCTTGAAAACACGCATTGTTTGAGGCCTTCGAGGAATGCAGTTTGACACCCCTGCTCCATAGTACACGCCTGCGTAAGGCAAGATTGCGGAGGACAGAGAATGGACTTCAATTCAATATTGCAGCCAGCATGCAGCCAGCGGGTAAGGAAAGGGTGAATCAAACACCCGAAAACCCCGCCCATATGACTGAAAATTGTTCCCTCCAAATTCAGGTGACAGAGTCCCTTTCAAGAGAATCTTTTAGCTGTTTCTCCATGTTAACCCCTTCATGACCTTGCCGTTTTTTGCAATTCTGACCAGTGTCCCTTTATGAGGTAATAACTCAGGAACGCTTCAACGGATCCTAGCGATTCTGAGATTGTTTTTTCGTGACATATTGGGCTTCATGTTAGTGGTAAATTTAGGTCGATAATTTCTGAGTTTATTTGTGAAAAAAACGGAAATTTGGCAAAAATTTTGAAAATTTCGCAATTTTCACATTTTGAATTTTTATTCTGTTAAACCAGAGAGTTATGTGACACAAAATAGTTAATAAATAACATTTCCCACATGTCTACTTTACATCAGCACAATTTTGGAAACAAATTTTTTTTTTGCTAGGAAGTTATAAGGGTTAAAATTTGACCAGTGATTTCTCATTTTTACAACAAAATTTACAAAACCATTTTTTTTAGGGACCACCTCACATTTGAAGTCAGTTTGAGGGTTCTATATGGCTGAAAATACCCAAAAGTGACACCATTCTAAAAACTGCACCCCTCAAGGTGCTCAAAACCACATTCAAGAAGTTTATTAACCCTTCAGGTGTTTCACAGCAGCAGAAGCAACATGGAAGTAAAAAATGAACATTTAACTTTTTAGTCACAAAAATGATATTTTAGCGAAAAATTTTTTATTTTCCCAAGGGTAAAAGGAGAAACTGGACCATGGACGTTGTTGTCCAATTTGTCCTGAGTACGCTGATACCTCATATGTGGGGGTAAACCACTGTTTGGGCGCACGGCAGGGCTCGGAAGGGAAGGAGCGCCATTTGACTTTTTCAATGAAAAATTGGCTCCAATCTTTAGCGGACACCATGTCGCGTTTGGAGAGCCCCCGTGTGCCTAAACATTGGAGCTCCCCCACAAGTGACCCCATTTTGGAAACTAGACCCCCCAAGGAACTTATCTAGAAGCATAGTGAGCACTTTAAACCCCCAGGTGCTTCACAAATTGATCCGTAAAAATGAAAAAGTACTTTTTTTTCACAAAAAAATTATTTTAGCCTCAATTTTTTCATTTTCACATGGGCAACAGGATAAAATGGATCCTAAATTTTGTTGGGCAATTTCTCCTGAGTACACCAATACCTCACATGTGGGGGTAAACCACTGTTTGGGCACATGGTAAGGCTCGGAAGGGAAGGAGCGCCATTTGACTTTTTGAATGAAAAATTATCTCCATCGTTAGCGGACACCATGTCGCGTTTGGAAAGCCCCTGTGTGCCTAAACATTGGAGCTCCTCCACAAGTGACCCCATTTTGGAAACTAGACCCCCCAAGGAACTCATCTAGAGGCATAGTGAGCACTTTAAACCCCCAGGTGCTTCACAAATTGATCCGCAAAAATGAAAAAGTACTTTTTTTTCACACAAAATTTCTTTTAGCCTCAATTCTTTCATTTTCACATGGGCAACAGGATAAAATGGATCCTAAAATTTGTTGGGCAATTTCTCCTGAGTATGCCGATACCTCATATGTGGGGGTAAACCACTGTTTGGGTGCACGGCAAGGCTCGGAAGGGGAGGCGTGCCATTTGACTTTTTGAATGGAAAATTAGCTCCAATCGTTAGCGGACACCATGTCGCGTTTGGAGAGCCCCTGTGTGCCTAAACATTGGAGCTCCCCTACAAGTGACCCCATGTTGGAAACTAGACCCCCCAAGGAACTTATCTAGATGCATAGTGACCACTTATAACCCCCAGGTGCTTCACAGAAGTTTATAACGCAGAGCCGTGAAAATAAAAAAATAATTTTTCTTTCCTCAAAAATGATTTTTAGCCCAGAATTTTTTATTTTCCCAAGGGTAATAGGAGAAATTGGACCCCAAATGTTGTTGTCCAGTTTGTCCTGAGTACGATGATACCCCATATGTGGGGGTAAACCACTGTTTGGGCGCACGGCAGGGCTCGGAAGGGAAGGCACGCCATTTGGCTTTTTGAATGGAAAATTAGCTCCAATCATTAGCGGACACCATGTCGCGTTTGGAGAGCCGCTGTGTGCCTAAACATTGGAGCTCCCGCACAAGTGACCCCATTTTGGAAACTAGACCTCCCAAGGAACTAATCTAGATGTGTGGTGAGCACTTTGAACCCCCAAGTGCTTCACAGAAGTTTATAACGCAGAGCCATGAAAATAAAAAATAATTTTTCTTTTCTCAAAAATGATTTTTTAGCCCACAATTTTTTATTTTACCAAGGGTAATAGGAGAAATTGGACCCCAAAAGTTGTTTTCCAGTTTCTCCTGAGTACGATGATACCCCATATGTGAGGGTAAAGCACTGTTTTGGCACACGTCGGGGTTCGGAAGGGAAGTAGTGACGTTTTGAAATGCAGACTTTGATGGAATGCTCTGCGGGCGTCAGGTTGCGTTTGCAGAGCCCCTGATGTGCCTAAACAGTAGGAACTCCCCACAATTGACTCCATTTTGGAAACTAGACCCCCAAGGGAACTTATCTAGATGTGTAGTGAGCACTTTGAACCCCCAAGTGCTTCACAGAAGTTTATAACGCAGAGCCGTGAAAATAAAAAATGTGTTTCCTTTCCTCAAAAATATTTTTTTAGCCCAGAATTTTTTTATTTTTGCAAGAGTAACAGGAGAAATTGGACCCCAAAAGTTGTTGTCCAGTTTCTCCTGAGTACGCTGATACCCCATATGTGGGGGTAAACCACTGTTTGGGTACATGCCGGGGCTCGGAAGGGAAGTAGTGACGTTTTGGAATGCAGACTTTGATGGAATGGTCTGCGGGCATCATGTTACGTTTGCAGAGCCCCTGATATGCCTAAACAGTAGAAACCCCCCACAAGTGACCCCATTTTGGAAACTAGACCCCCCAAGGAACTTATCTAGATGTGTGGTGAGCACGTTCAACCCCCAAGTGCTTCACAGAAGTTTACAACGCAGAGCCGTGAAAATAAAAAATCATTTTTCTTTCCTCAAAAAATATGTTTTAGCAAGCAATTTTTTATTTTCACAAGGGTAACAGGAGAATTTGGACCCCAATATTTGTTGCTCAGTTTGTTGTGAGTACGCTGATACCCCATATGTGGGGGTAAACCACTGTTTGGGCACATGTCAGGGCTCGGAAGGGAAGTAGTGACATTTGAAATGCAGACTTTGATGGAATGGTCTGCGGGCGTCACATTGCATTTGCAGAGCCCCTGATGTGCCTAAACAGTAGAAACACCCCACAAGTGACCCCATTTTGGAAACTAGACCCCCGAAGGAACTTATCTAGATGTGTGGTGAGCACTTTCAACCCCCAAGTGCTTCACAGAAGTTTATAACGCAGAGCCGTGAAAATAAAAAATAATTGTTCTTTCCTCAAAAATTATGTTTTAGCAAGTAATTTTTTATTTTTGCAAGGGTAACAGGAGAAATTGGACCCCAACAGTTGTTGCACAGTTTGTCCTGAGTACGCTGGTACCCCAAATGTGGGGGTAAACCACTGTTTGGGCGCACGTCGGGGCTTGGAAGGGCGGGAGCACCATTTGACTTTTTGAACGCAAGATTGGCTGGAATCAATGGTGGCGCCATGTTGCGTTTGGAGACCCCTGATGTGCCTAAACAGTGGAAACCCCTCAATTCTAACTTCAACACTAACCCCAACACACCCCTAATCCTAATCCCAACTGTAGCCATAACCCTAATCACAACCCTAACCCCAACACACCCCTAACCACAACCCTAACCGCAACACAACCGTAACCCTAATTCCAACCCTAATCCTAACCCTAATCCCAACCGTAACCCTAATCCCAACCCTAACCACAACTGTAACCCCAACACACCCCTAACCCTATCCGTAACCCTAACAACAAGCCTATTCTTAACCCTATTTCCAACCCTAGCCCTAATTCCAACCCTAACCCTAAGGGTATGTGCCCACGTTGCGGATTCGTGTGAGATTTTTCCGCACGATTTTTGAAAAATCTGCAGGTAAAAGGCACTGCGTTTTGCCTGCGGATTTACAGCAGATTTCCAGTGTTTTTTTGTGCGGATTTCACCTGCGGATTCCTATTGAGGAACAGGTGTAAAACGCTGCAGAATCCGCACAAAGAATTGACATGCTGCGGAAAATACAATGCAGCGTTTCTGCACGGAATTTTCCGCACCATGGCCACAGCAGATTTGGTTTTCCTTAGGTGTACATGGTACTGTAAACCTGATGGAAAACTGCTTCGAATTCGCAGCGGCCAATCCGCTGCGGATCCGCGGCCAATCCGCTGCCAATCCGCTGCGGATCCGCGGCCAATCCGCTGCCAATCCGCTGCCGATCCGCTGCGGATCCGCTGCCGATCCGCTGCGGATCCGCGGCCAATCCGCTGCCGATCCGCTGCAGATCAGCGGCCCATCCGCTGCGGATCCGCTGCCGATCCGCTGCGGATCCGCGGCCAATCCGCTGCCAATCCGCTGCAGATCCGCGGCCAATCCGCTGCGGATCCGCTGCGGATCCACGGCAGATCCGCGGCCGATCCGCTGCGGATCCGCGGCCGATCCGCTGCGGATCCGCGGCCGATCCGCTGCGGATCCGCTGCCGATCCGCTGCGGATCCGCGGCCGATCCGCGGCCGATCCGCGGCCGATCCGCGGCCGATCCGCTGCCGATCCGCTGCGGATCCGCGGCCGATCCGCTCTGTGTGCACATGCCATAACCCTACCCCTAACCCTAACCCTACCCGTAACCCTAACCCTACCCCTAACCCTACCCCTAGTTCTAACCCTAACCCTAGTGGAAAAAGAAAAAAAAATATTTTCTTTATTTTATTATTGTCCCTACCTATGGGGGTGATAAAGGGGGGGGTTTATTTATTATTTTTTTATTTTGATCGCTGTGGTAGAACCTACCACAGCGATCAAAATGTACCTGTAACGAATCTGCCAGCCTGCAGATTCGGCGGGCGTACTGAGCATGCGCCCGCCATCTTGGAAGATGGCGGCGCCCAGGGAGAAGACGGACCGACTTCGGGAGGATCGGTAAGTATGAGGGGGTGGTGGGGGGGTGGATCGGAGCACAGGGGGGGGATCGGAGGACGGGGGGAGCGGACAGGAGCACGGGGGAGCGGACAGGAGCACGGGGGAGCGAACAGGGGGAAATTGCTCTGATTGGCTGTTGCACTTTCAACAGCCAATCAGAGCGATCGTAGCCACGTGGGGGCAAAGCCACCCCCCCTAGGCTGAAGTACAACTCCCCCTCTCCCTGCAGATCGGGTAAAATAGGAATTAACCCTTTCACCCGATCTGCAGGGATGCGATCATTCCATGACGCCGCATAGGCGTCATGGGTCGGGAAGGGGTTAAACTGGACTCTTCATGGAATAGCGGCTGCAGAGCTGAACACAACACAGCTTTTATCTTATAATTTCTCATCTCCATTGTGGAGATATGAGTTTAGAAATATAGGTTATAATTTAGGAAGAGCACAAATGGGCATCACCAGAGATTTTTATCTGGGAGCGTGTGGGAAAAGAAGGAACATGTCTCTAGAATGTCAAAAGAACATGCTTTCTCCTATGAGATGTAATGACAGATAGTCCTGCTCGCTGCCTGATCTGTGCCTAAAATCTACTGCAGAGTGTGATTACAAACATCTTTAGCTTTCATCTCTCAGCAGTGAGTGTGGGAGAAGGAACTACAGCTGTACTGACAGTCAATTGAGGGGAGAGCTGCAACTGCAGAGGTGTTTGTAATCATGACCAGCTCAACTCTACTCCCCTTTCCCCCTCACTGACTGCTGTGAAATGAAAGTTAGAGATGTTTGTAATGAGATTCAGATCTTTTTTATACTCCACAGTATCTGCAGAGATCAGGGCTGAGAGCAGGGCTCCCTATCATTACATCCCACAGGAGAAGGAATGTTCTTCTGACCTTCTGCGGACATGTTTTTAACCCCTGCATGTCAATCTTGCTTACGATTGCTCAACGTCATGCAGGGGAAAAAGTACAAACCCCCCAGAGGGGAATCTCTGCTAATGCTCCATTGGGCTTATAATAAATTATAGCCTAAACTTCACAACCTTTTATCTATGTAGTGGAGAGGAGAAACTAATAAATAAAAATTACATTATGTTCATCTGTGCAAACACTATTCTGTGATTTGGCCAGCTTAACATTCAGAAACTGGGGAAACGTCCTCATTATCATTTTTATTAGTAAGATTTTAATGCTTATGGGAAATAAAATAATATATATAATGTACTGAATATTCAGGGGGTGATGCCATAGTAAGTGATTCTTTCGTCATCACCTTGCCCATCTCTGGGCTGCACTTTTGCTTTTGTAATAATTATAGGGGATAACTCAGGAGACTCTTTGCGTGGAACAAGACAACTACAAGACACAGTTTTATAAGTGGTAAAGTCTATATTATCACACGGTGATTCAAACAGGTGCAGAGAGAAACTCAAGTCCACAACACTTGGTGCAAATAATAAACGCAGCTTAGCAGTCTATAGGAAACTTCAGAGGAAAATGCAATCACGCAGAAAGTCTATGAAGCACAGTTATTCTTGAGGATACTGGACACGAATAAGTCCTTGCTTAGTCCGAAACACAGATAGATATGCTTATAAGGCAGTTCAAATAATATCTTAGCTCAACCAGGGAGGCCTGGTTATTAGTCTCAGGATTAAGCAGAGCAGCAACAGCTTACATTTACAGCAAATGCAGATGGAATTAAACACGAGCAGCAGATGAAGGAGGATTACTGGAACTGGTGTATGCAGCAGGAACTCAGAGCAGAGTAGCAGGATAACCCCACAGGCTCCCACAGGAGCAGGTATATAGCCAGGGATTAACCAGAGGTCAGGAGCTGGATACAAGGCAGAATACTCTAGCACAGACTGAAGGCTGGGGTGGAGTTTTATAGCAGGAAGACACAGTGCACATGAGACCAAAGATGCCATCTTGGAAAAGGGCAGTAATGCACAAAAGGTAATAAAAAATGTTCAGAGACCTGACATTACTCCCTCCTTAGAAGTGGCCTCAGGACGATCCTGGACCTAGTTTCTCAGGGAATCTCTGATGAAAACGAGAAATCTTCTGTTGGGCATTGATGTTTTCCACAGGTTCCCAAGAGTCTTCCTCAGGGGGATATTCCTGCCATCTTATCAGTTATTGGAGCCGATTCCTGCGAATCCTGGAATTTCCTCCACCACAAATTGTTCTTGCCCATCAATCACCACAGGCTGTGGAGGTGGCACAACACATCCCTGGAAGGTATTAGGAGATACAGGCTTTAGTACAGATACATGAAAAACTGGATGTACCTTCATAGTCCTAGGCAGCTTCAGCCGGCAGGCCACAGAGCTCACAATACCGTTGATCTTGAAAGGGCCAATGAATTTCTGTCCAAGTTTTTGTGAAGGAACGTTTAACTTCAGATTCTTAGTTGCTAACCACATGGAATCTCCTACCTTGAACATGGGTGCAGGTTTACGGAATCTATCAGCCGATCTCTTATAACGTTCTTGAGCTGTGGTCAGGGATTCCTTCAGAACCTCCAGATTTTGCCTCATCGCAGACAGCCTTTCCTCCACTGCTGGAACCGGAGAATTAATTGGAGACCTAGGTAAGATACATGGATGATAACCCAGATTGGCATAGAAAGGTGTAAATTTAGTGGAGGCGCTCTGAGAATTGTTGTATGAAAATTCGGCTAACGGCAGCAACTCCAACCAATCATCGTGGAGATGGCTGACATAGCATCTTAATAATAATAATAATAATAATAATTTTATTTATATAGCGCCAACATATTCTGCAGCGCTTTACAACTTATAGAGGGGACTTATACAGACAACAGACATTACAGCATAACAGAAATCACAGTTCAAAACAGATACCAGGAGGAATGAGGGCCCTGCTGCTCGCAAGCTTACAATCTATGAGGAAAAGGGGAGACACAAGAGGTGGATGGTAACAATTGCTTTAGTTATTTGGACCAGCCATAGTGTAAGGCTCGGGTATTCATGTAAAGCTGCATGAACCAGTTAACTGCCTAAGTATGTAGCAGTACAGACACAGAGGCTATTAACTGCATAAAGTGTATGAGAACATGATGGAGGAACGTGATTATGTTGTTGTTTTTTATTAATAGGCCACACAGGGATAATTAGGTTAATGCGTTGAGGCGGTAGGCCAATCTGAACAAATGAGTTTTTAGTGCACGCTTAAAACTGTGGGGATTGGGGATTAATTGTATTAACCTAGGTAGTGCATTCCAAAGAATCGGCGCCACACGTGTAAAGTCTTGGAGACGGGAGTGGGAGGTTCTGATTATTGAGGATGCTAACCTGAGGTCATTAGCAGAGCGGAGGGCACGGGTAGGTTGGTAGACTGAGACCAGAGAGGAGATGTAGGGTGGTGCTGAGCCATGGAGTGCTTTGTGGATGAGGGTAGTAGTTTTGTACTGGATTCTGGATTGGATGGGTAGCCAGTGTAATGACTGGCACAAGGTAGAGGCATCGGTGTAACGGTTGGCGAGGAATATGATCCTGGCAGCAGCATTCAGGACAGATTGGAGCGGGGAGAGTCTGGTAAAAGGTAGGCCAATTAGTAGAGAGTTACAATAGTCCAGACGAGAATGAATAAGTGAGACAGTAAGAGTTTTTGCAGAGTCGAAAGTAAGAAAAGGGCGAATTCTGGAAATGTTTTTGAGATGCAGATAAGAAGAGCGAGCCAGTGATCGGATGTGGGGGGTGAATGAAAGCTCGGAATCAAGGATGACTCCAAGACTCCAATATCTTAGATATTGTTCCAGCATCTGGTTGGTACGCTCAGTCTGACCATTTGTCTGGGGATGGTAAGCGGAAGAGAGACAGACATTAATATTGAGTGCAGAGCAAAACCCCTTCCAGAATCTTGAAGTGAACTGCATTCCATGGTCAGAGATGATCTCATCCGGAACCCCATGCAACCGAAAGACATTCTGTATAACCAAGTTCACTGTATCTTTAGCTGAGGGGAGGCCGGTGCACGGAACAAAATGAGCAGCTTTAGTCAGGCGATCAACTACCACCATGATTGTATTCCTGCCCCCCGATCTAGGCAGCTCCACAATAAAGTCCATTGATATAGACCCCCAAGGGCAGGACGGAACAGGTAATGGTTGTAGAAGACCGGTAGGTGCCACATGAGGAGTCTTGTAACAAGCACATACCTCGCACATACCTCGCAAGAGATAACATAGTCCTTGGTATCCTTCAGGCAAGTTGGCCACCAGAAAAATCGGCTCAGGAACTCTTGTGTCTTCTGTACCCCCCTGTGACCAGCCAACTTGGAGTCATGTACCAACTTGAGGATCTGCAGACTGACGACCTCAGGGACGTAGATACATCGATCTCTGAACCACATGCCACCCTTAAAGACAAGATTAATATCCACAGGTGGGTTGGCCAGAAATACATCACCATCATAGGCCTCCCTGCACTCCTTCCACAAGTCCTGATCGTGGATAACTCCGATGAAATTGGCATCAGATAGAATGGTCTTGGACGGGGCTCCAGGTAAGGAATCCGCAGCATGGATTCGGGATAAAACATCAGCCTTCCCATTACGAGAACCTGGATGGTACGAGATAACAAAGTTAAATTGATTTAAAAATAAGTTCCAACGAGACTGATGAGGAGAAAGACATCTAGCGGATCTAAGGAACTCTAAATTGCGATGGTCAGTTAGCACTATGATCTGTTGTGCAACTCCTTGCAGATGATGCCTCATTCTTTGAAAGCCGCAATAATAGCCAGCAATTTCTTGTCTTCCACGTCGTAATTCTTCTCTGCTGAGGTTAGTCTATGGGAAAAGAAAGCACAAGGATGTAGCAGACCCTTCTCTTCAGTTCTTTGGTAGAGAATAGCCCTCAAAGCATTATCAGAAGCATCCACCTCCACAATGAAAGCAAGTGTTGGATCTGGGTGTATCAACAGCGGTGCTGATGTGAAACAGATCTTAAGCCGATCAAAAGCTTCTTGAGCCTGTGATGACCACTTAAAGGGCTTTTCCCTCTTTGTCAAGGAAGTAATGGAATGGACAATATCAGAAAAATTTCGAATGAAGCGTCTGTAGAAATTTGCAAAACCAATAAAACGTTGGACCTCCTTAATGTTCTTGGGTACCGGCCAGTCAAGGATAGCCTGAATCTTACCAGATTCCATGTTCAGCCCCTGGGGAGAGATGATATAACCTAAGAACTGTATCTCAGAACGATGGAACTCACATTTCTCTGGCTTAATATACAGATGGTTCTCTTTCAGACATCTTAAAACAGTTTTGACATGTTCTTCATGTTCCTGTAGAGAGTCAGAAAAGATTAGTATATCGTCCAAATAGATCACTACAAACTGGTACAACAAATCTCTGAAAATGTCATTAGCAAGGTGTTGAAACGTTGCAGGGGCGTTACAAAGCCCAAAGGGCATCACAAGAGATATAAAATGTCCATACCGGCATCTGAATGCTGTCTTCCACTCATCCCCTGGATGAATACGCACCAAATTATAAGCCCCACGAAGATCCAGTTTAGAGAACACCTT
The DNA here is from genome assembly GCF_051348905.1 of Ranitomeya variabilis. Classification (NCBI taxonomy): domain Eukaryota; kingdom Metazoa; phylum Chordata; class Amphibia; order Anura; family Dendrobatidae; genus Ranitomeya; species Ranitomeya variabilis. The sequence continues at coordinate 1,154,428,907 of NC_135232.1, forward strand.
AGCATGGCGGACTCTTTCCAGTAATTCGGGAATCAGAGGCAAAGGGTAACGGTTTCGTACGGTTGCCTTATTGAGTTCCTGATAGTCAACACAGGGTCTCAGGGTCCCATCCTTCTTCTTTACAAAAAAGATAGGTGCCCCTGCTGGTGAGGAAGAAGGACGTATGAAGCCTTTGGCCAGATTTTCATCAATATACTCCTTTAAGGCTTGAAGCTCAGATGCCGCCAAAGGGTATACGTTACCAAAAGGAATAGCTGCCCCAGGAAGCAACTCAATGGAACAGTCATAATGCCTGTGTGGAGGAAGCTGATCTGCATTCTTCTTGTCACAGATGTTAGAGAACTCTTTATATGCTGGAGGTAAGGAAAATACCTGTACATGTGGTTCCATAGCCGTGGACTCAGGGACAGCTTCTGTTAACGCTGAGTTGCTCCTTGTTGGAAAGATAATCTCCTTGGTCTCCCAGTTGATAATTGGGTTCTGAGAACGCAACCAATGAATGCCTAAAATCACAGGAAAATGAGGATAAGAAATTAACAAGAAAGAAAGTTGATCCTGATGATTAGGCTCCAACAAAATTTCAAGGGGTATGGTCTCCTGATCCACAGGCCCAGAGATTAAAGGTGACCCATCCACTGTTTCCATGGTAATTGGAGAGGCTCTTTGCTTAATTTCAATACCATGTTCCTTGGCAAATACAATCTCCATGAAATTGCACCAGAGTCAATCATAGCTGCACTGGAAATCCACTGTACTGAACACAGGATCTTAATAGGGAGAGAACAGTGAGAGTACTTTTCCTTCAGCTCCTTGGGGGGTGAAGTCATAGAAAGTGAATGGAATGCAGCGTTTAAAGGCAGGCTACATTCAGAGATGTCAGATTCATCATCACAGTTGTCATACTCCCCTACTGCTGCTATCACCTTGTTAGGCCGTCTAGGACACTTAGGACAATTGATCAAGAAGTGGTCAGACTGGCCGCAGTACAAACATAGACTTTCACGAAGGCGATGCTCCCGGCGCTCATTGATCTTGCGCCTCTGAGCAGAATCAATTTGCATGGGCACCTCCTCCACCTGCAGGCTCTTTGGAAGGAAGGGAAAAGTTAGAAATATGGTTATATGCAGCAAACTTCTCCTGCCTATGCTCAGTAAGGCGAATGTCAATGCGCACACAATGCTGTATAAATGTCTCTAGCTCTTGTGGTGACTCAGAGTGAGCTAATTCATCTTTTACAATACTAGAGAGACCCCTTTTAAAAATAGGCAATTGTGCATAACTGTCCCAATTAGTATCTACCGCTAATCTCCTGAATTCAGTAGCATACTCAATAACAGAACGTTTTGCCTGGCGTAAAGACAATAAAGCAGATTCAGTGGTTGCACGGCAATTAGGATCATCAAACATTAATGCCATAGCGGCCAAGAAATCATCCAAGTTATTTAACCGTGGGTCACGAGACTCAATCATCGGATTCGCCCAGGCGAGCGCTTGTGCGGTCAGCAGCATTATTACACACAATACTTTGGATCTATCATTAGGAAAATGGTCAGCATGCACATCAAAATATAGCATACATTGATACACAAAGCCACAAAGTTTGTCGCGATCACCATTAAATCTGAATGGGGGCAACTTAGGTGGGCTATCTGGTGGCGGTTGCCCAGAAGAAAAAGTCGCTTGTGCAGCTATTTGCGTGCTTATGTCCTGAAAAGCCCGTCCATACTGGGACTCTATGCCAGCAAGTTTGTTTTCCTGGGCTGCCATGCGGGTGCTTAAGTCCTGCAAAGTCTGTCCAAACACATGTTGATTGTGTTCAAAGCTTCCAAACATCTTTTGCAGACCTTCCACATCTTTCTGCAGTGATCTAATTATGGAAAACACCTGCTCTAGTCTGCTTTCTGCAGTCATTGTTCCAGCAGTCTCCTTTTTTTTTTTTTAGGCTAGAGTATCCTGTAATAATTATAGAAGATAACTCAGGAGACTCTTTGCGTGGAACAAGACAACTACAGGACACAGTTTTATAAGTGGTAAAGTCTATATTATCACACAGTGATTCAAACAGGTGCAGAGAGATACTCAAGTCCACAACACTTGGAGTAAATATTAATTGCAGCTTAGCAGTCTATAGGAAACTTCAGAGGAAAATGCAATCACACTTAGTCCAAAACACAGATAGATATGCTTATAAGGCAGTTCAAATAATATCTTAGCTCAACCAGGGAGGCCTGGGTAATAGTCTCAGGTTTAAGCAGAGCAGCAACAGCTTACATTTACAGCAAATGCAGATGGAAGTAAATACGAGCAGCAGATGAAGGAGGATTACTGGAACTGGGGTATGCAGCAGGAACTCAGAGCAGAGTAGCAGGATCACCACACAGGTTCACAGGAGCAGGTATATAGCCAGGGAGTCACCAGAGGTCAGGAGCTGGATGCAAGGCAGAATACTCTAGCACAGACTGAAGAATGGGGTGGAATTTTAACTCTAGAACGCATGACGTTAAAAATATACATATTAACGTATTGGGGGCCTTTTAGGCCCCCATGCACATAATGTAGAAAAACACACTTAAATAACTTTCACAAGTTTATTTCAAAATTGCTCAATAAAATATGAATAGCGGACAAAATTTTAATTATAATTTTTCACAGAAAACACCAAAAAATCTATAGCAAACTAGCTGGAGCTACACTTTTATTCTAACTTTCTTTTCTGTTATATTAGTCTTCCAAACAATTCTGACATGTTATTTTTTCAGAAGTGTGTTCTTTGCAAACAGTTTCCTTACAAGTGGAACAATATCGCTCAGTTTTCCTCTCTATGTTTCTTGGACACATGAAACAACTCTTTAGTTTTCTTTCTCCTGGCTCTGGAATAATCTGAAACTGTACGCCACACCGTTTCATTGCTTATTTAGTTTGTTTTGGTAAGCATTTCAAGTCGCTTCACTCTATCATGTGAGGCATTACAAGTTCATGACAAAGGTCCTTCAAGAATATGCATCTCCTGTCCTTCCTCTGTGCATGAAATTCCGGATGAGTTTCTGTATAAATAATGAATGAATTTAGGGCTGCTACATCAAGCATATTTGAAAATAGTACTACAGGCCATCGTTTTGTTTTCCTCTTACACGAATATTCTCCCACCATCTCATCCATTTTATCTACACCTCCTTTTGTTGTATTGTAATGCAGGATGATTTCTGGTTTCAATTTTTTGTCATTGCTGTCAACACTGCAATCGTGATGCTGTCATGTCGGACGCCGTTCAGACCAGGTCGTCCGACAGACAGCGGTAGTTCCGCTTTTGACCACTATTTGCTCATTGGCGTCAGGTAGATTTTGTCTAGCTGTTCCGGGGTTAATTTACCTGATCCTCAGATTGGAAGCTGGGCCATGCCCATTGCCTTTAAATAGCTTTCCTGATCATTGGGCGTCGCCGATTATAGCTTCTGTCTTGCGTTGTTATCTCGGTCTGGAGTGGAGAGCTGGTTGTTGGAGGATCGTTGCTGGTGGTGTATTTTCCTTTGTCTTATTTACTCCTTCCTATATTTGTGTTTATTTTGCCCTGCACATTTATAGTGTATTCCTGAGTGACTGCGGCGTGGTATATTTTTTCCTTTATCCTTGTCTGTGCTAACTGTGGGTATTGGTGTATTGCAGTCACTGGGTGGAGGGCAGAGGTTTTCAGCTTAGGGTTGTAACAGGAGGCAGGGTGAGGTTCGAGGCCTGGACATGCACACCATCAGTGTAAACTTCAGGTAGAGGGTCAGTCTGCATTTCCCTAGTCTGAGGGAAATTGCAGGGGCCCGGGTTATTAGCTCTTGCCCACCTAGTCTCCCCATGACATTATAATCAGCCCCCAAAAAACGAAAAAGGGTTTCTTTTTTTTGTGTGTGTTTTGTCATGGATCCCATGACTTCTGTTATGACCCCAATGGCGAGGGTCTCAGAGGAACGTGGAAATCTGCAGAATACAAAAATCCAGCTCATAGGGCAGTGGTAACTGGGTTGACCATATATCTACTCCTAACGCCAACACTAGAAGTAGCCGGGGATCATTCCTACGTTGATTCTAGATGACACGCGCCAGCCGGAGAATCTAGCTACCCCTAGTAGAGGAAAACAAAGACCTTTCTTGCCTCCAGAGAAGGGGACCCCAAAGCTGGACAGAAGCCCCCCACAAATAATGACGGTGAGGTAAGAGGAAATGACAAACACAGAAATGAACCAGGTTTAGCACAGAGAGGCCCGCTTACTGATAGCAGAATAAAGAAAGGTAACTTATATGGTCAACAAAAACCCTATTAAAATCCACACTGGAAATTCAAGAACCCCCGAACCGTCTAACGGTCCGGGGGGAGAACACCAGCCCCCCTAGAGCTTCCAGCAAAGGTCAGGATATAGATTTGGAACAAGCTGGACAAAAATACAAAACCAAAACAAATAGCAAAAAGCAAAAGGCAGACTTAGCTGATATAACTGGAACCAGGATCAGTAGACAAGAGCACAGCAGACTAGCTCTGATAACTACGTTGCCAGGCATTGAACTGAAGGTCCAGGGAGCTTATATAGCAACACCCCTAAGTAACGACCCAGGTGCGGATAAAAGGAATGACAGAAAAACCAGAGTCAAAAAACTAGTAACCACTAGAGGGAGCAAAAAGCAAATTCACAACAGTACCCCCCCCTTAGTGAGGGGTCACCGAACCCTCACCACGACCACCAGGGCGATCAGGATGAGCGGCATGAAAGGCACGAACTAAATCGGCCGCATGAACATCAGAGGCGACCACCCAGGAATTATCCTCCTGACCATAGCCCTTCCACTTGACCAGGTACTGAAGCCTCCGCCTGGAGAGGCGAGAATCCAAGATCTTCTCCACCACGTACTCCAACTCGCCCTCAACCAACACCGGAGCAGGAGGCTCAGCAGAAGGAACTACAGGCACAATGTACCGCCGCAACAAGGACCTATGAAATACATTGTGAATAGCAAACGACACAGGAAGATCCAGACGAAAAGATACAGGATTAAGGATTTCCAATATCTTGTAAGGCCCAATAAAACGAGGTTTAAATTTGGGAGAGGAGACCTTCATAGGAACAAAGCGGGAAGAAAGCCATACCAAATCCCCAACGCGTAGTCGGGGACCCACACCGCGGCGGCGGTTGGCAAAGCGCTGAGCCTTCTCCTGTGACAACTTCAAGTTGTCCACCACATGATTCCAGATCTGCTGCAACCTATCCACCACAGAATCCACCCCAGGACAGTCAGAAGGCTCCACATGACCCGAAGAAAAGCGAGGATGGAAACCAGAGTTGCAGAAAAAAGGCGAAACCAAGGTGGCGGAACTAGCCCGATTATTAAGGGCAAACTCAGCCAACGGCAAGAATGTCACCCAATCATCCTGATCAGCAGAGACAAAACACCTCAAATAAGCCTCCAAAGTCTGATTGGTTCGCTCCGTCTGTCCATTAGTCTGAGGATGGAAAGCAGACGAAAACGACAAATCAATGCCCATCCTACTACAAAAGGATCGCCAGAATCTGGAAACGAACTGGGATCCTCTGTCTGACACAATATTCTCAGGGATGCCGTGCAAACGAACCACGTTCTGGAAAAACACAGGAACCAGATCGGAAGAGGAAGGCAGCTTAGGCAAAGGAACCAAATGGACCATCTTGGAGAAGCGATCACATATCACCCAGATAACAGACATGCCCTGAGATAGCGGAAGATCAGAAATGAAATCCATGGAGATATGTGTCCAAGGTCTCTTCGGGACAGGCAAGGGCAAGAGCAAACCGCTGGCACGAGAACAGCAAGGCTTAGCTCGAGCACAAGTCCCACAGGACTGCACAAATGACCGCACATCCCTTGACAAGGAAGGCCACCAAAAGGACCTGGCCACCAGATCTCTGGTGCCAAAAATTCCCGGGTGACCTGCCAACACCGAGGAATGAACCTCGGAAATGACTCTGCTGGTCCACTTATCCGGGACAAACAGTCTGTCAGGTGGACAAGACTCAGGCCTATCAGCCTGAAATCTCTGCAACACACGTCGCAGATCCGGAGAAATAGCTGACAAGATAACTCCATCTTTAAGAATACCAACAGGATCAGCGACTCCAGGAGCATCAGGCACAAAGCTCCTAGAAAGAGCATCGGCCTTCACATTCTTTGAACCTGGTAAATACGAGACAACAAAATCAAAGCGGGAGAAAAACAATGACCAGCGGGCCTGTCTCGGATAAAGGCGTTTAGCAGACTCGAGATACATCAGATTTTTGTGATCAGTCAAGACCACCACACGATGCTTAGCACCCTCGAGCCAATGACGCCACTCCTCAAATGCCCATTTCATGGCCAACAACTCCCGATTGCCCACATCATAATTTCGCTCGGCAGGCGAAAACTTCCTAGAGAAAAAGGCACAAGGTTTCATAACAGAGCAACCAGGGCCTCTCTGCGACAAAACGGCCCCTGCCCCAATCTCCGAAGCATCCACCTCAACCTGAAAGGGAAGTGAGACGTCAGGCTGGCACAAAACAGGCGCCGAAGTAAACCGGCGTTTCAACTCCTGGAAAGCCTCCACGGCAGCAGGAGCCCAGTTAGCTACATCGGAGCCCTTCTTGGTCATATCCGTCAAAGGTTTCACAATGCTAGAAAAATTAGCGATAAAACGACGGTAGAAGTTAGCGAAGCCCAAGAACTTCTGAAGACTCTTAACTGACGAGGGCTGAGTCCAATCAAGAATAGCTCGGACCTTGACTGGGTCCATCTCCACAGCAGAAGGGGAAAAAATGAACCCCAAAAAGGGAACCTTCTGCACACCAAAGAGACACTTTGAGCCCTTGACAAACAAAGAATTTTCACGCAAAATTTTAAAGACCAACCTGACCTGCTCCACATGCGAATCCCAATTGTCAGAAAAAACCAAAATATCATCCAGATAAACAATCAAAAATTTATCCAGATACTTCCGGAAAATGTCATGCATAAAGGACTGAAAAACTGAAGGCGCATTGGAGAGCCCAAAAGGCATCACCAAGTACTCAAAATGACCTTCGGGCGTATTGAATGCGGTTTTCCATTCATCACCTTGCTTAATGCGCACAAGGTTGTACGCACCACGAAGGTCTATCTTGGTGAACCACTTGGCACCCTTAATCCGGGCAAACAAGTCAGACAACAGCGGTAAAGGATACTGAAATTTGACAGTGATCTTATTTAAAAGTCGATAATCAATACAAGGTCTCAAAGATCCGTCCTTTTTTGCCACAAAAAAGAATCCCGCACCAAGAGGGGAAGAAGACGGACGAATATGTCCTTTCTCCAGAGACTCCTTGATATATGAACGCATAGCGGTATGTTCAGGCACCGACAGATTAAACAGTCTTCCCCTAGGAAACTTACTGCCTGGGATCAAATCTATAGCACAGTCACAGTCCCTATGAGGAGGCAGTGCACTGGACTCAGACTCACTGAAGACATCCTGATAATCAGACAAATACTCCGGAACTTCCGAAGGCGTAGAAGAAGCAATAGACACAGGCAGGGAATCCCCATGAATACCACGACAGCCCCAACTTGAGACTGACATAGCCTTCCAGTCCAGGACTGGATTATGGGTCTGTAACCATGGCAGCCCTAAAACAACCAAATCATGCATTTTATGTAAAACCAGGAAACGTATCACCTCGCGGTGTTCAGGAGTCATGCACATGGTAACCTGTGTCCAATACTGCGGTTTATTTGCTGCCAATGGTGTAGCATCAATACCCCTAAGAGGAATAGGATTTTCTAATGGTTCAAGAGTAAAACCACAGCGTTTAGCAAATGAGAGATCCATGAGACTCAGGGCAGCACCTGAATCTACAAACGCCATGACAGGATAAGATGACAGTGAGCAAATCAAAGTTACAGACAGAATAAATTTAGGTTGCAAATTACCAACGGTGACAGGACTAACAACCTTAGCTATACGTTTAGAGCATGCTGAGATAACATGTGTAGAATCACCACAGTAGTAGCACAAGCCATTCCGGCGTCTATGAATTTTCCGCTCATTTCTAGTCAGGATTCTATCACATTGCATTAAATCAGGTGTCTGTTCAGACAACACCATGAGGGAATTTGCGGTTTTTCTATCACATTGCACCGAATTAGGTGTCTGTTCAGACAACACCATGAGGGAATTTGCGGTTTTGCGCTCCCGCAACCGCCGGTCAATTTGAATAGCCAGTGCCATAGTATCATTCAGACCTGTGGGAATGGGAAAACCCACCATAACATTCTTAATGGCTTCAGAAAGGCCATTTCTAAAATTAGCGGCCAGTGCACACTCGTTCCAATGTGTCAGCACGGACCATTTCCGAAATTTTTGGCAATACACTTCAGCCTCGTCCTGCCCCTGAGACATAGCCAGCAAGGCCTTTTCTGCCTGAATCTCAAGATTGGGTTCCTCATAAAGTAAACCGAGCGCCAGAAAAAACGCATCAAGATCAGCCAATGCCGGATCTCCTGGCGCCAGCGAAAAAGCCCAATCCTGAGGGTCGCCCCGTAAGAACGAAATAACAATTTTTACTTGCTGAGCAGAATCTCCAGATGAACAGGGTCTCAGGGACAAAAACAATTTACAATTATTCACGAAATTCCTAAACTTAAACCTGTCTCCGGAAAACAGTTCAGGAATCGGTATTTTAGGTTCTGACCTAGGATTTCTGATAACATAGTCTTGTATGCCCTGCACACGAGTAGCCAGCTGGTCCACACTTGTAATCAAGGTCTGGACATTCATGTCTGCAGAAAGCATAGCCACTCTGAGGTAAAGGGGAAGAAGAAAAAAAAAACTCAGAATCTTCTTTCTTATAATCCCTCTTCTGCAATGCATTAAACATTTAATACTGGCCTGGCAAACTGTTATGACCCCAATGGCGAGGGTCTCAGAGGAACGTGGAAATCTGCAGAATACAAAAATCCAGCTCATAGGGCAGTGGTAACTGGGTTGACCATATATCTACTCCTAACGCCAACACTAGAAGTAGCCGGGGATCATTCCTACGTTGATTCTAGATGACACGCGCCAGCCGGAGAATCTAGCTACCCCTAGTAGAGGAAAACAAAGACCTTTCTTGCCTCCAGAGAAGGGGACCCCAAAGCTGGATAGAAGCCCCCCACAAATAATGACGGTGAGGTAAGAGGAAATGACAAACACAGAAATGAACCAGGTTTAGCACAGAGAGGCCCGCTTACTGATAGCAGAATAAAGAAAGGTAACTTATATGGTCAACAAAAACCCTATTAAAATCCACACTGGAAATTCAAGAACCCCCGAACCGTCTAACGGTCCGGGGGGAGAACACCAGCCCCCCTAGAGCTTCCAGCAAAGGTCAGGATATAGATTTGGAACAAGCTGGACAAAAATACAAAACCAAAACAAATAGCAAAAAGCAAAAGGCAGACTTAGCTGATATAACTGGAACCAGGATCAGTAGACAAGAGCACAGCAGACTAGCTCTGATAACTACGTTGCCAGGCATTGAACTGAAGGTCCAGGGAGCTTATATAGCAACACCCCTAAGTAACGACCCAGGTGCGGATAAAAGGAATGACAGAAAAACCAGAGTCAAAAAACTAGTAACCACTAGAGGGAGCAAAAAGCAAATTCACAACAGACTTCCATAACCCGCCAGTTGGAGGCGCTGTCCCTACAGGTCACGGAGTTGAGGGGGGCAGTACAGCAACAGGGACTAGCAGTATCTAATGTGCAAGCTAGAGCGACAGAAAGAGTTGCTGAGCCTAAATTTCCTTTGCCTGAAAAATTTGCTGGGGAACGCAGTAAATTTGTTTCTTTTCGTGGAGCTTGCAAACTATATTTCCGTATGCGCCCGATCTCCTCGGGTAATGAGGCTCAGTGTGTGGGCCTGGTGTTGTCATTGTTAAGCGGGGATCCCCAAGCATGGGTGTTTTCTTTGCCATCTGATTCTGCTGCATTTGACTCTGTGGAGAGTTTTTTTTCTTCTCTTGGGAAAATCTACGATGAACCTGACAGAATGGCTCTGGCAGAATCTAAGATATGCTCTATTCGCCAGGGGGAGCAAGTTGCAGAGGATTACTGTTCTGAATTCCGCCGCTGGGCGATCGATACCCAACGGAATGATCCAGCATTGCGGAGTCAGTTTATTCATGGGGTTTCTGGAAGGGTTAAAAAAGCCCTTCTGATGTACGAGACTCCTGCTTCTCTAGATTCCGCTATGAGTCTGGTTGTCCGCATTGATCGCCGTCTGCGTCAGGGGAAGCATGAGACATCGCCTGTGAGTGAAGGTTTAGGTTCACGTGAGGTTGCTGCAGGTGAGCCCACGGAGTCTATGCAAATCGCAGGGGTGTCACATGTAAAGCGTAGAAACCCAGAGATCAGGAAGCAGGGAGCCTGTTTTTACTGTGGTAAAATTGGTCATTTTATTAACATCTGTCCTCTGCTAAGAAAAACGCAATGGCGGAAAACTTCTAAGCTCAAAGGGTGTGGAGGAGACCAATCTGAGCTTATGTATATCCTCCATGGTGGTTTCTCAATGCATGCTCCCTGCTAAGGTTTTTATCGCTGGCAGTGAGCTGCCAATTACTGTTTTTGTGGATAGTGGTTCAGCCACAAATCTCATTGATGAGGAGTTTGCGCGCACAGCAGGTTTTAGGATTGAAAAACTGTCTCATCCTATCCGCGTGGTCACCATCAATGCAGCTTCTCTCTCTCAGGGGGAGATTACTGAATTTGTGGCTGAGGTGAAACTCCACATTGGGGTTCTACATTCCTAGCGGGTTACTTGTAAGGTGCTCAGGAATCTTCCTGCTCAGGTGGTTTTGGGTTTTCCTTGGTTGTCTATGCATAACCCGGTAATTGACTGGAAAACTCAGGACATAATGCAGTGGAGCGAGTTCTGCCAGGAGAATTGCCTGGCCACATGTGTGGCTGCGGTGACTTCAAGCGTTCCGGAGTCACTTCTGGATTTTGTGGATGTGTTCTCTGAGGAGGGTTGTTCAGAGTTGCTGCCACATCATCCCTGTTCAATCAGGTTTAAACCAGGGGCCAAATTTCCTAAAGCAAGGATGTTCAACATCTCCGGTCCGGATAGACAAGCGTTAAAAGATTATACTGCTGAAAGCTTGAGCAAAGGGCACATCAAGCCGTCATCCTCGCCGGTGGCAGCAGGGTTCTTCTTCGTGAAGAAGAAAGATGGCAGATTATGCCCGTGTTTGGATTTCAGGGAGTTGAACCAGATTACGGTTCGTGATCCATACCCTATGCCACTGATACCAGATTTGTTCAACCAGGTGGCAGGTGCTAAGTGGTTTACCAAGCTTGACCTCAGGGGGGCGTACAACCTCATAAGAGTCCATCAAGGTGATGAGTGGAAGACGGCTTTTAATACCCCTGAGGGTCATTTTGAAAATTTGGTGATGCCATTTGGGTTGACTAATGCACCTGCAGTGTTCCAACATTTCATCAATGATGTGTTCTCGCATGTTTTGGGGAAATTCGTTATCGTGTACCTAGATGACATTCTCATATATTCTTGCGACCATGATGCTCATTTAGATCATGTCTGGCAGGTGTTACAGCTTCTCAGAGAGAATAAGCTGTATGCTAAACTGGAGAAATGTGTATTTTCTGTTCAAGAGTTGCCGTTCTTGGGTTATATTGTGTCTGCTTCTGGTTTTAAAATGGACGCCATTAAGGTGCAAGCGGTGCTGCATTGGGAACGTCCTGATAACCTGAAAGCACTTCAGCGGTTCCTTGGGTTTTCTAACTACTATAGGAAATTTATCAAGGATTTTTCCATCATTGCTAAACCGCTAACTGACATGACTAAAAAGGGTACCAATTTCTCCGTTTGGCCTGAGGCTGCTGTGCACGCATTTGAATTTCTTAAGAACAGTTTTGTTTCAGCCCCCATTCTTGTGCAGCCAGACATATCAAAACCCTTTGTTGTGGAAGTCGATGCGTCTGAGGTTGGTGTGGGGGCGGTACTATCTCAAGGCTGATCTTTGAGTGGTTTACGTCCGTGCGCCTATTTCTCCAAGAAACTGTCGTCCGCCGAACGTAACTACGATATCGGCAACAGGGAGTTGTTGGCAATTAAGTTGGCCTTTGAGGAATGGCGACACTTCTTGGAGGGGTCGGTACATCAGGTTACGGTTATTACCGATCATAAGAATCTGCTGTATTTGGAGTCTGCCAAGCGTCTGTCCCCCAGGCAGGCTCGCTGGGCATTGTTTTTCACGCGGTTCAATTTTGTTGTCACTTACAGACCAGGGTCTAAAAACACTAAGGCGGATGCTCTGTCCAGGTGTTTTCTTGGGGGAGAACCTCGGGAGAATCCTCCAAAAGGTCGCAAGAATATATGAGAATGTCATCTAGGTACACGATAACGAATCCTCCAAAAGGGTGTTGTTGTTTCGGCTCTCACTACCGAGGTTGAGGCTGAGATTGCCGAGGCTCAGGAGGAGGTACCATCTGAGCTTCCCATCAACAAATCTTTTGTACCGCTTCATCTCCGCTTAAAGGTTTTGGAAGAGCATCATGATGCTGTCCTGGCTGGCCACCCAGGGGTTAGAGGTATCTTGGAGTTGGTGTCACGTCGGTTTTGGTGGCCCAATATCCGACAGGACGTGGTCTCATACGTGTCAGCTTGTACCACGTGCGCTAGGGCTAAGACGACTCGCTCCCGTCCTGTTGACACACTACTTCCTCTTGAGGTACCTAGTAAGCCATGGATGGAAATCTCCATGGATTTCATCACTGATTTGCCCTCATCAGCTGGGAACACGGTCATCTTGGTGATTGTTAATCAGTTTTCAAAAATGTCACACTTTGTGTCTTTGCCTTTGTTGCCTAACGCTAAGACTCTGGCTCAGGTATTTGTGCAGGAGGTGGTCAGACTTCATGGGGTTCCATCTGACATCGTGTCTGATAGAGGGTCTCAGTTTGTGGCAAAATTTTAAGCCGTGAGGGCCCTGGGGTCCCTCGTAGAAGGCGGGGTACTGTCATGTCGGACGCCGTTCATACCAGGTCATCCGACAGACAGCGGTAGTTCCGCTTTTGACCACTATTTGCTTATTGGCGTCGGCTAGATTTTGTCTAGCTGTTCCGGGGTTAATTTACCTGATCCTCGGATTGGAAGCTGGGCCATGCCCATTGCCTTTAAATAGCTTTCCTGATCATTGGGCGTCGCCGATTATAGCTTCTGTCTTGCGTTGTTATCTCGGTCTGGAGTGGAGAGCTGGTTGTTGGAGAATCGTTGCTGGTGGTGTATTTTCCTTTGTCTTATTTACTCCTTCCTATATTTGTGTTTATTTTGCCCTGCACATTTATAGTGTATTCCTGAGTGACTGCGGCGTGGTATATTTTTTCCTTTGTCCTTGTCTGTGCTAACTGTGGGCATTGGTGTATTGCAGTCACTGGGTGGAGGGCAGAGGTTTTCAGCTTAGGGTTGTAACAGGAGGCAGGGTGAGGTTCGAGGCCTGGACATGCACACCATCAGTGTAAACTTCAGGTAGAGGGTCAGTCAGCATTTCCCTAGTCTGAGGGCAATTGCAGGGGCCCGGGTTATTAGCTCTTGCCCACCTAGTCTCCCTGTGACAGATGCATGGTACTGAGCAAAATTACAGATTTCTCCGCCTTGTAAGATACCAAAGTCGCTTTGTTATTGAATCCAAAGACCAATGTAAGCATGGGGGCCTAAAAGGCCCCCAATATGCGTTCTAGGGCAGGAAGACACAGTGCACATGAGACCAAAGATGCCATCTTGGAAAAGGGCAGTAATGCACAAAAGGTAATAAAAAATTATCAGAGTCCTGACAGCTTTATTGTTATAGCACTTGCTTTCGGTGGTTCATATAGCAGTAAGTGTATCAACAGAACACATTATTGAGGAACTATTCTAAGCAAATCAAATTGCTTAGAATTTCCCATCAATTTTGGATTCTGGGGAATTAGAATTTTGCCGTTTTGCTGGATTTATATGTCACAATATAATATCACATTCTCCTTGCCATCCACCTGTCCATGCTGCCAAATCTCCTTGCTTGGTTTCCACCCAGTCCATAAGTTCCAGCTTTGGTTTTCTCTTTACTCTTTGTTGAGTTTTACCGGTGCCATTTGGGCCTTAATCGCGCTATGGTGTAATGTCATCCTAAGGGGTGTCGCATCATTTAGCCAGATAAGACGATGTGACAAATGGAGCGATGCTTCTCATTGCTTGGTTGAGGCCTAGTTGATGCAGCAGCCTGTGAAGAGTGAAGAGAAAACTGGAAATGGAGGTCTGGGAGCGAGCAGAGGACAAGAGAGGAACTGCAGGAGCATAGCCGATCAATGGTGAGCAGAGAATGGTATTTTATTAATTAACCCCTTCCAAGATGACCCATATAACTAAGCTCTGCAGTTGGGAGGCCTCAGAGCAGAACACACCATGTTATACAGCAGTCGGAGCACATACATTTCATATCAAATGCATTTGATCCAAATCGAATTTCCAGGAAAAGTTTCATTTTGTCAGTTTTGCTCATATTTTTGACCTAAAAGCATGCAGTGGAAATGCAAAAAAAAAGTCCTAATTTAAAACATAGGGAAAGGCAAAAAGTCCTATATGTCCCCCAATGCTATAACATAAGGTACAGCCACAATAACACTGCAGCCAAGAGCCAGGACTGGCAGAGACTACCGCAGTATCCGGGCTGGAGCTGCCAGGATTTATCAATTCATGTGCCCTTTTTTTAATATTCTCAAAATAACCCTTTTGGGTGTGTTCACAAGCACTATCTTTGTTATTGATTGTTCTGCATCAAAAACCACAGTGTTGGCAGGAAAAATTCTGAGCACAGTCCGCACGTTTTATATCTGTTAGGCTAGTTTCACATTTGCGGTTGAGTCCGCAGCGTATCATCTGCAACCACAAACGCATGCAAAAACACACACAAGCGCATGTTAACACAGCATTTTTTATCCGCATTAACTTAAGCTTTTGGAAAAAAGGCAAAGTTTGCATGCGGTCGCATGCGTTTTGCATGCGTTTTCCTTTTATGCGCATGAGGAGGAAAGGTGAAAAATGTAACACGAGAAAAATCTAGATAAACAAACACCGCCAATGGGACACAAATGGGTGTGTCATGAGAATTCTTTATATAGACACTTTGTACAGCTGAAATCTTCAGATTTTGCTTCTGTATCCTACTTCACGATGTCTATTCACATGGAGAGCTTTTATTTCAACCTGGATTTGTATAACAAGCTGTTTCTTGCTTTTGTGTTTGCTTGTGAGCAACAAAGAAACAGAGAAAGACAGAGAAGAACATGGTGTCGGCGTTTTTGGAGACACCCCATTATCAAAGTCCGGGAGAACCGTGGCACCTACCACACCCTATACAGTGAGCTCCATGCCAACCCGGCAAAATTTGTGGACTATACAAGGATGTCTCAAGAGACCTTCCAGGATTTGCTTGATCATGTCCAAGGAGCCATCAGGAGACAGGACACCCAGGTCCGTCGAGTGATTCCTGCTGAGAAACGTCTCCTGGTCACATTAAGGTATGTAATTTTTTTTTTTTTTTTAAAAAGCCTGTCATAATTATTATTGTTCTGCCATGTATAATTTGTTTTTCCTTTATGTGTTTAGCATTAGCAAAACCCCATCATAAATATAATTGTTCATAATTTGTTTATTTCTTTTTTGGTAGATTCCTGGCTACCTGAGAGAGCTCATCATCGCTCCATTTTCAGTACCGGCTTGGAATTTCCACATTGTCTGGAATAGTTGTGACACCTGCCTTGCTTTGTGGAACATTCTCAGGGAAGAATTTATCCCCCCATCCAGCGTGGAAATGTGGCAGAAAATTTCAGAAAAATTCTGGCAAGTCAGTAATTTGCCCAACTGTTTGGCAGCAGTGGATGGAAAGCACATTCAGATTACCAAACCTGCCAGAACTGGATCTCAGTACTTAAACTAGAAAAAAAAATTCCTGTAGTGATCATGGCAATTTCCGATGCTGAATGTCGCTTTGTCGCCATAGACATTGGAGCTTTTGGCCGTGGCAATTACTCCCAGACTTTTAAAAACTCAGACATGGGCCAACACTTGAATGGAAAACATGTTAATTTCCCCCTGCCACGACCTCTTCCCAACACTGAAGGCCTGCCAATGCCATTTGTTATGGTTGGGGATGAGGCATTTCAGATGAACCTACTGAAACCATACTTAAGTCAAGACTTGAACAACACCAAAAAAATTTTAACTACAGACTGAGCAGGGGTTCGAAGAACTGTTGAGTGTACCTTTGGGATTCTTGTTTCTTGTTTCAAAATGGCGCATTCTTGGAACAGCCATTAAGCTAAAAATAGAGACAGTCGATGAGGTTGTCAAAGCCCGTGTGGTTCTGCTTAACTACTTAATGGCTAAAGAGCGATCCAACATTGAACTTAATGAACCAGTTTCAAACCCCTTGCCAGATTACCATCATCACCCTTTGAGGTCAACAGTAGAAGTTGCCCAAATGAGGGACCAAATTTCTGCCTATTTGGTTTCTGATATCGGACGGTTGGCATGGCAAGATGGAATGGTTTAATAAATTGTTCTGTTGTGTTTGGGTATATACCTGTAATGTTAAAATGTTCCTGTAATATTTTGTGTTACTAAAAAACCTGTTTTGAAACCAGTACTGAGTGCCCTCTGTCTTTAATCAACTCAATCCACTTATGATGTCTGTGCTATGGTAGGCGACTTCTGATTCAATTCAGCGTCTCTTCATTCTGTGTAAGGTATTGGATGCAGAATGAAGAGACAATGGAGGTAATACAAGGCATATCTATACTCACCAGGCCAGGTGTCAGAAAAACTTAATTCAGGATGCTGGGTTTTGTGCATCCTGAATTCACTATTTCTGACACCTGGCCAGGTGAGCATAAATATGCCTTGTATTACCTCCATGGTCTCTTCATTATGCGCCCAATACATTACGCAGACTGAAGAGATGCTGGATAAAATAAAAGTCAGATTTGTTCTGGACAACTCATAGCTCCATGACAGACAAGAAACAAAGCTGCAGTGCAGTGTTAAAGTTGTGTCAGTCCTGGAGATATGAGGTGGCAAAAACACAAAGTGTAGTGTGCAGTGTGTTAGTCGGTACACGGTGTGTTGCCGGCGGCGCAACCCAAAGAACCAAACCGTAGTAGGGGCAAAAATTATTTAAAAAAAAAAAATACATTAACTACGGCGACTTGGGGTAACGTGACGGAAATGAGGTGTGTTGAGCTGAGACGTTTCACTGGGTAAAAACGATGAAGTAGTTGCAGGGGAAGGGGCGACAAAAGTAGTGGGGTCAGCGAGGTCAGGGATGGTAGTAGAGGCATGGGACGGAAAGACACACTGGAAGGGAGAGACAAACCGTACATCACAGACACATTTGAAGGTGAAAATGGAGGGAGTGCGAAAGTCCGTTGCTTTTTTTTCCCTCCCCGGTGTTTTGCACTGATGTCTTCTCTGGGGAGTGTAGGCTTCGTGTCTAATGGCAGGATGGTGGGAGTGGGCGGCCTGGCAGTATCCAGTTGCTGCTGCTACAGAATCATGTGGGTGGATGGCCTGGCAGCACAAGTTTGTTGCTGCTGTGGCATGGTGCTGGTGCATGCCAGGGTCCGCTTGCTGCGGCATGTCGGTGGTGGTGGAGGAGGACCAAGCAGGAGCAGCACTCAGCATGCTGGTGGCGGTAGACTGTGCAGCAGCACTCGGCATAGTGGGGGCACTGTAGTGGTGTCCAGCAGGGCTTGGAATGGTGGTGGCCATGCAGTGGTATGCAGCCAAACTCGGTACTGAGGTCAAGTGTGTCAGTGTTGGCACAGGTGGAAATACCCCCATTGACTGGTCCATGTACCGAGTCTGCTGCATAGCCTGCATGTAAGCAGCATTACAGGCCTGCATAACTTTGAGCTGAAGATCAGGAGTAAGGTGTTCCAACATGACCTAATCAATTTGATTGAATAAATGATGTGCTGGTCTCTGGAAGGCGGCTTCCAGACGTTTAAGGCACTGGTTGAAATCCTGGAAAAGAGTGTTAATATGAGTCAGACTACTTTCTACCTCCCAGCGCCTTTAAGCCATTCTGGAAGACCAAGCTCAAGTGAAGAAACTCAGGCATGAGTGACCTGTCCGAGGCCTTCTGCCACTGGCAGGAAGAGCCCCCCAAAAAGATGCAGAGGACTGGGACAGGGAAACACCTGATGGACCAGCTTCTGGTCTCCAGTCTGTGTTGCTGGCCCACTTGCTGCTCCGCTGCTAGATGGCTGGGACGGTCCATGGCTGTTTGATGAAGGACCGCTCCATATCCAGGTTCGAGGGTACTACACCAGGTTCTGTGAAAAGAAAAACATTAGACCCCTGGAAGCAGACAGACCAGAAGCAAGGACTTTGAAGGAGATTGAAACCTGTGCTGGAGAAGCACAACTTTGGATAATGTGAGTATGAAAGCGATTGTCTGTCTGTCCTTTTTTCTATCTTTAGTATGTACTACATTACAGTACATGTACTACTTTAGTATGTACTACATTATGTCTATTTTTTCTTGCAACATTCGAAATGTCTTCTTCATCCTCGTCTTCTGAGGTGCCCCCTGGCCAGGAATGTGCAGGCTGGGAAAGTGAAGTGAGTACATTCCCTACAGCAGAGGTGTCAAACTGCATTCCTCGAGGGCCGCCAACAGGTTATGTTTTCAGGATTTCCTTAGCATTCCACAAGGTGCTGGAATCATTCTGTGCAGGTGATTAAATTATCACCTGTGCAATACAAGGAAATCCTGAAAACATGACCTGTTAGCGGCCCTCGAGGAATGCAGTTTGACACCTCTGCCCTACAGATTGGTAAGTATTCTCTGTCACATATACCCATGTGATCTTTTTTTTTTGGGTCTCTTATAAGACCAGTTCATACACTGCAGCGGAGGCAGAACAGGAGCAGCCAGCGCACATTCGGGTGGCAAGACGACGTGTAAGTATACTTGACTTTTTTTTTTTCAGGACTAAACTATTCTTGCATATTATTATTTCACTTTGCTTCTATCTTCCCTTTTTTGTGTTGACTACTATTTATTTCTTTACATTAACTTATTCTTTCCTATTTTCTGTATCTCTTACTTTCTTTCTTTTTCTTATCTTTACAACATTAATTGATTTTTTTGTTTTCTAGGTTCCAGAATGGGATGAAGACTTCCTTGACAATGACCTACAAATTTCTCTGGTCGAGGAGTGAGTCCCATTGTGGGAGACCCGGGTTCAACAGCACTCGGACAACGTGGTCACCCAGCGGCTGTGGAATGAGGTGGCCCAAGCAATGATGGATGGCTGGGACAACGCCACGCCACGGGTTCGCAAGGAATTTTGTAAGTATTTAAATGTTGTGTGATGTGTCATTCACCTTGGCCGGGATCACACAACTGTGTGTGATGCGATAAACTCCTCTGAGTTTCTCGCATCACACACAATTGTGTGATCGCGACCAAAAGTGCATTGGCTAAAAAAATTTTATTGTTTTTTCCAGTGAACAAAGTCAGAACCCGTTGGCATTCGATGACGGATCGCTTCAACAAGGACCTTCGTCAGGAGAGCCAGGTTCACGGTAATTTTGCAGCAAGGATCAGAAAGTACAAGTATCATAACATGCTGTCATTTTTGAGACCGGTCCTTGCCCAGAGAATGTAAGTATTTTTGTGTTGTATTGTATTGTGTTTAGTGTTGAGCATTCCGATACCGCAAGTATCGGGTATCGGCCGATATTTGCTGTATCGGAATTCCGATACCGAGATCCGATACTTTTGTGGTATCGGGTATCGGTATCGAAACAACATTAATGTGTAAAAGAAAGAATTAAAATAAAAAATATTGCTATACTCACCTCTCTGACGCAGCCTGGACCTCACCGAGGGAACCGGCAGCGTTGTTTGCTTAAAATGCGCGCTTTTCCTTCCTTCCGTGACGTCACGGCTTCTGATTGGTCGCGTGCCGCCCATGTGGCCGCGACGCGACCAATCACAGCAAGCCGTGACGTAATTTTCAGGTCCTTCTAGGCATTCAGTATTTTAAAATTACGTTCCGGCTTTGTGATTGGTCGCGTCGCGGCCACATGGGCGGCACGCGACCAATCAGAAGCCGTGATGTCATGGAAGGAAGGAAAAGCGCGCATTTTAAGCAAACAACGCTGCCGGTTCCCTCGGAGAGGTGAGTATAGCAATATTTTTTATTTTAATTCTTTATTTTACACATTAATATGGTTCCCAGGGCCTGAAGGAGAGTTTCCTCTCCTTCAGACCCTGGGAACCATCAGGAATACCGTCCGATACTTGAGTCCCATTGACTTGTATTGGTATCGGGTATCGGTATCGGATTAGATCCGATACTTTGCCGGTATCGGCCGATACTTTCCGATACCGATACTTTCAAGTATCGGACAGTATCGCTCAACACTAATTGTGTTGTATTCCCTAATCTGTTTTTTTTCAGTCCACAGGAGATGGTGCTTTTACTATTGTAAATTTTTGGTACTAATGTTTTTCTTTTATTTTCACAGAACCTGGAGCAGCACCCTTGAACCTGGATCTGGAGCAGTCCTTCATCGAACAGCCACGGACCTTTCCCAGCCATCCGGAAGCAAGTGGGCCTGCAACACAGACTGGAGACCAGGAAGCTGCTCCATCAGGTGTTCCCATGTCCCAGTCCTCTGCCTCTTTTTTGGGGAGCTCTTCCCGCCAGTGGCAGGAGGCCTCGGACAGGTGACTCATACCCGAGTTTCTTCACTTGAGCTTGGTCTTACAGAATGGCTTAAAGGCGCTGGGAGGTAGACTGGAAAGTGGTCTCACTCATATTAACACACTTTTCCAGTATGTCAACTAGCGCCTTAACCGTCTGGAAGCCACCCTCCAGAGAACAGCACATCATTTCTTCAATCAAATTGAACAGGGCATGTCGGAACACCTTACTCCTGATCTCCAGCTCAATGTCATGCAGGCCTGCAATGCTGTCCAACTAGGGCTGGCCCCCAGGAATAATAATAGAATTACATGGTGCAGAGTAATAAGGCAAGAGAGAGGGAAAGTCACTTTACCATTTACTGAAGGCCAGATGCACTTTCAGAGGATGGAATACAACTCTCACAGGTATACAGTCTGCTCTGCATGGTGGGAGCCATCTCTCTCTGCTGTGATTCAGTATGAACTCCCTGCTGCTCTAATCCCTCTTAGTAGATCTCATTAGAGTGTGCGGTGAAATGAGAACATGTTAATTTGCTTATAAACATTTATTTTAGTCAAGAATATACTGGGGAGCAAAACAGAAATGTAAAGTAGGAAGCGATATATACAGGCGTTTCGGCTCCACCAGAGCCTTAATCATTGCATCGCTGTGAAAACAAAGGGCGTAGATCAAAAAACAATAAAGAGTAATTGTAAACAGACATTTATACAAAAAACAATAACATAATTCCCAGTGATCAATAAAATAATATATAATATATCGGCATTTTTGCCATCCACTACATCATTGCTTATTTTTACCATTATCCATACTGTCACCATGTCTCATTATTGGAACATATGTACTTAGTGCTACCGTAAACATTTTATTCATGTGTGTGCCATTGCCATGCCATCGCTGCACTATATGTCTGCTCTGCTATATGATTGCCATTATGTCTCATGCCTTTGGGACAGATAGAACTTAAGCCACCTTGATTCACCTATATATATGTGCGCCATTGCCATGTTATTACTTCACTACATCGCCGCTCTATTGTATGGTTGCCTTGACTTCCCGCTCTTGCGCAATGTACACAAGTCTCCACGTCTGCGCAGTTCAGCCTAAACACATAGCGCAACGTCACTTCCGGTCCGGAACTTCCGGTCACACGGTATCCCTGGTTACATACAAAATACCGCGGTGTATGAGCCTCTGACACGCCGCTGTCACAGCAAGGCGCGGGAGCGCCACTTATCACTCGGGCAATACCAGGCAACGGACTTCTATACATCCTTATGGGCACTACAATAGCGCTTCCCTAATAGCAGAGACACATTTACATCCTATAATAGAAAAAAGAAAAGGGCTGACAGCACTCACTCAAAGGGGCGCTCGTTCCATGTCCAAGGAACCATCCTGGATACTCCAAATAGTGCAAAAATAGATGAACAGCGCTCCAACCGGGTGTAATAGTATCAAAAAAGCAGTTTATCTCGCCATGAAACAGCAACGTTTCGACCAGAATCTGGTCTTTTTCAGGCATGAAAGCATGCTTGAAAAAGACCAGATTCTGGTTGAAATGTTGCTGTTTCATGGCGAAAAACTGCTTTTTTGATACTATTACACCCGGTTGGAGCGCTGTTCATCTATTTTTGCAACATTTACATGCTATGTCATATCTCTATCTTTTACAGAAGTAATAACATGGCAATGGCGCACATATATATATATATGTGAATCAAGGTGGCTTAAGTTCTATCTGTCCCAAAGGAATGAGACATAATGGCAATCATATATCAGAGCAGACATATAGTGCAGCGATGGCATGGCAATGGCGCACACATGAATAAAATGTTTACGGTGGCACTAAGTACCTATGTTACAATAATGAGACATGGTGACAGTATGGATAATGGTAAAAATAAGCAATGATGTAGTGGATGGCAAAAATGCCAATATATTGTATATTATTTTATTGATCACTGGGAATTACAGGTAGTCCTCGACTTACGACGTTGATCCGTTCTTACTCCTCGTCGTAAACCGAATTTCGACGTAAGTCGAACCATACGTTCATACAGTACTGTACCATAACAACAGTACAGTGCTGCAAACACTTAGCCTATCCAAACACCTATCCTAACACAGTACCCTACATAATTATCAATAAACATAGGTACAGTAAAATATTGTGCAGTACAGTACGTTTAATAATGAAGTACAGTACTACTGTACTGTAAGTGCTGTAACAGGTAATAAACAGTGTACTGTACAGTACTGTAATAAACAAAGATAACAATTCCAAAGAGAGAACAGGCTTATTGGGAGGAATCTGCAGAAGGTGCTGGAGATACTGGGGCAGGGGAGTCAAGAGGGGCAGGTGAGTCAAGAGGGGCAGGTGAGGTAGAGGGTACAGGTACAGGATCTGTTGCAGGATCTGTTGCAGGCCTCTCTACCTTCTTGAAGTACTGCTGCAGGTTAGTTTGGAAGGAGACCATCTTCTTCTCCTCCAAGATCTCCTTGTAACACCTAAGGGAATCCATGACTCCTCTGGCAACCCTAGTGTACCTTTCCACGTTGGGATCCTCAGCCTCAAACCTTGACAATCCTTCCTGTATCAGGGCAAAACCTCCTGCCAAGCCCTGCCTTGTAAATCTCCTACGTTCTGGGGTTGGTATGTCTTCCTCTTCCTCTATCATCTGCTTCTCCAGTTGAATAAGGTCCTCAGCAGATAACTCCTCTCCATGAGATGCCAGTAGCTCTGTGACATCATCCTCCTCCACCTCCAGACTCATTGTCTTACTCATATCAACAGCGTTCTTTATGACACTCGTCACTGACTCTTGGACCTCTGTGACATCATTCACATTCTGGGGACACAGTTTTTTCCACACACCATTCATACTGGTCTGCTTAACCTCATCCCAGGAATCAGCAATGTTATTCACAGCGTCAAGGATGTTGTATGTTTTCCAAAAGGCCTTTAGAGTCAAGTCCTTATTCTTTTCAGTTGCTGCTAAAGCATTACCAATGACCCTTCGGAGGTAGTAGGCCTTGAATGTAGCAATGACTCCTTGGTCCATAGGCTGTATTAGGGCAGTGGTATTAGGTGTTAGGTAAACCACCTTGACATTATGGTTAAAGTCATCCAGACGGGCAGGGTGTCCAGGGGCAATGTCCAGAATTAGCAACACCTTAAAGGGGATATCCTTGGAGGTACAATACCACTCCACGCCTGGCACAAAATGGTTGGTGAACCAGTCATCAAACACTGCAAGTGTCACCCATGCCTTCCTATTAGACTTCCAGATGACTGGTAGTTGACTCTTTGAAATGCCCTTGAGTGCCCTTGGATTCTCAGCCTGATACACCAGCATGGGCTTCAGTTTGTAGTCGCCAGCAGCATTGCCCCCAAGAAGCAAAGTCAGTCTCTCCTTGCCCACTTTATGACCTGGTGCTGACTTCTCCTCCTTGGCGATGTACGTACGGTTAGGCAAACGTTTCCAAAACAAGCCTGTCTCATCCACGTTGAACACTTTTTGAGCACAGTAACCACCCTCCTCAATTATCTCAGGAAATGCTTTAGGAAACTCAGTTGCTGCTTTTTCATCAGCACTAGCAGCTTCACCTTGCACTTTAATGTTATGGAAATTGGCGCGATCCTTAAACCTCATAAACCAACCCCTACTCGCCACAAATTCTTCACTTTCACTTCCTTCCCCCTTTTCTCTTTTCAACACCTCAAACAGTCGCCTAGCCTTCTCCTGAATAACCATAAGGCTCACAGGGATACGGCGTTGATTTTGGTCTTCCAACCAAAGCACCAATAATCTTTCCATCTCAATAATAAGCCCACTCCGCTGCTTTGTTATCACTGTCGCTTTCATAGGAGCAGATCCTTTCACATGTTCAAGGATACGATCTTTATCCTTGATAATCATAGCGACAGTCGAACGACTAAGTCCTAATGACCTGCCAATTTCTGTTGGTGTTTCCCCCTTATCAGATCGCCTTATGATATCCACTTTCACCTCCATGGTGATGGCCTTCTTTTTCTTTGATGCACTGGTGTCAGATGAGTCTACCTTACATTTGGGAGCCATAATGAAGGGTGTTATGGCGTGCAGGAGACTCAGTTTCCTCTGTAACCGGGTACAGTGTACAGTACTGGACTCTATAGTTCTGCCCCTGCACGTAGTTCGACTTACGACGCAAAACATTGTAAGTCGGAATGAGGCATTGTATAAAGCGTCGTAAACACGAAACGACGTAACCCGAGACCGTCGTAAACCGAGGACTAACTGTAGGTTATTGTTTCTTGTATAAATGTCTGTTTACAATTACTCTTTATTGTTTTTTGATCTACGCCCTTTGTTTTCACAGCGATGCAATGATTAAGGCTCTGGTGGAGCCGAAACATCTGTATATATCGCTTCCTACTTTATATTTCTGTTTTGCTCCCCAGTATATTCTTGACTAAAATAAATGTTTATAAGCAAATTAACACGTTCTCATTAGAGTGTGCGGTGAAATGATATCTACTAGTATTTGGGATCATTTGATCCATTACACCAGCACCTCGCAACCTTGACCGAGTGCACGCTAACTTTATCTTTACTAATCCCTCTTAGAACAATGGTTTCCTGGAGTCTGAAAATTCCAGTACAGCCAAGAACTCACAGCGTTTTCTCACCTGGCAACTTGCAGCCTAAGGGTATGTGCACACGTTGCGGATTTCTTGCAGAAAATTCCTGAAGAAAACCGGAAATTTTCTGCAAGAAATCCGCATTTTTTTTTTTGCGTTTTTTTTCCGTTTTTTTCGCGTTTTTTTAGCATTCTGCAAGCGTAATTAGCTTGCAGAATGCTAAAGTTTTCCCTACGATCTGTAGCATCGCTTGGAAAACTGACTGACAGGTTGGTCACACTTGTCAAACATAGCGTTTGACAAGTGTGACCAACTTTTTACTATAGATGCTGCCTATGCAGCATCTATAGTAAAAGATATAATGTTTAAAAATAATAAAAAAAATAAAAAAATGCTTATACTCACCCAGACATCTCACCGGCGTCCGTTCCGTATAGCTGGTCTGTGCGCACAGGACCTCCCGTGACGTCACGGTCACGTGAGCGGTCACATGACCGCTCACGACCAATCACAGGACAGTGACGTCATTCGGCGAGGTCCTTCAGCGCACACCAGGTACAGAAACCGAACGGCAGCGTGCGAGGAGGCGGCAAGACATCGAGGGTGAGTATAGGACTGTTTATTATTTTATTTCTTATTTTTTGACCACTTATATGGTGCCCAGTGCGTGGAGGAGAGTCTCCTCTCCTCCACCCTGGGTACCAACCGCATATAATCTGCTTACTTCCCGCATGGTGTGCACAGCCCTGTGCGGGAAGTAAGCAGATCAATGGACCCCTAGGTGTGCGGAATCCCTGCAATTCCGCATTTTTAATGAACATGTTGCTTTTTTTTCCGCTATGCGATTTTTTCGCGGAAAAAATCGCAACATTTGCACCAAAAATGCGGAATACCCTGTAAATAATAGGAGGCTTATGTAAGCGTTTTTTTTCGCGTTTTTATCACGTTTTTATAGCGAAAAAACGCGAAAAAAACGCTAACAATCCTGAACGTGTGCACATGGCCTAAATCCTATGTGAAGCACGTGTTTGTTCTTGCACAATCTCTTACTGATTCTCTGTTGCTACAGAGCTCCGGGGAAAACACTTCACTGCTGGTCATGAAAACCACACAGGATTTCAGCTTACCACTAGTGTTGAGCGATACCGTCCGATATTTGAAAGTATCGGTATCGGAAAGTATCGGCTGATACCGGCAAAGTATCGGATCCAATCCGATACCGATACCCGATACCAATACAAGTCAATGGGACTCAAGTATCGGACGGTATCCCTGATGGTTCCCAGGGTCTGAAGGAGAGGAAACTCTCCTTCAGGCCCTGGGATCCATATTAATGTGTAAAAGAAAGAATTAAAATAAAAAATATTGCTATACTCACCTCTCCGACGCAGCCTGCACCTCACCGAGGGAACCGGGAGCGTTCTTTGCTTAATATTCGCGCGTTTACTTCCTTACGTGAAGTCCCGGCTTGTGATTGGTCGCGTGCCGCCCATGTGGCCGCGACGCGACCAATCACAGCAAGCCGTGTCCAGCCTCCCGTGACGTCACGGCTTGTGATTGGTCGCGTCGCCCATGTGGCCGCGACGCGACCAATCACAAGCCAGAACGTAATTTTAAAATCCTGAAGGACCTGAAATTACGTCACGGCTTGCTGTGATTGGTCGCGTCGCGGCCACATGGGCGACGCGACCAATCACAAGCCGTGACGTCACGGGAGGCTGGACACGCGCGCATTTTAAAATGCGCGCGTGTCCAGCCTCCCGTGACGTCACGGCTTGTGATTGGTCGCGTCGCCCATGTGGCCGCGACGCGACCAATCACAAGCCAGAACGCAATTTTAAAATCCTGAAGGACCTGAAATTACGTCACGGCTTGCTGTGATTGGTCGCGTCGCGGCCACATGGGCGGCACGCGACCAATCACAAGCCGGGACTTCACGTAAGGAAGTAAACGCTCGAATTTTAAGCAAAGAACGCTGCCGGTTCCCTCGGTGAGGTCCAGGCTGCGTCAGAGAGGTGAGTATAGCAATATTTTTTATTTTAATTCTCTCTTTTACACATTATATTACATTAATGTTGTTTCGATACCGATACCCGATACCACAAAAGTATCGGATCTCGGTATCGGAATTCCGATACCCGCAAGTATCGGCCGATACCCGATACTTGCGGTATCGGAATGCTCAACACTACTTACCACCCAACTCTGGAAGTCTGGATGGCCTAGGGGCTGATACACATGTCTCTCCTCCATGAACATTCTCCATTTTCACTGCTTCCTCACAGAATAACTACATTCCTCCCCTCCCAGTTAGGGTATCTGTGTAAAGCTAATAGATGTACCTTCTCTGGGCAGCTGTGGGCTGCTATTTTTAGGCTGTGGGGGCCTATATCAATGGCTCATTACCAGCCCGAGAATACCAGCCCCAGCTGTGAGATTTAGCAAGCCTTGTTGTCATTTTTTAAAATTATTTATTTAAATAATTAAAAATAACAGCGTAGGGACCCCTCTATTCTTTCTGAAGCTGACTGATGAGGGTTGCAGCCGCCAGCTGTAAGCTTTGCCTGGCTGATTAGCAAAAATACAGGGGAACCCACCCCATTTTTTTCCTTTATTTATTTACAGCGCAGGAGCAGCTGAGGAATACTCCCATCCGCCACTCCTGCTCTCACTGTAATTAGTGGCCTCAGGTGTCAGATGATGGGATTTGATGATGGTAATGGGCCATGGATATTGGCCCCCGTCAGCCTAATGATAAATGTAAGATGGCACCATTAAAATGAGGATACACTCGAGATCTGTGAAAACTAGAGTAGAAACATGAGCAGAAATATTGCAGACCATATGAACGAGGATCACCCAGGTAATTGCTAAAGATAACAATTTATTGGGTGCAGAAAAAACACAAAGAAAGTGCAAACATGCTCATAATAGAGCAATGCCCTCAAGAAGACAAAGACATAAATATTAGTGATGAGCGAGCACTAAAATGCTCGGGTGCTCGTTGCTCGGGTTGAGCAAATTGGAATACTCAGGTACTCGGCCAGAACAACAAGTCCAATGTAAGTCTATGGGAGACTCGAGTATTTTTACCGCGATCCCCCCGGTGTCCTTTTAAGGTCTAAAAACATCTGAAAATGATGGAAACACTGCTCATATCACACAGGAACATCATGGGGATCACCCCTGGAAGCATTCCTGACTCCTAGTTCACAGCTTTAATCATGACACTGGTATTGTCGAAGGTGCTCATATGAAGAGGTAAATTCACTCTGGCCCAACCAATTGTTGACTCCCTCGAAATTAACAACACAACTACTCACCCCACCCTAGCCCAAGTGAAGACAGAGACGAGAATTTCTTTGGAATAATATAGGCCACAGCAGCCTCTTTTATTTAATATACAACAATTAACAATGACGGTAAATACATTTATGCAAATTGCCTCTTCTGAGAGAAAGAGGACTTAAACTCTACAGCGCCACCTATTGGAAGTAGCGATCCTACAAGTCACAATCAACCCTTTAACGAGTCGTGCAATATGACTTAGGATAAAAGCCAAATCAGTATCTCAATTCGCAGACACGGTGTTTCGGGCTGTTGGCCCTCGTCAGTGCGAAGCATGAGAACTGATTTGGCTAGGTGAGAGGCTCTGGACATGGGGTCCAAGGGGTATCGTTTCTCCTTATGGAGAGTGACATACCATCTCTGGCTTGTCAAGGTAAGGAGGCTTATTTGCCGTACAATGCTCCTCTAGGAATTTAAATATGCAAATTGCCTCTTCTGAGAGAAAGAGGACTTAAACTCTACAGCGCCACCTATTGGAAGTAGCGATCCTACAAGTCACAATCAACCCTTTAACGAGTCGTGCAATATGACTTAGGATAAAAGCCAAATCAGTATCTCAATTCGCAGACACGGTGTTTCGGGCTGTTGGCCCTCGTCAGTGCGAAGCATGAGAACTGATTTGGCTAGGTGAGAGGCTCTGGACATGGGGTCCAAGGGGTATCGTTTCTCCTTATGGAGAGTGACATACCATCTCTGGCTTGTCAAGGTAAGGAGGCTTATTTGCCGTACAATGCTCCTCTAGGAATTTAAATATGCAAATTGCCTCTTCTGAGAGAAAGAGGACTTAAACTCTACAGCGCCACCTATTGGAAGTAGCGATCCTACAAGTCACAATCAACCCTTTAACGAGTCGTGCAATATGACTTAGGATAAAAGCCAAATCAGTATCTCAATTCGCAGACACGGTGTTTCGGGCTGTTGGCCCTCGTCAGTGCGAAGCATGAGAACTGATTTGGCTAGGTGAGAGGCTCTGGACATGGGGTCCAAGGGGTATCGTTTCTCCTTATGGAGAGTGACATACCATCTCTGGCTTGTCAAGGTAAGGAGGCATATTTGCCGTACAATGCTCCTCTAGGAATTTAAATATGCAAATTGCCTCTTCTGAGAGAAAGAGGACTTAAACTCTACAGCGCCACCTATTGGAAGTAGCGATCCTACAAGTCACAATCAACCCTTTAACGAGTCGTGCAATATGACTTAGGATAAAAGCCAAATCAGTATCTCAATTCGCAGACACGGTGTCTCGGGCTGTTGGCCCTCGTCAGTGCGAAGCATGAGAACTGATTTGGCTAGGTGAGAGGCTCTGGACATGGGGTCCAAGGGGTATCGTTTCTCCTTATGGAGAGTGACATACCATCTCTGGCTTGTCAAGGTAAGGAGGCTTATTTGCCATACAATGCTCCTCTAGGAATTTAAATATGCAAATTGCCTCTTCTGAGAGAAAGAGGACTTAAACTCTACAGCGCCACCTATTGGAAGTAGCGATCCTACAAGTCACAATCAACCCTTTAACGAGTCGTGCAATATGACTTAGGATAAAAGCCAAATCAGTATCTCAATTCGCAGACACGGTGTTTCGGGCTGTTGGCCCTCGTCAGTGCGAAGCATGAGAACTGATTTGGCTAGGTGAGAGGCTCTGGACATGGGGTCCAAGGGGTATCGTTTCTCCTTATGGAGAGTGACATACCATCTCTGGCTTGTCAAGGTAAGGAGGCTTATTTGCCGTACAATGCTCCTCTAGGAATTTAAATATGCAAATTGCCTCTTCTGAGAGAAAGAGGACTTAAACTCTACAGCGCCACCTATTGGAAGTAGCGATCCTACAAGTCACAATCAACCCTTTAACGAGTCGTGCAATATGACTTAGGATAAAAGCCAAATCAGTATCTCAATTCGCAGACACGGTGTTTCGGGCTGTTGGCCCTCGTCAGTGCGAAGCATGAGAACTGATTTGGCTAGGTGAGAGGCTCTGGACATGGGGTCCAAGGGGTATCGTTTCTCCTTATGGAGAGTGACATACCATCTCTGGCTTGTCAAGGTAAGGAGGCTTATTTGCCGTACAATGCTCCTCTAGGAATTTAAATATGCAAATTGCCTCTTCTGAGAGAAAGAGGACTTAAACTCTACAGCGCCACCTATTGGAAGTAGCGATCCTACAAGTCACAATCAACCCTTTAACGAGTCGTGCAATATGACTTAGGATAAAAGCCAAATCAGTATCTCAATTCGCAGACACGGTGTTTCGGGCTGTTGGCCCTCGTCAGTGCGAAGCATGAGAACTGATTTGGCTAGGTGAGAGGCTCTGGACATGGGGTCCAAGGGGTATCGTTTCTCCTTATGGAGAGTGACATACCATCTCTGGCTTGTCAAGGTAAGGAGGCTTATTTGCCGTACAATGCTCCTCTAGGAATTTAAATATGCAAATTGCCTCTTCTGAGAGAAAGAGGACTTAAACTCTACAGCGCCACCTATTGGAAGTAGCGATCCTACAAGTCACAATCAACCCTTTAACGAGTCGTGCAATATGACTTAGGATAAAAGCCAAATCAGTATCTCAATTCGCAGACACGGTGTTTCGGGCTGTTGGCCCATTTTAGACTAGGAGGTGTCCTTGAACCCCACAAGAATCTGGTGATTTAAAGACCCATAAAGTGAACATAACATAACACCAATTATTTACTCCCAGCCATTGTAACCCTGGCTCAGGAGCACTAAAAAACCCCTCAAGAGGGTTCACTGTTCATGGTAATATTCTGGAGATCCGACCACCCCTGCCGGAACTCCCCACCACCATTCACCAGATCCGAAACATATTAAACTCCAGAAAAACAGAGGAGCCATATGCCAATGGATCCCCCAAACCAATTTCCACCAACTCCAAGGACTCCCCTCAGCCACCACAACAAGAGGCCTTTCAACACCTTAAAGGCCCGAGACCCCACCAAAACAAAACGTCATGGGCCTTTCAGCGCCCAAAAATCCATTCCCACGGCATTTAAATGAACACCATCAGCCAACCAAAACGCCCCTTCTCCTTTTTCCAATTCGAAATGTCTCACCGCCACGCCCCCATTCCTAGACACAAATGTGGACACCGCCCTGTTAACCTTTATCCTGGGCTTATTGATTTTTTCCAAGGACCGCATATTCTTACAACGTTTCCGCGGCACAATTTCGGACCAAACAATGGTCAAGCCCGGATACAAAACCCGTAACCATAAAAAATCCTGCTTTATATCTTTTATTAATTCCCGAAAAGGTCGAACCCCCAAATCATTACCCCCAACATGTAAAACCAAAACATTCGGGGCCTTATCCAGGCTCACACTGTTATGGATCTCTCTTAACACTCTATTCCAAGCTATACCCCGAAAACCAAGCCACCTTATTACTGCCACACTTTGATCAAAACCAAGCTGTCTGCCCTCCGTCCGCATGTCGGCACGCAGAGCACCCCAATGCACATACGAGTGTCCGAGAATCCACACCAATAATGCCTGGGGACCTGGAAAACAAAATACAGCCTCAAAATCCACTACGAACAATAGAAATACCAGACAAAACCAAGTCCTAAAAACACCACCGACCACCCCCTCTGGCTGCACATAACTACGATATCCTTGCGAGCGCCACCTACCAATCCGCTGAATGGCGGAGGCTCCTAAACCCCCCAGAGCTGCCTCTGTCGTGGCCTCGATACGAAAGGAATGAGGGGCAAAGCAAGCCCCATCCAGACCCAACAACGCGATAGCCTTTTTAAAAAACACCGTAAACTGATAACGAGATAGGAAAGAACCATCTTGATGGCATAACAACGACGAGGCTGAAGACCCCAAAATCTGTGAAGACAGGCAACTGGGCACATAGCAGAACCCGCAACTGAACCCAAAACGATTCTGCTACCCCTGCCCTCCTGATCTGATTTCGATCGGCGCAACCACAACTCCACACGACCGTCTGACAAAAACATGTCCCTAGCCAACAGTCCACCCATCAATTTATTGCTAGGCGACACCAACTCGCCAACTCTGAACGTCCCTAAAAAGGCAAACGAAAAAGCCAAACGAAACAAATAAAGCTCAAAAACCGAGAAACATAAAGACAACAAAACCTCACCCAACTTTTCCAACACATTAAAGGAAACCGGCTGCCTAGTATCCCTTTGTCCAGGCCGCCGCCGAAAACCTTTCACCGCCCGTTGCACCAAAAAGATCTTGTTGATATCATGCAGACCCCGTAATTTAAACCCAAAGGCCAAAGCCGCCATGACTCTTGACACTTTTGAAGATGACCATCCTACTGATGCCCCATGACTCAACCACGATAACAAGATCCCAACCTGATCCTGCTTGGTAGACCCACATGACGCCACCGATAAATCTTCCCACTCAAACCAAATTGTCTGATATGCCTCCCAAGTTCTGGGAGCCAACGACGCCTTAATCAACGCCTCAGCATCCCGGATACCACTAGCCAGAGTTCTGCAGGGCACTCCAACCCGACCACCTCCGCATCTGGAGCCAATGACCAAAAACGATCGTACTGTAAACGAGATAGAGTCAGCGATGGCATTGTGAACTCCTGGCACATGCGATGCTGTAACGTGTGCATTCAAAGTCAAACACAGCAACACCAACTGCCGTAATACTCGCAATACCGGAGGCGACGATGCGGACAAGCTGTTGATCACGCAAACCACCCCCATGTTATCGCAGTGAAAATGCACCCGCCTGTTCCGAAAAACCCCCTGCCACAAATGCACCGCTACCAAGATGGGAAAAATCTCCAACAGCGCGATGTTCCAAACCAGACCAAAAGAAATCCAAAGCGCAGGGCATTTTGACGCGCACCATTGACCCTGAAAGTACGCTCCAAAGACCAAACCACTTGCTGCATAGGTAAATAACTCCATAGACTTATTATAGTTCACATCCTCATGATACAATGACCTGCCGTTATAAATCTCCAAAAACTCGCTCCAAACCACCAAGTCCTTTTTGTGCTCTGCCGATAACCGTACGAAATGATGGGGAGCCCTGGCTCCCACCATAACACTAGCCAACCTCATAGAAAAACCTCTACCCATTGGCATGACCCGACAAGCGAAATTAAGCTTCCCTAGCAGCGATTGCAACTCCCGCAACAGCAGTTTGTGCCGGCGACCAGCCCGCCGCACCTCCTCCTGAAGGCTTACCACTTTTTCATCAGGCAATCTAAACTCCCACCGAACAGTATCGAT
This sequence comes from Ranitomeya variabilis, assembly GCF_051348905.1. NCBI lineage: Eukaryota > Metazoa > Chordata > Amphibia > Anura > Dendrobatidae > Ranitomeya > Ranitomeya variabilis. The sequence goes on from NC_135232.1 coordinate 1,154,462,909, forward strand.
GACAATACCCAGAAAGCATAAACATGTGCTCGGGCCCTCAGTCTTACCAGGAGCCAAGGGAACTCCGAAACGAAATGCCACCCATTCAATTGCACTCAAAATCCTAGAACAACGGTCGGACCCAGCCGGGCCGACACACAAAAAATCATCTAGATAATGCAGAACCGACTCACAACCAGAAACATCCCGCACCACCCATTCCAAAAAGGAACTAAATGCCTCAAACAAAGCACAGGATAGCAAACAGCCCATGGGTAAACATCTATCCACAAAGAAGCAATCTTCCCAAAAACAACCTAGAAGTCTAACGCTACTCGGATGAACCGGCAACAAACGGAAAGCAGATTCAATATCCGTCTTAGCAAGAAGGGCCCCTTTACCACATTTTTGCACCCAAACCACAGCCTCATCAAAAGATGCATACACCACCGAGCAAAGCTCAGGATCAATTCCATCGTTCACGGACAGACCTCTGGGAAACGACAAATGCTGGATCAGGCAATATTTTCCTGCCTCTTTCTTAGGCACCACCCCTAAAGGGGAAACTACTAAATCCTCAAAAGGAGCCTGTTCAAAGGGACCCGCCATGCGCCCCATGGCCACCTCCTTATGCAATTTTTCCGAGATCACATCAGCGTGCAACAAACACAGGGAACCGCTAAAGAAGGAGCCGGAATAATAAAACCTTCCTTAAAACCAGACAACAACAAACACGCTTTCTTCCTATCTGGATATCTATTTAGATAGGGGACCATCCTTTCCCACTTCACCGGTGTCTCCCGCATGGGAATTACCTGAACCGGGCTTTGCCGTGCCCTTCTTAAAACATTTGGCAGCCCCATGGGGGCAATGACCCTTGCAATGACCCTTGTTAAATTGCCAGCACACCCCCAACTTATGCCCACCTGTTGTGAATTCTGTTCTCGAACTCCCTCCTGTGGTCATGAATGGTACTTTGGCGGGTTCTGTTCATGGACTCCCTCTGGTGGCTGTGAGTGGAGCTGCTGGTTCTGAGGTTTCTTCCTCAGCTGACCTCGTTTAGTTCTAGGCTGGCTGGTGTATTTAACTCCACTCAGATCGTTACTTGATGCCAGCTGTCAATGTCCTAGAACTGATTCAGATCTCTCTTGGATCTTTCAGATGACCTGTCTACTCCATCAGAAGCTAAGTCCCTGCGAGTTTATTTGTTAATCATTGTTTATTTGTCCAGCTTGCTATCATGATATTGCTTTGCTAGCTGGAAGCTCTGGGATGCAGAGTGGCACCTCCGCATCGTGAGTCGGTGCGGGGGTCTCTTTTGCGCACTCTGCGTGGTTTTTTTATAGTTTTTTGTGCTGACCGCAAAGACACCTTTTCTATCCTCAGTCTGTTTAGTGAAGTCTGGCCTCCTTTGCGGAAACTTGTTTCATCCCTGTGTTTGTGACTTCCATCTTAACTCACAGTCAATATATGTGGGGGGCTGCCTATTTCTTTGGGGTATTTCTCTGAGGCAAGCTAGGCTTTATTTTCTATCTTTAGGGGTAGCTAGCTCTTAGGCTGTGAAGAGGCGTCTAGGCAGAGTCAGGTACGCTCCACGGCTATTTCTAGTGTGTTGTGATAGGATTAGTGTTGCGGTCAGCAGAGCTCCCACTTCCCAGAGCTTGTCCTGTATCACTAGTTTGCTCATCAGGTCATTCCGGGTGCTCCTTACCACCAGGTCAACATAACACCCACCTGCCTGTCTTGCGTTACTTGAGGAACCCGAGGCCCAACTGCGAACCTTGCCTGGAACCACCGGCCCCCCGTGGAAGGGATGGCCAAACTTGTACTGCGCCATTACACGCAACCAGAGACCGATGTCCTTCTAGTCCCATCTAATTGCCGGCCAAACAGCTTTTCTCTGTCTAAACTGCTCATCGTACCTGAGCCACACCTAACCGCCATACACCCTGTGAGCCTCACTGATGGAATCCATATAACAGAACAACCCCGAACAATTCTCAGGCGCCTTTTCACCAATAACACTGGCCAAAATGGCAAAGGCCTGCAGCCAATTAGCAAAAGTCTGAGGAATCAAACGCCATCGCCGTTTTTCTTCCTCCACTTTTTTGCTATCCTCTTTCTTCCCCTTGTCAAGATTAAATTTTTCCAATGGGAGCAATGAGAAAATTTCAACATATTCATCTTTACCTATTTTCTCCCTAACCTTTTTCTTAAGATGCGCCCCCAACGGGCCCTCAAAACACACGTATACCTCCCCGTGCGCCCTATAATCCAGATGGATCCTGCACTCCTCCGTCTGCACCGAAACGGAAACCAGTTCCGCAACGACAGCTGGCACCACTACCGAACTAACCGGCCCCGGCTGTGAGCCCAACCAAGCTCCCAAATGCCCATACTGCGATCCAATCGCACCAGCAAATCCTGCACATTAACCAAGATCTCGCGGACCCTTGCCGCTTCCCCGCCACCTGCAATCCCCACCCCCACAACTCCCCTAAGTGCCCCCTGACCACCACTAGCTGTAGGTAACCATGCATTTGAAGGACAAATATGTAACACAGATGCATACTCACCAGGCTGCAAGGGATCTGTGGTCTCCCCAGCAGGAGTGCTGGCATCTAGACGTCCACGGAGCGCCCAATCTGCCACCAACCAGTCCACTCTGTAGCTGGTGCTGCCCATCTGACCGAGTAGTCTGGAACGCTGCCGGTACAGGATTTACCGGGTCCGGACTCCAGGTGCCAGGGGATGGTGTAGTCGGGGCGGGTAACCCTGCAGCACGCTGTCCCATGCCAGCCGCATTCCCAGCCGCAGCAGAAGGCCGTCTAGCCCACGGCCCTAGAGCAGGGGGACCCCCCGACATCACAAAGAGGCCGGCCCGGCGCAATCCGGCCTCAGGCTGCTCGACCCTCCAGCAGCAGCCACTCCTCCGGATCCAGATGAGGCAGGCCACACGGCAGGCACATCACCGCCACAGCCTCCCGATGTTCCAGGCCCCAAGCGCTGCCCGGCGCATCTTGGCTCTGCCCCCACTGCGCCATGAGGTGAAGACTTAGCAGCTGCCGCTGTGCCCCACCTGGCTGTCAGATTCCTCCCAGGCCAGGGCTTGATCGCCGCTGCTCTTACTGGTGCCCGGCCTGGAGGGTGCTGGGAGGGGCTCCTGCACCTGCAGGGGGCATGTGGACCCGAATCAGGTGACAGCCGCTCGGGGGGCCACGACCGCCGAGATCGGCGTGTCAAAGGGGGGTCAGCTGGCAAGGACTCACCGCTGCCATCCACGATGTGTGCCACCTGCGCTTCCAGCCAGCCTGGAGGGCGAGAAGTTGCAGCAGCCCTCAGGCTCTCAAGGACGTAGTCGACGCTGGCCATTACAACTTCGGAAGGTGAGCAGGAACTGACCACGCCCCGTCCCCAACCCTTACTTTAAGCCCCCACCGCCAGCCCCCACCCACAGTAATTAGATTACTCCACCCCCACCCCTCCAAACCATTGTCATGATGGCCTTTGCTTACGCTGTGGGGGGAGGGGACGGCTTGCTCCGGCCTGTCCTTTCTTTTCTGAGATTCATGCCATTTTTCCTGGTGCCACAAAAAACATGTTAAAACGAAACCAAAACGAGTTTTGTTGGGAAATATGTCAAGGTACATCCTTTGCAGGTTAATGACTTGCCCGTAAGGCCAAATATTTAACCCCAGACCAAAAGTTTCCTCTCCCACTTAGGCTTAGTTCAGACACAGCGTTTTTGAAGCTTTTTTCAACTTTAACATTGCTTTCAACCACTACAGAGGCATTCACTGGGAAATGTCATTGTAACATTTAACAACCCTAGCTGGCCATGTGGTGCGTGACACATAAGGAGACTCATCTTGTTTCATTAACAAAGGAGGGACTCTTAAAGTCACAGAGCCTATTTTTACTGGTGCGTGAGGCGGCATTATTCTTCTTAAACGGCCATTATTAAACTGTGTTTTTAACATTAATGTTTAGATACAGATTTAAATAAGGCTAATACTTGCAATATAACATAATTTTATTGCAAACTACAAAATTCAAGGAATAGTATGATTGAATAGTGTGAGTGCGTACTGTTATGATCCGGTGGCTTTGGAGCCGCATGAGACTTTCTCAGGAGAAGTGGAATCTATACTGACCGCAGACCCTGAACTAACACCGCAACTAGAAGTAGCCGTGGGGTGTGCCTAACAAAACCCTAGACACCTCAACACAGCCAGAGGACTAAATACCCCTATAGATAGAAATAGGAACACTATCTTGCCTCAGAGCAGAACCCCAAAGAATAGGCAGCCCCCCACAAATATTGACTGTGAATAGGAGAGGAACGACACACACAGACTGAAAACAGAAGTTAGCAAAAGAGGCCACTCTAGCTAAACAGGGAAAGATAGGACAGAATACTAAGCGGTCAGTAATAAAACTCTAAAAATATCCACAGCAGAAAATACAAAAAGTTCCACAATCTAACCAAAGACATGGAATGTATATCTGCAACTCCTGAGAATCCAGCAAGACTAAGAAAATACTGATAAAATCTAAGCTGGACAAAAAAACACTGAATAGCACTAAATTGTTAAGCACACAGCATGTGTGTCACAAAAACCAGACACTTATCTTTGCAGATTTGGCAGCAAGGCAGGAAGGAACCAGGCAAGGACAAAACCTCCAAAAACAATGGACAACTGGCAAGGGCCAATGAATCCTGCAAGCCTAAATACCCCAGTCAGAACTGCAATTAGCAGAAACACCTGACCAGGACTGCAACTCAGGGACAACTGCATTACCACCTACAACCACCGGAGGGAGCCCAAAAGCAGAATTCACAACAGCATACGCTTATATACACTCACTGGCCACTTTATTAGGTACACCTGTCCAACTTCTTGTTAACACTTAATTTCTAATCAGCCAATCACATGGCGGCAACTCAGTGCATTTAGGCATGTAGACATGGTCAAGACAATCTCCTGCAGTTCAAACCGAGCATCAGTATGGGGAAGAAAGGTGATTTGAGTGCCTTTGAACGTGGCATGGTTGTTGGTGCCAGAAGGTCTGGTCTGAGTATTTCAGAAACTGCTGATCTACTGGGATTTTCACGCACAACCATCTCTAGGGTTTACAGAGAATGGTCCAAAAAAGAAAAAAAATCCAGTGAGCGGCAGTTCTGTGGGCGGAAATGCCTTGTTGATGCCAGAGGTCAGAGGAGAATGGGCAGACTGGTTCGAGCTGATAGAAAGGCAACAGTGACTCAAATCGCCACCCGTTACAACCAAGGTAGGCCTAAGAGCATCTCTGAACGCACAGTGCGTCGAACTTTGAGGCAGATGGGCTACAGCAGCAGAAGACCACACCGGGTACCACTCCTTTCAGCTAAGAACAGGAAACTGAGGGTACAATTTGTACAAGCTCATCGAAATTGGACAGTAGAAGATTGGAAAAACGTTGCTTGGTCTGATGAGTCTCGATTTCTGCTGTGACATTCGGATGGTAGGGTCAGAATTTGGCGTAAACAACATGAAAGCATGGATCCATCCTGCCTTGTATGGAGCATCTTTGGGATGTGCAGCCGACAAATCTGCGGCAACTGTGTGATGCCATCATGTCAATATGGACCAAAATCTCTGAGGAATGCTTCCAGCACCTTGTTGAATCTATGCCACGAAGAATTGAGGCAGTTCTGAAGGCAAAAGGGGGTCCAACCCGTTACTAGCATGGTGTACCTAATAAAGTGGCCGGTGAGTGTATGTTTACATACAAAGGTTAATAAGTACATATAAGGATTAAATAAATATAGAGATTACATATATATGAAGATTAACTACATACAGTATACTTAGATCATCAACAAGAGGCTTTTAAACATCATCTGTCTGGAATATCATAAAAGCAACACCAAGATAGGGAAACCCTCAGAGATTACCTACACTGCATGGGTGTCCCCAATTATGCAGGTATCAGCACACTGTACATGTACCCCAGTTTTGGCATCTGTCTTAGTCATGTTTCTCTGGTCTTATATAGTGATTTACACTATGTAGTAACTCTAGTTTCATCCAGACCTTCAAATGGCCACTTTTCTAGGTTGGATGAAACTGAGATATCATGGAGTCATCAGAGGAGGGGCCATAAACCCCTAGAAAATAAAAGCCACAAGGATTTAGATCAAACCACCACAGGCAGAGTTTCTGTAAACCTTAATGTTTTACAATGACAAATAAGCAAACATATAGAGGCTTAGAACTGTTTGTGAAGAGAATAAACACACATGTATCTAGATTGTGTCACTATGAGCATTGTCTGTCACATCTGTAAATGTTTTACAAGAAATGCAGCTATGTGATTGCCTGAATGCAAAGGGTATACTGTATTTTAATCTTGGTTACAAATCGCCATTTGTACATTTGAGGCAGCCAAAGTTATGGCTCTCAAGGAGAGAAACTAATATAGTGCACAAAACTATATTTGTAATGAACTACTGAGCCAAACTAACAGCATTGCTTTATTAAATGTATATGAAATGTTTTGTATCCAATGTGAGCAACCAGGCAACACAAAAATGAGCTTTTTAAGTGAGCTCTTTAAGGTACACAAATGTTATGAAGTCTTTGCCAACAAGAATGTGGTTTCACCAATGTGGGGTACCTTTTTTAATAACATACTATTGCCATCACAGCCCCCTTGTCTAAAATTCACCGGCTTATAACAGTACAAAGCACGTCCATCTCTTGTGACACTTTCCCACCATCGCCTTTGTGTGACCGGGGCTGGTCAATGTGTTTGGCAGCTTTACATGCAATTTCATCTGTCCCCACTTCAAGTTTACCAGCAGAGAGTCCACAATCTTGAAATGGAAAACTGAACAGCTCTTCAGAGTGTCCAAGTGTGGGATCAGTTGTCTCAGAGCACTCGGCATGGAGGGAGGAAGGAGGATCAGGGTGAGGAATATCTGGGCCATACTCACGGCTACTCAGACTTGACCGTGTGGAAGACATGATGGTGGTGGTGGTGGCTAAGTGACTGGAAGCATTATCCGCTATCCAGGGCCGTATTTGCCACTAGGCACTTGAGGGCACGTGCCTAGGGCGGTAAGATGCGGGGGGGCGGCACCTGAGCAAGGCAAGGTGTTTTTTTTTTTTTTTTTTTTTTTAAATAGTCCGGGTCCACCCGCCCTCCCTTCTCCCGCCCTCCCTTCTCCCGCCCTCCTAAGTCTTATGGCTGCTGCGGGGGTGTCAGATACAGCACGCCGCCCTCATGTGTACTGCACAGGGATCCGGAAACAAGTCACAGTGCAAGCCCTACCCCCTCCTCGCTGAGGCGCCAAGTTCAGTTTCTGCCTCATAGTCCTGTGTCGGGCCGCCCACCCACCTGTCTTCCGGCTGCTGTGGGAGTATCGGATCCCACCAGGGGCAGGCTGGGCTGGGGCGCAGGGTTCAGATGCCCCTGGGACGGTCCCCCAGCTTCTGGCTGCTTGCTGGGTTAAAGGCTGGGTGTCGGCAGCTGCATCCCTGCACTACAGACACGCCCACTCTGTGTGCAGTCAGTGTCTGCCGAACTCACCTGACTGGAAGGAGGAGATCCAGAGTGGCACAGCGTGCCCAGTCCAGATCGCAGCTGGTTAGGACGGTCCTGGGATCTGACAGGTAAGTAGAGAACACTGGGCCAGAGCGAGACCTCGGCTTGAAGTGAGGCACTCATGCCGGCACACTGCTGCGGGGTTATCCTGCTGAGGCTCTGCTCTACTGCTCACTGGAGACTGCTGGGCTCTGGTGGCACTGGCTTGTGATGGGTGTGTGCAGGCTGTGTGTGTGCCTACTATGCCCCCCTGTGCAGGCTGTGTGTGTGTGCCTACTGTGCCCCCCTGTGCAGGCTGTGTGTGTGTGCCTACTGTGCCCCCCTGTGCAGGCTGTGTGTGTGCCTACTGTGCCCCCTGTGCAGTGTGTGTGTGCCTACTGTGCCCCCCTGTGCAGTGTGTGTGTGTGCCTACTGTGCCCCCCTGTGCAGTGTGTGTGTGTGCCTACTGTGCCCCCCTGTGCTGGCTGTGTGTGTGCCTACTGTGCCCCCCTGTGCAGTGTGTGTGTGCCTACTGTGCCCCCCTGTGCAGTGTGTGTGTGCCTACTGTGCCCCCCTGTGCAGTGTGTGTGTGCCTACTGTGCCCCCCTGTGCAGTGTGTGTGTGCCTACTGTGCCCCCCTGTGCAGTGTGTGTGTGCCTACTGTGCCCCCCTGTGCAGGCTGTGTGTGTGTGCCTACTGTGCCCCCCTGTGCAGGCTGTGTGTGTGTGCCTACTGTGCCCCCCTGTGCAGTGTGTGTGTGTGCCTACTGTGCCCCCCTGTGCAGTGTGTGTGTGTGCCTACTGTGCCCCCCTGTGCTGGCTGTGTGTGTGTGCCTACTGTGCCCCCCTGTGCAGTGTGTGTGTGTGCCTACTGTGCCCCCCTGTGCAGTGTGTGTGTGTGCCTACTGTGCCCCCCTGTGCAGTGTGTGTGTGTGCCTACTGTGCCCCCCTGTGCAGTGTGTGTGTGTGCCTACTGTGCCCCCCTGTGCAGTGTGTGTGTGTGTGCGCCTACTGTGCCCCCCTGTGCAGTGTGTGTGTGCCTACTGTGCCCCCTGTGCAGTCTGTGTATGTGTGCCTACTGTGCCCCCCTGTGCAGTGTGTGTGTGCCTACTGTGCCCCCCTGTGCAGTCTGTGTGTGTGCCTACTGTGCCCCCCTGTGCAGTCTGTGTGTGCCTACTGTGCTCCCCTGTGCAGTCTGTGTGTGCCTACTGTGCCCCCTGTGCAGTCTGTGTATGTGTGCCTACTGTGCCCCCTGTGCAGTCTGTGTGTGCCTACTGTGCCCCCTGTGCAGTCTATGTATGTGTGCCTACTGTGCCCCCCTGTGCAGTCTGTGTGTGTGCCTACTGTGCCCCCCTGTGCAGTCTGTGTGTGTGCCTACTGTGCCCCCCTGTGCAGTCTGTGTGTGTGCCTACTGTGCCCCCCTGTGCAGTCTGTGTATGTGTGCCTACTGTGCCCCCTGTGCAGTCTGTGTGTGCCTACTGTGCCCCCCTGTGCAGTCTATGTATGTGTGCCTACTGTGCCCCCCTGTGCAGTCTATGTATGTGTGCCTACTGTGCCCCCCTGTGCAGTCTATGTATGTGTGCCTACTGTGCCCCCCTGTGCAGTCTATGTATGTGTGCCTACTGTGCCCCCCTGTGCAGTCTATGTATGTGTGCCTACTGTGCCCCCCTGTGCAGTCTATGTATGTGTGCCTACTGTGCCCCCCTGTGCAGTCTATGTATGTGTGCCTACTGTGCCCCCCTGTGCAGTCTGTGTGTGTGCCTACTGTGCCCCCCTGTGCAGTCCGTGTATGTGTGCCTACTGTGCCCCCTGTGCAGTCTGTGTGCCTACTGTGCCCCCCTGTGCAGTCTGTGTGTGCCTACTGTGTCCCCCTGTGCAGTCTGTGTGTGTGTGTACATACATACACATGTCCCTGCCCTGTAATAGCGTCCCCGATCCAGTAATAGCGGTTTCCCGCCTTGCAAATGCAAGGATCACAGGAGGCAGAGTCCCTTCCTCTGGAAGTCTGCAGTGGCAGAAGTGGGACAATGCAGCGGGCCCTGAATGGGAGGAGGGGGTGTCACATCCGTGCAATGCTGCGGGCCCAATGTTGGCGGTAAGAGCTAAGGCTAGGTTCAGATTGCGTTAGTGCAATCCGTTTAGCGCGAGCGCTAGCGGATTGCGCTAACGCAATGTCTTTTTCGGGGCCGCGTTCAGGGGTCGCGTTAACGTCCCCGCTCTCGCAGATCCCCGATCTGCGAGAGCGGGGAACGGACCTCTGGCGCGCCGCGGACGCTGCAAGCAGCGTCCGAGGCGCGCTACAAAAGACTGGCACATCGTTAGCGCGTGCCGAAAATGACACGCGCTAGCAATGCGCTCTAACATTGCCGGCAATGGGAGCGCTAACGGACGCGGTGCACGGCGTTAATTTCGCCGTGCAACGCTGTCCGTTAGCGCTATCCCATTAACGCAATGGGAACCTAGCCTAAGTGAAGTGCATTGCTTTCCTGCCGGCCATATTTCTGAAGCTGTGGGCCACCGAAGGTGGAGATTCGGATCTTGGTCCAGATGCGATCTCAGTCTGCACATGCGCCGCCTGTGGCGGCCGTCTTCCTGAATCCCTCCACAGGGAAAACAATGCACTTACGCCGTAGCCTGGAGCCCTCATTATCGTAGGAATGTCAGTTAATAAATTGTTTTTCTAAGCTTTATAGTGTAGTTTTAGGTCAGAGAGGGATGCTAGGGATGAGCTAGCAAGGTGCAGGGACAGGTAGTGATGTCTACTTGCGGACATATGCGGCACTTGTGGTGATACAAAAAACACTGCTAGCAACTTTTCTTTCCATTGCTGCAAGTACCGCATTTTCTGGATCACGGCAAAACCGCAAATGCTGCACATGTCTGCAAGTCCCATAGGGAATGAATGAGGCCGAACACAGTGTTGCCGTAAGTGATCTGCTATGTGGCAGATGCAGAAAAACTGCCAGATCTTCCGCAAATGGCAAAAATCGCTGATGTGAAAGTAGCCTAAGGCTACTTTCACACTAGCGTCGTGCACTGCACGTCGCTATAAGTCATTGCAGCGCACCGACGCTAGCGTTGAAAGCGCCGCACAACGGGGGCAGCGGATGCTGTTTTTCATCGCATCCGCTGGCCAATTGTGAGGTGCGGGGAGGCGGGGGCGGAGTTCCGGCCACGCATGGCCGGTCGGAAAAGACGTTCTCGACGCACCAAAAAACGTTACATGCAACGTTTTTTGGTGGTGACGCAACACGACGCAACCGTCGCTAATGCAAGTCAATGGAGAAAAAACGCATCCTGCAAGCACTGTTGCAGGATGCATTTTTTCTGCAAAACAACGCATAGCGACGTGCAGTGCACGGCGCTAGTGTGAAAGTAGCCTTAGTCACTGCCGAGAGGGTCTGCATTAGTCATACTCACCAATGGGGGAGGCACCACGAAAAGTGCCTAGGGCAGCATAAACTCTAAATACGGCCCTGCCGCTATCCAACCAACAACCTTTTCACACTGCTCTGGCTTTAATAGTGGTGTGCTGTGGTCACCTAGAAACTGGGACAGGAAGGTTGAGCTAGAAGATGTGGCTCTTTGTTGTTGCCCACTTTCACCTTGGCCAAGGCCTCATCCTCTGCATGCATCATCATCATCATCACATCCACTTCCCTGTCCCGCCCCTTGCCTTGCCCATTTTAAATGGACTAATGCACTATTTCAAATGATCAGCAGAAATATATTTATTAGTAGCAAAATAATATCTGATCAGTATTCCTGCAAATCTAGGAAAGATATATATCTTGGTACCGTGTTAGCCAGTAGATAGAAAAATGTTTAGAATTGAGTCCTCAGTGGTTGATACCTTTTAATGGCTAACTGAAAAGATGATAACAAATTGCAAGCTTTCGAGACTACACAGGTCTCTTCATCAGGCAAAGACTAACACAAATTCTGAAGAATCACATATTTATGCACAACATAGCACAGAAAAAAAAAAAAACATGGATAAGACAGGTGGCATGAAGCAGAATTACCATGAGTGATAAACAGTTATGTCCATAAATGTTGGGCCAGTTCTTAGATAAGGAATGTTTTATTGTCCTCTGATTGGGGTCTCTGTTGTGATGACCCCTCATAGTCTGAGGGGCAAGTTCCTTAGTTGATGTAAAAAGACATAAATCCATTCGACACATTCATTCCACCACTAAGACAGTCAAAGGTCGTCATCGGTTTATATTCCCAGACTCTTCCGTCTCTCTGAGTCTTGACATTACCTTTTAACACAAGTAATTTCATGTCCATAATGCTATGATTTGGGAGACAAAAATGTATTGTCACAGGTAGATCCATTCTTTTTTCTCTTATTATATGGCCGTGAGAGTTCATCCTTGTTCTAAGCTTTTGCCCTGTCTCCCCCACATACAGACCCCCAGTTGGACATTTAGTACAAATAATTAAGTACACCACATTAGAAGTGACGCAGCTGAAAGTACCTGGGATATTATAGTCCTGATGTGAATTGGGGATCTTTATCTTGTCCATGGCCATTATAAATGGACAGGTTTTACATTTTTTCTGATTGCAGGGAAAGGTACCTGCAGCTGTTGGAGAGGACAGGGAGCTTCTGACAATGATGCTTCTTAGATTTGGGGGCTGCCTAAAACACAGTAGTGGGGGGTCTGGAAAAATGAATTGTAATCGGTCATCTTTTCGTTGTAAAGGTTGTAATTTCCGTGCAGCTCCCCTTAGCACCTCCAGATTTGGATTGTAGGTAACTATTATATGTACTATTGAATAAACTATCAGCAATAGGTCCTCTACCAGAAGGAACCATCCTGGCCACCATGGATGTGGAATCTTTGTACTCCAATATCCCACACCAGGATGGATTAAATGCCTGCAAATTCTTCCTGGAAAAAACAGGGACTGATGCAAATTCTGTGGTGAAACTTATAAAATTCACCCTCACCCACAAATTACTTTGAATTTGACAAGAAGATCTATCTACAGGAGACTGGCACAGCAATGGGAAATAAAATGGCCCCACAGTATGCAAAACTTTTCATGGCCAAGCTTGAAAGCGACTTTTTGTCCTCATGTCCCATCAGGCCTCTGGCGTACTACCGCTACATTGATGACATTTTAATCATCTGGACGGAGTCTGAGCCGCAGCTAAAGAAGTTCCATGAACAGTTTAATCAATTTCATCCTACCATCAACTTGACACTCAACTACTCCTGTACTGAAATTAACTTTTTGGACACCATCATTAAGCTGCAGAACAATAAAATAGAGACTTCCCTGTATCAGAAGCCAATCGACCGTCCAACATACCTTAAATGGGACAGTTTCCATCCAAAACACATACAAAACTCCATTGTCTACAGCCAAGCCATCAGATACAATCGTATATATGTTCCAACCCATGGATAGGGATGAACACCTTGGTCGCCTCTGAAAGACCTTTTTGAATCAGGGCGACCATCCAAGAACAATTGAAAACCAGATTACAAGAGCCACCAGAATATCAAGGAATCACCTGCTACATTACAAAGCTAAAGAAGAAAATAACCGGGTACCTCTAGTAGTTACCTACAATCCAAATCTGGAGGTGCTGAGGGGAGCTGCACGGAAATTACAACCTTTACTGCAAAAAGATGCCCGATTACAATCCTTTTTTCCAGACCCCCCACTACTGTGTTTAAGGCAGCCCCCACATCTAAGAAGCATCATTGTCAAGAGCTCCTTGTCCTCTCCAACAGCTGCAGGTACTTTTCCTTGCAACCAGAAAAAATGTAAAACCTGTCCATTTATAATGACCACGGACAAGATAAAGATCCCCAACTCACATCAGGATTACAAGATCCCAGGTACTTTCAGCTGCATCACATCTAATGTGGTGTAACTAATTATTTGTATTAAATGTCCAACTGGGGGTCTGTATGTTGGGGAGACAGGGCAGAAACTGAGAGTAGGGTTGAACGACTTTCATTTTTTTAAGATCGAGTCGGGTTTTGTGAAACCCGAATTTGTCCAGAGTCGAGTCGAGTGCAGTCGGCCGATTATCGCTAAAAGTCGGGGATCGACCGAAACACGAAACCCAATGCAAGTCAATGGGGAAGCATAGTCGGCAGTGAGTGGAGGCCAGGAAAACACCTACAGTGCCCATTTTAATGCCAAAAACATCCATTCTTGTTTCTGAAGCTTGTCAATCTTAATTAACTTTATAATAATAGTTGGGCATTGGAACTTGGGGGTCATTTGGCAAAAGTTGTGGGGGGTAGGGCTGGTTCAAGGTTTTAGTGGGCCCAGGAAACATGGACTACGTCACGGCGGTGGAGCAGGGAGAGATAAGTATTTCAATGTTGCAAGTGCTGTGATCCTGAGCAAGCAGGGGGGGCCCACTCGTTTGCATTGGCACTGGCACAGGGCCCCTCAAAGTACAGCGGTGTGTTTGCACGGCAGTGCTCCTCCCACCAGCAGCGACACTTTTGCGTACTCTGAGGGGCCCTGTGCCAGTGACGTCGCCAACTAGTATGCCCCCCCACCTGATGAAGGAACCTGCACTTTCATCTGCACCTTCCTCTTTGTCCCTGTGTAAAGTGGTATAACATGCGGGAAGGGGAACCTTACTTTCAGCAGGGTCAGATTCTGGCTGTGTAGAGTGCAAGGGGAATGTAGTGGTCTAGGTCAATGTACCAGCAGACTCATCTAGCAGTGGCTGGGCAATGGGCAGGATGAGGAGGAAACAGATATAGGGCCAAAGAATAAAGTAGGCTAAATGCAGTTCAAAATTGGTAACAGGACTAAACAGGCGGCATTGCTTTGTTCAGTGGAGTAGTAAACCCAGGAGCAGCAGACACTGTTTTAAGGGCCCAACCACACTAGTAGGCCAAATGCAGTTTAATATCTGCTACTGTAGGCCAAAAGCCAGAAGGTTGAAGTTCAGCTTTATTCAGTTGAGGACAAACACCAGGGAGGGGCAGACACCGTTAGTAGGCCCTAACCACCAATTTTTTAAAAAACAGCACTTAATGAGAGCCAGAAGGTTGAAGCTCAGCTTTATTCAGTTGAGGAAAAACACCAGGGAGGGGCAGACACCGTTAGTAGGCCGTAACCAAAGTTGAAGGCCAAATGCAGTTTAATATCTGATACTATAGGCCGAAAGCCAGAAGGTTGAAGCTCAGCTTTATTCAGTTGAGGAAAAACACCAGGGAGGGGCAGACACCGTTAGTAGGCCGTAACCAAAGTTGAAGGCCAAATGCAGTTTAATATCTGATACTATAGGCCGAAAGCCAGAAGGTTGAAGCTCAGCTTTATTCAGTTGAGGAAAAACACCAGGAAGGGGCAGACACCGTTAGTAGTCCGTAACCAAAGTTTACGGCCAAATGCAGTTTAATATCTGATACTATAGGCCGAAAGCCAAAAGGTTGAAGCTCAGCTTTATTCAGTTGAGGAAAAACACCAGGGAGGGGCAGACACCGTTAGTAGGCCGTAACCAAAGTTGAAGGCCAAATGCAGTTTAATATCTGATACTATAGGCCGAAAGCCAGAAGGTTGAAGCTCAGCTTTATTCAGTTGAGGAAAAACACCAGGGAGGGGCAGACACCGTTAGTAGGCCGTAACCAAAGTTGAAGGCCAAATGCAGTTTAATATCTGATACTATAGGCCGAAAGCCAGAAGGTTGAAGCTCAGCTTTATTCAGTTGAGGAAAAACACCAGGGAGGGGCAGACACCGTTAGTAGGCCGTAACCAAAGTTGAAGGCCAAATGCAGTTTAATATCTCATACTATAGGCCGAAAGCCAGAAGGTTGAAGCTCAGCTTTATTCAGTTGAGGAAAAACACCAGGGAGGGGCAGACACCGTTAGTAGGCCGCAACCAAAGTTGAAGGCCAAATGCAGTTTATTATCTGATACTATAGGCCGAAAGCCAGAAGGTTGAAGCTCAGCTTTATTCAGTTAAGGAAAAACACCAGGGAGGGGCAGACACCGTTAGTAGGCCGTAACCAAAGTTGAAGGCCAAATGCAGTTTAATATCTGATACTATAGGCCGAAAGCCAGAAGGTTGAAGCTCAGCTTTATTCAGTTGAGGAAAAACACCAGGGAGGGGCAGACACCGTTAGTAGGCCGTAACCAAAGTTGAAGGCCAAATGCAGTTTAATATCTGATACTATAGGCCGAAAGCCAGAAGGTTGAAGCTCAGCTTTATTCAGTTGAGGAAAAACACCAGGGAGGGGCAGACACCGTTAGTAGGCCGTAACCAAAGTTGAAGGCCAAATGCAGTTTAATATCTCATACTATAGGCCGAAAGCCAGAAGGTTGAAGCTCAGCTTTATTCAGTTGAGGAAAAACACCAGGGAGGGGCAGACACCGTTAGTAGGCCGCAACCAAAGTTGAAGGCCAAATGCAGTTTATTATCTGATACTATAGGCCGAAAGCCAGAAGGTTGAAGCTCAGCTTTATTCAGTTAAGGAAAAACACCAGGGAGGGGCAGACACCGTTAGTAGGCCGTAACCAAAGTTGAAGGCCAAATGCAGTTTAATATCTGATACTATAGGCCGAAAGCCAGAAGGTTGAAGCTCAGCTTTATTCAGTTGAGGAAAAACACCAGGGAGGGGCAGACATCGTTAGTAGGCCGTAACCAAAGTTGAAGGCCAAATGCAGTTTAATATCTGATACTATAGGCCAAAAGCCAGAAGGTTGAAGCTCAGCTTTATTCAGTTGAGGAAAAACACCAGGGAGGGGCAGACACCGTTAGTAGGCCGTAACCAAAGTTGAAGGCCAAATGCAGTTTAATATCTGATACTATAGGCCGAAAGCCAGAAGGTTGAAGCTCAGCTTTATTCAGTTGAGGAAAAACACCAGGGAGGGGCTGACACCGTTAGTAGGCCCCAACCACCAATTTTTGGTTAAAAAAGCACTTAATGAGAGCCTGAAAGTTGAAGCTCAGATTTAGACAGTGGAGGACAATTTGAATTAGGGACTGCAGACAGACTTAGTAGGCTGTCCCCTGTGGACCATGCATCCACCACATTAACCCATTGCGCCGTAATGGACACGTAACCTTCTGTGGCCATGCCTACAGGTCCATGCATCTGTTGTCAGGTGCACCTTTGTACTCACAGATTGCCAGAGTGCATGGACAATGCGGTCTTTTACATGCTGGTGGATGGTTGGGATGGCTTTTCTCGCAAAAGAAGTGTCGACTGGTTAGCTTGTAGCGTGGTACAGCGTAGTCCATCATGGCTTTATTAATATTAAATAAAATATATAAATAGGCTCTATGAACTTTTAAATAGGTTCCAGGGGTACACGGGCAGCATTGGTGTGGTCAGTGGAGGAGTATTGCAAGGAGTGACCGCAGACAGGCTAACAAAGGCCTAAAATAACAAAAAATAGGCTCATGGCAGTTTTAAATCGGTTACATGGATACACAGGCAGCATTGTGGTCAGTGGAGGAGTATTGCAAGGAGGGACCGCAGACAGGCTAACGAAGGCCTAACATAACAAAAAATAGACTCATGGCAGTTTTAAATCGGTTACATGGATACACAGGCAGCATTGTGGTCAGTGGAGGAGTATTGCAAGGAGTGACCGCAGACAGGCTAACGAAGGCCTAAAATAACAAAAAATAGGCTCATGGCAGTTTTAAATCGGTTACATGGATACACAGGCAGCATTTTGGTCAGTGGAGGAGTATTGCAAGGAGTGACCGCAGACAGGCTAACGAAGGCCTAAAATAACAAAAAATAGGCTCATGGCAGTTTTAAATCGGTTACATGGATACACAGGCAGCATTGTGGTCAGTGGAGAAGTATTGCAAGGAGTGACCGCAGACAGGCTAACGAAGGCCTAAAATAACAAAAAATAGGCTCATGGCAGTTTTAAATCGGATACATGGATACACAGGCAGCATTGTGGTCAGCGGAGGAGGATTGCAAGGAGTGACCGCAGACAGGCTAACGAAGGCCTAAAATATCAAAAAATAGGCTCATGGCAGTTTTAAATCGGTTACATGGATACACAGGCAGCATTGTGGTCAGTGGAGGAGTATTGCAAGGAGTGACCGCAGACAGGCTAACGAAGGCCTAAAATATCAAAAAATAGGCTCATGGCAGTTTTAAATCGGTTACATGGATACACAGGCAGCATTGTGGTCAGCGGAGGAGGATTGCAAGGAGTGACCGCAGACAGGCTAACGAAGGCCTAAAATAACTAAAAATAGGCTCATGGCAGTTTTAAATCGGTTACATGGATACACAGGCAGCATTGTGGTCAACGGAGGAGGATTGCAAGGAGTGACCGCAGACAGGCTAACGAAGGCCTAAAATATCAAAAAATAGGCTCATGGCAGTTTTAAATCGGTTACATGGATACACAGGCAGCATTGTGGTCAGTGGAGGAGTATTGCAAGGAGGGACCGCAGACAGGCTAACGAAGGCCTAACATAACAAAAAATAGGCTCATGGCAGTTTTAAATCGGTTACATGGATACACAGGCAGCATTGTGGTCAACGGAGGAGGATTGCAAGGAGTGACCGCAGACAGGCTAACGAAGGCCTAAAATAACAAAAAATAGGCTCATGGCAGTTTTAAATCGGTTACATGGATACACAGGCAGCATTGTGGTCAGTGGAGGAGTATTGCAAGGATGGACCGCAGACAGGCTAACAAAGGCCTAACATAACAAAAAATAGGCTCATGGCAGTTTTAAATCGGTTACATGGATACACAGGCAGCATTGTGGTCAGCAGAGGAGGATTGCAAGGAGTGTCTGACACAGTTAGTACTCACAAAAAATAAATAGATGTTAATGTCTCGCAAAACAGCAAAAAAAAAAAAAAAAGGTGGCATACTTAGGTACAGGGGTGGGCTCATCTGCTGAGTTTCTGACAAAGTAATTTGGCAGTAACTTAGTATTTACTGGTGTCAATATAGGACACTGACCCAGACTACTTTAACTAGCATCATAGATGTCAACAAATTGGTATTGTCAGTGCCAGGCATTGAATGATGTCAACGCATAGACTAAACATTGGTGGAGCTGTGCGAGATAATTTTGCACGTGGTAGAGCACAGTTTGAGATGGGGGGGTGGGGGAACTCTCTTGTGGCCGGCGGTACCGTCCCAGGGCCCCTCATGTTACAACGGTGTGACTGACATTGGGTGCGCACCACCACCGCCAGAGACACTACATTGTACTATGAGGGACCCAGTGGCAGTGCCGTCGACCAAAAGCGGGCACACCCACCTCTTCAGAAAAACAGCACCCGTGGCGAGACCACGGCCCCGTGGGGGGAATTTTCCCATTGAGGGAGGTGTAAACATGTCGTATGCTGGACAAACAGCTGCTGCAAATTAAGAGATTGGAACACTCAGTAAGACCAGTCTACAAGCAAGACCTTTTTATAGGAAAGCTAGGTGTCAGCCGGGAAAGGTGGGGCAAAATAATTTGAAATCCAGGAGTGGTTCATTTTAATGAAGGTTAGATCATCCACATTTTGGGTAGCCAGACGAGTCCTTTTTTCGGTTAATATTGAACCTGCAGCACTGAATACTCTTTCTGATAGCACACTAGCTGCTGGGCAAGCAAGCTCCTGCAATGCATATTCTGCCAATTCAGGCCAGGTGTCTAATTTGGATGCCCAGTAATCAAATGGGAATGACGGTTGAGGGAGAACATCGATAAGGGATGAAAAAAAGTTAGTAACCATACTGGACAAATGTTGTCTCCTGTCACTTTGAATAGATGCTGCAGTACCTGTCCTGTCTGCGGTCATTGCGAAATCACTCCACAACCTGGTCAGAAAACCCCTCTGTCCAACGCCACTTCTGATCTGTGCACCTCTAACACCTCTGCCATGTAGCCCCCTGCAGCTTGTGTGAGAACCATTACCGGCGCTGCGTGCTGGGAATGCCTGAATCAAACGGTCTACAAGAGTAGCTTGTTTGGTTGCTAAGATTTGTTCGAGGTTCTCATGTGGCATAATATTTTGCAATTTGCCTTTATAGCGAGGGTCAAGGATGCAGGCCAACCAGTAATCGTCATCGCTCATCATTTTAATAATGCGTGGGTCCTTTTTGAGGATACATAAGGCATAATCCGTCATGTGGGCCAAAGTTCCAGTTGGCAAATCTGCTGTTGTGCTGGTTTGAGGGGCAGTTACAGGCAAATCTACGTCACTTGTCTCCCTTAAAAAAACAGAACCCGGCCTTGCAACGCCACTAATTTCTGTTGGCCCAGGAGAAGCTTCCTCATTAAAAAAGTACTCATCCCCATCATCCTCCTCGTCCTCCTCCTCCTCTTCGCCCGCTACCGCGTCCTCTACACGGCCCTGACCAGACAATGGCTGACTGTCATCAAGGCTTTCCTCTTCCTCGGCTGCAGACGCCTGCTCCTTTATGTGCGTCAAACTTTGCATCAGCAGACGCATTAGGGGGATGCTCATGCTTATTATGGCGTTGTCTGCACTAACCAGCCGTGTGCATTCCTCAAAACACTGAAGGACTTGACACAGGTCTTGTAGCTTCGACCACTGCACACCTGACAACTCCATGTCTGCCATCCAACTGCCTGCCCGTGTATGTGTATCCTCCCACAAAAACATAACAGCACGCCTCTGTTCGCAGAGTCTCTGAAGCATGTGCAGTGTGGAGTTCCACCTTTTTGCAACGTCGATGATTAGGCGATGCTGGGGAAGGTTCAAAGACCGCTGATAGTTCTGCATACGGCTGGAGTGTACGGGCGAACGGCGGATATGCGAGCAAAGTCTGCGCACTTTGAGGAGCAGGTCGGGTAACCCCGGATAACTTTTCAAGAAGCACTGCACCACCAGGTTTAAGGTGTGAGCCAGGCAAGGAATGTGTTTCAGTTGGGAAAGGGCTATGGCAGCCATGAAATTCCTTCCGTTATCACTCACTACCTTGCCTGCCTCAAGATGTACAGTGCCCAGCCATGATTGAGTTTCTTTCTGCAAGAACTCGGACAGAACTTCCACGGTGTGTCTGTTGTCGCCCAAACACTTCATTGCCAATACAGCCTGCTAACGCTTGCCACTAGCTGTCCCATAATGGCACACCTGGTGTGCAACAGTGGCAGCTGCGGATGGAGTGGATGTGCGACTGCGGTCTGTGGACGAGCTCTCGCTTCTGCAGGAGGAGGAGGAAGAGGAGGAGGGGGGGCGAGCGCCTACAGCCAACTCTTTCCTTGACCGTGGGCTAGGCAGAACTGTCCCAATATTGCTGTCCCCTGTGGACCCTGCATCCACCACATTCACCCAGTGTGCCGTGATGGACACGTAACGTCCCTGGCTATGCCTACTGGTCCATGCATCTGTTGTCAGGTGCTCCTTTGCAGTCACAGACTGCCTGAGTGCATGGACGATGCGGTCTTTAACATGCTGTTGGAGGGCTGGGATGGCTTTTCTAGAAAAGAAGTGCCGACTGGGTAGCTCGTAGCGTGGTACAGCGTAGTACATCAGCGCTTTGAAAGCTTCGCTTTCAACTAACCGGTAGGGCATCATCTCTAATGAGATTAGTCTAGCAATGTGGGCGTTCAAACCCTGTGTACGCGGATGCGCGGATGAGTACTTCCTTTTGCTAACAAGAGTCTCATGTAGGGTGAGCTGGACTGGAGAGCTGGAGATCGTGGAACTAGCGGTGGTGCCGGTGGACATGGGTGAGTGACAGAGGGTTGGAGATGTTATTCTTGCCGGTGCCCTACATGCAGTGTTTCCTACTGCAAACCTGGTGATTCCCTGACTGCTTTGGCCTGGCGACGAAAGCTGCACACATACTGCAGGTGGTGCGGGAAATGGTGGGTTTACAGTGAGGGAAGGGATGTAGCGTTGCTGACTAGCTTCATTGGCCGAGGGTGCTGCAACCTTTAGGGATGTTTGGTAGTTAGTCCAGGCTTGCAAATGCATGGTGGATAAATGTCTATGCATGCAACTTGTATTTAGACTTTTAAGATTCTGACCTCTGCTTAAGGTAGTTGAACATTTTTGACAGATGACTTTGCGCTGATCATTTGGATGTTGTTTAAAAAAATGCCAGACTGCACTCTTTCTACTATCGGATACCTTTTCAGGCATTGCAGACTGAGCTTCTTTAACCGGATGGCCACGCTGTCCTCCAACAGGTTTTGGTTTTGCCACGCATTTTTGGCCAGATACGGGCCCGGTAGATGGAACCTGTTGTGATGTTGATGCCTGCTGCGGCTACTCCTCCTCCGCTTCAGAACTACTGCCGCCTGCACCCTGTTCCCCCAATGGCTGCCAATCGGGGTCAACAACTGGGTCATCTATGACCTCCTCTTCTATGTCGTGTGCAACTTCGTCTGTGTCACCGTGTAAGCCGGTGGTATAGCGTTCATGACGGGGCACCATAGTCTCTGCTGGGTTTGATTCTGCCTCAGTACACTGCGAGGGCAATGTTCTGGTCTGAGTCAAAGGAACAGCATAGTAATCTGGCTGTGGCTGTGCATCTGTGCACTCCATGTCCGATTCAACTTCTAATGGGCATGGCCTGTTAACTGTTTCACTGTCTAACCCAGGAACGGTATGTGTAAAGAGCTCCATGGAGTAACCTGTTGTGTCGACTGATGCATCCTTCACTGTTGTTCTGGGTGAAGGACACAAGGAAGCGACTTGTTCCTGACCGGGAGCATCCACTGACGATGCACTGCTCTGACATTTGGCACTTTCCGAGGAGGAGGCGAAAGAGCTAGAGGCAGAGTCAGCTATGAAAGCCAATACTTGTTCCTCCTGCTCCAGCTTCAAAAGTGGTTTTCCTACTCCCAGAAAAGAGAGCGTTCGAGGCCTTGTGTAGCCAGACAACGAACCTGGCTCAACAACTCGAGACTTAGGTGCTGTACTGCTTTTACCACGACCACCTGATGCTCCACCACCACTACCATCATTACCAGCTGACAATGACCGCCCACGGCCATGACCTCTTCCACTAGACTTCCTCATTGTTTGCAAAACGTAACAAAAGTAATGGTATTTGTTACTGTAAAACAACTTATAAGGTGAACTCAAACTTCTGTAGGAGTTATATATACCTTTATAGGTGCCTGACACTGAAAGGAAAATCAGGCCCAATGTTACACACTAGGTTTTCTGTGCCCCAATAATTTGAGACAGATGGCACACACAGGACCAGCACTCAAGCAGAAATGCCAATCTTAATCTCCCACTATATATTTTTTTTTTTTGAAAAGGGAGAATTTGTAAAAAAAAAAAAAAAATGGCCAAGTATTACACAGTGGTTTTCGGTGGCACACAATGAGAGACAGATGCCACACACAGCAATGGCACAGAGGCAGACTTGCCAATATTAATCTCCCACTAATTATTTTTTTTTGAAAAGGGAGAATTTACCCCCCCCCCAAAAAAATGGCCAAGTTTTACACAGTGGTTTTCGGTGGCACACAATGAGAGACAGATGCCACACACAGCAATGGCACAGAGGCAGACTTGCCAATATTTATCTCCCACTAATTATTTTTTTTGAAAAGGGAGAATTTGTAAAAAAAAAAAAAAATGGCCAAGTATTACACAGTGTTTTTCGGTGGCACACAATGAGAGACAGATGCCACACACAGCAATGGCACAGAGGCAGACTTTCCAATATTTATCTCCCACTAATTATTTCTTTTTGAAAAGGGAGAATTTACCCCCCCCCAAAAAAATGGCCAAGTATTACACAGTGGTTTTCGGTGGCACACAATGAGAGACAGATGCCACACACAGCAATGGCACAGAGGCAGACTTGCCAATATTTATCTCCCACTAATTATTTTTTTTTTGAAAAGGGAGAATTTACCCCCCCCAAAAAAATGGCCAAGTATTACACAGTGGTTTTCGGTGGCACACAATGAGAGACAGATGCCACACACAGCAATGGCACAGAGGCAGACTTGCCAATATTTATCTCCCACTAATTATTTCTTTTTGAAAAGGGAGAATTTACCCCCCCCCAAAAAAATGGCCAAGTATTACACAGTGGTTTTCGGTGGCACACAATGAGAGACAGATGCCACACACAGCAATGGCACAGAGGCAGACTTGCCAATATTTATCTCCCACTAATTATTTCTTTTTGAAAAGGGAGAATTTACCCCCCCAAAAAAATGGCCAAGTATTACACAGTGGTTTTCGGTGGCACACAATGAGAGACAGATGCCACACACAGCAATGGCACAGAGGCAGACTTGCCAATATTTATCTCCCACTAATTATTTCTTTTTGAAAAGGGAGAATTTACCCCCCCCCAAAAAAAATGGCCAAGTATTACACAGTGGTTTTCGGTGGCACACAATGAGAGACAGATGCCACACACAGCAATGGCACAGAGGCAGACTTGCCAATATTTATCTCCCACTAATTATTTTTATTTGAAAAGGGAGAATTTACCCCCCCCCCAAAAAAAAATGGCCAAGTATTACACAGTGGTTTTCGGTGGCACACAATGAGAGACAGATGCCACACACAGCAATGGCACAGAGGCAGACTTGCCAATATTTATCTCCCACTAATTATTTTTTTTTGAAAAGGGAGAATTTACCCCCCCAAAAAAATGGCCAAGTATTACACAGTGGTTTTCGGTGGCACACAATGAGAGACAGATGCCACACACAGCAATGGCACAGAGGCAGACTTGCCAATATTTCTCTCCCACTAATTATTTTTTTTGAAAAGGGAGAATTTACCCCCCCCCAAAAAAATGGCCAAGTATTACACGGTGGTTTTCAGTGGCACACAATGAGAGACAGATGCCACACACAGCAATGGCACAGAGGCAGACTTGCCAATATTTCTCTCCCACTAATTATTTTTTTTGAAAAGAGAGAATTTACCCCCCCAAAAAAATGGCCAAGTATTACACAGTGGTTTTCGGTGGCACACAATGAGAGACAGATGCCACACACAGCAATGGCACAGAGGCAGACTTGCCAATATTTATCTCCCACTAATTATTTTTTTTTGAAAAGGGAGAATTTACCCCCCCCAAAAAAATGGCCAAGTATTACACAGTGGTTTTCGGTGGCACACAATGAGAGACAGATGCCACACACAGCAATGGCACAGAGGCAGACTTGCCAATATTTATCTCCCACTAATTATTTTTTTTTGAAAAGGGAGAATTTACCCCCCCAAAAAAAATGGCCAAGTATTACACAGTGGTTTTTGGTGGCACACAATGAGAGACAGATGCCACACACAGCAATGGCACAGAGGCAGACTTGCCAATATTTATCTCCCACTAATTATTTTTTTGGGAAAAGGGAGAATTTGTAAAAAAAAAAAAAAAATGGCCAAGTATTACACAGTGGTTTTCGGTGGCACACAATGAGAGACAGATGCCACACACAGCAATGGCACAGAGGCAGACTTGCCAATATTTATCTCCCTGCAGTAATGTCAGAAAAGTATGGCAGGCAGCTATAAAAAGGACTGCTGCACACAAAAGTGGGGACAAACACACAAGATAGCTGTGCAGAAAGGAAGGAAAAACAGGATTTGTGCTTTGAAAAAAGCAGTTGGTTTGCACAGCGGCGTACACACACAGCAACGCAGCTATCAGGGAGCCTTCTAGGGCAGCCCAATGAGCTACAGCGCTGAGGGAAAAAAAATGTAGCTTCCACTGTCCCTGCAAACAAAAGGTGGTGTTGGACAGTGGAAATCGCTACAGCACAAGCGGTTTGTGGCTTTATGTACCCTGCCTATCACTATCCCTGCTTCTGAAGAAGCAGCAGCAACCTCTCCCTACGCTCAGATCAGCAGCAGTAAGATGGCGGTCGGCGGGAACGCCCCTTTATAGCCCCTGTGACGCCGCAGAAAGCAAGCCAATCACTGCAATGCCCTTCTCTAAGATGGTGGGGACTGAGATCTATGTCATCACGCTGCCCACACTCTGCGTCCACCTTCATTGGCTGATAAATTGCGCTTTTAGCGTCATTGAAACGCGACTTTGGCGCGAAAGTCGCGTACCGCATGGCAGACCCCACACAGGGATCGGCTCGGTTTCATGAGACGCCGACTTTGCCAAAAGTCGGCGACTTATGAAAATGAACGATCCGTTTCGCTCAACCCTAACTGAGAGCAAGGATGAACTCTCATCGCCATACAATAAGAGAAAAAAGAATGGATATAAAGTCATATGAAAAAGTTTGGGCACCCCTATTAATCTTAAGCTTAATGTTTTATAAAAATGTTTTTTTTTGCAAGAGCTATTTCAGTTTCATATATCTAATAACTGTTGGACACAGTAATGTTTCTGCCTTGAAATGAGGTTTATTGTTTTAACAGAAAATGTGCAATCTGCATTCACACAAAATTTGACAGGTGCATAAGTATGGGCACCCTTATCATTTTCTTGTTTTAAATACTCCTACCTACTTTTTACTGACTTACTAAAGCACTTTTTTTGGTTTTGTAACCTCATTGAGCTTTGAACTTCATAGCTAGGTGTATGCAATCATGAGGAAAGCTACTTAAAGTGGCCACTTGCAAGTTGTTCTCCTGTTTGAATCTCCTCTGAAGAGTGGCATCATGGGCTCCTCAAAACAACTGTCAAATGATCTGAAAACAAAGATTATTCAACATAGTTGTTCAGGGGAAGGATACAAAATGCTGTCTCAGAGGTTTAACCTGTCAATTTCCACTGTGAGGAACATAGTAAGGAAATGGAAGAACACAGGTACAGTTCTTGTTAAGGCCAGAAGTGGCAGGCCAAGAAAAACATCAGAAAGTCGGAGAAGAAGAATGGTGAGATCAGTCGAGGACAATCCTCAGGCCACCTCCAGAGATCTGCAGCATCAACTTGCTGCAGATGGTGTCACTGTGTATCGGTCAACTATACAACGCACTTTGCACAAGGAGAAGCTGTATGGGAGAGTGATGCGAAAGAAGCCGTTTCTGCAAGCACGCCACAAACAGAGTCTGCTGAGGTATGCAAAAGCACATTTGGAGAAGCCAATTTCTTTTTGGAAGAAGGTCCTGTGGACTCATGAAACCAAGATTGAGTTGTTTGGTAATACAAAAAGGTGTTATGCATGGCCGCAAAAAAACAGTGCGTTGTACAGTTGACCGATGCACAGTGACACCATCTGCAGCAAGTTGATGCTGCAGCTCTCTGGAGATGGTCTGAGGATTGTCCTTGACTGATCTCACCATTCTTCTTCTCTGCCTTTCTGATGTTTTTCTTGGCCTGCCACTTCTGGCCTTAACAAGAACTGTACCTGTGTTCTTCCATTTCCTTACTATGTTCCTCACAGTGGAAATTGACAGGTTAAACCTCTGAGACAGCATTTTGTATCCTTCCCCTGAACAACTATGTTGAATAATCTTTGTTTTCAGATCATTTGACAGTTGTTTTGAGGAGCCCATGATGCCACTCTTCAGAGGAGATTCAAACAGGAGAACAACTTGCAAGTGGCCACTTTAAGTAGCTTTCCTCATGATTGCATACACCTAGCTATGAAGTTCAAAGCTCAATGAGGTTACAAAACAAAAAAAAGTGCTTTAGTAAGTCAGTAAAAAGTAGGTAGGAGTATTTAAAACAAGAAAATGATAAGGGTGCCCATACTTAAACACCTGTCAAATTTTATTTGAATGCAGATTGCACATTTTCTGTTAGTACAATAAACCTCATTTCAAGGCAGAAACATTACTGTGTCCAACAGTTATTAGATATATGAAACTGAAATAGCTGTTGCAAAATAAACCATTTTTATAAAACATTAAGCTTAAAATTAACCCCTTCACCCCCAAGGGTGGTTTGCACGTTAATGACCGGGCCAATTTTTACAATTCTGACCACTGTCCCTTTATGAGGTTATAACTCTGGAACGCTTCAACGGATCCCAGTAATTCTGACAATGTTTTCTCGTGACATATCGTACTTCATGATAGTGGTAAAAATTCTGTGATAGTACCTGCGTTTATTTGTGAAAAAAACAGAAATTTGGTGAAAATTTTGAAAATTTTGCAATTTTCCAACTTTGAATTTTTATGCAATTAAATCACAGAGATATGTCACACAAAATACTTAATAAGTAACATTTCCCACATGTCTACTTTACATC
The DNA here is from genome assembly GCF_051348905.1 of Ranitomeya variabilis. NCBI lineage: Eukaryota > Metazoa > Chordata > Amphibia > Anura > Dendrobatidae > Ranitomeya > Ranitomeya variabilis. The sequence goes on from NC_135232.1 coordinate 1,154,490,539, forward strand.
AGCACAATTTTGGAACCAAAATTTTTTTTTGTTAGGGAGTTATAAGGGTTAAAAGTTGACCAGCAATTTCTCATTTTTACAACACCATTTTTTTTTAGGGACCACATCTCATTTGAAGTCATTTTGAGGGGTCTATATGATAGAAAATACCCAAGTGTGACACCATTCTAAAAACTGCACCCCTCAAGGTGCTCAAAACCACATTCAAGAAGTTTATTAACCCTTCTGGTGCTTCACAGGAATTTTTGGAATGTTTAAATAAAAATGAACATTTAACTTTTTTTCACAAAAAATTTACTTCAGCTCCAATTTGTTTTATTTTACCAAGGGTAACAGGAGAAAATGGACCCCAAAAGTTGTTGTACAATTTGTCCTGAGTACGCCGATACCCCATATGTGGGGGTAAACCACTGTTTGGGCGCATGACAGAGCTCGGAAGCGAAGGAGCGCCATTTGACTTTTCAATGCAAAATTGACTGGAATTGAGATGGGACGCCATGTTGCGTTTGGGGAGCCCCTGATGTGCCTAAACATTTAAACCCCCCACAAGTGACACCATTTTGGAAAGTAGACCCCCTAAGGAACTTATCTAGAGGTGTGGTGAGCACTTTGACCCACCAAGTGCTTCACAGAAGTTTATAATGCAGAACCGTAAAAATAAAAAATCATATTTTTTCACAAAAATTATTTTTCACCCCCAATTTTTTATTTTCCCAAGGGTAAGAGAAGAAATTGGACCCCAAAAGTTGTTGTACAATTTGTCTTGAGTACGCTGATACCCCATATGTGGGGGTAAACCACTGTTTGGGCGCATGGCAGAGCTCGGAAGGGAAGTAGCACCGTTTGACTTTTCAATGCAAAATTGACAGGAATTGAGATGGGACGCCATGTTGCGTTTGGAGAGCCACTGATGTGCCTAAACATTGAAACCCCCCACAAGTGACACCATTTTGGAAAGTAGACCCCCTAAGGAACTTATCTAGATGTGTATTGAGCGCTTTGACCCACCAAGGGCTTCACAGAAGTTTATAATGCAGAGCCGTAAAAATAAAACAAAAATTTTTTCCCACAAAAATTATTTTTTTAGCCCCCAGTTTTGTATTTTCCCGAGGGTAGCAGGAGAAATTGGACCCCAAAATTTGTTGTCCAAGTTGTCCTGAGTGCGATGATACACCATATGTGGGGAGAACCACTGTTTGGGCGCATGGGAGGGCTCGGAAAGGAAGGAGCGTCATTTGGAATGCAGACTTAGATGGAATGGTCTGCAGGTGTCAAATTGCGTTTGCAGAGCCCCTAATGTACCTAAATAGTAGAACCCCCCCCCCAAGTGACATCATTTTGGAAAGTAGACCCCCTAAGGAACTTATCTAGATGTGTGGTGAGCGCTTTGACCCACCAAGGGCTTCACAGAAGTTTATAATGCAGAGCCGTAAAAATAAAACAAAAATTTTTTCCCACAAAAATTATTTTTTAGCCCCCAGTTTTGTATTTTCCCGAGGGTAACAGGAGATATTGGACCCCAAAAGTTGTTGTCCAATTTGTCCTGAGTGCGCTGATACCCCATATGTGGGGGGGAACCACCGTTTGGACGCATGGAAGGGCTCGGAAGGGAAGGAGCGCCATTTGGAATGCAGACTTAGATGGAATGGTCTGCAGGCGTCACATTGTGGTTGCAGAGCCCCTAATGTACCTAAACAGTAGAAACCCCCCACAAGTGACACCATGTTGGAAAGTAGACCCCCTAAGGAACTTATCTAGATGTGTGGTGAGCGCTTTGACCCACCAAGGGCTTCACAGAAGTTTATAATGCAGAGCCGTAAAAATAAAACAAAAATTTTTTCCCACAAAAATTATATTTCAGCCCCCAGTTTTGTATTTTTCCGAGGGTAACAGGAGAAATTGGACCCCAAAAGTTGTTGTCCAATTTGTCCTGAGTGCGCTGATACCCCATATGTGGGGGGAAACCACCGTTTGGATGCATGGGAGGGCTAGGAAGGGAAGGAGCGCCATTTGGAATGCAGACTTAGATGGAATGGTCTGCAGGCGTCACATTGCGTTTGCAGAGCCCCTAATGTACCTAAACAGTAGAAGCCCCGCACAAGTGACCCCATTTTGGAAACTAGACCCCCTAAGGAACTCATCTAGATGTGTTGTAAGAACTTTGAACCCCCAAGTGTTTCACTACAGTTTATAACGCAGAGCTGTGAAAATAAAAAATCTTTGTTTTTCCCACAAAAATTATTTTTTAGCCCACAGTTTTGTATTTTCCCAGGGGTAACAGGAGAAACTGGACCCCAAAGGTTGTTTTCCTATTTGTCCTGAGTACGCTGATACCCCTTATGTTGGGGTAAACCCCTGTTTGGGCACACGGGAGAGCTCGGAAGGGAAGGAGCACTGTTTTACTTTTTCAACGCAGAATTGGCTGGAATTGAGATCGGACGCCATGTCGCGTTTGGAGAGCCCCTGATGTGCTGAAACAGTGGAAACCCCCCAATTATAACTGAAACCCTAATCCAAACACACCCCTAACCGTAATCCCAACAGTAACCCTAACCACACCTCTAACCCTGACACACCCCTAACCCTAATCCCAACCCTATTCCCAACCATAAATGTAATCTAAACCCTAACCGTAACTTTAGCCCCAACCCTAACCCTAACTTTAGCCCCAACCCTAACTGTAGCCTTAACCCTAGCCCCAACCCTAACCCTAACCCTAGCCCTAATGGGAAAATGGAAATAAATACTTTTTTTAATTTTTCCCTAACTAAGGGGGTGATGAAGGGGCGTTTGATTTACTTTTATAGCGAGTTTTTTAGCGGATTTTTATGATTGGCAGCCCTCACACACTGAAAGACGCTTTTTATTGCAAAAAATATTTTTTGCGTTACCACATTTTGAGAGCTATAAATTTTCCATATTTTGGTCCACAGAGTCATGTGAGGTCTTGTTTTTTGCGGGACGAGTTGACGTTTTTATTGGTAACATTTTTGGGCACGTCACATTTTTTGATCGCTTTTTATTCCGATTTTTGTGAGGCAGAATGACCAAAAACCAGCTATTCATGAATTTCTTTTGGGGGAGGCGTTTATACCGTTCCGCGTTTGGTAAAATTGATAAAGCAGTTTTATTCTTCGGGTCAGTACGATTACAGCGATACCTCATTTATATAATTTTTTTATGTTTTGGCGCTTTTATACGATAAAAACTATTTTATGGAAAAAATAATTATTTTTGCATCGCTTTATTCTCAGGACTATAACTTTTTTATTTTTTTGCTGATCATGCTGTTTGGCAGCTCGTTATTTGCGGGACAAGATGACGCTTTCAGCGGTACCATGGTTATTTATATCTGTCTTTTTGATCGCGTGTTATTCCACTTTTTGTTCGGCGGTATGATAATAAAGCGTTGTTTTTTGCCTCGTTTTTTTTTTTCTTTTCTTACGGTGTTTACTGAAGGGGTTAACTAGTGGGCCAGTTTTATAGGACGGGTCGTTACGGACGCGGCGATACTAAATATGTGTACTTTTATTGTTTTTTTTATTATTTAGATAAAGAAATGTATTTATGGGAATAATATTTTTTTTTTTTTTCATTATTTTGGAATATTTTTGTTTATTTTTTTTTACACATTTGGAAAAATTTTTTTTTACTTTTGTACTTTGCCCCAGGGGGGGACAATACAGATCGGTGATCTGCCAGTTTGCATAGCACTCTGACAGATCACCGATCTGCGAGAAGTGCAGGCTGCTTCACAGTGCCTGCTCTGAGCAGGCTTCTGTGAAGCCACCTCCCTCCCTGCAGGACCCGGATCCGCGGCCATCTTGGTTCCGGGTCTGGAGCAGGCAGGGAGGGAGGTAAGACCCTCGCAGCAACGCGATCACATCACGTTGCTGCGGGGGGCTCAGGGAAGCCCGCAGGGAGCCCCCTCCCTGCACGATGCTTCCCTGCACCGCCGGCACATCGCGATCATGTTTGATCGCGGTGTGCCGGGGGCTAATGTGCCGGGAGTGGTCCGTGACTACTCCTGGCACATAGTGCTGGATGTCAGCTGCGATAGGCAGCTGACACCCGGCCGCGATCGGCCGCGCTCCCCCCGTGAGCGCCGCCGATCGCGCTGGACGTACTATCCCGTCCGTGGTCATGGGGGCCCACCCCACCTCGACGGGATAGTACGTCCGATGTCAGAAAGGGGTTAATAGGGGTGCCCAAACTTTTTCATATGACTGTACCTGTGGCAATACATTTTTGTCTCCCAAATCATAGCATTATGGACATGAAGTTACTTGTGTTGAAAGGTAACTTAAAAACTCAGAGAAACAGAAGAGTCTGGGAATATAAACTGATGACGACCTTTGACTGTCTTAGTGGTGGAATGAATGTGTCGCATGGATTTATGTCTTTTTAAATCAACTAAGTTCTAAGGGGTAGCGTTTCTCCTTATGGAGAGTGACATACCATCTCTGGCTTGTCAAGGTAAGAAGGCTTATTTGCCGTGCAATGCTCCTCTGGGAAATTAAATATTCAAATTGCCTCTTCTGAGAAAAAGAGGACTTAAACTCTATAGTGCCACCTGTTGGACGTAGCGATCCTACAAGTCACAATCAACCCTTTAACGAGTCGTGCAATATGACTTAGGATAAAAGCCAAATCAGAATCTCAATTCGCAATATCTCACCTGTGCCGCCCCTAGCCTTTATCAGTGGAGGCCTGTTGCATCCTGCCAAGTGTGCATTTGTCATCAGACAGGGTTTTGGGAAGGCCGTATCTCATGGTATGTATTTTTTCCTGAGTTTCTTTCTATGTAAGCTGTTTTTTGATATTAATGGTTGGACCAGCAATAATATGAGGACCCTTGATGTTGGGTTGCGGGCTTACTTTATTTTGGCCAAAATATTAAACCAATACCTCATATAGTGTATGTGTTTATCATATGCATACATTTTTTTTGCACTATATCATATCCTTTTTTGCAGGATGTGGTCAGGCCTCTTTATGTTGGTTAGGTTTTTCTGGGGCGTCTGTCACTGTGTGCTGCATATTTTAGTGCTGGGCAGCCCGCCTGTTAATACAAGGGGCGTTATTCATAGATTAAATACCAGACACTGTGCACCACACTTATCAGTGTGACTGGCATCCTATGTGAGTTATATCAATGTGCATTTTTTCTACTAGGCAGCCAACCCCTGCAATGTTTGGTTGGGGTGGGGGTGGCTGTTTTTATCAAGTAGTTTTCACCTGTGCCGCCCCTAACCTTTATCAGTGGAGGCCTGCAGCATCCTGCTAAGTGTGCATTTGTCATCAGACTGGGTTTTGGGAAGGCCATATTTCATGGTATGTCATCACAACAGAGACCCCAATCAGAGTACAATAAAACATTCCTTATCTAAGAACTGGACCAACATTTATGGACATAACTGTTTAACACTCATGGTAATTCTGCTTCAAGCCACCTGTCATATCCATGTTTGTTTGTTTTTTTCTGTGCTATGTTGTGCATAAATATGTGATTCTTCAGAATTTGTATTAGTCTATGCCTGATGAAGAGACCTGTGTAGTCTCGAAAGCTTGAAATTTGTTACCATCTTTTCAGTTAGCCATTAAAAGGTATCAACCACTGAGGACTCTCAATTCTAAACATTTTCCTGCAAATCTACAATTTTTTAATCCCAAACACCAGCCAGGCCTCAGCCTTACCTAACAGACTGTATTCAATTTCGGGGGTCTTTTTTGTGAAGTTAATTTATGCAAAATAGTGCTGTACATATTTACAGTAACAGACAGAAAAAAAGTGGTCCTCCGTCCTACAATTCCCAAACTTGGAACACACAGATATATGAGGGCTGTCATGGAAATACTACACTGGCAAATATGTGGCCTTTTTATATTTTTTGAAGTGAAATAGTGCTGTATAGAATAAGCGTATCAGACAGCAAAAAAAAGGGGTCCACCGACTTACAATGACCAATCTTGGAGCATGCAGATATATGCGGGCTGTCACGGAAATACCACACTGGCAAATATGCTCGCTTTCCTTGGTACAGTTCTCCGTACAGCAGTTGTTTTGGTAGTTGGTTGTCAGGCATTCTAACCACGTGTCCAGCCACCTGGCTTGGACTTTCAGCAGGAGAGTGTAAATGCTGCAGAGCCCAATTTGTTCCAGAATTGCCGTGTCCGGGACATTGTCTAATGTGGAGGAGTCTGCGGAGGCAACTCAAGTGGAAATGATTAAGCAGTTTAACATGCCGGCTGTACACTGTCCAGGTCTCGCTAGCATAGTGAGACCACTATGGTGAGGACCACATGGTGAGGACCACTGCGCAATAGACCTTCAGCTTGGTGGTAAGGCTGAGTCCCCTTTGTTCCCAGATGTTCTTACGCAGTCTCCCAAAGGCGGCACTGGCTTTGGCAATTCTGTTATTAACCTCAGCGTCTATGGTTACTTCACGGGAAAGTGTGCTGCCTAAGTAGGTGAAGTTTATTGACTGCTTTGAGGTTTTGCTCTTTTACCGTGATATGTGGCTGATTGCATAGTTTTCCTGGAACAGATTGATGCATGACTTTGGTTTTTCTACTGTTGATCTCGAGGCCAAAACTGTCGCAAGCTTGTGAAAAACAGTCCATTTCATGCTGCATCTGCTGCTCCGTGCTAGCATTAAGTGCACAGTCATCAGCAAATAATAATTCATGGATTACAGTCTCATGCACTTTCGTAACCGCCTTCAGGCATTTTGGGTTGAATAGCTTGCCATCAGTCCTGCACCTAACCTGGATTCCATCTTCACAGTTCTTAAAGGCATCACTTAACATTGCAGAGAACAGCATACTGAACAGGGTTGGAGCAAGCACACAGCCTTGTTTTACACCACTTGTTACTGGGAAAGCCTAAGATTTGTCTCCATCATTTAGAACCTTCACCATCATGCCATCATGGAACTGCCGGACGATTGAGATGAACTTGCTCGGGCAGCCGAATTTTTCCATGATCTTCCACAGGTCGTCTCTACTGACTGTGTCGAAAGCCTTGGTCAAATCAACAAAAGTTACATAAAGGTCACGGTGTAGCTCCTGGCACTTTACCATATCTACTGTTCCACAGTGGCAAAACGGCATAAAATGCAAAAACTAGGAGCACGCAGATATATGATGCCTTTTTCAGCTAATTTAATACACAAAAAGTGGCACTAGGCTAGCACACACAACTATGCTACGTATGCCTGATAAACTATAATTTGTCAACAGGCCTCAGTCTGACAGAACAGACTGCATTTTTTTTTTCTTGGGGGGGGTGAATTTTTGGAAAAACAAAATGCATGTAGGTATATAGTAAAAAAAGCTGCAGCAGCAGACAGTTATGGAGCTTTGGGAAGGATGCAGTGGGAGCAATGGACGCACATATGCAGCGCCCCAGAGTCCTGGTTGTTGCAGTATTGATGCTCTTCCACCAGGGGGGAGTGATGGTGCGTCTGATGGTACTAAAAGAGTTCACCTGACCAGTTATCACAGTCACACACTACACTTCACACTCCGGCCACCAGTGGGAGCAAAAGGTTCTATCTATTAGGCCACTCCTCACACTCGGGTAAAACTGGGGGTTAGATAGGAAGTTAGTCAGAAAGCTACCTGGGTTCAACACAGAGAAGACCTGTCAGGCAGACAGAGGGAGAAGGAGGAACATCTGAGCTGCAGACAGAGGTCCCTGTCAGGGGTGGGATCCTGACAGAGACATAGCGAGAGATGGAACGTTACGGAGCTGCGCCTGCACCTCATTGTGGCAGCATCCTAAGAAAGGACAAGAAGCGAAGTATATTGGGGAGAAGTGAGAAACGAGATCACAGCACAAGGAGATAATACCAGGAGGAGTTCTGCCTTAAGATCAGCAACATCCTTCTGTGGCACGTAGCCGGTGGCCGGAACACCGAGGGAGTAGTAGGCTCTACGCATTACTTCAAACTACGGCAGGACAGTTAATTCCAAGTTGGCTGCCCGACCTTTAACCTAATGAAGACAACGGAGGCAAATTGTGGGAGAGGGGCATCTCTAGGGTCCCTATAAAATAGCTCCAGGCCTACCCCGTCATACGGGTTGTCCTATCCATACCATCTGGGGGACGGAGAGAGAATATCAGAACATTCACAACAGTTGTGAGGACTATCCCGTGGTGCTCAGCAGGGAAGTACTACAACACACAGGCGCTAGTAGGAAGGCTACTGATTTCCACCTGCAAAGGGAACTCTGGATGTGCCTTCGGACCAGCCGGACTCAGCCAGCCCTGTTAGCAGTGCTCTGGATTGTGGACGCTGAAGTCTACAGTAAAAGGTAAAGAGACTGCAACATTCTGTCCTCGTTATTTACTGCGACCTACACCATCATCATTTACCTTACTGGGGAGCCCTGGGGACATACTTCACCTGTGGGAAGGTATACCATCTAGCTGCCATAACATCACCCCAGCGGACCCCTAAGCAGCGTCGGTCACCCTGACCGAATACTACAGGTGGCGTCATGAACACTTGACAAACTACATCCTTTAATTGGGCGCCCCTTAGCAGGGCCACGGATCGGGTCGGGCCACCGTGACATCCCCAGAACCGAAACAGAGCGACCTGGTACCAAGTACCCCACTGCCCTGTGCCTGGGAGCAATGGACGCACATACAGTGCCTGCAGGCCTTGCACTGATGTGGATATGCTGTGCCCTGCCTACCTAGTGCTGCAATATCGGGACCCACGAATTAGCTATAAAAAGGACTCTAAAAACCACGATTCTGACCCTATCTCAGCACCAGCTCTCTCTTCTCTCACTGAATCTCAAGCCAATCACTGCACGACCACAACAAAGATGGCTGCGGCTTTCATGGCCTGGCAGACAATCCCTGCACCATGATTGGGTCTCTAAAGTCCGCCAAAAATGCTGGGTGAAGACACCAGTTACTCGCTGAGTACACCGAGCATAGTGATACTCGGGCGAGTAACAAGCAGTGGCGAGCACGTTCGCTTATCACTAATAAATATCCAATCTGACAAAATATCGCAAAGATATAAATGATCAGAACACCAAAATGTTAACCAAAACAAAAAAGGGCAACCCGTGCTATACTGTGGAACCTGAAAAGCTACTAGAACAGTATGTGCTACAAAATATGTATATGATATATCCACATAAATCTGAACTGTTACATGAATAGCAGTGGGAGCAGCTATTATTAAAATGGTGGTAAATAGTGTTGAGCATTCCGATGCTGCAAGTATCGGGTATCGGCCGATACTTGCTGTATCGGAATTTCCGATACCGAGATCCGATATTTTTGTGATATCGGGTATCGGTATCGAAACAACATTAATGTAAAAATGTGTAAAAGAAAGAATTAAAATAAAAAATATCGCTATACTCACCTGTCCGACGCAGCCTGGACCTCAGCGAGGGAACCGGCAGCGTTGTTTGTTTAAATTTCGCGCTTTTACTTGGTTACGTGAAGTCCCGGCTTGTGATTGGTCAGGGCGGCCATGTTGCCGGGACGCGGACCAATCACAGCAAGCCGTGACGAAATTACGTCACGGCTTGCTGTGATTGGTCCGCGTCCCGGCAACATGGACGCCATTAACCAATCACAAGCCGTGACGTCACGGGAGGCTGGACACGCGCGTTTTTTAAAAAGTGCGCAAGTCCAGCCTCCCGTGACGTCACGGCTTGTGATTGGTTAATGGCGGCCATGTTGCCAGGACGCGGACCAATCACAGCAAGCCGTGACGTAATTTCGTCACGGCTTGCTGTGATTGGTCCGCGTCCCGGCAACATGGCCGCCCTGACCAATCACAAGCCGGGAATTCACGTAACCAAGTAAAAGCGCGAATTTTAAACAAACAACGCTGCCGGTTCCCTCGCTGAGGTCCCGGCTGCGTCGGACAGGTGAGTATAGCGATATTTTTTATTTTAATTCTTTCTTTTACACATTTATATGGTTCCCAGGGCCTGAAGGAGAGTTTCCTCTCCTTCAGACCCTGGGAACCATCAGGAATACCGTCCGATACTTGAGTCCCATTGACTTGTATTGGTATCGGGTATCGGTATCGGATTGGATCCGATACTTTGCCGGTATCGGCCGATACTTTCCGATACCGATACTTTCAAGTATCGGACGGTATCGCTCAACACTAGTGGTAAAGTAGTCTCATCAATAAATGCAGTAGAATAAGAAGGTCCCATGAATGGACTTAAGAACGACATCAACAGAAGATAATGTGAATGCATGAACAGACAACATGTCATAACTCAGAGCCTGGGGTGCTAGTTTGTGATAGAAAATCCATAGCCCAAATCCAAATAGTGATTCATAGGTATAACAAAGATAAAAGGTGAAAGAGCGCAATATACACAAAGCTTCCCTGGGATAAAGATGGGCAATGAAGGTGGTACCTGAATAAAAGTCACATTAAGAGGGCAGCGGAGACAGCACCCAAAGGGCATTGCTCTATTATGAGCATGTTTGCGCATGTCATTGCATGACTTTTTAAATGTTTTTATTGGTGTGTCTTTGTGTTTTTTCTGTACCCAATAAAGTATTGTCATTATCTTTGCAATTACCTGGGTGTTTCTCGTTCATATGGTCTGCAGTCTTCCCGTTCATGTTTCTAAAAATAGCAGCCTGCAACTGCCCAGAAAAGTCAGATCTATTAGATGGCGCAATTCTGGCACTTTGCCTGGCTCTTCCTAATTGCCCTGTAGCGGTGGCAAGTGGGGTTAATATTTGTGGGGTTGATGTCACCTTTCTATTGTCTGGTGACATCAAGCCCATGGCTTAGTAATGGAGAGGTGTCTATAAGACACCTATGCAATACTAATCATATAGTTAAGTTAAATAAAGACTAAGCTAGAATAAAGCCTTTCATTAGAAATAACACTAAACACAGTTTTCCATTTTATTAATACGCCCAATCCCAGCGAAGTCCTCGATCTCCTGTAACAAAAATAGAATAAAAAAGCAACAATATAACATACCTGCCCGTCATAAATAGTTTTCAATCTGGAAGGTGCCAAGATGTGACCATCCTGGCTGAAAATCACTGGTAAATGAGATTCTGAGAGCGCAGCATCATTCATCAGCGGTGACACCGTCCAGGTTGAAAACTATTTAGCCCCCAGACAAGGATTATGGCGTGGGACAGAACGACGGACAGGTATGGTATATTGTTTAGTTTTTATTTTATTTTTATTACAGGAGATCGAGGGCTTCGCTGGAATTAGGCGATGCAGTAAGTATGGTTTAATTAAAATTAATAAAGGAGTCTGTGTCATTTTTTTCAAATAAAGGACTTTATTCTGGCTGTGTCTTTATTTAGCATATAACTCTAGGATTCGTAATGGATAGGTGTCTTATAGACATCTCTCCATTACTAAGCCATGGGCTTGATGTCACCTAACAATACAAAGATGACATCAACCCCACAAATATTAACCCTACTTGCCACCGCTACAGCGCAAGTGGGAAGAGCCAGGCAAAGCGCCAGAAAAGGCGCATTTAATTGGTGTGCCTTTTTTGGGTAGCTGTGGGCTGCTGTTTTTAGGCTGTGGGGGACTATATCAATGGCTCCTTACCAGCCCGAGAATACCAGCCCCCAGCTGTGAGATGTAGCAAGGCTTGTTGTCGTTTTTTTAAATTATTTATTTAAATAATTAAAAATAACAGCGTGGGGACCCCTCTATTCTTGCTAACTAGCCTTGCTGACGCTGACAGCTGAGAGGTAAAGCACCCGGCTGTGAGTTTGCCTGGCTGGTTAGCAAAAAACAAGGGAACCCACGCCGTTTTTTTAAAATTATTTAAAGCGCAGGAGCAGCTAATGAAAAGTCCCATCCATTGCTTCTACTGTCACTATAATTAGTGGTAGTAGGTGTCAGATGATGGGAGCTGTAGTCCCATCAGCTGACACCAGTGACCGAAGGTAAAGTTTATACCTCCGATCACAGATAAGTGCTCCCGCTGTGTCTTGACAGAGTGGGAACCATTATTCTCTGACTGGTGGGGAGGATTTCACCGTCGATCAGAAGTGGCGTTTGCTGCGCTGTCATGCACGTTTGGGCAGCCGAGCGCGAACAGTAACACGGACTTCCTTGTGAAGTCCGTGTTCGGTGTCCACGCCCAAACAGTTCGGGTTTGCCTTTCTCTACCCAAAACCACTTCTGATTGGTTGGTTCTTCCCTGAGTGCAGCTGCAAGGCACACATAATATAAAATTCCCTTCACTGGCTGTTTTAGCTGGCTTCCTGCCAATGCATGATGAGCAGGGTTTCCTCCCAAATTTGAGTTCTTACAAGAGTTCTTGTAGTAGAAGGAAGCGTATCAGTTACTGAAATCTCACATTAGTCTATGTGGGCACAACTTCTTCAACATTTTTTATAACGTTACATAAGGCATAGTTCAATTTAAGTACAAATTCAAACCATACTTATTAATCTTAATGCTCTATGAGAATGTGAAGGGACAAATTAAGAAAGATTCTCCATTTTGTGCTTTTCGACTCCATTTTGTTGTTTTGATATAAATTTTGTTACTAGGCTAAAGTTTACCGCTGTTATGAGACCTTGATGAGACCTTGATTGTTGCAACCTGGGCAGAACATGAGACTGAGGGTGCATTGTTCTATGAGAATTTGACGTCCAGACCATTCCTGTATTCTTATAGGTTAAGAACTGTGAATGTGTTCTTATGCTGATTGGTTGAAGTATAATTTCTATGACTATGAAAAGTCATACACAATAAACGGGGCCAGAGAGATCAGCTTGATCCCCCCCAAACAGAGACACACGTCTCCGTCTGGTCATTTTCAGTTGCCGGCAACGCCTTGTAGATTAATTTGGAAATCACTGAGTTAACCATGAAGGATCACTTTAGATCCTCCCTCAACAGTTGGCGCCCAACGTGGGGCCCCAAACAGGAACGCCTCTGCCCCCCGGAGGACAACAAGACAAAGGACCCTCGGACCGGACACAGGCACTGGAAAATTGGGACTGATCATGCCCCACAACAACCACGGTAAGTTGGCAGTTATACTGTCCAGACTGACTGTTTGGTGTGGTTTTCCTGTGTTTGTTGCTGCAAAGAGGATCTGAGGTTTGTCCCCGATGGTGGGGTGATTCTTGGGTGGAATCATATAGAGGTGTAGTTCCATTGGGAGCCCAGTACTCGAACCGTACCTCATAAGAGATGGACACCCCGGATTGACCAGTGATGTAATTCTCTTTACAGTCAAAATATCCTGAATTCCTGATCACTGTTAGAATCAGGCGCGGTGAGGTGATCGAAGATTGGGTAGGATGCGTAACTCAGGAATATATAGGTATACAGTATATATTTCCAGAGGTGTCCGGAGGGAAAGTCTGAGACGCCCTCCTCCTTTCGCTGAGTACCGCAATTTTGGGTTGTCCCAGTGGGGGACAGGTAAACCTAGTGGAATAGACTATACGGCCGCTCTAGTACTATGCACGACTAAGTAAGGATATTTAGCTCTAAAGGAGAATCAGTTTCCGTGGAAGAAGAAGAAGACTTTGAATTTGTGTGATTAATCTGTTATTGTTGGCCCAAAGATGAGAAAAATATTCTCAATCATTGTTTTTTCTAAGGTGTTCTGGCACATGAATTGTGTGATGTAGTTTTTGTAGAAATTAATTAAGTCTGAGAACTGCTGTATTCCGTTTCTCTGTGAAATTTCTAAGATACTAGATGGGAGGGGTCAAACAGCTGCGCTATTGCTTTCTTCTTTCTGTGCTGAGGAATGCTGCGATTTTCTTATCTCTGTGTCCCTGGAATGGAGGGGGCACATAGCTGCGTTCTCTCTGTATTTTCTTAGTGTAGTACGTGCTGGAAGATTTGTGTTTTGTTTAAAGCACCTGCTTCAAGTTGAGTGGTTGATATATAGCAAATTGAGGATCAACAGAGGATGTGAATTCTGATTGTTTTTGCTACGTTGAAAAAGGAAAGTTGTCTATTACTATGACAAAAAACTGGATGTTTTGTGGTACTAGAAAGGACTGAGAAAGTGAATGAGATTAATGTGTCTGGAAAGCAAGTAATTAAAAATTTGGGACAGGGGGTCTCCCTGCTAGATAATATGGTCCCTCCCCAGGAAATTAAGCCTCTACTCCCGACTGTAAGCCCTATGCCCCTTAACCCCAAGGCACCAATATATCCTGGACTGCCGAGAAGTTCTATGGGCGTCTTATGGTAGTATTTAAAGATCTGGGATTCTCATTGTAACATAAAGCCCATACACACCTTTTTGTAGTAGCTTTAATGTCCGGCCTTAAATCTGAATTGAAAGAGGCAATAATGTCAGTTAGATCCGATATTAAGATTTCCACTCCGGATGATGCATTGAAAATAGTAAAGAGTTTTCAAAAGAATTTAGCCCGTTCTGCATCAGTAGGTAAATTAAAGGTTAAATCAGTGGCTGCAGTGATTCCTACTCCTATCTCACCCCTCCCCCCCCCACAGCTGCAAGGACTCAGCTCTGTTCTTTATCAGTGGCCCATGTAACAGACTTCAGCTCCTGCCCTCCCCACCTTACACAAATCCAATATCCCTTTTAACGCTTTGTATGGGAATCTCACTACCCAGCCCCGCCATGTCAATTCTCAGACCAAGAGCTTGTTTTAATTAGAGTAGATGGCAGACCGAATAAATATACTCTTACAAAACCCTGTGCGTCCTTTCCTTGAGGTTACTGTTCAGTTCCTAATCTCTCCCTCATGTCCGGTAAATTTACTGGGGGCAGATTAATTATCACAGTTCCGCTCCAGAATACAATTCAAAGATGATGGTCAGCTGGTACTTACGTTATATAACCCCTATGCAGATGAATATAATGTGGCTGATCTTTTGTTGTGTGCACAAACAGAGCAGGAAGCCATTGCTGCCACTGTTAAAAGTATCTGGCAGATCTGAATAGTCGGGTTTCGGCCTCGAAACTTCAGTTCTGCCTTGGTCAAGTGATATTTTTGGGTCACTGTCTCCTTCAGGGTGTCAGACACCTCTCAAAAGAAAGAAAAATAGCCGTCAGCTCTCTTCCTTTTCCAAAAGATGAGACTGAACTCCAGCTTTTCTTGGATTATGTTCTTATTGTCGTCAGTGGATATCGGATGCATCCCGCATAATGCAACCTCTCTACAATGCCCTGAAAGACGGTTCAAGATATGCTGATCATTTTGGCAGGTTCCACACTGGATACGGTGTAGTGCACGCAGCTGCCCTCCCTCCCTCACTGTCAGCACAAGAAGTAGAACTTCAGGCTCTGTCTACTGCATGTATTCTGGCCAAAGACAGGTGGGCTAATATTTACACGGACTCACAGTATGTATTTTGTATTGCTCATGATTTCGGAGCCCTATGGGCCAATCGAGGGTTTATTACTACCGCCGGGACTCCAGTGAAGAATGCTGAAGCTGTTAAAACCCTCATGGACTCAATCAAATTACCTACCCAGGTGGCCATTATCAAAATTAAGGCGCACGGTCCTAGGAAAAGTCCACACACTGTTGGTAACGCCTTTGTGGATATGCAAGCAAAAGCTGCTGCTTTCCTACCCGTTGAACTGAACATACCAGCTATGGTGACCACACACTCAGCATAAACAGATACAAGAAACACTGACTCTACAGGAACCTGATGATCGACGACAGATTGAGGTTTTCTGCCGGACCCCGCGAGACCACTTAATGATGTTGCAGAGAATGTCCCCAAAGGAAGAGGTGAAGCAGTGGAAGACTGATGGAGCATGTATGGACAATGGTCTCTCGAAAAAGGACCAACTTGTGTGTCTCCCTAAGCGGATGTACCCTGCTATTGCCATGTGGGCACATGGGCCCACACATCGAGGAAAAAAATGTACAAAAATTCTACTGGGCTCCAGGTATTTCTCCAGTCCTGAAAGCACACAACCGTGCATGTAATATGTGTCAGACCTGCAATCCCGGTCAACTTCAACGTGTACCCCCGAAGCACCTTGCTACGCCCGACTATCCTTTCCAAAGGCTCCAGGTGGACCACATCACGTTGCCTAAGTCTGGAAGGTATGAATATTGTCTGGTGGTTGTCGACATGTTCTCCAGTTGGCCGAAAGTATTCCCCGTTACCAACATGACTGCAAAGACTACAGTGAAGAAACTGGTGATGGAAGTCATATGCAGATATGGTGTTCCAGAAGTCGTTGAAAGTGACCAAGGCCCGGCCTTTTCTTCTAATGTGTATCAGGAGGTTCTGACAATGCTTGGATCCACTGTAGCCCTCCATACTCTGTACCATCCACAATCCAGTGGGAAAGTTGAGAGGCTGAACTGCACACTGAAGGGAAAATTGACCAAAATGATGCAGGAGACTACGGCTCCATGGCCAGAGCTCCTACCCATTGTACTGTACCATATTTGCACTACCCCTAAGGCAAAACATGGCCTGTCCCCATATGAGATATTGTTTGGTGCTAGGCCCCCAGTTGAAAATTTCTAGCCTCAGTAGTTATCAGAAGAAACTGACCGTGCTGTTCAATATGTTATTCAGCTTAGTAAAAATCTTGCTAACACCTATGTTTTAGTTTCTTCTTCCCTTCCAGATTCAGCAGAAACCGACACTTGTTACAACTTAAAGTCTGGTGGTTTTGTGGTCGTGAAAAGCCATGTCAGAAAATATGGACTAGAACCCTTGTATGACGGTCCCTACGAAGTCCTCAGTATCACTCCTATGTCAGTAAAGCTGGAAGGAAGACCGACATGGATCCACATATCGCACTGCCAGCTGGTCAAACAGACTAGTAGCAAATAAGGGGACATAATGTTTTGGTTTTTCGTATTTTCATATAATAATATTGGTAACCGCATGGAACAGCCTAAATTCCCCAACATCCTTGAATAATAAGTTTGTACAATATCATGAAAGATTACTAGTACAGATGGGTATAGCCAATAAAATTGTCAGTTCTATTTTTATTTACCCAATGATTACACAAATGTGGGATAAATTGGTTAGGGCCACAGATTATCTAGATGATCAAATTTGGGATATACTGGATGTACTTAATACTACTGTCGTTGTCCAAAACCAACTTATCATAGTCACTAATCAACACACTGTAGTACTGGATTATTTAACAGCAGCACAGGGTGGTATGTGTCAGGTTATTGGACCCGCATGCTGTCATTATATAGATCCCAATAGCACTATGAAGTTTAAGTTAAAGTTAGAGGATATTCAAAGACTCAGAGATTAATATAATAAAGACAATGACCGTAATAAGGACAGTTGGTGGGCAGACACCTTCTCCTTTTTTTTCTAATCTAGCCAATTGGTTTGAGGGACTTGGGGGTTGGATAGCTGGAATCTTGCAAAGTTTGTTACACATCGCTGCCTTTATCCTTGTCATGTATGTAATACTAAAACTTGTTATTTGGTGTATTTCTGTGTGTATTAGGAAATTCTGCACTAAGACAACTAATGATGAAACCAAAAGCGTTGCCACCTCTGCTCTTCTCTACACCGATTTCACAAAGTTATCTGATGAAGATGTTGAAGCCAAGCGCAAGGCTATCTTCAAAAGATCCCCACCACTGTTATCAATAATTGTTATTCATAAATTCTAGTATACAGGGGGATGGGTACGCCGCAACAGCTATGGCTGGTAACATGGCACCAGTCGTGTGAAGACCAGTACCCCTCGAGCTTATAGCTTGGGATAGTACCTATGATGCTGGACATTAATTAACAAAATTTATCTAGGGGGGAATGTGAAGGGACAAATTAAGAAAGATTCTCCATTTTGTGCTTTTCGACTCCATTTTGTTGTTTTGATATAAATTTTGTTAGTAGGCTAAAGTTTACAGCTGTTATGAGACCTTGATAAGACCTTGATTGTTGCAACCTGGGCAGAACATGAGACTGAGGGTGCATTGTTCTACGAGACTTTGACGTCCAGACCGTTCCTGTATTCTTATAGGTTAAGAACTGTGAACGTGTTCTTATGCTGATTGGTTGAAGTATAATTTCTATGACTATGAAAAGTCATACACAATAAATGGGGCCAGAGAGATCAGCTTGATCCCCCCCAAACAGAGACACACGTCTCCGTCTGGTCATTTTCAGTTGCCGGCAACGCCTTGTAGATTAATTTGGAAATCACTGAGTTAACCGTGAAGGATCACTTTAGATCCTCCCTCAACAAGAATACTTTATAAATCATTTTGGTAGCGAGAAGGGTTTTGTCCCTGTGTCCTACGCTGTGATCTGTGCAAAATATGAATGCTATGACTCTTTGAACCTACCACAGGTACGACAGGTTCACTGCTGATTGTGGGCAAGTTTTATGATTCTTCTGCATTCAAAGTGTCAGTAGTTGGCATTAGCTGTTTCTCACTTCCAGAATGGTTTTGTGTCTCTAGTAAAGACCGTTGTGGGAACAACATCACTGGAACTACCACTGCTTTATCGACTTGTAGCCAAGAACTGGGGAATTCACCTAGGACAGTGCAAATCTTTGTGTCAGTTTTTTCTATTAGCTGAGGATCTTCCTATCATGCTGCTGCAATGCTGGTTGGTGCAGGCTCCGCTAAATGGCAGTGGAGTGGAAGCAGGACTGCACCAAAACAGAGCAGGCCTGCAGTGCAGCAGAGAGGCTATCACCAGGTGGCAGCAGAGAAGTCAAACAAGCCGGGTTAAATCCTAGACTGTAGTACAGTACCAAAGCAATAAGCAAACTCAGGGTTAGAGACAAGCCGGGGATGAGTAACAATCAGGAGCAGATATGCCAAAGACAAGAGACAAAAGCAGGTCAGGAAACAAGCCAAGTAAAAACCAGGGAGTCAGCACACTGAAGGGAAAACGCTGAGTCAAGACGGGGATAGCGGAAAACACTGCAGGACAAATCAGAGTCTGCTACAGCAGCCCTAGACAAAAACTGTAACTGACATCACCTGCAAGAAGCCACAGTGATAAATGGCCAAACTGAACCCAGACTGAGGCAGGGAAAGATTTACTCTTGACATGACCAGACCGGGAAAAAAGGAAAACAGGACTCAAAACCAGGTCTGGATCATGACAGTACCCTCCTCTCAAGGCGGGGCCACAGGCGGACCCCTAGATTTCCCAGAATACCGTGCATGAAATGATCGAACCAATTGTTCGGCATGAACTGATAGCGCTGGGACCCAGGATCAATCCTCTGGACCGTAACCCCTCCAATGGACCAAATACTGCACAGAACTGCGGACCATGAGCAAATCCACAATCCGTTCCACCTTATACTCCATATGCCTGTCCACAGAAACCGGAGGCGAAGGGGATGGAGACCCATCAGAGGAAGGTACCAATGACTTCAGGGAAGACTTATGGAACACATTGGGTATCCAAAGCGACGGAGGTAGGCGTAAGCGAAAGGCAACTGGATTGACAACCTCAATTACCTCATAAGGACCTATGAATCTGGGACCTATCTTAGCGGAAGGAACTTTCAGCAGAATGATCTTAGTTGACAACCATACTTTATCTCCCACCAGGAATATAGGTCCTGTAGATCGTTGCTTATCCGCAAATGGTTTATGTTTGCCCTGAGCTTCCCCACTGTTCCTCTGGACCTCCTTCCATACCTCCCTCAACTACTGAATGGCTGAATCAGCCCCAGGACACCCCTAGGTTATCCTGGAAAACTCACCAAAATGGGGGTGAAAACAATAATTACAAAAGAACGGAGAGGTGCCCGTGGACTGATTAATAAGATTATTAAAGGCAAACTCAGCCACTGGTAACAAAGAATACCAATCATCCTGATGGGACGTGGCAAGAAACTGCAAAATTTGTTCAAGAGACTGATTGGTTCTCTCCGTCTGACCGTTGGTTTCGGGAAGATAGGCCGAGGAGAAGACCAAACTAATACCTAACCTTTTACAAAAAGCTCTCCAGAACTTGGACACAAATTGTACCCCCCGATCTGAAACCACACTCAAAGGCACACCATGAAATCATATGACAGGCTTAACAAACAACCTAGAAAATGTTTCCACAAGATACAAAATGCGCCTGTTTACTGTATCGATCCACCACCACCCAGACCACAGTTTTACCATTGGAAGGAAGAAGATCAGTTATAAAGTCCATGGACAAATGAGTCCAAGGTCTAACCGGAATTGGCAATGGCATCAATACCCCGGTCAGCCGGTTATGAGAGCTTTGAGCACGAGCACTGGTATCACAAGAAGACACAAACACGGCGGCATCATAAGCCATAGAGGACCACCAAAACAGCATGGCAATAGCTCTACGAGTGGTGGAGACTCCAGGATGCCCACTAAGAGAAGTATTGTGGAACTCTTGAAGCACCCTCAACCGGTATGGAACCTGAACAATGATCTTGTTGTCAGACAATGAAAGAGGAGGAAGAGTCTGAGCCTTGCAAATCTCCTACTCCAATTCTGAGGACACCACTGACACGACCACCCCATGCTGAAGAATGGAGGAAGGAGGTTCGGGAGGTGATATCAGATCAAAGATGCGAGATAAGCCATCCGCCTTGACATTCTAGGAACCAGGCCAAAAAGTGGTAGAATAATGAAAGACTTTAAAAAAAGCGGCCACCTAGCCTGTCTGGGAGTCAAACATTTGGCTGACCCAATATAAGACAGATTCTTTTGGTCTGTAATCACAGTAATTCGATGAACATCTTGCTCCAAAAAGTGCCTCCATTCTTCAAAGGCCAACTTGATAGCCAAAAGCTCCTGATTCCCAACATCATAATTCCTCTCAGAGGGAGACAATTTTTTTGAGAATAAGGTACAGGGCCTTAAGTTGGTCAAAGTGGCGGGTCCTTGGGACAACACCGCACCCACCCCCACCGCCGACGCGTCCACCTCAACGATGAACAGTTCAGATGGATCAGGATTGACCAAAAAATGGGCAGACATGAAGCTATTTTAATAAAGCAAACACCGCCACGGCCGGAGGTGCCTAGCTTTTGAGATCAACCCCCTAATGAGTCAGATCCGTGAGGGGCTTGACCACCTGTGAAAACCCCTTAATACATTTCCTATAATAGTTTGCAAACCCCAAGAAATGTTGAAGACCCTTTAAGTCTCTAGGTTGCACCCAATTCACAATGGCCCGTACATTCCCATGGTCTATACGAAACTCCTAGTCAGACAGAATAAACCCCAGAAAGGACAATTCTTGGACAAAGAATGAGCATTATTCAGGTTTTGCAAAAAGCGAGTTCTCTCGTAACCTCTGGAGAACTGCATATAGATGATTCATATGAATTTATTTGTTAGATGAAAACACAAGGATATTGTCTAAATACACCACCATTAAGTGCCCAACAAAATCAGAAAATACATGATCAATAAAATTCTGAAAAATAGCTTCCCTGAGGTCCAATTTAGAAAACCATTTGGCCCCTGACAATTGATTGTACAAATCAGGAATGAGGGGGAGGGGATAAGTATTTCTCACTGTGATCTTATTTATTTCCCGAAAATCAAGGCACAGGTGCAAGCTACATTTTATTTTATTTTTTTTACAAAAACGAATCCAGCCACCACTGGAGAGACAGAGGGACGGATGTGGCCTTTATGTAGACTTTCAAAAATATACTCCTTCATAGCAGTTCGCTTAGGGCCAGAGAGGTTTTACAGACGGGCCTTGGACAATTTAGCACTTGGAACCAGATTAATAGCCCAGTCAGTAGCGGTGTGGTGGTAAGACCTCTGCCTCCTTTTCGGAAAAAAAACATCCTGAAAATCCTTCAGGTACTTCAGAATACCTTCCAGATTAACGGATGACACAAGTACAGTAGTAGGGCAACTTTTAACACAATTAGGACCCCATTTGACAATGTTCCGAATTTCACAGTCTATCACAGGATTATGTATATGTAACCAGGGGAACCGCAGCACTAGTCCCACAGGCAGATTGTCCAGAACAAAACATAAAATACATTCCTGGTGCAAGGAACCCACTTTAAGTAGAAACTCCTGCGAGACAAATTTAATTACTTTTTTAGCCAGTGGTGTTTTGTTAATGGTAACAATATGAATAGCAGTCTCCAGCCTAACTGTCCCTAACTTATAAAGCGTCCTTCAGGTGATCCAACATCTCAGTGCAGAGTCATTCCAGGACACCTCTGTGGACCATCGATGGAACTTGGAGCAATAGCATTCAGCCGAGAGCTTACCCTGAAAGAGACTCATGATTGTGTCCTCTGCCACACTGACCCGGTTAGGCTCGTCAAAAATAAGCCCTAAGGCCTCAAAGAACCTATCCACAGACACAAGTTCAGGGGCAGAAGCAGGTAAAGAGAAAGTCCATGATTGAGGTCCCTCCTGAAGTAAGGAGATGATTATCCCACCCGCTGACTCATCTCCATGAGATCGGGGTCTATGAGAAAACAAAAGCTTGCAACTCGCCGTGAATGTACAGAACCTCTCCTTTTCCTCTGAGAAGGTATCTGGGAGCCTGAACGTAGGTTCAGAAGAGTGCAATGAGACATCAACAGTGTCGGAGTGCTTGCAGGCAGACTGGGAAGAAGATCCCTGCAAAGATTTTACTGTGTCAGAAAGCTCTCTTTGCAGGTGGTTATGAGATGTGGCCAAGGCCCTATTGTCTTGATAATGTAAAAATGTCATAATGTGAGATTACTTCTAGAAGGTACATGGCACAGACACACATGCTGCAGCTTCGACCTCCCCCATTTCTCCCCCTCTGCATTCACTCATACAACAAACAAAGTCCTATGGCGCATACTCTGTGCAACTTGATACCAATGTGTGAACAGTTTTATGGCTTAGCTGCAAACTGCTCATTCCCTCCTCCTAGCTAATACCAGCCAAAACTGGTGTGGAAGCCCTGAGTTTCTTTGTTCTATTAAAGTTATATATAGCAGCACCAATTTGGACTAGACAGATAAGAATTATTTATTGCATGTCCATCTGTAAATCTATCACCCACTGAAAGCGTGATCAGCTAAACATAACGAGTGCTAAGTGCAGATTTCTCAGTAAGCGGTTCAGGTAATTGCTCCATATTTACACTTAAAAGAATGCTCCTGAAGTGGGGAATAGAGTTGAGCGACTTTTACTTTTTTCGGATCGAGTCGGGTTTCGCAAAACCCGACTTTGTCAAAAGTAGGGTCGGGTGAAATTGGCCGATTATTGAGAAAAGTCGGTGGCTGACTGAAACACGAAACCCAATGCAAGTCAATGGGGAATCAAAGTCGGCAGTGAGTGGAGGACAGGAAAACACCTACAGTGCCCATTTTAATGCCAAAAACATCAATTCTTATTACTTAAGCTTGTCAATCTTAATTTACTTTATAATAATAGTAGTTAGGCATTAAAAACTGGGGGTCACTTGGCTAAAGTTGTGGGGTGGTAGGGCTGGCTCAAGATTTTCGTGGGCCCAGGAAACGCGGAATACATCACGGCGGTGGAGCAGGGAGAGGTAAGTATTTCAACTTTGCAAGTGCTGTGATCCTGAGCAAGCAGGGGGGCCCACTCGTTGGCACTGGCACAGGGCCCCTCATAGTACGGCGGTGTGTTTGACGGCGGGTGGCATCTCCCACTGGCAGAGACACTTTTGCGTACTATGAGGGGCCCTGTGCCAGTGACGTCGCCAACGAGTGTGCCCCCCCACCTGATGAAGGAACCTGCACGTTCATCTGCACCTTCCTCTTTGTCCCCGTGTAAGCTGGTATAGTATGCGGGAAAGGGAACCTGAAATTCTGGCTGTGTAGAGTGCAAGGGGACTGTACTGGTCTGGGTCAATGTACCAGCAGACTCATCTAGCAGTGGCTGGGCAATGGGCAGGATGAGGCGTAAACACAGATATAGGCCCAAATAATAAAGTAGGCTAAATGCAGTTCAAATGTGGTAACAGGACTAAACAGGCGGCATTGCTTTGTTCAGTGGAGGAAAACTGTAATGAGTGGCAGACACAGTTAGTAGGCCCAAATAATAAAGTGGGCTAAATGCAGTTCAAATGTGGTAACAGGACTAAACAGGCGGCATTGCTTTGTTCAGTGGAAGAAAACTGTAATGAGTGGCAGACACAGTTAGTAGGCCCAAATAATAAAGTGGGCTAAATGCAGTTCAAATGTGGTAACAGGACTAAACAGGCGACATTGCTTTGTTCAGTGGAGGGAAACTGTAATGAGTGGCAGACACAGTTAGTAGGCCCAAATAATAAAGTGGGCTAAATGTCTGCCAAAAATTGTTCATAAATAAACAGGCGACACTGCTTTGCTCAGTGTTGGAAAATTGTAATGAGTAGCAGACTAAGTTAGTAGGCCCAAATAATAAAGTGGGCTAAATGTCTGCCAAAAATTTTTTCAAAAATAAACAGGTGGCATAGCTACGTACAGGGGTGGGCTCCTTTGCTGAGTAGCAGACAGTGGTAGTTGGCGCAAAGTATTAAATGGTCTAAATGGAGCCCAGAGCCCCTGTATATTTTAACTATCTATCATTTCAACAAATTTGTATTGGCAGTGCCATTGAAGGATTTATCAGCACAGACTACACTGTGGTGGAGCAGGCAGAGGTAAGTATTGCAAGTGGTAGAGCACTGTTCGACCAGGGGGGAACACTCTCTCGTGGGCAGCGGTACTGGCACAGGGCCTCTCATATTTCAATGGTGTGTCTGACGTTGGTTGTGCACCACCACCGTCAGAGACACTTCATTCTACTATGAGGGACCCTGTGCCAGTGCTGTCGCCCAAGAGTGGGCACACCCACCTGTCCAGGCAAACGGCACTCGCACGGGTGCTTGCACTAGGTAGTGACCACGGCCCTGTGGGGGGAGTCAGCCCATTTAGGGAGGTAAAAAAATGGCCTATGGTGGACATTGAGCAGCTGCAAATGGAGGAATTGGAGCAGTCAGTAAGAGGAGGCCAAAAGCAAGACATTTTTCAGGCAAGCTACATGTCAGCAGGGGAAGGTGGGGCAAAATAATTTGAAATCCATGATTGGTTCATTTTAATGAAGGTTAGATCATCAACATTTTGGGTAGACAGACGAGTCCTTTTTTCGGTCAGTATTGAACCAGCAGCACTGAATACTCTTTCTAATAGCACACTAGCAGCTGGGCAAGCGAGCTCCTGTAATGCATATTCTGCCAATTCAGGCCAGGTGTCTATTTTAGATGCTCAGTAATCAAATGGGAATGACGTGTGAGGAAGAACATTGATAAGGGAGGAAAAATAGTTCTTAACCATACTAGACAAATGTTGTCTCCTGTCACTTTGAATTGATGTAGCAGTACCTGTCGTGTCTGCGGTCATTGCTAAATCACTCCACAACCTGGTCATAAAACCCCTCTGTTCAACACCACTTCTGATTCGTGCACCTCTAACACCTCTGCCATGTTGCCCCTGCAGCTCGTGTGAGAACTATCACCGCCGCTGTGTGCTGGGAATGCCTGAACCAAACGGTCTACAAGAGTTGTTTGTTTGGTAGCCAATATTTGCTCAAGGTTCTCATGTGGCATGACATTTAGTAATTTCTCTATATAGCGTGGATCCAGGAGGCAGGCCAACCAGTAATCGTCATCGGTCATCATTTTTATAATGCAGGGGTCCCTTTTTAGGATACGCAAGGCATACTCAGCCATGTGGGCGAATGTTCCAGGTGTCAATACACTGCTTGTGCTGGGTTGAGGAGCACTTTCTTGCAAATCAACATCACTTGTCTCCTGCAAAAACCCTGTACCTGACCTTGCAACGCCACCAGTTTCTATTGCCCCCTGAGAAGCATCCTCCTCCCATAAATATTCATCCCCATCATCCTCCTCCTCCTCCTCTTTGTCCGCCACCTCGTCCAGGAGAGTTCCCTGAGCAGACAATGGCTGACTGTCATCAAGGCTTCCCTCATCCACGGCTGCAGATGCCTGCTCCTTAATGTGCGTCAAACTTTGCATCAGCAGACGCATTAGTGGGATGCTCATGCTTATGATGGCGTTGTCTGCACTTACCAGCCATGTGCATTCCTCAAAACACTGAAGGACTTGACAGAGGTCTTGTAGCTTCGACCACTGCACACCTGACAACTCCATGTCTGCCATCCAACTGCCTGCCCGTGTATGTGTATCCTCCCACAAATACATTACAGCACGCCTCTCTTCACACAGCCTCTGAAACATGTGTAGTGTGGAGTTCCACCTTGTTGCGACATCGATTATTAGGCGGTGCTGGGGAAGCTTCAGCGATCGCTTATGGTTCTGCATACAACTGGAGTGTACGGGCGAATGGCGGATGTGCGAGCAAAGTCTTCACACCTTCAGGAGCAGGGCTGGTAACCCCGGACAACTTTTCAGGAGGCACTGCACCACCAGGTTCAAGGTGTGAGCCAGGCAATATACACTCACCGGCCACTTTATTAGGTACACCATGCTAGTAACGGGTTGGACCCCCTTTTGCCTTCAGAACTGCCTCAATTCTTCGTGGCATAGATTCAACAAGGTGCTGGAAGCATTCCTCAGAGATTTTGGTCCATATTGACATGATGGCATCACACAGTTGCCGCAGATTTGTCGGCTGCACATCCCAAAGATGCTCCATACAAGGCAGGATGGATCCATGCTTTCATGTTGTTTACGCCAAATTCTGACCCTACCATCCGAATGTCGCAGCAGAAATCGAGACTCATCAGACCAAGCAACGTTTTTCCAATCTTCTACTGTCCAATTTCGATGAGCTTGTACAAATTGTAGCCTCAGTTTCCTGTTCTTAGCTGAAAGGAGTGGTACCCGGTGTGGTCTTCTGCTGCTGTAGCCCATCTGCCTCAAAGTTCGACGCACTGTGCGTTCAGAGATGCTCTTAGGCCTACCTTGGTTGTAACGGGTGGCGATTTGAGTCACTGTTGCCTTTCTATCAGCTCGAACCAGTCTGCCCATTCTCCTCTGACCTCTGGCATCAACAAGGCATTTCCGCCCACAGAACTGCCGCTCACTGGTTTTTTTTTCTTTTTCGGACCATTCTCTGTAAACCCTAGAGATGGTTGTGCGTGAAAATCCCAGTAGATCAGCAGTTTCTGAAATACTCAGACCAGCCCTTCTGGCACCAACAACCATGCCACGTTCAAAGGCACTCAAATCACCTTTCTTCCCCATACTGATGCTCGGTTTGAACTGCAGGAGATTGTCTTGACCATGTCTACATGCCTAAATGCACTGAGTTGCCGCCATGTGATTGGCTGATTAGAAATTAAGTGTTAACAAGAAGTTGGACAGGTGTACCTAATAAAGTGGCCGGTGAGTGTATGTGTTTCAGTTTTGAAAGGGCTATGGCAGCCATAAAATTCCTTCCGTTATCACTGACTACCTTGCCTGCCTCAAGATGTACACTGCCCAGCCATGACTGAGTTTCTTGCAGCAAGTACTCGGCCAGTACTTCTGCGGTGTGTCTGTTGTCGCCCGAACACTTCATTTCCAACACAGCCTGCTGACGCTTACCACTAGCTGTTCCATAATGTGACACCTCGTGTGCAACACTGGCAGCTGCGGGTGGAGTGGTAGGGCGACTGCACTCTGTGGGTGAGCTTTCGCTTCTGGAGGAGGAGGAGGAAGAAGATGGGTGTTGAACGCCTACTGCCAACTGTTTCCTAGACCGTGGGCTATGCAGAACTGTCCCACTATGGCTGTCCCCTGTGGACCCTGCATCCACCACATTAACCCAGTGCACCGTGATGGACATGTAACGTCCCTGGCCATGCCTTCTGGTCCATGCATCTGTTGTGAGGTGCACCTTTCTACTGACCGATTGCCTGAGTGCATGAACAATGCGGCCTTTGACATGCTGGTGGAGGGCTGGGATGGCTTTTCTTGCAAAGAAGTGTCGACTGGGTAGGTCTTAGCATGGTACTGCGTAGGCCATCAGGGCTTTGAAAGCTTTGCTTTCAACCAACCGGTAGGGCATCATCTCTAACAAGATTAGTCTAGCAATGTGGACGTTCAAACCCTGTGTACGCGGATGAGAGGATGAGTACTTCCTTTTCCTAATGAGAGTCTCTTGTAGGGTGAGCTGGACTGGAGAGCTGCATATGGTGGAACTAGCGGTGGTGGCAGTGGTGGACATGGCGGATTGATTATGGTATTCTCGATGTAGGCCTACATACAGTGTTTCCTACCAATAACCTTGTGATTCCCTGACTGCTTTGGCCTTGCGACAATACCTCCACATTTGCTGCTGGTGGTGTCCTAACTGGTGGCTTGCAGGCTTGCAAGTGCATGCTGGTTAAATGTCTATGCATGCAGGTTGTATTTAAAATTTGGACATTCTTCCCTCTGCTAAAGGTCTTTGAGCATTTATTACACATAACTTTGCACTGATCATTCGGATCTTGGTTAAAAAACTCCCACACTGCACTCTTTCTACTATCGAATACCTTTTCAGGCATTGCACCCTGTGCTACTTTAACTGGATGGCCACACTGTCCTAAAAGTGTTTTTGGTTTTGTCAAACGTTTTTGGCCAGATACGGGCCTGCCAGATGAAAGCTGTTGTGATGTAGATGCCTGCTGCAGATCATCCTCCTCCGCTTCAGAGCTACTGCCAGTGGCAACCGGTTCCCCCAATGGCTGCCAATCTGGGTCAACAACTGGGTCATCTATCACCTCCTCTTCAATGTCATGTGCACCTTCCTCTCTGTCACCGTGTAAGGTGCTATAGCGTTCGGGATGGGGCAACATAGTCACATCAGGGTCACATTCTGGCTCAGTACACTGCGAGGGCAATGAAGTGATCTGAGTCAATGGAACAGCATAATAAAGTAGCTGTGGCTTTGCATCTGTGCACTCCATGTCCGATTCATCTTGTAATGGGCAGTTAACTATTTTCCTTTCTAACCCTGGCAAAGTATGTGAAAAGAGCTCCATGGAGTAAACTTTAGTGTTGCCTGCCGCATCCTTCACTTTTGCTTTGGGTGAAGGACACAAGGAAGCGACTTATTCCTGACCAGGAGCATTCACTGTTGACTTGTTGCTTTTATATTTTGAACTTTCTGAAGAGGAGGCGAAAGAGCTAGAGGCTGAGTCAGCAATGAAAGCCAAAACTTGTTCCTGCTGCTCCGGCTTTAAAAGCGGTTTTCCTACTCCCAGATAAGGGAGCCTTCGAGGCCTTGTGTAGCCAGACGATGAAGCTGTCTGAACAACTCGAGCCTTAGGTGCTATTTTGTTTTTCCCACTACCACCAGATGCTCCACCACCACCACCATCAGTACCATCTGGCAATGACCCCCCACGGCCTCTTCCACCAGACTTCTTCTTTTTTGCGAAAATGTAACCAAACTAACAACCGTTATATGGTAAAACAAGGTAGAAGGTGTATATAAACTTGTTGACAAATTAAATCTCCCTTTCTTGGGGGGGAGACTGCACCCAAACTCAGGCCCTGTGTGTTACACTACACAATGTAAGTGGCAGAACGTGGCTGGTAGATATACGACGAACAGAACTGACGCAGATCCACTTAGTGGCAATTTAAATCTCCCTTTTTTGTGTGGGAGACTGCTGCAAAAATCAGGCCCACTGTATTACACTACACAATGTAAGTGGCAGAACGTGGCTAGCAGACATACGACAAACAGAACTGATGCAGATCCACTTAGTGGCAATTTACATCTCCCTTTTTTGTGTGGGAGACTGCTGCAAAAATCAGGCCCACTGTATTACACTACACAATGTAAGTGGCAGAACGTGGCTAGCAGACATACGACAAACAGAACTGACGCAGATCCACTTAGTGGCAATTTAAATCTCCTTTTTTTGGGGGTGACACTGTACCCAAACTAAGGCCCACTGTATTACACTACACAATGAAAGTGGCAGAACGTGGCTGGCAGATATACAACAAACAGAACTGATGCAGATCCATTTAGTGGCAATTTAAATCTCCCTTTTTTGGGTGGGAGACTGCTGCAACAATCAGGCCCACTGTATTACACTACACAATGTAAGTGGCAGAAAGTGGCTGGCAGATATATGACAAACAGAACTGACGCAGATCCACTTAGTGGCAATTTAAATCTCCTTTTCTGGGGGTGACACTGCACCCAAACTCAGGCCCACTGTATTACACTACACAATGTAAGTGGCAGAATGTGGCTGGCAGATGTACGACAAACAGAACTGACACAGATCCACTTAGTGGCAATTTAAAGCTTCTTTGGGGGTGACACTGCACCCAAACTCAGGCCCACTGTATTACACTACACAATGTAAACGGCAGAAAGTGGCTGGCAGATATGCGGCAAAGAGAACTGATGCAGATCCACTTAGTGGCAATTTACATCTCCCTTTTTTTGGGGTGACACTGCAACCAATGTCCGACGCTGGTACCCAGGACCTCTCCTCAGGCCCGTAACCACGCCAGTGTACCAAGTACTGTAAAGTGCGGCGCACTACACGAGAGTCAACCACCTTGGAGACTTCAAACTCGAAATTACCATCCACCAAGACTGGAGGTGGCATAGGCGCCACGTCCACAAAACCCACCACCTTCTTTAGAAGAGACCTGTGGAACACGTTGTGTATCTTATACACCGTAGGGAGCTCCAATCGGTATGCTACTGGGTTAATGACGGCGGTGACCCTAAATGGACCAATAAACCGTGGACCTAATTTAAGGGATGGTATTTTGAGTCTTATGTTTTTTGTGGATAACCACACCCAGTCATCCACACTCAGGTCCGGACCTGGCACACGCCTACTGTCAGCCACACGTTTGTACCTAGCACCCACACTCAACAGGCGCTTTTTAACTCTCCTCCAGACTGATGACAATTGTGCTCCTAACTGGCCCTCCACCGGAACGCCGGAAGAGCCCCTCTGACTCAAAGTACAAAATTGAGGATGTAGCCTGTAAACACAAAAAAACGGAGACTCCCCAGACGACTCTTGGCGGTGATTATTGATGGCAAACTCAGCCAAAGGAAGAAAGGTAGACCACTCCTCCTGGTTATCAGAGACAAAGCAGCGTAAGTACAGTTCCAAATTTTGGTTCATACGCTCCGTCTGACCATTTGACTGAGGATTAAACGCCAAAGAATGAGACAACTTGATCCCCAGCCATGAGCAAAATGCTTTCCAAAATTTTGTCACAAACTGAGACCCCTAACAGACGATGTCAGATGGAACCCCATGGAGTCTGACCACCTCCTGCACAAATACCTGAGCCAGAGTCTTAGCGTTAGGCAACAAAGGCAAAGACACAAAGTGCGACTTTTTAGAAAACCGATCAACAATCACCAAGATGACCGTGTTCCCAGCTGATGAGGGCAAATCAGTGATGAAATCCATGGAGATTTCCGTCCACGGCTTACTAGGTACCTCAAGAGGAAGTAGTGTGCCAACAGGACGGGAGCGGGGCGTCTTAGCCCTAGCGCACATGGTACAAGCTGACACGTATGAGACCATGTCCTGTCGGATCTTGGGCCACCAAAACCGACGTGACACCAACTCCAAGGTACCTCTAACCCCTGGGTGGCCAGCCAGGACAGCATCATGATGCTCCGCCAAAACCTTTAAGCGGAGATGAAGCGGTACAAAAGATTTGTTGATGGGAAGCTCAGATGGTACCTCCTCCTGAGCCTCGGCAATCTCAGCCTCAACCTCGGTAGTGAGAGCTGAAACCACAACACCCTTTTGGAGGATGGGTACTGGATCCTCCCAAGGTTCTCCCCCCAGAAAACACCTGGACAGAGCATCCGCCTTAGTGTTTTTAGACCCCGGTCTATAAGTGACAACAAA
Organism: Ranitomeya variabilis; assembly: GCF_051348905.1. Taxonomy (NCBI): domain Eukaryota; kingdom Metazoa; phylum Chordata; class Amphibia; order Anura; family Dendrobatidae; genus Ranitomeya; species Ranitomeya variabilis. The sequence goes on from NC_135232.1 coordinate 1,154,522,293, forward strand.
CTTGAACCGCGTGAAAAACAATGCCCAGCGAGCCTGCCTGGAGGACAGACGCTTGGCTGACTCCAAATACAACAGATTCTTATGATCGGTAATAACAGTCACCTGATGTACCGACCCCTCCAAGAAGTGTCGCCATTCCTCAAATGCCAACTTAATTGCCAACAACTCCCTGTTGCCGATATCGTAGTTACGTTCGGCAGACAACAGTTTCTTGGAGAAATAGGCGCACGGACGCAAACCACTCAAAGATGAGCCTTGAGATAGTACCGCCCCCACACCAACCTCAGATGCATTGACCTCCACAACAAAGGGTTTTGATACGTCTGGCTGCACAAGAATGGGAGCTGAAACAAAACTGTTCTTAAGAAATTCAAATGCGCGCACAGCAGCCTCAGGCCAAACGGAGAAATTGGTACCCTTTTTAGTCATGTCAGTTAGTGGTTTAGCAATGATGGAAAAATCCTTGATAAATTTCCTATAGTAGTTAGAAAACCCAAGGAACCGCTGAAGTGCTTTCAGGTTATCAGGACTTTCCCAATGCAGCACCGCTTGCACCTTAGCGGCGTCCATTTTAAAACCAGAAGTGGACACAATATAACCCAAGAAAGGCAACTCTTGAACAGAAAATACACATTTCTCAAGTTTAGCATACAGCTTATTCTCTCTGAGAATTCTTTATTCTCAGCGAGGAAGTAAAGCGCAGGACCTGGTATACGAGAGATGCCGTAAAGTGGCTACCAGGTACACATAAAATTAGCCTTTTTTATGCACTAAACGCTCTCATTTTTCATATTTTCAGTGCAGTAATGCAGTTCAGTTTCTGTATTTCATGTTTGCATGTGTTAGCGCTGCAGTGTGCTGCCTTTTTTGCTTGACTGTATAGGAGTTGGTGACTCTAAGGTTCAGCACCTGTTCACACTTGATCTATGTTTGGATGTGACGGTCAGTTTTTTCAAATCTATTGTCTAGCCTTCTGACCGAGCACTCCGCCTCCTAGTCACAGGTGTCTTGATTGCAGCAGGTCCAGTACCCCTCCACAGAGAAAGAGAATGTCAGTCTCATGAGAGGTTTTCATAAGTACCCATTCACATGGAGTCGTTTATTCTCAGCGAGGAAGGAAAGTGCAGGACCTGGTATACGAGAGATGCCGTAAAGTGGCTACCAGGTACACATAAAATTGGCCTTTTTTATGTGCTAAACGCTCTCATTTTTCATATTTTCAGTGCAGTAATGCAGTTCAGTTTCTGTGTTTCATGTTTGCGTGTGTTAGCGCTGCAGTGTGCTGCCTTTTTTGCTTGACTGTATAGGAGTTGGTGACTCTAAGGTTCAGCACCTGTTCACACTTGATCTATGTTTGGATGTGACGGTCAGTTTTTTCAAATGTGTTGTCTAGCCTTCTGACCGAGCACTCCGCCTCCTAGTCACAGGTGTCTTGATTGCAGCAGGTCCAGTACCCCTCCACAGAGAAAGAGAATGTCAGTCTCATGAGAGGTTTTCATAAGTACCAATTCACATGGAGACGTTTATTCTCAGCGAGGAAGGAAAGCGCAGGACCTGGTATACGAGAGATGCCGTAAAGTGGCTACCAGGTACACATAAAATTGGCCTTTTTTATGTGCTAAACGCTCTCATTTTTCATATTTTCAGTGCAGTAATGCAGTTCAGTTTCTGTGTTTCATGATTGCATGTGTTAGCGCTGCGGGATGATCTAAATGAGCATCAAGAATATATGAGAATGTCATCTAGGTACACGATAACGAATTTCCCCAAAACATGCGAGAACACATCATTGATGAAATGTTGGAACACTGCAGGTGCGTTAGTCAACCCAAATGGCATCACCAAATTTTCAAAATGACCCTCAGGGTTATTAAAAGCCGTCTTACACTCATCACCTTGACGGACTCTTATGAGGTTGTACGCCCCCCTGAGGTCAAGCTTGGTAAACCACTTAGCACCTGCCACCTGGTTGAACAAATCTGGTATCAGTGGCATAGGGTATGGATTACGAACCGTAATCTGGTTCAACTCCCTGAAATCCAACCACGGGTGTAATCCGCCATCTTTCTTCTTCACAAAGAAGAACCCTGCTTCCACCGGCGAGGATGACGGCCTGATGTGCCCTTTGCTCAAGCTTTCAGCAATGTAATCTTTTAACGCTTGTCTCTCCGGACCGGAGATGTTAAAAATCCTTGCTTTAGGCAATTTGGCCCCTGGTTTAAACCTGATAGAACAGTCATGGGGACAGACGATGTGGCGGCAACTCTGAACACCCCTTCTCAGAGAACACATCCACAAAATCCAGAAGTGACTCTGGAACGCTTGAAGTCACCGCAGCCACACATGTGGCCAGGCAATTCTCCTGGCAGAACTCGCTCCACTGAATTATGTCCTGAGTTTTCCAGTCAATTACTGGGTTGTGCATAGACAACCAAGGAAAACCCAAAACCACCTGAGCAGGAAGATTCCTGAGCACCTTACATGTAACCCGCTCGGAATGTAGAACTCCAATGTGGAGTTTCACCTCAGCCACAAATTCAGTAATCTCCCCCTGAGAGAGAGGAGCAGCATTGATGGTGACCACGCGGATAGGATGAGACAGTTTTTCAATCCTAAAACCTGCTGTGCGCGCAAACTCCTCATCAATGAGATTTGTGGCTGAACCATTATCCACAAAAACAGTAATTGTCAGTTCACTGTCAGTGATAAAAACCTTAGCAGGGAGCATGCACTGAGAAATCACCATGGAGGATATACATAAGCTCAGATTGGTCTCCTCCACACCCTCTGAGCTTAGAAGTTTTCCGCCGATGCCTTTTTCTTAGACAGCAGAGGACAGATGTTAATAAAATGACCAGTTTTACCACAGTAAAAACAGGCTCCCTGCTTCCTGAGCTCAGGGGCTCGACGCTTCACATGTGACACCCCTGCGATTTGCATAGGCTCTGTGGGCTCACCTGCAGCAACCTCACGTGAACCTAAACCCTCTCCCATAGGTGGTGTCTCATGCTCCCCCTGAAGCAATCGGCGATCAATGCGGACAACCAGACTCATAGCGGAATCTAGAGAAGTAGGAGTCTCGTACATCACAAGGGCTTTTTTAACCCTTCCAGAAATCCCATGTATAAACTGACTCCGCAATGCTGGATCATTCCATTGTGTATCTATAGAGACCGCAGGTAAAGAAGGATGCAGGGACAAAAAGGAGCCAGAAAGCAAGTAACGTTTTTAACTTTCCTTTAACTTCCAACCCAACAAAGATAACAACAGTTTTCCACGCAGGGAACTTAAATACAAGGTCACAATTTCACAGTAAATCCTATCTACTATATGGGCGCCCTGAACTATACCCACGGAACGCGACAGCGCTTCACTAGTGACCCCCTAACTGGAATAAGTCAACAAAGTTCACTTATCAGCGCTGTTTCAGCGATGCAGTCCTGATGGTGAGGCTCCGTCAGCGACGTAGTCCTGATGGCGGGGGAAGGAGGTGTCCTCTGTCGACGAGCCCAGGTGCAAATTCGAGTCCAGAATGTCTGTAGCGGTGCTGCGTCACCCCCTGCAGGCAGACGTTGATCCGGGGTAACGGTTTCCAAGTCCAAAGAGGAGTCTTTTCGAGGAGAATTGGCGGAGTAATCCGTATCAGTGGCAGCTGTGACAAACCCAGGAGGAACCGGAGCACTTTCTGGCAAGATACTCCCGGGGAGCGCGGTGATACTGTCTCTGAGATGATCAGCACTACCCCTCTGCTTTGGGGGTCGCTGACGACGGATCCGCCGCTTTCTGGGGGCTCTGGTAATTGCCCACAACATCTGCTGCACGTTCTCCCCCTGCTTCCAATAAGTCTCTCTGCGGCCTGCACACACACGACAACTGCGCTGCAGTTCCCTCTCCTCAGAGTTTTCCCGCGCTTCTCTGCCCCTGCTTTCGCGCGCTTTCCTTTTTATCCCTCCCTCTCCCTGCGTCACTCTGTCTCCTGTCACCTCAGCCTGGCTTCTTCGCCCTTCAAATCCGTCCCCCGGAACCCCGACTCCCGGCAACAATGGTTCCACCCGTCTGTACGGCTCGACAGATCCCCGTCCCCTACATTCCCCCACCCTGTATGCTCGCCAGTCCCTGGGCGAGGCCTTCGAACTGACAGGTCGCCCACTTGACGGATTGTTCCACACTTGGGTCTGTCTAGCGTGTAAGTCAGGACTGTAGCGAGTTGGGGGTCTACCTGCAGTAGAACGTTCAGAACGTCATAGCTCGGGTCCTTGTGTAGGGGGTGTCGGGGGAATGCAGTCAACGGAGGGGCGACTAATCAGGGGTAGTGTAGTAGTCGAGATAGGGGGAGTATTTTGACGCCGTTCTTCTTCTTCATCATCCTCTCCATCCCACCAATGGTTGTTGGGGGACTCAGTCGTAGGTGGCTCTTCCCTGATTGCGGATTCCGGGGTGTCCGAGTCAACAGAGCGACACAAACGGAGCATGTTGCGATGGAGAATGCGAGTACCTGTACTTCCGGGGACCTCAGACCGCACTTCATATACAGGACCATGCGAATCTATACGGCGAAGCACCCGATAGGGTGTCTTTTTCCAACGATGGTCTAACTTGTTTTGGGGTCTTTGCTCTCGAACGAGTACTCGATCACCTGGCCGGAACTCTGGGGGTTTTGCTGTAGGGGTGCTCCGATGCTCCACTTCCCGAATTCGAGTGTGCACCATCCGGTGTAAGGTCTGCAGCCGATGTCGATGATCACGCACCCACGAAGCCATCCCTGTTCGGGGGCCTTCTTCCTCCGAAGACAGTTCCAGATCTGTCACGCCTTTCCCTGGGCGCCCAAAGACCACTTCATACGGGGTGCGTCCTGTGACTTGAACTCTATTGTTGTAGACCCACACTAGGTCAGACACATACTCCGGCCAGCGGGTTTTCTGATCTTGTTCTAGCGCACGCAACGTTTGAAGCAAAGTCCGGTTAAACCGCTCACAAGCCCCATTTCCTTGGGGGTGATATGGTGTGGTGCGTGACTTATCAATGCCATAGAGGCGATGCAGCTCATCCATGACTTTGCCCAAGAAACAGGCTCCTTGATCCGAATGTATTCGCCTCGGACAGCCGTACACTTGAATAAAGTTCTTACAGACAGCGCTTGCCGCAGACTCAGCTGCCTGATCGCGGGTAGGGGTGACTACTGCGAACTTTGAAAAATGATCCACCATAACGAGGCAGTGTTCGTAGCCTTGATGCGCTGCTCCAATGGTGATGTAGTCTATCATCAATACTTCAAATGGGGCAGACGTCATGATGCTCTGCACAGGCGCCCTTTCCTCTGGTGACTTGGTTAACTCACATTGTCGACATTGCCTACAGGCAGTTTGTACTTCCGCGAGCAGCCGAGGAAGATAGAACCGAGTTTGCAGCCACTTAAACGTCCTCTTCACCCCGAAGTGTGCCCCGGACTCATGAGCTTCTTTAGCAACTGCGGCCACCACGGGCCCTGGTAAGACCATCTGCCACGTCGGCCCGCAATCTGCCTGAGCCATGGTTAAGTGGCATAAGAGCCCTTCCTGAAGAGTTAGGCGCTCCCATTGCCGCAGAAGAAGGTTCAGGTCTGACGGGAGGGTTTGTCCAGGAGTTCTCACGGGCAATAGACCATTCGTTACCCACTGTCGCAATGGAGCTAGCTCCTGGTCTTCCTGTTGCAGCCGTATCCATTCGTCCCGACTCTGAACCAACAGTCCTGTAGCCGTTCCGTTCCCGGTCTGCTCCCGGCTCACAGCCGTCCGAGCAGCGCTCCCGATGGCGTAGGGGATTTCTTCTCCCTCCAGCTCCTCATCTCGGTTAGTTCTTGGGGTGTTCCTCCGCAGACGAGATAATGCGTCAGCATGCACATTCTCCGCTCCTTGCTTGTAGAGGATACGGTATCTGTACTTGGCCATCCGGGCTACCCAGCGCTGTTCCAGGGCACCCAATTTCGCATTTTCCAGATGTGCCAATGGGTTGTTATCCGTGCGTATCAGCACCTCAGAACCGGCCAGGTACTCAGCGAACCGCTCCGTTATAGCCCACACCATGGCCAGCAGCTCCACCTTGAAAGAACTGTAATTGTCCGGGTTCAACTCAGAGTCATGAAGAGACTGACTCGCATAGGCGATCACTCTCTCCCGCCCATCCTGAATCTGAGACAACACAGCCCCCAATCCCTGAGAGCTGCCGTCGGTGTGTAGGATGAACGGTTGCGAAAAGTCCGCATAAGCCAACACCAGTGGCTCCATGAGAGCTGTTTTCAAGTCCCGGAACGCTGCTTCTTGTGGCTCCTGCCATTGTATCTTCTTTCCCCGTTCCTTGGGGGAGCTTCCTTTCAGCAGGACTTGTAGATTGTGAGAGCGGTGAGCAAAGTTCTTCACGAAGCGCCGGTAGTACCCAGCGAGGCCCAAGAACGCCCGTACATCCTTGGCGGTCTCCGGTGTGGGCCACCCCTGGATTGCGGCAATCTTCTCCTGTGATGGCCGGACTCCTTCGGCGGACACCACATGCCCCAGGTACTCGATCTGTTCCCGGAACAAGTGACACTTCTGGGGCTTCACCTTAAGCCCGTATTTCAGTAACCGGTCTAGTACCTGCTCCAGTCGGCACAGATGTTCCTCGAATGTTGGGGCATAGATGATGATGTCATCCAGATAAATGAGAGTGGCCTCGAAGTTCAAATCCCCCAGACACCGCTCCATTAGTCGTTGGAAGGTGCCTGGAGCATTGGCCAGTCCAAACGGCATTCGATTGAACTCGAATAGTCCCATGGGCAGGATAAACGCTGTCTTAGGACGATCTGCTTCTGACATCGGGACCTGCCAGTATCCGCTGGCTAGGTCTAAGGTGGAAAAATATTTGGCCCGACCCAGCACGGAGAGAGACTCCTCAATACGGGGAAGTGGATAAGAGTCTCGGACGGTGCATGCATTTAGCTTACGGTAGTCCACACAAAACCGGAGCGTGCCGTCCTTTTTCCGCACCAGCACGATCGGGGCAGCCCACGGGCTCTGACTCTCGCGGATCACTCCTTTTTGTAGCATCTGGCCTAACAACGTCTTTACTTCCTGGTACATCTGCGGGGGAATCTGTCTGTACCGCTCCCTGATGGGCACTGTATCCCCGGTCGGAATTCCATGTTCGATGGCCGTGGTACAGCCAAAATCATCTTCATGTTGTGCGAACACTTTAGCATAATGTCCAAGGAGTCGCTGCACTTGTGAGATCTGTGATGGATCCAGGCCCGATAATTCTGTCCGCATGTGCTCCAGAATAGTTTGACCCTTTCTAAACGCTATCGGCTCAGGATCCTGCGTAGACCGGACACTGACCATCCAGGGATCAGGGGAATCCACCTTTAACTGCAAAGTATCTGGAGGAGGCATCACTTCTAAAGGTCGTAACACTTTGGCCATCTCACTTCGGACCCGTAGCACGACATCGTGTTCATCCACGTTCACGCATCGCACTGGTACGGCCCCATTTTTAACAGTAGCCAGAGATCGGGCCACCAGCAGTCCTGTGGGCAAAGGGGATGTAAAGGTGGGCTCAATCTGTACTTGTACTCCTTCTAGAGGGATGCGAGCTCGTATGGGCAGGGATATAACAGTCTGTCCTGGGGGGAACGTCACCTTTGCTGTCGGGGAAGTAATTACTCTCCCTAGTATGTCTCCCTCCTGACAGGTCTCTTGTACCCGGACTTCCCTCACTAACTGTCTGAACACGGAGCCCTGAGGTGTACTGGTCCCCCACTGATTGAGTGTCTCTTGCGTAGTCTCCCCTAACAGAAAACTGCCAAAATCTTTCAATACTTTCATCCCCAAGGTCACGGTATGTTGTGGGCTGGGATCTCCCCGTGTTAACACAACCCCCCGGCAGCCCAGGTCCTTCCCACATAAAGATATTTGCATCCAGGTGACCCCTTCCACTGGGATGGGCAGCTGATTGGCGGCCTGTAACCGAATTACGGGACCCCATTGGGGTCTGACTGTCAAAGGAAAGTGTTTTCTAAAATAAGCCTCGGGCATAGTCGTGACTTGGGACCCGGTGTCCACCAGACAACGTACAGCCCGCCCTTCAAACTCTGCCCAAACCAGGAGGCAGCTGGCAACCAAATTTCCGGGACTTTCACCACCCATCCGCGGGGACTCTGGCTCCGAGCGTCGTCCCGTTAGCTCGGAGCCCTCTAGTTTAACGCCCGACGAGACGAGGCCCTCCCTCTCCGGGGGCACTCCCGTGCGAAATGTCCGGCCTCCCCGCACCCATAGCAAACACTGGGGACCGGATAATATCCTGGACGAGCGCCACGAGCTGGACTCCCAGACCCTTGCCCCCGGGGTAACTCCCTTGGGCTTCGCGCATCCTTTTTAACTTCAGCCAGTTCGTCTCTGATTTGTTTTAGCTCCTGCCGCATCTCCTGGACCCAGGACGGCTCACCCTCTCCTGCGGCGGCGGTCTGGATAACCCGAGTCTTTCCTGTCGGGACCGTCACCCCCCTCTCTTGCTCCCGGGTGCGGGCCTCATTGCCTATGTCGGAGAAAGTCAAGCGCGGGTCGACCCGCACTCACGTAGAGCCTGTTTGGTCAACTCATCTCTCAGTCCCGTCACCAGCTGGTCGCGCAGGGTCACGTCAACATGTCCCATCCCCATACCATCTTTCCGCACGATTGCAATGTTTAGCTCTTGCAGAGCATTCATGTACTGAGTGACAGTCTCGCCCTCTTTATGTCGCCGTCTAAACAACCGGGCCCGCAGCTCTCCCACGTCGGTGGGATCCCCGTGCGTCCCCTCTAACACATTTAACACCTGGGTAAAAGTATTCCGCTCTGTGGGGGGTCTCAACATCACTGAATCCCGGGCCTCTCCGTCTAAGGCCATAATGGCCACCTCTGCTTCCAGGGCAGGGGTCATAGGATGCATTCTCAGCAGCCCCCGCATTCTTTCAGTCCAGCTCCACAACAACATGTTGCTCCCATTAAACTTGGGCAGATTATTTAACATGGCCCCCAATGAGAGAGACGCTCTCGGCCCAGCCCCATCCTCCGTATCTTCTGGCTCCCTCTTTGGATCCTGCATCCTGCCGACTACGCCAAAAAACAAAAAGGAGCCAGAAAGCAAGTAACGTTTTTAACTTTCCTTTAACTTCCAACCCAACAAAGATAACAACAGTTTTCCATGCAGGGAACTTAAATACAAGGTCACAATTTCACAGTAAATCCTATCTACTATATGGGCGCCCTGAACTATACCCACGGAACGCGACAGCGCTTCACTAGTGACCCCCTAACTGTAATAAGTCAACAAAGTTCACTTATCAGCGCTGTTTCAGCGATGCAGTCCTGATGGTGAGGCTCCGTCAGCGACGTAGTCCTGATGGCGGGGGAAGAAGGTGTCCTCTGTCGACGAGCCCAGGTGCAAATTCGAGTCCAGAATGTCTGTAGCGGTGCTGCGTCACCCCCTGCAGGCGGACGTTGATCCAGGGTACCGGTTTCCAAGTCCAAAGAGGAGTCTTTTCGAGGAGAATTGGTGGAGTAATCCGTATCAGTGGCAGCTGTGACAAACCCAGGAGGAACCGGAGCACTTTCTGGCAAGATACTCCCGGGGAGCGCGGTGATACTGTCTCTGAGATGATCAGCACTACCCCTCTGCTTTGGGGGTTGCTGACGACGGATCCGCCGATTTCTGGGGGCTCTGGTAATTGCCCACAACGTCTGCTGCACGTTCTCCCCCTGCTTCCAATAAGTCTCTCTGCGGCCTGCACACACATGACAACTGCGCTGCAGTTCCCTCTCCTCAGAGTTTTCCCGCGCTTCTCTGCCCCTGCTTTCGCGTGCTTTCCTTTTTATCCCTCCCTCTCCCTGCGTCACTCTGTCTCTTGTCACCTCAGCCTGGCTTCTTCGCCCTTCAAATCCGTCCCCCGGAACCCCGACTCCCGGCAACAATGGTTCCACCCGTCTGTACGGCTCGACAGATCCCCGTCCCCTACATATCGATCACCCAGCGATGAAATTCAGAACAGTAATCCTCTGCAACTCGCTCCCCCTGGCGAATAGTGCGTATCTTAGATTCTGCTAGAGCCATTCTGTCAGGTTCATCGTAGATTTTCCCAAGAGAGGAAAAAAAACTCTCCACAGATTCAAATGCAGTAGAATCAGATGGAAAAGAAAATGCCCATGCTTGGGGATCCCCACTTAACAATGACAACACCAGGCCCACACGCTGAGCCTCATTACCCGAGGAGATCGGGTGCATACGGAAATATAGTTTGCAAGCTTCACGAAAAGAAACAAATTTACTACGTTCCCCAGCAAATTTTTCAGGCAAAGGAAATTTAGGCTCAGCAACTCTTCCTGTCGCTCCAGCTTGCACATTAGATACTGCTAGTCCCTGTTGCTGTACTGCCCCCCTCAACTCAGTGACCTGTAGGGACAGCGCCTCCAACTGGCGGGTTATGGAAGTCATGGGATCCATGACAAACACAAAAAAAGAAACTCCCTTTTTTTTGTTGTTGTTGTTGGGCCGATTATAATGTCACGGGGAGACTAGGTGAGCAAGAGCTAATAACCCGGGCCCCTGCAATTTCCCTCAGACTAGGGAAATCCTGACTGACCCTCTACCTGGAGTTTACACTGATGGTGTGCATGTCCAGGCATCGACCCTCGCCCTGTCTCCTGTTTCAACCCTAGGCTGAAAACCTCCGCCCACCACCCAGTGAAGATGTAATTCACCAATACACACAGTTAGCACAGACAAGGATAAAGGAAAAAATACACCACGCCGCAGTCACTCACGAATACACTATAAATGTGCAGGGCAAAATAAATACAAATATAGGAAGGAGTAAATAAGACAAAGGAAAATACACCACCAGCAACGACTCTCCAGCAACCAGCTCTCCATTCCAGACCGAGATAACAACGCACAAGACAGAAGCTGTAATCGGCGACACCCAATGATCAGGAGAGCTATTTAAAGGCAATGGGCATGGCCCAGCTTCCAATCCGAGGATCAGGTAAATTAACCCCGGAACAGCTAGATAAAATCTAACTGACGCCAATTAGCAAATAGTGGTCAAAAGCGGAATTACCGCTGTCTGTCGAACGACCTGGTCTGAACAGCGTCCGACATGACACTCAGGACAAGTATGGCAGCCAGCAATAAAAAGGACTGCTGCACACAAAAGTGTGGACAAATAAACAATAGAACTGTGCAGAAAGGAGCAACAGGATTTTTGCTTTTAAAAAAGCAGTTGGTTTGCACAGTGGTGTACAAACAGCAATGCAGCTATCAGGGAGCCTTATAAGGCAGCCTAATAAGCTACAGAGCTGATGCACAAAAATCTAGCCTCCACTGTCCCTGCAAAGAAAAGGTGGTGTTGGACAGTGGAAATCGCTACAGCACAAGAGGTTTGGGGGTTAATCTTCCCTCCCTATGTCCCTTTTTCTGACGAAGCTGCAGCAACCTCTCCCTATGCTCAGATCGGCAGAAGTAAGATGGTGGTCAGGGTGCATGCTCATTTATAGCCCTTGTGACGCCACAGAAAGCAAGCCAATCACTGTCATGCCCTTCTCTAAGATGGTGGGGACCGAGACCTATGTCATCACGCTGCCCACACTCTGCATCCTCCTTCATTGGCTGAGAAATGGTGCTGAAAGCGTCATATGAAACGCGACATTGGCGCGAAGATCGCCGACAGCATGGCCGATCCCACACTGGGATCGGGTCCGGTTTCATGAAACCTGACTTTGCGGAAAGTCGGTGATTTTTCAATTTGTCCGATCCGCTTCGCTCAACCCTAGTGAAGAGTGCCCTAATAGATAGGAGCACAGCTGGAGTGTGAAGTGTGTTGTGTGGTTTGTGATACCTGGTAAAGAGATCTCCTTTATTGCCTTTAGATGTAATATCACTCCCCCTGGTGGAAGAACGACTGCAACGACCAGGACTCTAGGGCGCTGCACTCCCCCCGTTAAATCCAGTGCTCCTGGACTGGAAAAAGAAAACAACAATACATTAGTAAAAGACATGCAAAATTTGTAAAATGCTATAAAACAAGTTAATATAACTATGCTTCCCTTTATGGGAGGTGAGGACACTTGAACGTTGCAAACAAAAACATATTTACATTGTGCGCGTGACTTTAAGTCAAATAGGAAACAGTTATTAATTAGCTATGAAACACGATTACCCATACAGATATACTATTTACTAAGTGCAAGTACCCACTAAGGGTATACTAACGTAGAACCTTAAAGTGCAAATCAATATTTTATTCTTACTCTTCTTCAAGTGCAAAACAATTATTCTCTTTCACATGCAGGACTATCTATCAACCCCCACGGGCTCACTGCATTTTCCATCTTCGATTTTATTCACAAGTGCATCATATCTGACTATCTAACTTCAACTTTAATCTGGCAAAATGCAATAATTGAACATTTCCTTTAAGGGCAAACTCAAGTCTTTTCTGAGGTAGTGCAAACAATCACATCATCACCATTCAAGTTTATTTAAAGGTGATGTGATGCGAGGGACCCGTGACGAACCCCTGAACCTTGGTCTTGGGTGGGCTACAAGACGTGTAATCCTGACCCGGAATTCTACCACACCAATGGGTTTTTCTTCAGGTCTGTATAGTAAAGCAGTTATTTTACAGCAAAAGCAACAGCAGTTTCCATTATGAGGCAGTCTCTGCAAAAGCCTCCTTTGTAAAACCAGTAGGAAGCACCTTTAAGAAAGTGCAAACTATTTACAAGCAGTTCAGGAATCATTCATCATCCATGATCCTACAGTCTTTAAAGGCAATGACGAAACTTGTGCAAAACAGGTGCAGAACTTGGAATCGTCCTATAACTGAGGACCCCTTTAAGGCATAACCCTGGTCGGGTTTAAGCAGCAAAGAAACAGTTTAAGTGCAACAAACAGTCAGTTCTGGAACTTGCAGCAAGGGATTAACTTTTAACTATTTACAGTCTTGTCGGTTTTTCGAATAGCTCTGGAGGTAGCAATACTTTCCAAGGCACCAGCCGATATCGCACACTTCCTGGCTTGGGGAGGTAGGTATCTGGATCTTTGTCCGGTCCCAAGTAGACGTCATGGGTTTGCTTTTCATGTATTGTCAAGTCATTAGCTGCTATTAAAGTTTGGGTAGCCTGAGTACAGGTGTTATCTTTAGCATTGGTCACAGCAGCAGGTCTAACAGTGGTAGTCATGCACACAGTAGTGGTGGTGTTAATCTGAGGGGTTGTCGGTGGTTCAACTGCTGTGGTGGCTGGGACCATTTTTTTGGCACTAGGTGGCGCTGTTAATGGTGCACACCTCTTAACTAGTGTTGAGCGATACCGTCCGATACTTGAAAGTATCGGTATCGGAAAGTATCGGCCGATACCGGCAAAGTATCGGATCCAATCCGATACCGATACCCGATACCAATACAAGTCAATGGGACTCAAGTATCGGACGGTATCCCTGATGGTTCCCAGGGTCTGAAGGAGAGGAAACTCTCCTTCAGGCCCTGGGATCCATATTAATGTGTAAAAGAAAGAATTAAAATAAAAAATATTGCTATACTCACCTCACCGAGGGAACCGGCAGCGTTCTTTGCTTAAAATTTGCGCGTTTACTTCCTTCCGTGAAGTCCCGGCTTGTGATTGGTCGCGTGCCGCCCATGTGGCCGCGACGCGACCAATCACAGCAAGCCGTGACGTAATTTCAGGTCCTTCAGGATTTTTATAATTACGTTCTGGCTTGTGATTGGTCGCATCGCGGTCACATGGGCGACGCGACCAATCACAAGCCGTGACGTCATGGGAGGCAGGACACGCGCGCATTTTAAAATGCGCGCGTGTCCTGCCTCCCATGACGTCACGGCTTGTGATTGGTCGCGTCGCCCATGTGACCGCGACGCGACCAATCACAAGCCAGAACGTAATTATAAAAATCCTGAAGGACCTGAAATTACGTCACGGCTTGCTGTGATTGGTCGCGTCGCGGCCACATGGGCGGCACGCGACCAATCACAAGCCGGGACTTCACGGAAGGAAGTAAACGCGCAAATTTTAAGCAAAGAACGCTGCCGGTTCCCTCCGTGAGGTCCAGGCTGCGTCAGAGAGGTGAGTATAGCAATATTTTTTATTTTAATTCTTTCTTTTACACATTATTACATTAATGTTGTTTCGATACCGATACCCGATACCACAAAAGTATCGGATCTCGGTATCGGAATTCCGATACCCGCAAGTATCGGCCGATACCCGATACTTGCGGTATCGGAATGCTCAACACTACTCTTAACGTTTCGAGCGCATCAAACTTTATCTCCCCAGTGACGGGTGTAAGTCACTGGATCTCCGGGGTGTAAGCTTCGGCCCGGAAGTCCCTCTCCAAGGTGAGATTCCACTTCATCTCTATCGACTTGGACTTTTGTCACTAGCCCAGATTCCTGAATTAAACCCCTCCCTCTTTGGAGATGAAAGGTCACCACTATACCACATCTCACTGGGGAACTGTTGCCTCGCTGGGTTTTAGTGGCCGGCGTGTCACATTGGGCTTTCTGTTTATTCCTCTCCCTCCATTGCAGCACTAGACATTGTTTATATTCTTCCCAGGTGAGGACTCTGATATAGGAACCTACTTGTTTAGACCCACCTGGTCTGGTCTTTTGAGCGTCCCATTTGAAGATCACCCCCTCAGGGCTCACGTCTAGCGATATGCCCATGGATGTTGGTAGCTGGGCCAGCACCTCGTCGGTTGTGTTGGGAGTCGTCAGACCAGGAACGATGGCGGGCGGCAGGTCAGCGTCTGGGAGATGGGCAGTGGCTGGAGCGGGATCAGTTACCGGGGCGAGGTTGCTTTCCATACCTGTGCCTAATGTGGTTCCACCGATGCCTGTCTGTCCCGCTAACAAGGATACTGGAATCGGCTGCCGCATGGACTGCGGCTCTTCCAGAGCATTTCTCCTGCATAGTACCAACTTCCATTTCTCCGTCATCGCCATCTCGGTGTTCAGGGGCTGGCGGTTCGACTTCTCCACCTGTGGCTCCTGAAAGTCCAGATCCTCTGACAGCGAAGAGTCCAGGTCTTCCTCTGGTGTCTGGTGGCTCGAGATTGCTGTGGATCGGGTCGTCCTCTTTCAGGTACCCACTGGTCGCCATCTTTACTGCAGGGTCTGCAACCACACCTGCAGGC
This sequence comes from Ranitomeya variabilis, assembly GCF_051348905.1. Lineage (NCBI taxonomy): Eukaryota > Metazoa > Chordata > Amphibia > Anura > Dendrobatidae > Ranitomeya > Ranitomeya variabilis. The sequence goes on from NC_135232.1 coordinate 1,154,537,491, forward strand.
TGCTCGGCCATCTTCTGGGGGTGGAGCTCCTTGGCTCCTGGGCACATCGTACTCTCGCAGCAGCAGTCAGAGGGGGAGGTCGTCACTCTTGGCGCCACTTTGGTAGTCTCCTCCCATATTGGCACACCCTTCTTCTTCTTCTGCGCTCCTCATGGTGCTGTAATGGCGGCAGTTTTGGCGGGAATTTTGACGGTCTTTTGCAATACACAGTTCAGCAATGAAACACAGTTCAAATACAATTCTGGCACAGTTCTTAGGCGCACATGACCCGATTTTCAGGCTTAAGTAGATCCTGTTCGCGATGCCAAAATAATGGAGTGCCCCCAGTAGGGCATCGGTGTACTCGGTACCGGGTCCTTCGGTTCTCGGCGGGGATGTCATGGTGGCTGACCCGGTCCATGGCCCTAGGGAACATCCATTGTAAATGGGGGAAAGGTCTTTAAAGGGATAATGTTCGTGGCGCCACCTGTGGTATTCCGTCAGGGTGACCAACCCTGCTTAGGGGTCCATTGGGGTGATGTTATGGCAGCTAGATGGTATACCTTCCCACAGGTGAAGTGTATCCCCAGGGCTTCCCAGAGTGTAGATGGTGAATGGTGTGAAGCGCGGTGAAGAAGGAGGACACAAGGTTGCAGTCTCTTTACCTTTATTGAAGGCTTCAGTGTCCACAGTCCAGGGTACAGATCACAAGGTAGGCAGAGTCCGGCCGGTCTGAAGGCAAACACAGAGTCCCCTTGCCCAGGTGGAAATCAGTAGCCTTCCTCTATCACCTGGTTATTGTAGTCCCTCCCTGCTGAGCTTCTCGGTAAGGTCCTCACAACTATTGCAGATGTTATGTCTCTTTCTCTCTGTCCCCCTGATGGATAGGATAGGACAAACCCATATGACTGATGGCCTGAGGCTTTTTACAGGGACTCTATCACGCCTCGGCCCCCACAAGTTGCCACCGTGCCTCCTGAGTATAAGGCCGGGCAGCTAATGTGGAATTAACTGTCCTGCCAGTCTCTGAAGTAAAGTGTAGAGATCCTTACTCCCTCGGTATCCTGGCTACCGGATTCCTGCGCCTCAGACGGAGGCAGCCTTTTACAGGGCAGAACTCCTTCTGGATTCTTCTCCTTTTGCTATGACTTCGTTTCTCACCCTCTGCAATACACTTCTCTTCTAATGTCTCTTTCTTAGGATGCTGCCACAAGTGGGGCAGGCGCAGCTCCGTGGACCCTCATCCTCCTCAGACCGCAGTCTTGATCTGACTGGAACTCGCTCCAGCCAGCTTCTGCCTCTCTTTCTGTCCAGACCACCAGTTTTACCTAATTGTGAGGAGTGCCCTAATAGATAGGAGCGCAGCTCCCCCTGTCGTCCTGGAGTGTGAAGTGTGTTGTGTAATACCTGGTAAAGAGATCTCCTTTATTGCCTTCAGACGTAACATCACTCCCCCTGGTGGAAGAACGACATTACTGCAACCACCAGGACTCTGGGGCGCTGCATATACCCTCTCATATTCTTGCGCTACTCGATATGCTCCATTTTTCTGATGTGCAAGAGTGGAGTCGGTGCCAGCATGTATCTTTTGGAACCAGTCCTCTATCTGAACAAGAGAGCCATTGCCATCTGTCGCCAAGGATGGATCCAAGGGTTCTACAGCCTGAATACCGGTGTTGCCGACTGTGAATATTTTGGCTACGGTTGCATAAGGGGGCAAGTGAGTTTCCTCGTCCCCACAGTTCAGAACACATACCGGGACACTGCCCTTTTTAACATCAGCAATCCCCCTGGCTGTCATCACAGTAGGTCTGCATCTGAATGGAGTGGTTCAAGCAGATCTTGGTAGTCCCGGCCTCCAATGCCTATGGCTGCTGTGCACCAGATGAGAGACTCACTCCTGGGGGAAGCATAATGGAGTTGGGATCATTTAGCCTTACGCTACCAATCTCCCCACCGGTTATCTCCACCTGCCGTTGCTGCACGAGGGCCTTTATTTCTTTATTAAGGGCATGCTGCTCTTTCTACAGGGCCGACTCGGCTATGTCTTGCAAAATGGAAATGACCTCTCTTAAACAATTTGCACCAACAGATTCCGTAAGTGCACCAGCATTCGCAACAACTGGGCCCCAACATTTGTGTCTTTCCATTTCTACAGCTAGTTTTTAGCTTTAGTGATATTATGAGCGTGCCTGTTGTAATTTAAGGGGGAAGTGTCATTATTATTAATCGTATGAACATTAGTGTTGAGCGATACCTTCCGATATCGGAAAGTATCGGTATCGGAAAGTATCGGCCGATACCGTCAAAGTATCGGATCTAATCCGATACCGATACCCGATCCCAATGCAAGTCAATGGGACAAAAATATCGGAATTAAAATAAACCCTTTCTTTCCTTGTAGGTTAATTCTACATGAAGGAAAACAACTAAGAATAATGTAGGATGTATTGAGGGAGGTGGCGGAGACATTAAAGGCACAGAGGTTTAGCCCAATCAAATAGAAAAGCAGGATTTTTATTTTTTTTTTAAGACGTTCGGCGTTAGAAAGATTTTGACTATGTTAATTTTTTATTTATTTTGTCAGATATTGATGTTTCACTACTTCCACGCCCTTCACCTTCTTTTTTACTTCTCCCACACTTTCTTCTTCATTATCCTCATCATCAGCTTCTTTGACATCAACTAACCTTATTCATCTTCTTCTTCATCTTCTACCTATTATTTTTTTTGTTACATTGTTCATATTCTTTTTATTTAACTATTATCTTCTTCATATTCAACTTCTTCATCATATTCTTATTTGTGACAGGCATTCCCGTAGTTGTTATCTATAAAAGTTTGAAGATTACACCTTCCGTTCTGCCTGTCACAAAAGAGTTACATTTGTCCGTGTTCAGTTTGGCCTGCAGCATCAGGCTTTATCCAGGGGCACCACGAGGAGGAACAGACTCACCCCCATACACTGCTTAGTCTTCTTCTGCTTATAATTTAGATAATATCTTTTGCTCTGATATTTAGTCTTATGCTTAATGTTCTTCTGCTCTTTGTTCTGCAGCCTATTTTTCTTCTGCTTCTCGGTCTTCCAGGTCGTCGTCGTCTCCAGGGTCGTCGTCTCCGGGGTCGTCGTCATCGGGGTGGTCTTCAGGGTCATCGTCTCCAGGGTCGTCGTCATCACGGTGGTTGTCGTCTCTGGTGTCGTCGTCATCTTAGGGGTGGTCTTCCGGGTCATCGTCTTTAGTCTCTTGAACTTGGAAATGTAGCAGAAGGTACAAGAAGGCTGAGAAAATGCCGAGAAACAGCTGATGGAACTGGAACTCGGATGGCTACCTGAAGGTCCAAGAGCCAATGGAACTACCAAGGACCAGCTGACGTTACTGGAACCCGGTTACTAAGCAGGAGGTACCCGTGCCTGAAAGCACTACCAAGGACCATCTGACGTTGGTGGAACTCGGATACCCAGAGGGAGGCACCTAAGCCAAAGGCTCTGCCCGGAACCAGCTGACGGTACTGGAACCAGGATGGGGAGCAGAAGGTACAAGAGCAAAAGACACTGCCGAGAACCAGCGCAAAAGACACTGCCGAGAACCAGCTGACGGTGCTGGAACCCGGATGGGTAGCCGAAGGTCCAAGAGCCAATGGAACTACCGAGGACCAGCTGACGTTACTGGAACCCGGTTACTAAGCAGGAGGTACCCATGCCTGAAAGCACTACCAAGTACCACCTGACGTTGGTGGAACTCGGATACCCAGAAGGAGGCACCTAAGCCAAAGGCTCTGCCCGGAACCAGCTGACGGTGCTGGAACCAGGATGGGGACCTATTCAAGCTTGTCTTCCTAGAGCCCCAACTAGCAGTGTTGGAGCAAAGGGTCAGCAGGAGGAGGAGAGGGAGCAGAGTGTAGGCCGAAGCCTGCACTGGTGGCAGCTTTGGGTCTGTTGTGCCTGCCTGGCTGTTGCAGGACACGTTGCCGGCTACACAGCAGGGGAACAGCTGGCGGTGCTGAACCCCACTGACACATTGGCGAGGTGTTTGGCTCTGTGCAGCCAGCACATCTGGGCCCCAACTGGCGGTGTTAGAGCCCAGGGTCAGCAGGAGGAGGAGAGGGAGCGGAGTGTAGGCCGAAGCCTAATTGAACCAATTTCAAAGGTAACCTTAAACCCCCCCTCAGGTGTTCCAAACTAGAAGAGCCACAGCTTATGCAGCAGTAGTGCTGCACAAGTCAAAGGTTGCTCTTTTAATTTTTCTCCTTGCACACGCTGAATGAAACACGTATAACATTTAGCCCTTTATACAGTCAAACTGTGTTGGAGGCGAGAGTTCCCTTGGTAATGAGACGCAGCACAGCTGTCAAGAATCCCACCTTGGTGCTGGGCGCAGTCTCCTGAGCGTTGTTATTTGCTGTACAGGAGTCTGCGCTGTCGTGTTATCCCTTGGCCTTGCGCTGTTAGCGCTGCCCATCTTCTGACATCATTTCATGTCTGCCATTGCGGTTTGCGATGACCATGAATCCGAGCCCCGCAGTGTCTTTACATAGTTAAAACACTGCGGGGCTGGGATTCATGGCCTGGCGCAGTACATATGTTCGCCTCTCACACTCGGGTCCTTACACCCGCTTCAGACTGTGCGGCGTCAGCTGATCCCTTATCGCATGCCACGGCCATGAAGCCGCACAGTCTGAAGAAGGCAGAAGGAGATGAGGGACAGGCGAACTTATGCACTGCACTGCTCATGCCCATCAATCACACCCTCGCAGTCCAAATAAATAAGACACCGAGGGGCGTTGTGTGGGTCAGGGCGGCCGCAGAGGCGCAGGCAGCCAAACAATGATGCCAGAAGACGGGCAGCGCTACCAAGGGGGTTGCAGCGTGTCATTACAAAGGAAAGTCACACCTCTGGGACGGTTAAATGGTCACACAGAGGACACATTTTAGACGTGTTGTTCAGTTCCACATGTGCGAGGAGAATAAGTTTATGAGCCACCTTGCACACATGCAGCATTACTGCTGTACAAGGTGGCTGGAAAACATACAAACGCCTGGGGGAGGGGGGACAGGTTCCCTTCAATATCAGTTCTTGTGTCTGCGTGGCTGTTGCAGGACACGTTGCCGGCTACACAGCAGGGGAACAGCTGGCGGTGCTGAACCCCACTGACACATTGGCTGGTGTTTTTCTCTGTGCAGCTAGCACATCTGGGCCCCAACTGGCGGTGTTAGAGCCCAGGGTCAGCAGGAGGAGGAGAGGGAGCGGAGTGTAGGCCGAAGCCTAATTGAACCAATTTCAAAGGTAACCTTAAACCCTCCCTCAGGTGTTCCAAACTAGAAGAGCCACAGCTTATGCAGCAGTAGTGCTGCACAAGTCAAAGGTTGCTCTTTTAATTTTTCTCCTTGCACACGCTGAAAGGAACACGTATAACATTTAGGCCCTTACACAGTCAAACTGATTTTGAGGCGTGAGTTCCCTTCGTAAAGAGACGCAGTACAGCTGGCAAAAATGCCACCTTGGTGCTTGGCGCGGCCTCCTGAGCATCGTTATTTGTTGCACAGGAGTCTGCGCTGTCGTGTTATCCCTTGGCCTTGCGCTGTTAGCGCTGCCCATCCTCTGACATCATGTAATGTCGGCCGTTGCGGTTTGCGATGACCATGAATCCCAGCCCCGCAGTGTCTTAACATTGTTAAAACACTGCGGGGCTGGGATTCATGGCCTGGCGCAGTACATAGGTTTGCCTCTCACACTCGGGTCCTTACACCCGCTTCAGACTATGCGGCGTCAGCTGATCCCTTATCGCATGCCACGGCCATGAAGACGCACAGTCCGAAGAAGGCGGAAGGAGATGAGGGACAGGCGAAGAAATGCACCATTCATGCCCATCAATCACACCCTCGCAGTCCAAATAAATAAGACACCTAGGGGCGTTGTGTGGGGCAAGGTGCCGCAGAGGCGCAGGCAGCCAAACAATGATGCCAGAAGACGGGCAGCGCTACCAAGGAGCTTGTTGCGTGTCAATACAAAGGAAAATCACACCTGAGGGACGTTTTAATGGTCGCAGAGGACTCATTTTAGACGTGTTCAGTTCAACATGGGCAAGGAGAATAAGTTTCTGAGCCACCTTGCACACATGCAGCATTACTGTCGTACAAGGTGGCTGTAAAACGTAGAAACACCTGGGGGAGGGGGGACAGGTTTCCTTCAATTTCAGTTCTTGTGTCTGCGTGGCTGTTGCAGGACACGTTGCTGGCTGCACAGCAGGGGAACAGCTGGCGGTGCTGAACCCCACTGACACATTGGCTGGTGTTTTTCTCTGTGCAGCTAGCACATCTGGGCCCCAACTGGTGGTGTTAGAGCCCAGGGTCAGCAGGAGGAGGAGAGGGAGCAGAGTGTAGGCCGAAGCCTGCACTGGCGGCAGCTTTGGGTCTGTTGTGCCTGCGTGGCTGTTGCAGGACACGTTGCCGGCTGCACAGCAGGGGAACAGCTGGCGTTGCTGAACCCCACTGACACTTTGGCTGGTGTTTTTCTCTGTGCAGCTAGCACATCTGGGCCCCAACTGGTGGTGTTAGAACCCAGGGTCAGCAGGAGGAGGAGAGGGAGCGGAGTGTAGGCCGAAGCCTAATTGAACCAATTTCAAAGGTAACCTTAAACCCCCCCTCAGGTGTTCCAAACTAGAAGAGCCACAGCTTATGCAGCAGTAGTGCTGCACAAGTCAAAGGTTGCTCTTTTAACCCTCCATCACATACAACTGATCTGACAGGCGCTTCTCTTTTACTTTCATTTCTCCTTCCTCACCAGATTGTGAGGAAAGCCCCTCCCTCCAGGTAGTCTCCTGTCTCTTGAAGGTCTGTGAAACCTGTTATCACAGTTGGATTTCAGAGTTTCAGGGGAGAGGATATAGCTGCACAGATCTCTCAGGCTCATTGTATGTGAATACGTCACATTCAGTAAGGTTGGTATTTTATGTTTTTATTCATCACAATAGTTTATTTAGCTTGTTTTATGAATGTATAGCACAAAATGTGAGGATATTTCATAGAAATAAGGGAGATTTTATAAAAGAAAGTGTGCTGCTCAGGCATATACAGTAGTTCCCTAACATATTCCTTCTCTTGCTTCAGATTATCTGCTGAAATGGAGAGGAAAATGTACAATTTATCCAAACAACTTGATGTTGAGGAAGTAACAAACATGCTGTTAGATGATAGAGACCTCACACTGAATGAGGATTTAGGAGAGGAAAGTGAGATTGACTCTCATGATGAGGTGGAAGAATGTGTCCTGGATTCTGAAACAGAGCAAGATGGTGACAGTGGTGAGGATGAAGAAGTTGGATCATATTATATTGGAAAATATAAAAATACTAAATGGAACAAGAAGCCATTCCTGAAAAAACGTAGGGAACCTTTAACCCCTTTCTGACATCGGATGTACTATCCCGTCGAGGTGGGGTGGGCCCCCATGACCACGGACGGGATAGTACGTCCAGCGTGATCGGCGGCGCTCACGGGGGGAGCGCGGCCGATCGCGGCCGGGTGTCAGCTGCCTATCGCAGCTGACATCCGGCACTATGTGCCAGGAGCGGTCACGGACTGCTCCCGGCACATTAACCACCGGCACACCGTGATCAAACATGATCGCGATGTGCCGGCGGTGCAGGGAAGCATCGCGCAGGGAGGGGGCTCCCTGCGGGCTTCCCTGAGCCCCCCGCAGCAACGCGATGTGATCGCGTTGCTGCGAGGGTCTTACCTCCCTCCCTGCCTGCTCCAGACCCGGATCCAAGATGGCCGCGGATCCGGGTCCTGCAGGGAGGGAGGTGGCTTCACAGAAGCCTGCTCAGAGCAGGCACTGTGAAGCAGCCTGCACTTCTCTCAGATCGGTGATCTTTCAGAGTGCTATGCAAACTGGCAGATCACCGATCTGTATTGTCCCCCCCTGGGGCAAAGTAAAAAAGTTAAAAAAATTTTTTCCAAATGTGTAAAAAAAAATAAAAAAAAAAAAATATTCCAAAATAATGAAAAAAAATATATATATATTATTCCCATAAATACATTTCTTTATCTAAATAATAAAAAAAAATAAAAGTACACATATTTAGTATTGCCGCGTCCGTAACGACCCGACCTATAAAACTGGCCCACTAGTTAACCCCTTCAGTAAACACCGTAAGAAAAGAAAAAAAAAAACGAGGCAAAAAACAACGCTTTATTATCATACCGCCGAACAAAAAGTGGAATAACACGCGATCAAAAAGACAGATATAAATAACCATGGTACCGCTGAAAGCGTCATCTTGTCCCACAAATAACGAGCCACGATACAGCATGATCAGCAAAAAAATAAAAAAGTTATAGTCCTGAGAATAAAGCGATGCAAAAATAATTATTTTTTCCATAAAATAGTTTTTATCGTATAAAAGCGCCAAGACATAAAAAAATAATATAAATGAGGTATCGCTGTAATCGTACTGACCCGACGAATAAAACTGCTTTATCAATTTTACCAAACGCAGAACGGTATAAACGCCTCCCCCAAAAGAAATTCATGAATAGCTGGTTTTTGGTCATTCTGCCTCACAAAAATCGGAATAAAAAGCGATCAAAAAATGTGACATGCCCAAAAATGTTACCAATAAAAACGTCAACTCGTCCCGCAAAAAACAAGACCTCACATGACTCTGTGGACCAAAATATGGAAAATTTATAGCTCTCAAAATGTGGTAACGCAAAAAATATTTTTTGCAATAAAAAGCGTCTTTCAGTGTGTGACGGCTGCCAATCATAAAAATCCGCTAAAAAACTCGCTATAAAAGTAAATCAAACCCCCCATCATCACCCCCTTAGTTAGGGAAAAATAAAAAAAATGTATTTATTTCCATTTTCCCATTAGGGTTAGGGTTGGGGCTAGGGTTTGGGCTAGGGTTAGGGCTAGTTCTAGGGTTAGGGCTAGGGTTAGGGCTAGGGCTAGGGTTGGGGCTAGGGTTAGGGCTAGGGTTAGGGCTAGGGTTAGGGCTAGGGTTAGGGCTAGGGTTGGGGCTAGGGTTAGGGCTAGGGTTAGGGTTAGGGCAAGGGTTGGGGCTAGGGTTAAGGCTACAGTTAGGGTTGGGGCTAAAGTTAGGGTTAGGGTTGGGGCTAAAGTTACGGTTAGGGTTTAGATTACATTTACGGTTGGGAATAGGGTTGGGATTAGGGTTAGGGGTGTGTCAGGGTTAGAGGTGTGGTTAGGGTTACTGTTGGGATTAGGGTTAGGGGTATGTTTGGATTAGGGTTTCAGTTATAATTGAGTGTTTTCCACTGTTTCGGCACATCAGGGGCTCTCCAAACGCGACATGGCGTCCGATCTCAATTCCAGCCAATTCTGCGTTGAAAAAGTAAAACAGTGCTCCTTCCCTTCCGAGCTCTCCCGTGTGCCCAAACAGGGGTTTACCCCAACATATGGGGTATCAGCGTACTCAGGACGAATAGGACAACAACCTTTGGGGTCCAATTTCTCCTGTTACCCCTGGGAAAATACAAAACTGGCGGCTAAAAAATAATTTTTGTGGGGAAAAAAAAAAGATTTTTTATTTTCACGGCTCTGCGTTATAAACTGTAGTGAAACACTTGGGGGTTCAAAGTTCTTACAACACATCTAGATAAGTTCCTTGGGGGGTCTAGTTTCCAAAATGGGGTCACTTGTGTGGGGCTTCTACTGTTTAGGTACATTAGGGGCTCTGCAAACGCAATGTGACGCCTGCAGACCATTCCATCTAAGTCTGCATTCCAAATGGCGCTCCTTCCCTTCCGAGCCCTTCCATGCGTCCAAACGGTGGTTCCCCTCCACATATGGGGTATCAGCGCACTCAGGACAAATTGGACAACAACTTTTGGGGTCCAATTTCTCCTGTTACCCTCGGGAAAATACAAAACTGGGGGCTAAAAAATAATTTTTGTGGGAAAAAATTTTTGTTTTATTTTTACGGCTCTGCATTATAAACTTCTGTGAAGGCCTTGGTGGATCAAAGCGCTCACCACACATCTAGATAAGTTCCTTAGGGGGTCTACTTTCCAACATGGTGTCACTTGTGGGGGGTTTCTACTGTTTAGGTACATTAGGGGCTCTGCAAACGCAATGTGACGCCTGCAGACCATTCCATCTAAGTCTGCATTCCAAATGGCGCTCCTTCCCTTCCGAGCCCTTCCATGCATCCAAACGGTGGTTCCCCCCCACATATGGGGTATCAGCGCACTCAGGACAAATTGGACAACAACTTTTGGGGTCCAATTTCTCCTGTTACCCTCGGGAAAATACAAAACTGGGGGCTAAAAAATAATTTTTGTGGGAAAAAATGTTTGTTTTATTTTTACGGCTCTGCATTATAAACTTCTGTGAAGCCCTTGGTGGGTCAAAGTGCTCACCACACATCTAGATAAGTTCCTTAGGGGGTCTACTTTCCAACATGGTGTCACTTGTGGGGGGTTTCTACTGTTTAGGTACATTAGGGGCTCTGCAAACGCAATGTGACGCCTGCAGACCATTCCATCTAAGTCTGCATTCCAAATGGCGCTCCTTCCCTTCCGAGCCCTTCCATGCGTCCAAACGGTGGTTCCCCCCCACATATGGGGTATCATCGCACTCAGGACAAATTGGACAACAACTTTTGGGGTCCAATTTCTCCTGTTACCCTCGGGAAAATACAAAACTGGGGGCTAAAAAATAATTTTTGTGGGAAAAAATTTTTGTTTTATTTTTACGGCTCTGCATTTAAAAACTTCTGTAAAGCCCTTGGTGGGTCAAAGCGCTCACCACACACCTAGATAAGTTCCTTAGGGGGTCTACTTTCCAAAATGGTGTCACTTGTGGGGGGTTTCTACTGTTTAGGTACATTAGGGGCTCTGCAAACACAATGTGACACCTGCAGACCATTCCATCTAAGTCTGCATTCCAAATGACGCTCCTTCCTTTCCGAGCCCTCCCATGCGCCCAAACAGTGGTTCTCCCCACATATGGTGTATCATCGCACTCAGGACAACTTGGACAACACATTTTGGGGTCCAATTTCTCCTGCTACCCTCGGGAAAATACAAAACTGGGGGCTAAAAAAATAATTTTTGTGGGAAAAAATTTTTGTTTTATTTTTACGGCTCTGCATTATAAACTTCTGTGAAGCCCTTGGTGGGTCAAAGCGCCCAAAACACATCTAGATAAGTTCCTTAGGGGGTCTACTTTCCAAAATGGTGCCACTTGTGGGGGGTTTCAATGTTTAGGCACATCAGTGGCTCTCCAAACACAACATGGCGTCCCATCTCAATTCCAGTCAATTTTGCATTGAAAAGTCAAATGGCGCTCCTTCGCTTCCGAGCTCTGTCATGCGCCCAAACAGTGGTTTACCCCCACATATGGGGTATCAGCGTACTCAGGACAAATTGTACAACAACTTTTGGGGTCCAATTTCTTCTCTTACCCTTGGGAAAATAAAAAATTGGGGGTGAAAAGATAATTTTTGTGAAAAAATATGATTTTTTATTTTTACGGTTCTGGATTATAAACTTCTGTGAAGCACTTGGTGGGTCAAAGTGCTCACCACACCTCTAGATTAGTTCCTTAGGGGGTCTACTTTCCAAAATGGTGTCACTTGTGGGGGGTTTCAATGTTTAGGCACATCAGGGGCTCCCCAAACGCAACATGGCGTCCCATCTCAATTCCAGTCAATTTTGCATTGAAAAGTCAAATGGCGCTCCTTCGCTTCCGAGCTCTGTCATGCGCCCAAACAGTGGTTTACCCCCACATATGGGGTATCGGCGTACTCAGGACAAATTGTACAACAACTTTTGGGGTCCATTTTCTCCTGTTACCCTTGGTAAAATAAAACAAATTGGAGCTGAAGTAAATTTTTTGTGAAAAAAAGTTAAATGTTCATTTTTATTTAAACATTCCAAAAATTCCTGTGAAACACCAGAAGGGTTAATAAACTTCTTGAATATGGTTTTGAGCACCTTGAGGGGTGCAGTTTTTAGAATGGTGTCACACTTGGGTATTTTCTATCATATAGACCCCTCAAAATGACTTCAAATGAGATGTGGTCCCTAAAAAAAAATGGTGTTGTAAAAATGAGAAATTGCTGGTCAACTTTTAACCCTTATAACTCCCTAACAAAAAAAAATGTTGGTTCCAAAATTGTGCTGATGTAAAGTAGACATGTGGGAAATGTTACTTATTAAGTATTTTGTGTGACATATCTCTGTGATTTAAATGCATAAAAATTTAAAGTTGGAAAATTGCAAAATTTTCAAAATTTTCGCCAAATTTCCGTTTTTTTCACAAATAAACGCAGGTACTATCACAGAATTTTTACCACTATCATGAAGTACAATATGTCACGAGAAAACTATGTCAGAATCACTGGGATCCGTTGAAGCGTTCCAGAGTTATAACCTCATAAAGGGACAGTGGTCAGAATTGTAAAAATTGGCCCGGTCATTAACGTGCAAACCACCCTTGGGGGTGAAGGGGTTAAACATTATTACTCACCTTTATTATTACTCACCTTTCAAATTATGAATGTCTCAAATGTCATAAAGCAATTTGCCTGACACATGCAAAAATGGTGTGTAATTCTGGCTATTTGCTCTGCAAGTGTGACTTTTCTGGGGAAACCTCAGCATCTACTTCTGATTGAATATGTTTTTAATAGTACTTAAGGTACCTTAAAATTAAGTTTGTGTTCAAAAATTTTCTTTGTACATTTTTTTGAGAGAGTCGAACTGGGGACTATTTGGCGGGAGTTTTGAAAAGTTTGTATTTCATAGTTATTAGTTTTATGTTAAGTAAATGTTTTTTTTTGCAACTGATTATGTGTAGTCTCTTTTATTACATCCCTATGAAGGTCACTGATCACTTTTAGAGCACTGAAATTGCAAACATTAGATATTATAGGTATTTTTCCAGCAGGCGCCTGACAGGCACATTGTATGTGAACTCGTTAGTCCGAATATTGTATGTGACGGAGGGTTAATTTTTCTCCTTGCACACGCTGAAAGGAACACGTATAACATTTAGGCCCTTACACAGTCAAACTGATTTTGAGGCGTGAGTTCCCTTCGTAAAGAGACGCAGTACAGCTGGCAAAAATGCCACCTTGGTGCTTGGCGCGGCCTCCTGAGCATCGTTATTTGTTGCACAGGAGTCTGCGCTGTCGTGTTATCCCTTGGCCTTGCGCTGTTAGCGCTGCCCATCCTCTGACATCATGTAATGTCGGCCGTTGCGGTTTGCGATAACCATGAATCCCAGCCCCGCAGTGTCTTAGCATTGTTAAAACACTGCGGGGCTGGGATTCATGGCCTGGCGCAGTACATATGTTCGCCTCTCGCTTGGGTTCTTACACCCGCTTCAGACTATGCGGCGTCAGCTGATCCCTTATCGCATGCCACGGCCATGAAGACGCACAGTCCGAAGAAGGCGGAAGGAGATGAGGGACAGGCGAAGAAATGCACCGTTCATGCCCATCAATCACACCCTCGCAGTCCAAATAAATAAGACACCGAGGGGCGTTGTGTGGGGCAAGGCGGCCGCAGAGGCGCAGGCAGCCAAACAATGATGCCAGAAGACGGGCAGCGCTACCAAGGAGCTTGTTGCGTGTCAATACAAAGGAAAATCACACCTGAGGGACGTTTTAATGGTCGCAGAGGACTCATTTTAGACGTGTTCACTTCAACATGGGCAAGGAGAATAAGTTTCTGAGCCACCTTGCACACATGCAGCATTACTGTCGTGTACAAGGTGGCTGTAAAACGTAGAAACACCTGGGGGAGGGGGGACAGGTTTCCTTCAATTTCAGTTCTTGTGTCTGCGTGGCTGTTGCAGGACACGTTGCTGGCTGCACAGCAGGGGAACAGCTGGCGATGCTGAACCCCACTGACACTTTGGCTGGTGTTTTTCTCTGTGCAGCTAGCAGTACCGGGCCCTAACTGGCGGTGTTAGAGCCCAGGGTCAGCAGGAGGAGGAGAGGGAGCAGAGTGTAGGCCGAAGCCTGCACTGGAGCAAGTTGAAAGGGAACCTTTAACCCCCCCCCCCCAGGCGTTTGTAGCTGAAAGAGCCATCGTGTACAGCACTAATGCTGGAAAAGGTAAACTTAGCTCTTTTAATTATGGTCCTTGCACATGCTGAACCTAACACTCATGAAAAGTGTCCCCTCCTACCGTGATACCATCCGGTTGGTGTAACTTTCCTTTGTGATGTGACGCAGCACAGCCGTCATTCTTACCTCCTTGGCGCCGTGTGCCGCCTCCTCAGCGTTGTTTGAATCAGTCCCGGAGCCTGCGCTGTTAGCTTAGCCCTTGGCCATGCACACATTTTGCATCTTCTGACATCATTTGGTGTCAGACTGGCTGCGCCTGTGTGGCTGCACTGGCCGAGATCCCGCCTCACAGTGTCGTCTAATGTAATCCCACCACGGGCCTGGGATCCGTGGCCATGCGCAGTGCATATCCTCACCTCTCACTCCCCTCCCTACGGCTTCTTCAGACTGTGCGGTGTCACGGCCGTGGCATGCTAATAGGGATCAGCTGACACCGCACAGTCTGAAGAAGCCGTAGGGAGATGAGTGAGAGGTGGAGGTTCAGATATGCACTGCGCATGTCCATGGATCTCAGGCCCCCAGTGGGATTAAATCAGAAGACACTATGAGGCGGGATCTCGTCCAGCGCGGCTGCACAGGCTCAGCCAGCCTGACACCAAATGATGTCAGAAGACGGGCAGCGCAAAATGTGTGCATGGCCAAGGGCTAACCTAACAGCGCAGGCTCCGGGACTGATTCAAACAACGCTGAGGAGGCGGCGCACGGCGCCAAGGGGGTAAGAATGACGGTTGTGCTGCTTCACATCACAAAGGAAAGTTCCACCTACCGGACGGTATCACGGTAGGAGGGGACACTTTTCATAAGTGTTAGGTTCAGCATGTGCAAGGAGCACCACGAAAAGAGGCACTTTTTCCCTTTGCATCATTACTGCTGCACAAGGTGGCTCCTTCAGTAACAAACCCCTCGGGGGGGGGGGACAGGTTCCCTTAAATTTAACTTGTTGTGCCTGCGTGGCGGTCGCAGTACACGTTGCCGTATACACAGCAGGGGAACAGCTGGCGGTGCTGAACCCCACTAACACATTGGCGAGGTGTTTGGCTCTGTGCGGACAGCACTTCTGGACAGCAACTAGCGGTGTTGGAGCCCAGGGACAGGAGGAGGAGGAGGAGGAGGTGGAGGAGATAGGAGGGATTGCCACACACACAGCTGGGGAACAGCTGACATTACTGAACCCCAATAACAGAGGAGGGACTGTTGGGACTGTGCGTACAGCACTACCAGGCAACAACTAGCGGTGTTGGAGCCCAGGGACAGGAGGAGGAGGAGGAGGTGGAGGAGATAGGAGGGATTGCCACACACACAGCTGGGGAACAGCTGACGTTACTGAACCCCAATAACAGAGGAGGGACTGTTGGGACTGTGCGTACAGCACTACCAGGCAACAACTAGCGGTGTTGGAGCCCAGGGACAGGAGGAGGAGGAGGAGGTGGAGGAGATAGGAGGGATTGCCACACACACAGCAGGGGAACAGCTGACGTTACTGAACCCCAATAACAGAGGAGGGACTGTTGGGACTGTGCGTACAGCACTACCAGGCAACAACTAGCGGTGTTGGAGCCCAGGGACAGGAGGAGGAGGAGGTGGAGGAGATAGGAGGGATTGCCACACACACAGCAGGGGAACAGCTGACGTTACTGAACCCCAATAACTGAGGAGGGACTGTTGGGACTGTGCGTACAGCACTACCAGGCAACAACTAGCGGTGTTGGAGCCCAGGGACAGGAGGAGGAGGAGGAGGTGGAGGAGATAGGAGGGATTGCCACACACACAGCAGGGGAACAGCTGACGTTACTGAACCCCAATAACAGAGGAGGGACTGTTGGGACTGTGCGTACAGCACTACCAGGCAACAACTAGCGGTTTTGGAGCCCAGGGACAGGAGGAGGAGGAGGTGGAGGAGATAAGAGGGATTGCCACACACACAGCAGGGGAACAGCTGACGTTACTGAACCCCAATAACAGAGGAGGGACTGTTGGGACTGTGCGTTCAGCACTACCAGGCAACAACTAGCGGTGTTGGAGCCCAGGGACAGGAGGAGGAGGAGGAGGTGGAGGAGATAGGAGGGATTGCCACACACACAGCTGGGGAACAGCTGACGTTACTGAACCCCAATAACAGAGGAGGGACTGTTGGGACTGTGCGTACAGCACTACCAGGCAACAACTAGCGGTGTTGGAGCCCAGGGACAGGAGGAGGAGGAGGAGGTGGAGGAGATAGGAGGGATTGCCACACACACAGCTGGGGAACAGCTGACGTTACTGAACCCCAATAACAGAGGAGGGACTGTTGGGACTGTGCGTACAGCACTACCAGGCCACAACTAGTGGTGTTGGAGCCCAGGGACAGGAGGAGGAGGAGGAGGTGGAGGAGATAGGAGGGATTGCCACACACACAGCAGGGGAACAGCTGACGTTACTGAACCCCAATAACAGAGGAGGGACTGTTGGGACTGTGCGTACAGCACTACCAGGCAACAACTAGCGGTGTTGGAGCCCAGGGACAGGAGGAGGAGGAGGAGGTGGAGGAGATAGGAGGGATTGCCACACACACAGCAGGGGAACAGCTGACGTTACTGAACCCCAATAACAGAGGAGGGACTGTTGGGACTGTGCGTACAGCACTACCAGGCAACAACTAGCGGTGTTGGAGCCCAGGGACAGGAGGAGGAGGAGGAGGTGGAGGTGATAGGAGGGATTGCCACACACACAGCAGGGGAACAGCTGACGTTACTGAACCCCAATAACAGAGGAGGGACTGTTGGGACTGTGCGTACAGCACTACCAGGCAACAACTAGCGGTGTTGGAGCCCAGGGACAGGAGGAGGAGGAGGAGGTGGAGGAGATAGGAGGGATTGCCACACACACAGCAGGGGAACAGCTGACGTTACTGAACCCCAATAAAAGAGGAGGGACTGTTGGGACTGTGCGTACAGCACTACCAGGCAACAACTAGCGGTGTTGGAGCCCAGGGACAGGAGGAGGAGGAGGAGGTGGAGGAGATAGGAGGGATTGCCACACACACAGCAGGGGAACAGCTGACGTTACTGAACCCCAATAACAGAGGAGGGACTGTTGGGACTGTGCGTACAGCACTACCAGGCAACAACTAGCGGTGTTGGAGCCCAGGGACAGGAGGAGGAGGAGGAGGAGGTGGAGGAGATAGGAGGGATTGCCACACACACAGCTGGGGAACAGCTGACATTACTGAACCCCAATAACAGAGGAGTGACTGTTGACTGTGTGTACAGCACTTCTGGACAGCAACTAGCGGTGTTTGAGCCCAGGGACAGGAGGAGGAGGAGGACGTGGAGGAGATAGGAGGGATTGCCACACACACAGCAGGGGAACAGCTGACGTTACCGAACCCCAATAACAGAGGAGGGACTGTTGGGACTGTGCGTACAGCACTACCAGGCAACAACTAGCGGTGTTGTAGCCCAGGGACAGCAGGAGAAGCAGAGGAACACAATGTAGGCCGAAGCCTGATTGGAGAAAGTCAAAAGGGAACCTTTAACCCCCCCCAAGGTGTTTGTAGCTGAAAGAGCCAGCTTGTGCAGCACAAAAGATGCAAAAGGAAAAGGTGGCTCTTTTCATTATGCTCCTTGCAAACACAGAACTGAACACTTATAAAATGTGTCCCCTGAAACCGTGAGACCGTCCCGGAGGTGGGACTTTCCTTCGTAATATGACGCAGCACAGCTGTCATTCCTACCCCCTTGGCGCCGTGCCCCGGCTCCTCAGCGTTGTTTGAATCTGTCCCGGAGCCTGCGCTGTTGTTATCCCTTGGCCAGGCACACTTAGCGCTGCCCATCTTCTGACATCATTTGGTGTCAGGCTGGCTGCGCCAGTGCGGCCACGTTGGACGAGATCCCGCCTCGCAGTGTCGTCTAATGTAATCCCACCGCGGGCCTGGGATCCGTGGCCATGCGCAGTGCATATCCTCGCCTCTCACTCCCCTCCCTACGGCTTCTTCAGACTGTGCGGCGTCACGGCCGTGGCATGCTATTAGGGATCTGCTGACGGCGCACAGTCTGAAGAAGGCGTAGGGAGATGAGTGAGAGGCGGAGGTTCAGATATGCACTGCGCATGTCCATGGATCTCAGGCCCCCAGTGGGATGAAATCAGAAGACAATGCGAGGTGGGCTCTCGGCCAGCGCGGCCGCACAGGCGCAGCCAGCCTGACACCAATTGATGTCAGAAGATGGGCAGCGTTAAGTATGCCTGGCCAAGGGATAACATAACAGCGCAGGCTCCAGGACAGATTCAAACAACGCTGAGGAGCCGGGGCACGGCGCCAAGGGGGTAGGAATGACAGCTGTGCTGCGTCATATTACGAAGGAAAGTCCCACCTCCGGGACGGTTTTACGGTATCAGTGGACACATTTTATAAGTGTTAAGTACTGCGTGTGCATTACTGCTGCACAAGGTGGCTCTTTCAGTAACAAACGCCTTGGGGGGGGGGGGACAGGTTCCCTTACATTTCAGTTGTTGTGTCAGCGTGGCGGTCGCAGGACACATTGCCGGCTACACAGCTGGGGATCAGCTGACGTTACTGAAACCCAATAACACTGGGTCGTATGTTTTGACTGTGCAGACGGCACTTCTGAGCCTCAACTGGCGGTGTTGGAGCCCAGGAATTTAAGTTCAGGTGGTAGAAAGATGAACACAACAGGAGACCTGGATAACGTAGACAGTCACCTAATTATTTAATCAGGAAGAGGAGTGGCAAATTCCTGCGAGATCCAGGCCTTGTTCATTTTCAGGAAAGTAAGCCGGTCAACGTTATCGGAGGATAGTCGCATGCGACGGTCAGTTAGTACACCACCTGTAGCACTAAAGACGCGTTCTGATAATACACTAGCCGCAGGGCAAGCCAGCACCTCCAATGCATACTGGCTTAGCTCTGGCCATGTATCCAGCTTTGAGACCCAAAACTTGAAAGGTGAAGAGCCGTCTGGGAGTACAGCAAGAGGGCAAGACATGTAGTCTGTCACCATCTGATGGTACCGTTGCCTCCTGCTGACTGGAGCCGTCTGTGATAGTGTTGACTTTTGTGGTGGGCACAGAAAACTGTGCCACAGTTGGGCCATACTGCTCTTGCCTTGGGCAGAGGCACTGCTTCTGCTCCCTCTTTGTGCAGAGCCTCCACCACTGCCTGGACGCACTGAGCTGCTTTGGAATGTACTAGCAGCACTTCTCTCACTTGGAATGGAGAAGATGATGGAATTCACCAGTGTGTCTTGGTACTCCCGCATTTTTCGCTCCCGGTTCAACGGTGTGATGAGGCTTTCTACGTTGTCCCGGTAGCGAGGATCGAGGAGGGTGAACATCCAATATTCAGACATGTTGAGAATGTGGGCGATGCGGCGGTCGTTTCTCAGGCACTGCAGCATGTAATCCACCATGTGCTGCAGACTGCCAACTGCCCAAGAAACGCTGTCCCCTGCTGGAGGCGTGATCTCTGCCCGCTCGTCATCACCCCACCCTCGCTGTACACACTGAGCACTGGACAATTGTGTAACTCCGTCCTCTGGACGGATGTCTTCCTCCTCCATTGACTCCTCCTCATCCTCCTCACAAAGTGTCCCCTGCCTACGCGTTTGTGAGGAACCACGTGGCGCTGACTGTCCAGAAGATGATGGAAATGGTGAATCCTCATCCTCCACCTCTTCCACAACATCATCCCTTAGCGCTTGCAGTGATTTTTCAAGCAGGCAGATAAGGGGGACAGTCATGCTGACTAGTGCATCATCTGCACTCGCCATCCGCGTGGAATAATCGAAGGGACGCAAAACCTGGCAGACGTCATTCATAGTGGCCCACTCTGTGGTTGTGAAGTCTGAACGGCGCGGAGTGCGACTTCTTTGCGCCTGATGCAGCTGGTACTCCATTACAGCTTGCTGCTGCTCACACAACCGCTCCAACATATGTAACGTGGAATTCCACCTGGTAGGTAGGTCACATATGATGCGATGTTCCGACAGGCGGTGTCGGCGCTGCAGAGCCGCAATGCGCGCTTTTGCCGTGCTGGAACGCCGCAAGTGAGCACACTCTAGGCGGACCTTGTGCAGCAGTGCATCAAGATCCGGATAGTCCCTCAAAAAACTCTGCACGACCAAATTGAGCACATGTGCCAGACATGGGATGTGAGTGAGGTTGCCGAGCCCCAGAGCTGCCACCAGATTTCGGCCATTATCACACACTACCATGCCTGGCTGGAGATTCGCTGGCACAAACCACACATCGCTCTCCTGCTTGATGGCATTCCAGAGCTCCTGCGCTGTGTGGCTTCGATTCCCCAAAGAAATTAATTTCAAGACGGCCTGTTGATGTTTGGCCACGGCTGTGCTCATGTCGGTCGTAACAGGTAAACGTTCATCACGGGTCCATG
Organism: Ranitomeya variabilis; assembly: GCF_051348905.1. Classification (NCBI taxonomy): domain Eukaryota; kingdom Metazoa; phylum Chordata; class Amphibia; order Anura; family Dendrobatidae; genus Ranitomeya; species Ranitomeya variabilis. The sequence continues at coordinate 1,154,557,964 of NC_135232.1, forward strand.
TGGAGGTGGACTGTGACGGCTCCTGCAGCGATGATTCTGAGGAACTGGTGTAAGAGGAGGAGTCAATGCGTACAGAATGGATTCCTGCAATCCTTGGAGTGGGCAGGACACGTCCTGTGCCACTCGCACGATCTGTACCCGGCTCAACGACATTAACCCAATGGGCAGTGAGGGAAAGGTATCGCCCCTGTCCATGTTGACTGGTCCACGCATCGATGGTGAGGTGGACCGTGCTACTGACGGCATTCAGTAGCGCGTGTTTTATGTGTCCCTCCACATGCTTGTGCAGGGCAGGGACGGCTTGCCTGCTGAAGTAAAAGCGGCTGGGCACATTGTACTGTGGGACTGCCAATGACATCAAGTCACGGAAGCTGTCAGTCTCCACCAGCCTGAATGACAGCATTTCCAGTGACAGAAGTTTGGCAATGCCTGCAGTCAGAGCCTGTGCTCGTGGGTGGTTTGACGAGAAAGGCCGCCTTTTCTCCCATGCCTGTACTACCGATGGCTGTACACTGGGCTGGGAGTGTGTGGATGACTGGGAACGTGGTGCTGCGGGTGGAATTACAGCGGGTCTCTGGACAACAGGGCCAGAGGTTCTTCCACGGCGATCCTGGGAGGAAGCCGAACCAGCTGCGTGTGAGCTGGAGGAAGAGGCAACACGAGCTGAAGAGGTGGTAGCTGCCGCTGTTGTTTGGCCTAGCTCTTCAGTGTGTTTTTCTAACTCCGCCGCGTGCCTGTTGCGCACATGTTTCCACATGTTGGAGGTATTGAGGTTGCTGACATTTTGACCTCTTTTTACTTTGTGATGACACACCTTGCATTTGACATAGCAAATGTCATCTGCAACTGTGTCAAAAAAGGACCAGGCACTGCAAGTCTTGGGAGCGCCCTTTTTGGCTTTTGGAAGAGACATGCTCCTAACGGGTGCCAAAGCGGAGGCTGCAGGATCCGCAGTCTTCCCCCTCCCTCTCCCTCTTTGGGCCGTATGGGGAATCTCTTCCTCAGAGCTGCTCCCACCACCTTCCTGTCCCTCACGCCAAGATGGGTCAAGGACCTCATCATCTACACTAACCTCTGCCCCCAACTGCTCCTCCTGGGTAGTCTCAGCAGCAGAGCACGCACCAGAAAGTGGCACCTGAGTGTTATCATCAGCGGATGCGGCCTGCGATGTGGTGACCGGAAGCACTGGCCCACCCGCCTCTTCAGAGGAAGAGAGAAAAAGCTGTTGGGCATCACTGCACCCTGCCTCTTCTTCCATTTCTCCAATGCTGCTTGGCTGGCCCCCTGTTTCCAAGCCAAGAGATTCAGAGAACAGAAGTAGAGACGGCTCCTGTCCTGGGCTCTCTGTCTGCCTGGGCAATTTGGCAGGTGGTGAAGAGACAGATGGCTGCTCTCCAGTGCTCTGTGTCTGAGAGGATGTGGCACTAATTGAAGTTGATGCATTAGCTGCCATCCATCCGACAACGGCTTCAATTTGTTCTTCACGCAGCAGCGGTGTACGGCGCTCTGCGACAAAGCTGCGCATGAAGGACTGTTCCCTGGTGAAAGTGGGTGCTGATGAGTCACCGGTGCCCGCAGCAGGCACAGAATCCCCACGTCCTCTCCCTGCTCCGCGCCCATGCCCACGTGCCTTACTCACTGCCTTCTTCATCTTGGTTGACTGATAAAGATAAGCAGAAAAGTACTAACGGCTTTGTGTGCTTATTCCTGAACAACTCCTAACAGGTATAAGAAACACTAATTTTATAAAGTGTGGACTAGACTTTAATATGAGCTAATGTGGCCTTCACAACTGTAAAGTGGTGTCACTGGTGTGTTTGGTGAACTTTATTATTTATTTATTTTTTGGGGACTGAACTGACAACAGCGAGAGCTGCAGTCACACGGAGACCGTGCAGACAGCCGTAAACGGCGCTGCAAGGCCCAAAAACCCTCCTCTACGTTATCCTATGTAGTGTTTTTCCACAAGTTAGCTGGAGACTGGTGGAAAGACACTAATAGGAATTTTTTGAAAAAATGTGCAGCAGCCTGCACTACTTAAAACAAAAGGAAAATTGATTTTACGGTATGACGCAGTGAAGAACCCTGAGCTGGAGACAACCAGGCTATGGCTGCTCACAGACTACAGGGCGAGCTGCAGTCACACGGAGACCGTGCAGACAGCCGTAAACGGCGCTGCAAGGCCCAAAAACCCTCCTCTACGTTATCCTATGTAGTGTTTTTCCACAAGTTAGCTGGAGACGGGTGGAAAGACACTAATAGGATTTTTTTGAAAAAATTAGCAGCAGACTACACTACTTGGAAAAAAAAAAAAAAAAGAACAGTATGAGGCAATGAACCACCCTCCCTGAACTGAATACAACCAGCTATGGATGGCCTATGTGGCTGCACTCAGACTAGAGAGTGGGCTGCACTCACACACACACACACACACACAGACCTTGCAGATCGCTGTGAAAACAGCGCTACAAGGCAAAAGCAAGGTGATTAGTAGGTGAACACAGCGGTTGCTAAATTAGCCTTGGAAAAGCACAAAGAAGCAAATCGCTATCTCTAAACTGGCCCTCAGTCAGCAAACAGCGTCCTGTCACTAACTGAATTCACAGCAGAGTGAGCGCAAAATGGCGCCAGCGACTTTTAAACTGCATCATGACATCATTTCAGCAGCCAATCACAGCCTTGCCAGTAGTTTCAGGCCCTCTATGCTGAACAGGATGTGCCCACACTTGGAATCAGTCTCATTGACTGATTTCGTACAAAGTTGTGCAGTTTGAATCCTGGGAACTTCCGATTCCGGTATCCGATACGCGGCAAGTATCGGATCTCGGTATCGGAATTTCGATACCGCTAAGTATCGGCCGATACCCGATACTTGCGGTATCGGAATGCTCAACACTAATGAACATATATTTAAACATCATATAAGAATACATAAATGATAAACAGTGATTGAAAAGAACAAAGGAGCAGAAATCAGAGTCGGATATCAAAATTTTCTATGTATGCAATAACATTGTCATTTCCAGTATAGAAATCATTCTTGTCACCAGTATAAGCTCTGAGGGGACATTCCTCGACAATGTGCTGAATTGTTTGATGGTCAGCTCCACAGTCACAGGCAGGAGAGTCAGATTTTCCCCACTTATGCATAAGATCTGCACAGACACCAAAGTTTGTTCTGATACGATTCAAAGTGACCCAGGTTTTCCTTGGCAGATTGAAGCCTGGTGGTGGATTTTGAAAGTGAGGAAACGCTTGAGGCTCACCGTCTACTGCACTGACCCAAAGTTCACGCCATTTCTCTTCTAAATTGAAATCATGATCATTTAGGGTAATTGCGGTTCGGATGGGTGCATGTCTTGATTTCAGTCGCTGTATTTGAACATCTTGGATATTTTGATGTATTGGGAGATTTTCATTATTCAATACTTTGGTGTATTCTTTAAGTAGGAGCTTTTCTCTTCTCAGATTTGCAGGTGCGATATGGGTCAAGACAGGTAACCAGTGGATGGGCATAGGTCTGATAGCACCTGAAATTATGCTCATAGAGTTGTTCAACTGATTGTCGATTGCATTCACATGACAACTATTCATGTGTCATAATATTTAGGTTTACTGCAAAGCCCCATAATGTATCTTTACTTGTAGATGCCGTAATTCAGTTTGTTTTGCTGATATTTGATATTCATCTTACAATATTCACCATTTATCTCCATATAAATAAATATGTTAGGTGCTTCATACTCATCTTCTGTGTGTATGGACCATGGACAAACAATTCTTGAGTCGACCCCTGGAAGAAGACCCTCCTGCATTCCATCACAGCTCCCAGAGAGTTTCCGGTGGACGCACTGTGCTCTATTGAGGGGAGACCTATCAGACATCCTTCCCCCAGACACGGCTTAGTGGGGTGCTACAATAACTGAGAATTATGGGGCAGAAATGTAGCCACAGTCATGTTATACAAGTGCAACTCAAAAGGGGTTAATGTACGTTCTGATGATTGAGAAATAAGTTTGTGTTAAAGCAACAGAAAATAAGTTTCATTAAAAGAGCGAATAAAAGTCTTATTTCTGTTCCTTCATCTTATTCTTGAATTATCCAGTGTAATACGGTTCAGATCACAATCATCGGGGAGCAGATCCAGAATAATGTGTGAGGTCAGACAATGTAAAATATATCCCACCATTCTGTATAAGAAGAGGGGAGAAGATCGCCGTCTTCATGTCATTGATCCTACGGGCCGTGTGCTTTGTGTCACTGCTGTTCGTGCGTCTTCATCACTGAGAATAGAATCTACTTATCATTCAATTATATTATTATATATCAGGAGATGTTCAGTTTCCTTATTATATTGCTGCTTCCATGGCTTCCTTTAACAAAATATGTCTGTGATCTCAAGATAAAAGATTTTATTGATATGTATGGACATCATTACCAGGATGGAGATTTCATCATTGGTGGGCTGGTAACCATTGATCAAAATGCAGTGGATGCAGGATATCCAGATCACTTCCATGTAGGAATAAGATGTTCAGAGTAAGTAATCATCTTATGTCTGTAGTGTCCGTACGTGGTGAGAATAGTGACTGCTGCAGACCTCGCTCCACCAACCGATCAGTCCTGGCTTCTATGTATGACATTTCAGAAATACTAAATGAGGCTTACGGGGTCCTGGGTCACCGACTGTCTGTAGATTCCTGGTCGGTCTGTACAAGTCAGGGACTCTTTACTAATCCCCATATAACATTTGACAAGTCCATGATTATTTTGGGGTCGGAGGAGCTTGTGCCGGTTATTGTGATTGTAGCTGTCATCATGTTCCAGGTCCCAGTAATTGATACTAATGTGTCTTATCAATGTGCTCATCATCTGTCTGTGTTACACATGGAGAACAAGACCAGCACATCCAAGCTAGTGTGAACAGGCGCCAACCAAAAAAAACATAAGGTGAAAAACTATAAAGGTTGCACCATTATTTACCAAGAATGATTACTCTAGAATATCGAAAATGCATTACTGCAATAGAAAAGAGGAAAAAAGCGCTAAAGCAAAAAAGTTAGCTGGTCCACGCCTGCCCCATAAATTGTAGGCTTTCTTGCCCAGGAGAGGTGACAAAACAGGACAGGGACCCAATTATGAAGGACGCCTTGATGTGGCAATTGGGCTCACATACATTGGCCAATTTATACGCGAAGTACCTTCATTTTTTCATAGCAATTTTTGCAGATAAATATTTCATATGTACATCATATAGCTCTTGTTTCCTATTTTCTTTGGCAGTAATCATTCTTGGTAAATGATTTTGCCCCCGTTATCGTTTTAAACTCATGTGTTACATATGAACCTATAAACAATATGCTAGGTTGCAAGATAGAAAGAACACTTCTGAGTGACAAAACAGCAACCAAGCAAGAGAGGTACCAGAACAGAAATAATTTTATTAGAGTGTCAAATACACAGAAAACCAATAATCACACATGGACAAAAAACGGTGGAGGGGGGAAAAGCATGCCAACAGATACCGACAGCCAACTAGATGTTAATAGATGGCTGGGAAAGGACACAGCGAATCCAGAAAACCTGTGCACAACCCTGCCGGAAAACGCCCATAAATACAATAGTAACAAATGAATACTGATATTGCATACTGAGAAAAAGAAGATGCACAGGAAAAGACAAAATGATAATAATATCAACATACGCTAGAGCGCACCTCCAAAAGGATAGAATAAATGCTGAAATAACAAATATATCCAAGAAGCAACTCCAGCACATCAAGTGCCATTAAAAACCTGTGCATGATCAGTATAGGGCATATAGGTACATCCGGTGACTAACCGCCAGTCCTAGGCCTAGAATATGTATGCTGGACAAAGGCTCTCTCCTGTCTACACCACGCCGGAGCCCGGTGCCCGCCATGTCCCAAGGTAATTTATCGGCCCTTTGTCCAGCATACATATTCTAGGCCTAGGACTGGCGGTTAGTCACCGGATGTACCTATATGCCCTATACTGATCATGCACAGGTTTTTAATGGCACTTGATGTGCTGGAGTTGCTCCTTGGATATATTTGTTATTTCAGCATTTATTCTATCCTTTTGGAGGTGCGCTCTAGCGTATGTTGATATTATTATCATTTTGTCTTTTCCTGTGCATCTTCTTTTTCTCAGTATGCAATATCAGTATTCATTTGTTACTATTGTATTTATGGGCGTTTTCCGGCAGGGTTGTGCACAGGTTTTCTGGATTCGCTGTGTCCTTTCCCAGCCACCTATTAACATCTAATTGGCTGTCGGTATCTGTTGGCATGCTTTTCCCCCCTCCACCATTTTTTGTCCATGTGTGATTATTGGTTTTCTGTGTATTTGACACTCTAATAAAATTATTTCTGTTCTGGTACCTCTCTTGCTTGGTTGCTGTTTTGTCACTCAGAAGTGTTCTTTCTATCTTGCAACCTAGCATATTGTTTATAGGTTCACATGTTATGGCATAAGAGGTAAGCCCTCTGCTGGCCAGGAGGGCATTTTTTGGTTAAGGTGCTCATGTGTTACATATGGCCGAGATTTTTCATATTTGAATTTATTTGGCTCAGATAATTTTTCCCATCAAAAGTAGATTTTCATCAATACATTTTCCTTACATTGCAGGTCCTCCGATTGTCCAGAAATAATATGTACAGGTCCTTCTCAAAAAATTAGCATATAGTGTTAAATTTCATTATTTACCATAATGTAATGATTACAATTAAACTTTCATATATTATAGATTCATTATCCACCAACTGAAATTTGTCAGGTCTTTTATTGTTTTAATACTGATGATTTTGGCCTACAACTCCTGATAACCCAAAAAACCTGTCTCAATAAATTAGCATATTTCACCCGTCCAATCAAATAAAAGTGTTTTTTAATAACAAACAAAAAAACCATCAAATAATAATGTTCAGTTATGCACTCAATACTTGGTCGGGAATCCTTTGGCAGAAATGACTGCTTCAATGCGGCGTGGCATGGAGGCAATCAGCCTGTGACACTGCTGAGATGTTATGGAGGCCCAGGATGCTTCAATAGCGGCCTTAAGCTCATCCAGAGTGTTGGGTCTTGCGTCTCTCAACTTTCTCTTCACAATATCCCACAGATTCTCTATGGGGTTCAGGTCAGGAGAGTTGGCAGGCCAATTGAGCTCCGTAATACCATGGTCAGTAAACCATTTACCAGTGGTTTTGGCACTGTGAGCAGGTGCCAGGTCGTGCTGAAAAATGAAATCTTCATCTCCATAAAGCATTTCAGCCGATGGAAGCATGAAGTGCTCCAAAATCTCCTGATAGCTAGCTGCATTGACCCTGCCCTTGATGAAACACAGTGGACCAACACCAGCAGCTGACATGGCACCCCACACCATCACTGACTGTGGGTACTTGACACTGGACTTCAGGCATTTTGGCATTTCCTTCTCCCCAGTCTTCCTCCAGACTCTGGCACCTTGATTTCCGAATGACATGCAAAATTTGCTTTCATCAGAAAAAAGTACTTGGGACCACTTAGCAACAGTCCAGTGCTGCTTCTCTGTAGCCCAGGTCAGGCGCTTCTGCCGCTGTTTATGGTTCAAAAGTGGCTTTACCTGGGGAATGCGGCACCTGTAGCCCATTTCCTGCACACGCCTGTGCACGGTGGCTCTGGATGTTTCCACACCAGACTCAGTCCACTGCTTCCTCAGGTTCCCCAAGGTCTGGAATCGGTCCTTCTCCACAATCTTCCTCAGGGTCCGGTCACCTCTTCTCGTTGTACAGCGTTTTCTGCCACATTGTTTCCTTCCAACAGACTTACCATTGAGGTGCCTTGATACAGCACTCTGGGAACAGCCTATTTGTTGAGAAATTTCTTTCTGGGTCTTACCCTCTTGCTTGAGGGTGTCAATGATGGCCTTCTTGACATCTGTCAGGTCGCTAGTCTTACCCATGATGGGGGTTTTGAGTAATGAACCAGGCAGGGAGTTTTTAAAAGCCTCAGGTATCTTTTGCATGTGTTTAGAGTTAATTAGTTGATTCAGAAGATTAGGGTAATAGGTCGCTTAGAGAACCTTTTCTTGATATGCTAATTTATTGAGACAGGTTTTTTGGGTTATCAGGAGTTGTAAGCCAAAATCATCAGTATTAAAACAATAAAAGACCTGACAAATTTCAGTTGGTGGATAATGAATCTATAATATATGAAAGTTTAATTGTAATCATTACATTATGGTAAATAATGAAATTTAACACTATATGCTAATTTTTTGAGAAGGACCTGTATGTGCACACGTTGTGGATTCCATTGCGGATTTTTCCACATGGATTCTGAAGAATCCACAACGTCCTGTTTTTTGCGTGCGGATTCCTACAATGGAATAGGTGTAAAACGCTGCAGAATCCGCACAAAGAATTGACATTCTGCAGAGAATAAAACGCAGCGTTTCTGTGCCGAATTTTCTGCAGCATGTGCACAGCGGATTTGGTTTTCCATAGGTTTACATGGTACTGTACAATGCATGGAAAACTGCTGCGGATCCGCAGGGAAATCCGCAACGTGTGCACATAGCCTAATAATCTGCGGTCTCCTAGGGTTGTGTCCAGTCCCTTTCCTGCTCTGTAGATGGAACCTGACGGCTGATACATGGCGCCCGATCACAGGCAGCGTTTATCAGACATAGGCGGCTTCATTTCACCAGGAATGTTTGACTTTGTTGCTTCCTCGAAAAAAACTGACTGTCATGTCAGAGAACTCTTAGACAGGTCTCCATGAGGTTTTGTCTCCCAGCTGCTATTAAATTATTTTTTCTCTAAAATACCACAGACATGGCAGAAATCTGGCAAAATTTCTTATATAAATAAATTAGTTATTTGCGATCAGACATCCAGTTCCTGGCAGAACACTGACTCAAAATCACGTTTTTCCCATTAGATGTAGCATAGTCCTGCTCTGAGAGATGAGTGATTGCCGTCTTTACCATAACGGCCTCCGTTAGTTCCCCACAATACACTTACCGGAGGCAAATGAGCCAAGTGCAGTCTGTTTGGTAGTACTTACGCCCGGGGGCTGGTGCCAGTGGTCCTGGGGATTCCGTGGCTCACGCATTGTTAGTCGTTGTACAGGTTTTTTTTTCTAGTGTCCTATTGACGTTTTTTTCTTTTACCGTACATTTTGTACAACACTATAATTAACTTTTGACAATGATTTCAACCCTAAACTTCAACCCTATCAAAATGCTATTAAAGTAGATACACAGTTGTGTGACAAAGTGTTTGCCTCCTTCCTGATTTTGTATTTTTTTGCAGGTTTTTCACACTTAAGGCTATGTTCACACGCTGCAGTTTTTGCTGCGGATCCGCAGCGTTTTTGACGCTGCGAATCCGCAGTGGTTTTCCATGCGCTGTACAGTACAATGTTAACCTATGGAAAACAAAAACCACTGTGCACATGCTGCAGAAAAAGACGCTTGCGGTTTGGCACCTGCTCCATATTAAAAAACTGCAGGTGTCTAAAACCGCAGTGGAAACCGCACAAAAAAAATGCGATAAATCCGCAGTACTTTTTGCACTGTGGATTTCATCAAATCCGCTGTGGAAAATTCCGCAGCAGAATCCACAACGTGTGCACATGGCCTAAATGTTTCAGATCACCAAACAAATGTAAATATTATACAAACTCTACTACATTACTATACCATACTATACTATACTACATTATTACACTCTACTGAAACTGCCCTCACTAAAGTCTCTAATGACCTAATAACAGCTAAATCTAATGGTCACTACTCCATGCTAATTCTCTTGGACCTCTCCGCAGCATTCGACACTGTGGACCATCAGCTCCTCCTCAGTATGTTACACTCCATCAGCCTCAAGGACACCGTTCTCTCTTGGTTCTCCTCCTATCTCTCTGACCGATCCTTCACTGTATGTTTTGCTGGTTCCTCCTCCTCTCACCTTCCCCTTACTGTTGGGGTTCCTCAAGAATCAGTCCTAGGCCCCCTCCTCTTCTCTTTGTATACCGCCCCTATTGGACAAACAATGAGTAGATTTGGTTTCCAGTACCATCTCTATGCTGATGACACCCAATTATACACCTCTTCTCCTGTTATCACGACAACCTTTTTAGAAAACACCAGTGATTGTCTTACCGCTGTCTCTAACATCATGTCCTCCCTCTATCTGAAACTGAATCTGTCAAAAACTGAACTCCTCGTGTTCTCTCCCTCTACTAACCTACCTTTGCCTGACAGTGCCATCTCCGTGTGCGGTTCAACCATTACTCCAAAGCAACATGCCCGCTGCCTTGGGGTCATTCTTGATTCCGAGCTTTCATTCACCCCCCACAGCCGATCACTGGCTTGCTCTTCTTATCTGCATCTCAAAAACATTTCTAGAATTTGCCCTTTTCTTACTTTCGACTCTGCAAAAACTCTGTTTCATTTATTCATTCTCGTCTGGACTATTGTAACTCTCTACTAATCGGCCTCCCTCTTACCAAACTCTCCCCGCTCCAATCTGTCCTGAATGCTGCAGCTAGTATCATATTCCTCACCAACCGTTACACCGACGCCTCTACCTTGTGCCAGTCATTACATTGGCTACCCATCCACTCCAGAATCCAGTACAAAACTACTACCCTCATCCACAAAGCACTCCATGGCTCAGCACCACCCTACATCTCCTCTCTGGTCTCAGTCTACCACCCTACCTGTGCCCTCCGCTCCACTAATGACCTCAGGTTAGCATCCTCAATAATCAGAACCTCCCACTCCCGTCTCCAAGACTTTACATGTGCTGCGCCGATTCTTTGGAATGCACTACCTAGGTTAATACGATTAATCCCCAATCCCCACAGTTTTAAGCGTGCCCTAAAAACTCATTTGTTCAGACTGGCCTACCGCCTCAATGCATTAACCTAACTATCCCTGTGTGGCCTATTAAATAAAAAAAAAACATAATCAGGTTACTTGCATCATGTTCTCATGCACTTCATGCTGTTAATAGCACTTTGTGTCTGTACTGCTACATACTTAGGCAGTTAACTGGTTCATGCAGCTTTACATGAACACCCGAGCCTTACACTATGGCTGGTCCGAATAACTAAAGCAATTGTTACCATCCACCTCTCGTGTCTCCCCTTTTCCTCATAGTTTGTAAGCTTGCAAGCAGGTCCCTCATTCCTCCTGGTATCTATTTTGAACTGTGATTTCTGTTATGCTGTAATGTCTATTGTCTGTACAAGTCCCCTCTATAATTTGTAAAGCGCTGCGGAATATGTTGGTGCTATATAAATAAAAATTATTATTATTATTATTATAAAGATAACACAAGTAACCACAAAATGTTGTCTTGCAAATGAAGGTCTTTATTATTAATGGAAAAATAAATCCAAACCTACAGGCCCTGTGTGAAAAAGTGATTGCCCCTAAATCTAATAACTGGTTGTGCCGCACTCAGCAGTAACCACTGCAATCAAGTGTTTGCCATAACTGGTGATGAGTGATGACATGAGTCTTGTACAACGCTCTGGAGGAATTTTGGCCACTCATCTTTGCAGAATTGTTATAAATCAACCACATTGCAGGGTTTCCGAGAATAAACTGCATTTTGAAGGTCATGCCATAGCTTCTCAATAGAATTAAGGTCAGGACTTTGACTAGGTAACTCCAAAGTCTTAATTTTGCTTTTCATGAGCCATTCAAAGGTGGACTTGCTGCTATGTTTTGGATCATTGTCCTGCTGCATATCCCAAGTGTGCTTCAGCTTCAGGATTTTTTGGTAGATGGCAGAATTCATGGTTACATTTATCACAGCAAGTCTTCCAGGTCCTGAAGCAACAAAACAGCCCAAGAATATCACACTGCCACCACCATATTTTACTGTTGGCATGATGTTCTTTTTCTGAAATGCTGTGTTGCTTCTACGCCTGATATAATGGGACATACGCCTTCCAAAAAGTTCAACTTGTGTCTCGTAAGTCCAAAGCGTATTCTCCCAATAGTCTTGGGAATCATAAAGATGCTTTCTGTCAAAAATGAGATAAGTCTTTATGCTCATATTGCTCAGCAGTGATGTTTGTCTTGGAACTCTGCTATGCAGCCATTTTTGCCCAGTGTCTTTTTTATGGTGGATATTAGAGTTGAGCGACTTTTAATTTTTTTTGGAACGAGTCGGGTTTCGTGAAACCCGACTTTGTCAAAAGTCGGGTGGGGTGAAATCGGACGATTATTACATAAATTTGGGGGCTGACTGAAACACGAAACCCAATGCAAGTCAATGGGGAATCAAAGTCGGCAGTGAGTGGAGGACAGGAAAACACCTACAGTGCCCATTTTAATTCCAAAAAATCAATTCTTATTACTGAAGCTTGTCAATCTTAATTTACTTTATAATAATAGTTAGGCATTGAAAATTGGGGCTCACGAGTATGCCCCCCCACCTGATGAAGGAACCTGCACTTTCATCAGCACCTTCCTCTTTGTCCTCGTGTAAGGTGGTATAGTAAGCGGGAAGGGGAACCTGACTTTCAGCAGGGTCAGATTGTGACTGTGTAGCGTGCAAGGGGAATGTAGTGGTCTGGGTCAATGTACCAGTAGACTCATTTAGCAGTGGCTGGGCAATGGGCAGGATGAGGAGGAAACACAGATTTAGGCCCAAATAATAAAGTGGGCCAAATGCAGTTCAAAATTGGTAACAGGACTAAACTGGCGGCATTGCTTTGTTCAGCGGAGGACAAGTGTAAAGAGAGGCTGACACAGTGAGTAGGCCCAAATAAGTAAGTAGGTTAAATGCAGTTCAAAATTGGTAACAGGACTAACCAGGCGGCATTGCTTTGTCCAGCTGAAGACAACTGTAAAGAGAGGCTGACACAGTGAGTAGGCCCAAATAAGTAAGTAGGCTAAATGCGGTTCACAATTGGTAACAGGACTAACCAGGCGGCATTGCTTTGTTCAGCAGAGGACAACTGTAAGGAGTAGCTGACACAGTGAGAAGGCCCAAATAGGTAAGTAGGCTAAATGCAGTTCAAAATTGGTAACAGGAATAACCAGGCGGCATTGCTTTGTTCAGCAGAGGAAAACTGTAATGAAAGGCTGACACAGTGAGTAGGCCCAAATAAGTAAGTAGGCTAAATGCAGTTCAAAATTGGTAACAGGACTAACCAGGCGGCATTGCTTTGCTCAGTGGATGACAACTGTGAGGAGTGGCTGACACAGAGAGTAGGCCCAAATAAGTAAGTAGGCTAAATGCAGTTCATAATTGGTAACAGGACTAACCAGGTGTGTTATGACCCCAATGGCGAGGGTCTCAGAGGAACGTGGAAATCTGCAGAATACAAAAATCCAGCTCATAGGGCAGTGGTAACTGGGTTGACCATATATCTACTCCTAACGCCAACACTAGAAGTAGCCGGGGATCATTCCTACGTTGATTCTAGATGACACGCGCCAGCCGGAGAATCTAGCTACCCCTAGTAGAGGAAAACAAAGACCTTTCTTGCCTCCAGAGAAGGGGACCCCAAAGCTGGATAGAAGCCCCCCACAAATAATGACGGTGAGGTAAGAGGAAATGACAAACACAGAAATGAACCAGGTTTAGCACAGAGAGGCCCGCTTACTGATAGCAGAATAAAGAAAGGTAACTTATATGGTCAACAAAAACCCTATTAAAATCCACACTGGAAATTCAAGAACCCCCGAACCGTCTAACGGTCCGGGGGGAGAACACCAGCCCCCCTAGAGCTTCCAGCAAAGGTCAGGATATAGATTTGGAACAACCTGGACAAAAATACAAAACCAAAACAAATAGCAAAAAGCAAAAGGCAGACTTAGCTGATATAACTGGAACCAGGATCAGTAGACAAGAGCACAGCAGACTAGCTCTGATAACTACGTTGCCAGGCATTGAACTGAAGGTCCAGGGAGCTTATATAGCAACACCCCTAAGTAACGACCCAGGTGCGGATAAAAGGAATGACAGAAAAACCAGAGTCAAAAAACTAGTAACCACTAGAGGGAGCAAAAAGCAAATTCACAACAGTACCCCCCCCTTAGTGAGGGGTCACCGAACCCTCACCACGACCACCAGGGCGATCAGGATGAGCGGCATGAAAGGCACGAACTAAATCGGCCGCATGAACATCAGAGGCGACCACCCAGGAATTATCCTCCTGACCATAGCCCTTCCACTTGACCAGGTACTGAAGCCTCCGCCTGGAGAGGCGAGAATCCAAGATCTTCTCCACCACGTACTCCAACTCGCGCTCAACCAACACCGGAGCAGGAGGCTCAGCAGAAGGAACTACAGGCACAATGTACCGCCGCAACAAGGACCTATGAAATACATTGTGAATAGCAAACGACACAGGAAGATCCAGACGAAAAGATACAGGATTAAGGATTTCCAATATCTTGTAAGGCCCAATAAAACGAGGTTTAAATTTGGGAGAGGAGACCTTCATAGGAACAAAGCGGGAAGAAAGCCATACCAAATCCCCAACGCGTAGTCGGGGACCCACACCGCGGCGGCGGTTGGCAAAGCGCTGAGCCTTCTCCTGTGACAACTTCAAGTTGTCCACCACATGATTCCAGATCTGCTGCAACCTATCCACCACAGAATCCACCCCAGGACAGTCAGAAGGCTCCACATGACCCGAAGAAAAGCGAGGATGGAAACCAGAGTTGCAGAAAAAAGGCGAAACCAAGGTGGCGGAACTAGCCCGATTATTAAGGGCAAACTCAGCCAATGGCAAGAATGTCACCCAATCGTCCTGATCAGCAGAGACAAAACACCTCAAATAAGCCTCCAAAGTCTGATTGGTTCGCTCCGTCTGTCCATTAGTCTGAGGATGGAAAGCAGACGAAAACGACAAATCAATGCCCATCCTACTACAAAAGGATCGCCAGAACCTGGAAACGAACTGGGATCCTCTGTCTGACACAATATTCTCAGGGATGCCGTGCAAACGAACCACGTTCTGGAAAAACACAGGAACCAGATAGGAAGAGGAAGGCAGCTTAGGCAAAGGAACCAAATGGACCATCTTGGAGAAGCAATCACATATCACCCAGATAACAGACATGCCCTGAGATAGCGGAAGATCAGAAATGAAATCCATGGAGATATGTGTCCAAGGTCTCTTCGGGACAGGCAAGGGCAAGAGCAAACCGCTGGCACGAGAACAGCAAGGCTTAGCTCGAGCACAAGTCCCACAGGACTGCACAAATGACCGCACATCCCTTGACAAGGAAGGCCACCAAAAGGACCTGGCCACCAGATCTCTGGTGCCAAAAATTCCCGGGTGACCTGCCAACACCGAGGAATGAACCTCGGAAATGACTCTGCTGGTCCACTTATCCGGGACAAACAGTCTGTCAGGTGGACAAGACTCAGGCCTATCAGCCTGAAATCTCTGCAACACACGTCGCAGATCCGGAGAAATAGCTGACAAGATAACTCCATCTTTAAGAATACCAACAGGATCAGCGACTCCAGG
Source organism: Ranitomeya variabilis (assembly GCF_051348905.1). Taxonomy (NCBI): domain Eukaryota; kingdom Metazoa; phylum Chordata; class Amphibia; order Anura; family Dendrobatidae; genus Ranitomeya; species Ranitomeya variabilis. Next base: position 1,154,573,473 of record NC_135232.1, read on the forward strand.
AGCATCAGGCACAAAGCTCCTAGAAAGAGCATCGGCCTTCACATTCTTTGAACCTGGTAAATACGAGACAACAAAATCAAAGCGGGAGAAAAACAATGACCAGCGGGCCTGTCTCGGATTAAGGCGTTTAGCAGACTCGAGATACATCAGATTTTTGTGATCAGTCAAGACCACCACACGATGCTTAGCACCCTCGAGCCAATGACGCCACTCCTCAAATGCCCATTTCATGGCCAACAACTCCCGATTGCCCACATCATAATTTCGCTCGGCAGGCGAAAACTTCCTAGAGAAAAAGGCACAAGGTTTCATAACAGAGCAACCAGGGCCTCTCTGCGACAAAACGGCCCCTGCCCCAATCTCCGAAGCATCCACCTCAACCTGAAAGGGAAGTGAGACGTCAGGCTGGCACAAAACAGGCGCCGAAGTAAACCGGCGTTTCAACTCCTGGAAAGCCTCCACGGCAGCAGGAGCCCAGTTAGCTACATCGGAGCCCTTCTTGGTCATATCCGTCAAAGGTTTCACAATGCTAGAAAAATTAGCGATAAAACGACGGTAGAAGTTAGCGAAGCCCAAGAACTTCTGAAGACTCTTAACTGACGAGGGCTGAGTCCAATCAAGAATAGCTCGGACCTTGACTGGGTCCATCTCCACAGCAGAAGGGGAAAAAATGAACCCCAAAAAGGGAACCTTCTGCACACCAAAGAGACACTTTGAGCCCTTGACAAACAAAGAATTTTCACGCAAAATTTTAAAGACCAACCTGACCTGCTCCACATGCGAATCCCAATTGTCAGAAAAAACCAAAATATCATCCAGATAAACAATCAAAAATTTATCCAGATACTTCCGGAAAATGTCATGCATAAAGGACTGAAAAACTGAAGGCGCATTGGAGAGCCCAAAAGGCATCACCAAGTACTCAAAATGACCTTCGGGCGTATTGAATGCGGTTTTCCATTCATCACCTTGCTTAATGCGCACAAGGTTGTACGCACCACGAAGGTCTATCTTGGTGAACCACTTGGCACCCTTAATCCGGGCAAACAAGTCAGACAACAGCGGTAAAGGATACTGAAATTTGACAGTGATCTTATTTAAAAGTCGATAATCAATACAAGGTCTCAAAGATCCGTCCTTTTTTGCCACAAAAAAGAATCCCGCACCAAGAGGGGAAGAAGACGGACGAATATGTCCTTTCTCCAGAGACTCCTTGATATATGAACGCATAGCGGTATGTTCAGGTACCGACAGATTAAACAGTCTTCCCTTAGGAAATTTACTGCCTGGGATCAAATCTATAGCACAGTCACAGTCCCTATGAGGAGGCAGTGCACTGGACTCAGACTCACTGAAGACATCCTGATAATCAGACAAATACTCCGGAACTTCCGAAGGCGTAGAAGAAGCAATAGACACAGGCAGGGAATCCCCATGAATACCACGACAGCCCCAACTTGAGACTGACATAGCCTTCCAGTCCAGGACTGGATTATGGGTCTGTAACCATGGCAGCCCTAAAACAACCAAATCATGCATTTTATGTAAAACCAGGAAACGTATCACCTCGCGGTGTTCAGGAGTCATGCACATGGTAACTTGTGTCCAATACTGCGGTTTATTTGCTGCCAATGGTGTAGCATCAATACCCCTAAGAGGAATAGGATTTTCTAATGGTTCAAGAGTAAAACCACAGCGCTTAGCAAATGAGAGATCCATGAGACTCAGGGCAGCACCTGAATCTACAAACGCCATGACAGGATAAGATGACAGTGAGCAAATCAAAGTTACAGACAGAATAAATTTAGGTTGCAAATTACCAACGGTGACAGGACTAACAACCTTAGCTATACGTTTAGAGCATGCTGAGATAACATGTGTAGAATCACCACAGTAGTAGCACAAGCCATTCCGGCGTCTATGAATTTTCCGCTCATTTCTAGTCAGGATTCTATCACATTGCATTAAATCAGGTGTCTGTTCAGACAACACCATGAGGGAATTTGCGGTTTTTCTATCACATTGCACCGAATTAGGTGTCTGTTCAGACAACACCATGAGGGAATTTGCGGTTTTGCGCTCCCGCAACCGCCGGTCAATTTGAATAGCCAGTGCCATAGTATCATTCAGACCTGTGGGAATGGGAAAACCCACCATAACATTCTTAATGGCTTCAGAAAGGCCATTTCTAAAATTAGCGGCCAGTGCACACTCGTTCCAATGTGTCAGCACGGACCATTTCCGAAATTTTTGGCAATACACTTCAGCCTCGTCCTGCCCCTGAGACATAGCCAGCAAGGCCTTTTCTGCCTGAATCTCAAGATTGGGTTCCTCATAAAGTAAACCGAGCGCCAGAAAAAACGCATCAAGATCAGCCAATGCCGGATCTCCTGGCGCCAGCGAAAAAGCCCAATCCTGAGGGTCGCCCCGTAAGAACGAAATAACAATTTTTACTTGCTGAGCAGAATCTCCAGATGAACAGGGTCTCGGGGACAAAAACAATTTACAATTATTCACGAAATTCCTAAACTTAAACCTGTCTCCGGAAAACAGTTCAGGAATCGGTATTTTAGGTTCTGACCTAGGATTTCTGATAACATAGTCTTGTATGCCCTGCACACGAGTAGCCAGCTGGTCCACACTTGTAATCAAGGTCTGGACATTCATGTCTGCAGCAAGCATAGCCACTCTGAGATAAAGGGGAAGAAGAAAAAAAAAAAAAACTCAGAATCTTCTTTCTTATAATCCCTCTTCTGCAATGCATTAAACATTTAATACTGGCCTGGCAAACTGTTATGACCCCAATGGCGAGGGTCTCAGAGGAACGTGGAAATCTGCAAAATACAAAAATCCAGCTCATAGGGCAGTGGTAACTGGGTTGACCATATATCTACTCCTAACGCCAACACTAGAAGTAGCCGGGGATCATTCCTACGTTGATTCTAGATGACACGCGCCAGCCGGAGAATCTAGCTACCCCTAGTAGAGGAAAACAAAGACCTTTCTTGCCTCCAGAGAAGGGGACCCCAAAGCTGGATAGAAGCCCCCCACAAATAATGACGGTGAGGTAAGAGGAAATGACAAACACAGAAATGAACCAGGTTTAGCACAGAGAGGCCCGCTTACTGATAGCAGAATAAAGAAAGGTAACTTATATGGTCAACAAAAACCCTATTAAAATCCACACTGGAAATTCAAGAACCCCCGAACCGTCTAACGGTCCGGGGGGAGAACACCAGCCCCCCTAGAGCTTCCAGCAAAGGTCAGGATATAGATTTGGAACAAGCTGGACAAAAATACAAAACCAAAACAAATAGCAAAAAGCAAAAGGCAGACTTAGCTGATATAACTGGAACCAGGATCAGTAGACAAGAGCACAGCAGACTAGCTCTGATAACTACGTTGCCAGGCATTGAACTGAAGGTCCAGGGAGCTTATATAGCAACACCCCTAAGTAACGACCCAGGTGCGGATAAAAGGAATGACAGAAAAACCAGAGTCAAAAAACTAGTAACCACTAGAGGGAGCAAAAAGCAAATTCACAACACAGGTGGCATTGCTTTGTTCAGCTTTGTTCAGCGGAGGACAGCTGTAATGAGAGGCTGACGCAGTCAGTAGGCCCAAATAAGTAAGTAGGCTAAATGCAGTTCAAAATCGGTAACAAGACTAACCAGGTGGCATTGCTTTGTTCAGCTTTGTTCAGCGTAGGCCAACTGTAATGAGAGGCTGACACAGTGAGTAGGCCCAAATAAGTAAGTAGGCTAAATGCAGTTCAAAATTGGTAACAGGACTAACCAGGCGGCATTGCTTTGTTCAGTGGAGGACAACTGTAAGGAGTGGCTGACACAGTGAGTAGGCCCAAATAAGTAAGTAGGCTAAATGCAGTTCAAAATTGGTAACAGGACTAACCAGGCGCCATTGCTTTGTTCAGCGGAGGACAACTGTAATGAAAGGCTGACACAGTGAGTAGGCCCAAATAAGTAAGTAGGATAAATGCAGTTCAAAATTGGTAACAGGACTAACCAGGCGGCATTGCTTTTTTCAGCAGAGGACAACTGTAATGAGAGGCTGACACAGTGAGTATGCCCAAATATGTAAGTAGGCTAAATGCAGTTCAAAATTGGTAACAAGACTAACCAGGCGGCTTTGCTTTGTTCAGCGGAGGACAACTGTAAGGAGTGGCTGACACAGTGAGTAGGTCCAAATAAGTAAGTAGGCTAAATGCAGTTCAAAATTGGTAAAAGAACTAACCAGGCAACATTGCTTTGCTCAGTGGAGGACAACTGTAATGAGAGGCTGACACAGTGAGTAGGCCCAAATAAGTAAGTAAGCTAAATGCAGTTCAAAATTGGTAACAGGACTAACCAGGCGGCATTGCTTTGCTCAGTGGAGGACAACTGTAATGAGAGGCTGACACAGTGAGTAGGCCCAAATAAGTAAGTAGGCTAAATGCAGTTCAAAATTGATAACAGGACTAACCAGGTGGCATTGCTTTGTTCAGTGGAGGACAACTGTAAGGAGTGGCTGACTCAGTGAGTAGGCCCAAATAAGTAAGTAAGCTAAATGCAGTTCAAAATTGGTAACAGGACTAACCAGGCGGCATTGCTTTGCTCAGTGGAGGACAACTGTAATGAGAGGCTGACACAGTGAGTAGGCCCAAATAAGTAAGTAGGCTAAATGCAGTTCAAAATTGGTAACAGGACTAACCAGGCGGCATTGCTTTGTTCAGTGGAGGACAACTGTAAGGAGTGGCTGACACAGTGAGCAGGCCCAAATAAGTAAGTAGGCTAAATGCAGTTCAAAATTAGTAACAGGACTAACCAGGCGGCATTGCTTTTTTCAGCGGAGGACAACTGAAATGAGAGGCTGACACAGTGAGTAGGCCCAAATAGGTAAGTAGGCTAAATGCAGTTCAAAATTGGTAACAGGACTAACAAGGCGGCATTGCTTTTTTCAGCGGAGGACAACTGTAATGAGAGGCTGACACAGTGAGTAGGCCCAAATAAGTAAGTAGGCTAATTGCAGTTCAAAATAGGTAACAGGACTAACCAGGCGGCATTGCTTTGTTCAGTGGAGGACAACTGTAATGAGAGTCTGACACAGTGAGTAGGCCCAAATAAGTAAGTAGGATAAATGCAGTTCAAAATTGGTAACAGGACTAACCAGGCGGCATTGTTTTTTTCAGCGGAGGAGAACTGTAATGAGAGGCTGACACAGGGAGTAGGCCCAAATAAGTAAGTAGGCTTAAAGGAGTTAAAAATTGGTAACAGGACTAGCCAGGCGGCATTGCTTTGTTCAGCAGAGGACAACTGTAATGAGAGGCTGACACAGTGAGTAGGCCCAAATAAGTAAGTAGGCTAAATGCATTTAAAAATTGATAACAAGACTAAAGTGGCGGCATTACTTTGTTCAGCAGAGGAAAACTTTAAGGAGTGGCTTACACAGTGAGTAGGTCTAAATAAGTAAGTAGTCTAAATGCAGTTCACAATTGGTAACAGGACTAACCACACGGCATTGCTTTGTTCAGCGGAGGACAACTGTAAGGAGTGGCTAACACATTGAGTAAGCCCTAATAATAAAGTAGGCTAAATATCTGCCAACTTTTTTTTCATAAATAACCAGGTGGCATAGCTAGGTACAGGGGTGGGATCCTCTGCTGAGTAGCAGACAGTGGTAGTAGGTGCAAAGTATTAACAGGTCTAAATGGAGGCCAGGGCCCCTGTATATTTTAACTATCATCTATCATTTCAACAAATTTGTATTGTCAGTGCCATTGAAGGATTTAACAGCACAGACTACACAGTGGTGGAACAGGGAGAGGTAAGTATTGCAAGTGGAAGAGCACTGTTTGAGCTGGGGGGAACACTCTCTCGTTGGCACAGGGCCCCTCATATTACGATGGTGTGTCTGATGTTGGTTGTGCACCACCACCATCAGAGACACTTCATTGTACTATGAGGGACCCTGTCCCAGTGCCGTCGCCCAAGAGTGGGCACACCCACCTGTCCAGGAAAACGGCACTCACATGGGTTCTTGTGTGGCCAAGGCCGTATTTAGTTTTTTTTTTATAATTATTGTATATAAAACAGTGTGATCAGCAGTGCTAAATGGCTGTGGTTGGGACGTGGATATGGGTGTGACTAGTTGTGAAATGGGTGTGGTCAGAGGCGTGGCCTATAATTTGCCGAGGCCCGTGTATGTGTATCCGCCCACAAATAAATTACAGCACGTCTCTGTTCGCACAGCCTCTGAAGCATGTGCAGTGTGGAGTTCCACCTTGATGCAACGTCGATTATTAGGTGGTGCTGGGGAAGATTCAGCGATTGCTGATGGTTCAGCATATGGCTGGAGTGTACGGGCTACCGGCTGATGTGCGAGCAAAGTCTTCGCACCTTCAGGAGCAGGGCTGGTATCCCCGGATAATTTTTCAGGAAGCACTGCACCACCAGGTTCAAGGTGTGAGTCAGGCAAGGTATGTGTTTCAGTTCTGAAAGGGCTTTGGCAGCCATAAAATTCCTTCCGTTATCACTAGTGTTGAGTAGTGTTGAGCGATACTTTCCGATATCGGAAAGTATCGGTATCGGAAAGTATCGGCCGATACCGTCAAAATATCGGATCTAATCCGATACCGATACCCGATCCCAATGCAAGTCAATGGGACGAAAATATCGGAATTAAAATAAACCCTTTATAAACTTGTAGGTTCATTCTACATGAAGGAAAACAACTAAGAATAATGTAGGATGTATTGGGGGACGTGGCGGAGACATTAAAGGCACAGAGGTTTAGCCCAATGTAATAGAATAGCAGGATTTTGTTTTTTTTTATGACGTTCGGCGGTAGAAAGATTTTGACTATGTTAATTTTTTTTTAATTTTGTCAGATATTGATGTTTCACTACTTCCACGCCCTTCACCTTCTTTTTTACTTCTCCCACACTTTCTTCTTCATTATCCTCATCATCAGCTTCTTTGACATCAACTTCTTCACCTTATTCATCTTCTTCTTCATCTTCTACCTATTATTTTTTTGGTTACATTGTTCATATTATTTTTATTTTACTATTATCTTCATCATATTCTACTTCTTCATCATATTCTTATTTGTGACAGGCATTCCCGTAGTTGTTATCTATAAAAGTTTGAAGATTACACCTTCCGTTCTGCCTGTCACAAAACAGTTACATTTGTCCGCGTTCAGTTTGGCCTGCAGCATCAGGCTTTATCCAGGGGCACCACGAGGAGGAACAGACTCACCCCCATACACTGCTTAGTCTTCTTCTGCTTATAATTTAGATAATATTTTTTGCTCTGATATTTAGTGTTATGCTTAATGTTCTTCTGCTCTTTGTTCTGCAGCCTCTTGTTCTTCTGCTTCTCGGTCTTCCAGGTCGTCGTCGTCTCCAGGGTCGTCGTCTCCGGGGTCGTCGTCATCGGGGTGGTCTTCAGGGTCATCGTCTCCAGGGTCGTCGTCATCACGGTGGTTGTCGTCTCTGGTGTCGTCGTCATCTTAAAGGTGGTCTTCCGGGTCATCGTGTTTAGTCTCTTGAACTTGGAAATGTAGCAGAAGGTACAAGAAGGCTGAGAAAATGCCGAGAACCAGCTGATGGAACTGGAACTCGGATGGCTACCCGAAGGTCCAAGAGCCAATGGAACTACCGAGGACCAGCTGACGTTACTGGAACCCGGTTACTAAGCAGGAGGTACCCGTGCCTGAAAGCACTACCAAGGACCACCTGACGTTGGTGGAACTCGGATACCCAGAGGGAGGCACCTAAGCCAAAGGCTCTGCCCGGAACCAGCTGACGGTACTGGAACCAGGATGGGGAGCAGAAGGTACAAGAGCAAAAGACACTGCCGAGAACCAGCTGACGGTGCTGAAACCCGGATGGGTAGCCGAAGGTCCAAGAGCCAATGGAACTACCGAGGACCAGCTGACGTTACTGGAACCCGGTTACTAAGCAGGAGGTACCCGTGCCTGAAAGCACTACCAAGGACCACCTGACGTTGGTGGAACTCGGATACCCAGAGGGAGGCACCTAAGCCAAAGGCTCTGCCCAGAACCAGCTGACAGTACTGGAACCAGGATGGGGAGCAGAAGGTACAAGAGCAAGTGTCTGCGTGGCTTTTGCAGGACACGATGCCGGCTGCACAGCAGGGGAACAGCTGGCGGTGCTGAACCCCACTGACACATTGGCTGGTGTTTTTCTCTGTGCAGCTAGCAGTGCCGGGCCCCAACTGGCGGAGTTCCCTTTGTAATGAGACGCAGCACAGATGTCAAGAATCCCACCTTGGTGCTGGGTGCAGCCTCCTGAGCGTTGTTATTTGCTGTACAGGAGTCTGCGCTGCCGTGTTATCCCCAGGCCTAGCGCTGTTAGCGCTGCCCATCTTCTGACCTCATTTAATGTCGGCCGGTGCGGTTCGCGATGACCATGAATCCCAGCCCCGCAGTGTCTTAACATTGTTAAAACACTGCGGGGCTGGGATTCATGGCCTGGCGCAGCACATATGTTCGCCTCTCGCACTCGGGTCCTTACACCCGCTTCAGACTGTGCGGCGTCAGCTGATCCCTTATCGCATGCCACGGCCATGAAGCCGCACAGTCTGAAGAAGGCGGAAGGAGATGAGTGACAACAGGCGAAGATATGCACTGCTCATGCCCATCAATCACACCCTCGCAGTCCCAATAAATAAGACACCGAGGGGCGTTGTGTGGGTCAGAGCGGCCGCAGAGGCGCAGGCAGCCAAAGAATGATGCCAGAAGATGGGCAGCGCTACCAAGGGGGTTGCAGCGTGTCATTACAAAGGAAAGTCACACCACCGGGACGGTTAAATGGTCACACAGAGGACACATTTTAGACGTGTTTTCAGTTCCACATGTGCGAGGAGAATACGTTTATGAGCCACCTTGCACACATGCAGCATTACCGCTGTACGAGGTGGCTGTAAAACGTACAAACGCCTGGGGGAGGGGGGACAGGTTCCCTTCAATTTCAGTTCTTGTGTCTGCGTGGCTTTTGCAGGACACGATGCCGGCTGCACAGCAGGGGAACAGCTGGCGGTGCTGGACCCCACTGACACATTGGCTGGTGTTTTTCTCTGTGCAGCTAGCAGTACCGGGCCCCAACTGGCGGTGTTAGAGCCCGGGGTCAGCAGGAGGAGGAGCAGGAGGAGGAGCAAGGGGGAGGGGAGTGTTGTCCGAAGCCTGCAGTGGCGGCAGCTTTGGGTCTGTTGTGCCTGCGTGGCGGTCGCAGGACACGTTGCCGGCTACACAGCAGGGGAACAGCTGGCGGTGCTGAACCCCACTGACACATTGGCTGGTGTTTTTCTCTGTGCAGCTAGCAGTACCGGGCCCCAACTGGCGGTGTTAGAGCCCGGGGTCAGCAGGAGGAGGAGCAGGAGGAGGAGCAAGGGGGAGGGGAGTGTAGGCCGAAGCCTGCAGTGGCGGCAGCTTTGGGTCTGTTGTGCCTGCGTGGCGGTCGCAGGACACGTTGCCGGCTACACAGCAGGGGAACAGCTGGCGGTGCTGAACCCCACTGACACATTGGCTGGTGTTTTTCTCTGTGCAGCTAGCAGTACCGGGCCCCAACTGGCGGTGTTGGAGCCAGGGCTCTGCAGGGGGAGCAGAGTGTAGGCCGAAGCCTAATTGAACCAATTTTAAAGTAAACCTTTAACCCCCACTCAGGTGTTACAAAGTAGAAGAGCCACAGCTTATGCAGCAGTAATGCTGCACAAGTCAAAGGTTGCTCTTTTAATTTTGCTCCTTGCACACGCTGAAAGGAACACGTATAACATTTAGGCCCTTACACAGTCAAACTGATTTTGAGGCGTGAGTTCCCTTCGTAAAGAGACGCAGTACAGCTGGCAAAAATGCCACCTTGGTGCTTGGCGCGGCCTCCTGAGCATCCCTTGGCCTTGCGCTGTTAGCGCTGCCCATCCTCTGACATCATGTAATGTCGGCCGGTGCGGTTTGCGATGACCATGAATCCCAGCCCTGCAGTGTCTTAACATTGTTAAAACACTGCGGGGCTGGGATTCATGGCCTGGTGCAGTACATATGTTCGCCTCTCGCTTGGTTTCTTACACCCGCTTCAGACTATGCGGCGTCAGCTGATCCCTTATCGCATGCCACGGCCATGAAGCCGCACAGTCCGAAGAAGGCGGAAGGAGATGAGGGACAGGCGAAGAAATGCACCGTTCATGCCCATCAATCACACCCTCGCAGTCCAAATTAATAAGACACCGAGGGGCGTTGTGTGGGGCAAGGCGGCCGCAGAGGCGCAGGCAGCCAAACAATGATGCCAGAAGACGGGCAGCGCTACCAAGGAGCTTGTTGCGTGTCAATACAAAGGAAAATCACACCTGAGGGACGTTTTAATGGTCGCAGAGGACTCATTTTAGATGTGTTCAGTTCCCCATGGGCAAGGAGACTAAGTTTCTGAGCCACCTTGCACACATGCAGCATTACTGTCGTACAAGGTGGCTGTAAAACGTAGAAACACCTGGGGGAGGGGGGACAGGTTTCCTTCAATTTCAGTTCTTGTGTCTGCGTGGCTTTTGCAGGACACGATGCCGGCTACACAGCAGGGGAACAGCTGGCGGTGCTGAACCCCACTGACACATTGGCTGGTGTTTTTCTCTGTGCAGCTAGCAGTACCGGGCCCTAACTGGCGGTGTTGGAGACCAGGGTCAGCAGGAGGAGGAGAGGGAGCAGAGTGTAAGCCGAAGCCTGCACTGGAGCAAGTTGAAAGGGAAACTTTAACCCCCCCCCAGGCGTTTGTAGCTGAAAGAGCCATCGTGTACAGCACTAATGCTGGAAAAGGTAAACTTAGCTCTTTTAATTATGGTCCTTGCACATGCTGAACCTAACACTTATGAAAAGTGTCCCCTCCTACCGTGATACCGTCCGGTAGGTGGAACTTTCCTTTGTGATGTGACGCAGCACAGCCGTCATTCTTACCCCCTTGGCGCCGTGCGCCGCCTCCTCAGCGTTGTTTGAATCAGTCCTGGAGCCTGCGCTGTTAGGTTAGCCCTTGGCCATGCACAAATTTTGCGCTGCCCGTCTTCTGACATCATTTGGTGTCAGGCTGGCTGCGCCTGTGCGGCCGCGCTGGCCGAGATCCCGCCTCGTACTGTCTTCTGATTTCATCCCACTGGGGGCCTGAGATCCGTGGCCATGCGCAGTGCATATCCTCGCCTCTCACTCCCCTCCCTACGGCTTCTTCAGACTGTGCGGTGTCACGGCAGTGGCATGCTATTAGGGACCAGCTGACACCGCACAGTTTGAAGAAGCCGTAGGGAGATGAGTGAGAGGTGGAGGTTCAGATATGCACTGCGCATGTCCATGGATCTCAGGCCCCCAGTGGGATGAAATCAGAAGACAGTACGAGGCGGGATCTCGGCCAGCGCGGCCGCACAGGCGCAGCCAGCCTGACACCAAATGATGTCAGAAGACGGGCAGCGCAAAATGTGTGCATGGCCAAGGGCTAACCTAACAGCGCAGGCTCCAGGACTGATTCAAACAACGCTGAGGAGGCGGCGCACGGCGCCAAGGGGGTAAGAATGACGGCTGTGCTGCTTCACATCACAAAGGAAAGTTCCACCTACCGGACGGTATCACGGTAGGAGGGGACACTTTTCATAAGTGTTAGGTTCAGCATGTGCAAGGAGCACCACGAAAAGAGGCACTTTTTCCCTTTGCATCATTACTGCTGCAGAAGGTGGCTCCTTCAGTAACAAACGCCTGGGGGGGGGGGGGGGACAGGTTCCCTTAAATTTAACTTGTTGTGCCTGCGTGGCGGCCGCAGTACACGTTGCCATATACACAGCAGGGGAACAGCTGACGTTACTGAACCCCAATAACAGAGGAGGGACTGTTGACTGTGCGTACAGCACTACCAGGCAACAACTAGCGGTGTTGGAGCCCAGGGACAGGTGGAGGAGGAGGAGGTGGAGGAGGTAGGAGGGATTGCCACACACACAGCAGGGGAACAGCTGACGTTACTGAACCCCAATAACAGAGGAGGGACTGTTGGGACTGTGCGTACAGCACTACCAGGCAACAACTAGCGGTGTTGGAGCCCAGGGACAGGTGGAGGAGGAGGAGGTGGAGGAGATAGGAGGGATTGCCACACACACAGCAGGGGAACAGCTGACGTTACTGAACCCCAATAACAGAGGAGGGACTGTTGGGACTGTGCGTATAGCACTACCAGGCAACAAATAGCGGTGTTGGAGCCCAGGTACAGGTGGAGGAGGAGGAGGTGGAGGAGGTAGGAGGGATTGCCACACACACAGCAGGGGAACAGCTGATGTTACTGAACCCCAATAACAGAGGAGGGACTGTTGGGACTGTGCGTACAGCACTACCAGGCAACAACTAGCGGTGTTGGAGCCCAGGGACAGGTGGAGGAGGAGGAGGTGGAGGAGATAGGAGGGATTGCCACACACACAGCAGGGGAACAGCTGACGTTACTGAACCCCAATAACAGAGGAGGGACTGTTGGGACTGTGCGTATAGCACTACCAGGCAACAACTAGCGGTGTTGGAGCCCAGGGACAGGTGGAGGAGGAGGAGGTGGAGGAGATAGGAGGGATTGCCACACACACAGCAGGGGAACAGCTGACGTTACTGAACCCCAATAACAGAGGAGGGACTGTTGGGACTGTGCGTACAGCACTACCAGGCAACAACTAGCGGTGTTGGAGCCCAGGGACAGGTGGAGGAGGAGGAGGTGGAGGAGGTAGGAGAGATTGCCACACACACAGCAGGGGAACAGCTGACGTTACTGAACCCCAATAACAGAGGAGGGACTGTTGACTGTGCGTACAGCACTACCAGGCAACAACTAGCGGTGTTGGAGCCCAGGGACAGGTGGAGGAGGAGGAGGTGGAGGAGGTAGGAGGGATTGCCACACACACAGCAAGGGAACAGCTGACGTTACTGAACCCCAATAACAGAGGAGGGACTGTTGGGACTGTGCGTATAGCACTACCAGGCAACAACTAGCGGTGTTGGAGCCCAGGGACAGGTGGAGGAGGAGGAGGTGGAGGAGGTAGGAGGGATTGCCACACACACAGCAGGGGAACAGCTGACGTTACTGAACCCCAATAACAGAGGAGGGACTGTTGGGACTGTGCGTACAGCACTACCAGGCAACAACTAGCGGTGTTGGAGCCCAGGGACAGGTGGAGGAGGAGGAGGTGGAGGAGGTAGGAGGGATTGCCACACACACAGCAGGGGAACAGCTGACGTTACTGAACCCCAATAACAGAGGAGGGACTGTTGACTGTGCGTACAGCACTACCAGGCAACAACTAGCGGTGTTGGAGCCCAGGGACAGGTGGAGGAGGAGGAGGTGGAGGAGGTAGGAGGGATTGCCACACACACAGCAGGGGAACAGCTGACGTTACTGAACCCCAATAACAGAGGAGGGACTGTTGACTGTGCGTACAGCACTACCAGGCAACAACTAGCGGTGTTGGAGCCCAGGGACAGGTGGAGGAGGAGGAGGTGGAGGAGATAGGAGGGATTGCCACACACACAGCAGGGGAACAGCTGACGTTACTGAACCCCAATAACAGAGGAGGGACTGTTGGGACTGTGCGTACAGCACTACCAGGCAACAACTAGCGGTGTTGGAGCCCAGGGACAGGTGGAGGAGGAGGAGGTGGAGGAGGTAGGAGGGATTGCCACACACACAGCAGGGGAACAGCTGACGTTACTGAACCCCAATAACAGAGGAGGGACTGTTGACTGTGCGTACAGCACTACCAGGCAACAACTAGCGGTGTTGGAGCCCAGGGACAGGTGGAGGAGGAGGAGGTGGAGGAGATAGGAGGGATTGCCACACACACAGCAGGGGAACAGCTGACGTTACTGAACCCCAATAACAGAGGAGGGACTGTTGGGACTGTGCGTACAGCACTACCAGGCAACAACTAGCAGTGTTGGAGCCCAGGGACAGGTGGAGGAGGAGGAGGTGGAGGAGGTAGGAGGGATTGCCACACACACAGCAGGGGAACAGCTGACGTTACTGAACCCCAATAACAGAGGAGGGACTGTTGGGACTGTGCGTATAGCACTACCAGGCAACAACTAGCGGTGTTGGAGCCCAGGGACAGGTGGAGGAGGAGGAGGTGGAGGAGGTAGGAGGGATTGCCACACACACAGCAGGGGAACAGCTGACGTTACTGAACCCCAATAACAGAGGAGGGACTGTTGACTGTGCGTACAGCACTACCAGGCAACAACTAGCGGTGTTGGAGCCCAGGGACAGGTGGAAAAGCAGAGGAACACAATGTAGGCCGAAGCCTGAGAAAGTCGAAAGGGAACCTTTAACCCCCCCAAGGCGTTTGTAGCTGAAAGAGCCAGCTTGTGCAGCACAAAAGATGCAAAAGGAAAAGGTGGCTCTTTTCATCATGCTCCTTGCAAACACAGAACTAAACACTTATAAAATGTGTCCCCTGAAACCGTGAAACCGTCCCGGAGGTGGGACTTTCCTTCGTAATATGACGCAGCACAGCCGTCATTCCTTCCCCCCGGGCGCCGCGCCCCGGCTCCTCAGCGTAGTTTGATTCCGTCCCGGAGCCTGCGCTGTTATGTTATCCCTTGGCCAGGCACACTTAGCGCTGCCCATCTTCTGACATCATTTGGTGTCAGGCTGGCTGCGCCTGTGCGGCCGCGCTGGCCGAGAGCCCGCCTCGCAGTGTCTTCTGATTTTATCCCACTGGGGGCCTGGGATCCATGGCCATGCGCAGTGCATATCCTCGCCTCTCACTCCCCTCCCTACGGCTTCTTAAGACTGTGCGGTGTCACGGCCGTGGCATGCTATTAGGGACCAGCTGACACCGAACAGTCTGAAGAAGCCGTAGGGAGATGAGTGAGAGGTGGAGGTTCAGATATGCACTGCGCATGTCCATGGATCCCAGGCCCCCAGTGGGATTAAATCAGAAGACACTGCGAGGCGGGCCCTCGGCCAGCGCGGCCGCACAGGCGCAGCCATCCTGACACCAAATGATGCCAGAAGACGGGCAGCGCTAAGTGTGCCTGGCCACGGGATAACATAACAGCACAGGCTCCGGGACGGAATCAAACAACGCTGAGGAGCCGGGGCGCGGCGCCGGGGGGGGAGGAATGACGGCTGTGCTGCGTCATATTACGAAGGAAAGTCCCACCTCCGGGACGGTTTTACGGTATCAGTGGACACATTTTATAAGTGTTAAGTTCTGCGTGTGCAAGGAGCTAAACCAAAATAGCTACCTTTTCCTTGTGCAGCATTACTGCTGCACAAGGAGGCTCTTTCAGTAACAAACGCCTTGGTGGGGGGGACAGATTCCCTTACATTTCAGTTGTTGTGTCAGCGTGGCGGTCGCATGACACATTGCCAGCTACACAGCTGGGGATCAGCTGACGTTACTGAAACCCAAGAACACTGGGTCGTATGTTTTGACTGTGCAGACGGCACTTCTGAGCCTCAACTGGCGGTGTTGGAGCCCAGGAATTTAAGTTCAGGTGGTAGAAAGATGAACACAACAGGAGACCTGGATAACGTATACAGTGACCTAATTATTTAATCAGGAGGAGGAGTGGCAAATTCCTGCGAGATCCAGGCCTTGTTCATTTTCAGGAAAGTAAGCCGGTCAACGTTATCGGAGGATAGTCGCATGCGACGGTCAGTTAGTACACCACCTGCAGCACTAAAGACACGTTCTGATAATACACTGGCCGCAGGGCAAGACAGCACCTCCAATGCATACTGGCTTAGCTCTGGCCATGTATCCAGCTTTGAGACCCAAAACTTGAAAGGGGAAGAGCCGTCTGGGAGTACAGCAAGAGGGCAAGACATGTAGTCTGTCACCATCTGACAGAACCGTTGCCTCCTGCTGACTGGAGCCATCTGTGATGGTGTAGACTTTTGTGGGGGGCACACAAAACTGTGCCACAGTTGGGCCATACTGGTCTTGCCTTGGGCAGAGGCACTGCTTCTGCTCCCTCTTTGTGCAGAGCCTCCACCACTGCCTGGACGCACTGAGCTGCTTTGGAATGCACTAGCAGCACTTCTCTCAGTTGGAATGGAGAAGATGATGGAATTGACCAGTGTGTCTTGGTACTCCCGCATTTTTCGCTCCCGGTTCAACGGTGTGATGAGGCTTTCTACGTTGTCCCGGTAGCGAGGATCGAGGAGGGTGAACACCCAATAATCAGACATGTTGAGAATGTGGGCGATGCGGCGGTCGTTTCTCAGGCACTGCAGCATGTAATCCACCATGTGCTGCAGACTGCCAACTGCCCAAGAAACGCTGTCCCCTGCTGGAGGCGTGATATCTGCCCGCTCGTCATCACCCCACCCTCGCTGTACACACTGAGTACTGGACAATTCGGTAACTCCCTCCTCTGGACGGATGTCTTCCTCCTCCATTGACTCCTCCTCATCCTCCTCACAAACTGTCCCCTGCCTACGCATTTGTGAGGAACCACGTGGCGCTGACTGTCCAGAAGATGATGGAAATGGTGAATCCTCATCCTCCACCTCTTCCACAACATCATCCCTTAGCGCTTGCAGTGATTTTTCAAGCAGGCAGATAAGGGGGACAGTCATGCTGACTAGTGCATCATCTGCACTCGCCATCCGCGTGGAATAATCAAAGGGACGCAAAACCTGGCAGACGTCATTCATAGTGGCCCACTCTGTGGTTGTGAAGTCTGTACGGCGCTGAGTGCGACTTCTTTGCGCCTGAAGCAGCTGGTACTCCATTACAGCTTGCTGCTGCTCACACAACCGCTCCAACATATGTAACGTGGAATTCCACCTGGTAGGTAGGTCACATATGATGCGATGTTCCGGCAGGCGGTGTCGGCGCTGCAGAGCCGCAATGCGCGCTTTTGCCGTGCTGGAACGCCGCAAGTGAGCACACTCTAGGCGGACCTTGTGCAGCAGTGCATCAAGATCCGGATAGTCCCTCAAAAAGCTCTGCACGACCAAATTGAGCACATGTGCCAGACATGGGATGTGAGTGAGGTTGCCGAGGCCCAGAGCTGCCACCAGATTTCGGCCATTATCACACACTACCATGCCTGGCTGGAGATTCGCTGGCACAAACCACACATCGCTCTCCTGCTTGATGGCATTCCAGAGCTCCTGCGCTGTGTGGCTACGATTCCCCAAAAAAATTAATTTCAAGACGGCCTGTTGACGTTTGGCCACGGCTGTGCTCATGTCGGTCGTAACAGGTACACGTTCATCACGGGTCCATGTGGAGGTGGACTGTGACGGCTCCTGCAGCGATGATTCTGAGGAACTGGTGTAAGAGGAGGAGTCAATGCGTACAGAATGGATTCCTGCAATCCTTGGAGTGGGCAGGACACGTCCTGCGCCACTCGCACGGTCTGTACCCGGCTCAACGACATTAACCCAATGGGCAGTGAGGGAAAGGTATCGCCCCTGTCCATGTTGACTGGTCCACGCATCGGTGGTGAGGTGGACCTTGCTACTGACGGCGTTCAGTAGCGCGTGTTTTATGTGTCCCTCCACATGCTTGTGCAGGGCAGGGACGGCTTGCCTGCTGAAGTAAAAGCGGCTGGGCACATTGTACTGTGGGACTGCCAATGACATCAAGTCACGGAAGCTGTCAGTCTCCACCAGCCTGAATGACAGCATTTCCAGTGACAGAAGTTTGGCAATGCCTGCAGTCAGAGCCTGTGCTCGTGGGTGGTTTGACAAGAAAGGCCGCCTTTTCTCCCATGCCTGTACTACCGATGGCTGTAGACTGGGCTGGGAGTGTGTGGATGACTGGGAAAGTGGTGCTGCGGGTGGAATTACAGCGGGTCTCTGGACAGCAGGGCCAGAGGTTCTTCCACGGCGATCCTGGGAGGAAGCCGAACCAACTGCGTGTGAGCTGGAGGAAGAGGCAACACGAGCTGAAGAGGTGGTAGCTGCCGCTGTTGGTTGGCCTAGCTCTTCAGTGTGTTTTTCTAACAACGCCGGGTGCCTGGTGCGCACATGTTTCCACATGTTGGAGGTATTGAGGCTGCTGACATTTCGACCTCTTTTTACTTTGTGATGACACACCTTGCATTTGACATAGCAAATGTCATCTGCAACTGTGTCAAAAAAGGCCCAGGCACTGCAAGTCTTGGGAGCGCCCTTTTTGGCTTTTGGAAGAGACATGCTCCTAACGGGTGCCAAAGCGGAGGCTGCAGGATCCGCAGTCTTCCCCCTCCCTCTCCCTCTTTGGGCCGTACGGGGAATCTCTTCCTCAGAGCTGCTCCCACCACCTTCCTGTCCCTCACGCCAAGATGGGTCAAGGACCTCATCATCTACACTACCCTCTGCCCCCAACTGCTCCTCCTGGGTAGTCTCAGCAGCAGAGCACGCACCAGTAAGTGGCACCTGAGTGTCATCATCAGCTGATGCGGCCTGCGATGTGGTGACCGGAGCCACTGGCCCACCCGCCTCTTCAGAGGAAGAGAGAAAAAGCTGTTGGGCATCACTGCACCCTGCCTCTTCTTCCATTTCTCCAATGCTGCTTGGCTGGCCCCCTGTTTCCAAGCCAAGAGATTCAGAGAACAGAAGTAGAGACGGCTCCTGTCCTGGGCTCTCTGTCTGCCTGGGCAATTTGGCAGGTGGTGAAGAGACAGATGGCTGCTCTCCAGTGCTCTGTGTCTGAGAGGATGTGGCACTAATTGAAGTTGATGCATTAGCTGCCATCCATCCGACAACGGCTTCAATTTGGTCTTCACGCAGCAGCGGTGTACGTCGCTCTGACACAAAGCTGCGCATGAATGACTGTTGCCTGGTGAAAGTGGGTGCTGATGAGTCACCGGTGCCCGCAGCAGGCACAGAATCCCCACGTCCCCTCCCTGCTCCGCGCTCACGCCCACGTGCCTTACTCACTGCCTTCTTCATCTTGGTTGACTGATAAAGATAAGCAGAAAAGTACTAACGGCTTTGTGTGCTTATTCCTGAGCAACTCCTCCTAACAGGTATAAGAAACACTAATTTTCTAAAGTGTGGACTAGACTTTAATATGAGCTAATGTGGCCTACACAAATGTAAAGTGGTGTAACTGGTGTGTTTGGTGAACTTTATTATTTATTTATTTTTTGGGGGCTGAACTGACAACGGATAGAGCTGCAGTCACACGGAGACCGTGCAGACAGCCGTAAACGGCGCTGCAAGGCCCAAAAACCCTCCTCTACGTTATCCTATGTAGTGTTTTTCCACAAATTAGCTGGAGACGGGTGGAAAGACACTAATAGGAATTTTTTGAAAAAATGTGCAGCAGCCTGCACTACTTAAAACAAAATGAAAATTGATTTGGCGGTATGACGCAGTGAACAACCCTGAGCTGGAGACAACCAGGCTATGGCTGCTCACAGACTACAGGGCGAGCTGCAGTCACATGGAGACCGTGCAGACAGCCGTAAACGGCGCTGCAAGGCCCAAAAACCCTCCTCTACGTTATCCTATGTAGTGTTTTTCCACAAATTAGCTGGAGACGGGTGGAAAGACACTAATAGGAATTTTTTGAAAAAATGTGCAGCAGCCTGCACTACTTAAAACAAAATGAAAATTGATTTGGCGGTATGACGCAGTGAACAACCCTGAGCTGGAGACAACCAGGCTATGGCTGCTCACAGACTACAGGGCGAGCTGCAATCACACGGAGACCGTGCAGACAGCCGTAAACGGCGCTGCAAGGCCCAAAAACCCTCCTCTACGTTATCCTATGTAGTGTTTTTCCACAAATTAGCTGGAGACGGGTGGAAAGACACTAATAGGATTTTTTTGAATAAATTAGCAGCAAACTACACTACTTGAAAAAAAAAAAAAAAAGAACAGTATGAGGCAATGAACCACCCTCCCTGAACTGAATACAACCAGCTATGGATGGCCTATGTGGCTGCACTCAGACTAGAGAGTGGGCTGCACTCACACACACACACACACACACACACACACACAGACCTTGCAGATCGCTGTGAAAACAGCGCTACAAGGCAAAAGCAAGGTGAATAGTAGGTGAACACAGCGGTTGCTAAATTAGCCTTTGGAAAGCACAAAGAAGCAAATCGCTATCTCTAAACTGTCCCTCAGTCAGCAAACAGCGTCCTGTCACTAACTGAATTCACAGCAGAGTGATCGCAAAATGGCGCCAGCGACTTTTAAACTGCATCATGACATCATTTCAGCAGCCAATCACAGCCTTGCCAGTAGTTTCATGCCCTCCATGCTAAACAGGATGTGCCCACACTTGGAATCATTCTCATTGGCTGAATTTCTGCATTTTGAATCTTGGAACTTCCGATTCCGGTATCCGATACGCGGCAAGTATCGGAATCCCGGTATCGGAATTCCGATACCGCAAGTATCGGCCGATACCCGATACTTGCGGTATCGGAATGCTCAACACTAGTGTTGAGCGATACCTTCCGATATGCATTGGTATCGGTATCGGATACCGGCAAAATATCGGATCTCGCCGATACCCGATACCAATGCATTTCAATGGGACGCAAAGTATCGGAATGGTTCCCAGGGTCTGAAGGAGAGGAAACTCTCCTTCAGGCTCTGGAATCCATATTCATGTGTAAAATAAAGAATAAAAATAAAAAATAGGGATATACTCACCCTCTGACGCACCCTGGTTGTAACCGGCAGCCTCCGTTCCTAAGAATGAGCGCGTGAAGGGCCTTCGATGACGTTGCGGCTTCTGATTGGTCGCGTGAGAGGTGAGTATATCCATATATATATATATATATATCCATATACTCACCTCTCCGGCGGCCCCTGGACCTTACCGCCGTAACCGGGAGCCTCCGCTCCCAAGAATGAGCGCCTGAAGGACCTGCGATGACGTCGCGGTTTGTGATTGGTCGCGTGAGCGGTCACATGAGCGCTTACACGACCAATCAGAAGCCGTGACATCATCGAAGGCCCTTCACGTGCTCATTCTTAAGAACGGAGGCTGCCGGTTACAACCAGGGCGCGTCAGAGGGTGAGTATATCCCTATTTTTTATTTTAATTCTTTATTTTACACATGAATATGGTTCCTATACCGATTCCTGATACCACAAAAGTATCGGATCTCGGTATCGGAATTCCGATACCGCAAGTATCGGCCGATACACGATACTTGCGGTATCGGAATGCTCAACACTAGTTATCACTGAATACCTTGCCTGCCTCAAGATGTACACTGTCCAGTCATGACTGAGTTTCTTGCTGCAATTACTCGGCCAGTACTTCTGCAGTGTCTGTTGTCGTCCAAACACTTCATTTGTAACACAGCCTGCTGACGCTTACCACTAGCTGTTCGATAATGGGACACTTCGTGTGCAACACTGTCAGCTGCGGATGGAGTGGTCGTGCGACTGCGGTCTGTGGACGAGCTTTCGCTTCTGGAGGAGGAGGAGGAGGGGGGTAGCGAACGCCTACAGCCAACTGTTTCCTAGACCATGGGCTAGGCAGAACTGTCCCACTATGGCTGTCCGCTGTGGACCCTGCATCCACCACATTAACCCAGTGCACCGTGATGGACACGTAACATCCCTGGCCATGCCTACTGGTCCATGCATCTGTTGTGAGGTGCACCTTTTACTGACTGCCTCAGTGCATGGACAATGCGGTCTTTGACATGATGGTGGAAGGCTGAGATGGCTATTCTTGCAAAGAAGTGCCGACTGGGTAGGTCATAGCGTGGTACTGCATAGGCCATCAGGTCTTTGAAAGCTTCGCTTTCAACCAACCGGTAGGGCATCATCTCTAACGAGATTAGTCTAGCAATGTGGGCGTTCAAACCCTGTGTATGCGGATGAGAGGATGAGTACTTTCTTCTCCTAACGAGAGTCTCTTGTAGGGTGAGCTGGACTGGAGAGCAGCATATGGTGGAACTAGCGGTGGTGGTGGTGGTGGACATGGCAGATTGAGAGAGGGTTGGTAATGGTATTCTTGCTGTTGGCCTACATACAGTATTTCCTACCAAAAACCTTGTGATTCCCTGACTGCTTTGGCCTTGCGATGATACCTCCACATTTGCTGCTGGTGGTGTCCTAACCGGTGGGCTTACAGTGAGGGAAGCAATGTAGCGTTGCTTACTACCTTCATTCTCACCAGGTGCAGCAACGGTACGGGACATTTGGTAGTTAGTCCAGGCAGGGCCGTATTTGCCACTAGGCACGTGAGGGCACATGCCTAGGGCGGGGACGATGCAGGGGGCGGCACCTGTGCAAGGTTCGGTTGTTTTTTTTTTAAAGCTGGGTCACCTCCCGACCGACCCCTCCCCAATGCCACATGCCCCCCGCCCCCCCTGGCCGCCCCCGCGGCCGCCCGTCTCCCACCCACCCTCCTTGAAGACGATACTCACCCTGATCCAGTGATGCCTGTCTCGGCTTCTGCAGCGCTCCTAAATGAGCGTTCACGAGGTACCGCTCAATAAGGTCATGAATATGCGCATATTCATGACCTTAATGAGCGGTATTACCCGACCGCTCACGCAGGAAGAAGGTGCAGCGCCGGGAGTCGGGACAGCCAGAGGGACGTCGTGGCCGTGCGGTGAGGAACAGGTAAGTATGAGGGATGGGGGGGCAGGGGAGGGGGATGAAGGAGGATGGTAAGCCGCGCCATTCAAGATTGGGGGATGGAGAGATGAGCCATGCATACAGGGGAGGTGGAGAGATGAGCCATGCATACAGGGGGGTGGAATATGAGCCATGCATACAGGTGGGGGGTGGAGAGGTGAGCCATGCATACAGGGGGGGTGGAGTGATGAGCCATGCATACAGGGGGGTGGAGTATGAGCCATGCACACAGGGGGGATGGAGAAATGAGCCATGCATACAGGGGGGGTGGAGAGATGAGCCATGCATACAGGGGGAGGTTGAATATGAGCCATGCATACGGGGGGGGGAATATGAGCCATGCATACAGAGGGGGTGAATATGAGCCATGCATACAGGGGGGTGAATATGATCCATGCACACAGGGGTGGGAGTATGAGCCATGCATACAGGAGGGGATATGAGCCATGCATACAGGGGGTGGAATATGAGCCATGCATACAGGGGGGGAATATGAGCCATGCATACAGGGGGGAATATGAGCCTTGCATACAGGGGGGAATATGAGCCATGCATACAGGAGGGGGGTCATTATACATTATATATACGGAGAACTGTGTGTGTCCATTATACAGTATTGAGCATCATGTGTGGCCTTTATACAGTATGGAGCATCATGTGTGGCCGTTATACAGTATGGAGCATCATGTGTGGCTAGGGCCGTATTTAGGGTTTCTGCTGCCCTAGGCACGTTTAGTGCTGCCTCCCCTTTTGTGAGTGTGACACTATCGGCAGTGACTTTAGCAAGAATCGCTGATGTGAAAATCGCCTTTTAAAGCAGATCTGGCAGTTTTTCTGCATGTGCTGCGTAACGGATCACTTACAGCAACACTGCGTTTGGCCTCATTAATTCCCTATGGGATTTGCGGCACTTGCCATGATCTGGCAAATGCGGTACCATACCTCCCAACTTTTGAAGAAGGGAAGGAGGTATAAAGTGTGCGGCGCGCGTAGTGCGCCTCAGCAAATTTTAGGCCACTCCTCTGACCACACCCATTTCACAACTAGTCACCCCCATATCCACGTCCCAACCACAGCCATTTAGCACTGCTGATCACACTGTTTTATATACAATAATTATAAATGAAAAAATATGTCCACAGTGCTCCATACTGTATAATGGCCACACATAATGCTCCATACTGTATAATGGCCACAAATGATGCTCAATACTGAATCATGGGCACACATGATGCTCCATACTGTATAATGGCCATTGGCCACACATGATGCTCCATACTGTATAACGGCCACACATGATGCTCAATACTGTATAATGGCCATTGGCCACAGATGATGTTCCATACTGTCTAACGGCCACACATGATGCTCCATACTGTATAATGGCCACACATGATGCTCCATACTGTATAATGGCCATTGGCCACACATGATGCTCCATACTGTATAACGGCCACACATGATGCTCAATACGGTATAATGTGTTGTGGATTCTGTTTGCGGGCTCCCTCTGGTGGTTACTGCTGGTACTGGGTGACTTTGGTGGGTTGCGGCCTTTGGTTTCCATCTGTCCATCAGAGGCTGGGTGTTTCCTATTTTACCTGGCCTTTCTGTCATTTCCCTTGCCGGCTATCAATGTGTTCAGATGTGCTCTTTTTGGTTCCTGCCTACCTGCTCCCAGATCTTTCAGGATAAGCTAAGTGCTGATTTTCAGTTGTTTGGTTTTTTGTCCAGCTTGCTTAGAATGTCTCTTTGTTAGCTGGTTGCTCTAGTGGACTGAGGTTCTCCCCATGTGCCATGAGTTGGCACATGGGTTCTTGTAATCTCAGGATGGTTTTTTTGATTAGGGTTTTTTGCTGACCGCTCAGTCCCCTTTTGTGTCATTCTGCTTTCTAGTTTTCAGCGGGCCTCTATTTGCTAAGCTATATACATCATCTCTATGTGTGTGCCTTCCTCTCATTTCACCGTCAAAACATGTGGGGGGCAACTATATCTTTGGGGTTAATTCCTCTGGAGGCAAGTGAGGTCTTGGTTTTCTCTGCAGTACTAGTTAGCTCTTAGGCTTGTGCGTGGCGTCTAGAACCAACGTAGGCACGCTCCCTGGCTATCTCTAGTTGCGTTTGTCAGGCGTAGGGCAGCGGTCAGCCCAGGTTCCATCACCCTAGAGCTCGTCCGATATTTATTATACTTTGCTTATCCTGTGCTATCCCTAGCCATTGGGGATTCATGACAGTATAGCCGGCCCACAAAGTGTTAATTGTTTGGGCTGAAGCAGGAGAAAAAGAAGTGTTAAAGGAAATTTTTTTTTTTTTTTCCTTCAGAGTTTTGCTGCCTAGCCCTTAATTGCTGTCTAGCTGCTTCTTACCTCCTCTTAACCCTTGAATGGCTCTGATCTTAGCTGTTTATCATGGATGTCCAGAGTTTGGCTTCCAGCCTGAGTAATCTCGCGGCAAAGGTTCAAAATATACAGGATTTCGTTGTTCACACTCCCATGTCTGAACCTAGAATTCCTATTCCAGAGTTTTTTTCTGGAGATAGATCTACCTTCCTGAATTTCAGGAACAATTGTAAATTGTTTCTCTCTTTGAAATCTCGCTCCTCTGGAGACCCTGCTCAACAGGTTAAGATTGTTATATCGTTCCTATGGGGCGACCCTCAGAATTGGGCATTTGCATTGGCACCAGGGGATCCTGCATTGCTCAGTGTGGATGCGTTTTTTCTGGCATTGGGATTGCTCTATGAGGAACCTAACCTAGAGATTCAGGCTGAAAAGGCTTTATTAGCCCTCTCTCAGGGGCATGATGAAGCGGAAATATATTGTCAGAAATTTCGGAAATGGTCGGTGCTTACTCAGTGGAATGAGTGCGCCCTGGCTGCAAACTTCAGAAATGGTCTTTCTGAGGCCATTAAGGATATTATGGTGGGGTTCCCTGCGCCTACAGGTCTGAATGAGTCTATGGCTATGGCCATTCAGATTGATCGGCGTCTACGGGAGCGCAAACCCGTGCACCAGTTGGCGGTGTCTTCTGAACAGGCACCTGAGACTATGCAATGTGATAGAATTCAGTCCAGAAGTGAACGGCAAAATTATAGGCGGAAAAATGGTTTGTGTTTTTATTGTGGTGATTCAGCTCATGTTATATCAGCATGCTCTAAACGCACAAAAAGGGTTGATAAATCTTTTGCCATTGATACTCTGCAGTCTAAGTTCATTTTGTCTGTGACTCTGATTTTTTCACTGTCTTCCATTTCCGTCGATGCCTATGTGGATTCAGGCGCTGCTCTGAGTCTTATGGATTGGTCATTTGCTAAACGCTGCGGTTTTAGTCTAGAGCCTCTGGAAGTTCCTATTCCTCTGAAAGGAATTGATTCTACACCATTGGCTATGAATAAACCGCAGTATTGGACACAAGTGACCATGCGCATGACTCCCGTTCATCAGGAGGTGATTCGCTTCCTTGTACTGTATAATTTACATGATGTACTAGTGCTTGGTCTGCCATGGTTACAAACTCATAATCCTGTCCTGGACTGGAAAACAATGTCTGTGCTAAGCTGGGGATGTCAGGGGGTTCATGATGATGCACCTCCGATTTCTATCGCTTCATCTACTCCTTCGGAGATCCCTGCATTTTTGTCGGATTATAGGGATGTTTTTGAGGAGCCTAAGCTCAATTCGCTCCCTCCCCATAGAGAGTGTGACTGTGCTATAGAATTGATTCCTGGCAGTAAGTTCCCTAAGGGTCGTTTATTTAATCTGTCACTGCCAGAGCATACTGCTATGCGGAATTATATTAAGGAGTCCTTGGAAAAGGGACATATTCGTCCATCTTCGTCCCCTCTGGGAGCAGGTTTTTTTTTCGTGGCAAAAAAAGATGGTTCCCTGAGGCCTTGTATAGATTATCGCCTTCTGAATAAGATTACAGTCAAATACCAGTATCCATTGCCATTATTTACTGATTTGTTTGCTCGCATTAAGGGGGCTAGGTGGTTCACTAAAATAGATCTTCGTGGTGCGTATAACCTGGTGCGGATAAAACAGGGTGATGAGTGGAAAACCACATTTAATACGCCTGAGGGCCATTTTGAGTATTTGGTAATGCCTTTTGGACTCTCCAATGCTCCGTCAGTCTTTCAGTCCTTTATGCACAATATTTTCCGTGAATATCTGGATAAGTTTATGATTGTGTATTTGGATGATATTTTGGTGTTTTCTGATGACTGGGAGTCTCATGTTCTACAGGTCAGGAAGGTGTTTCAGGTTTTGAGGGCCAATTCTCTGTTTGTGAAGGGCTCAAAGTGTCTCTTCGGAGTCCAGAAGATTTCTTTTTTGGGGTACATTTTTTCTCCTTCTACTATTGAGATGGATCCCGTTAAGGTTCAGGCTATTTGTGACTGGACACAACCTACATCTGTTAAGAGCCTTCAGAAGTTCTTGGGGTTTGCTAATTTTTATCGTCGGTTCATTGCTAATTTTTCCAGTATTGTTAAACCTTTGACTGATTTGACTAAAAAGGGTGCTGATGTTGCTGATTGGTCTCCTGCGGCCGTGGAGGCCTTTCGGGAACTTAAGCGCCGGTTTTCTTCAGCTCTTGTGTTGTGTCAACCAGATGTTTCACTTCCTTTCCAGGTGGAGGTTGATGCTTCTGAGATTGGAGCGGGGGCGGTTTTGTCACAGAGAAGTTCTAATGGCTCGGTGATGAAGCCATGTGCTTTCTTCTCTAGAAAATTCTCGCCCGCCGAGCGCAATTATGATGTGGGTAATCGGGAGCTTTTGGCCATGAAGTGGGCATTTGAGGAGTGGCGTCATTGGCTTGAGGGTGCTAAACATCGCGTGGTGGTCTTGACTGATCACAAGAATCTCATTTACCTTGAGTCTGCCAGGCGTTTGAATCCTAGACAGGCTCGTTGGTCGTTATTTTTTTCTCGTTTCAATTTCGTGGTTTCATACCTGCCAGGTTCAAAGAATGTGAAGGCAGATGCTCTTTCCAGGAGCTTTGTGCCTGACTCTCCTGGAGATACTGGGCCTGCTGGTATCCTTAGGGATGGGGTAATATTGTCCGCCGTATCCCCAGACTTGCGACGCGCATTGCAGGAGTTTCAGGTGGATAAACCGGATCGATGTCCACCAGAAAGACTGTTTGTTCCGGATGATTGGACCAGTAGAGTCATCTCCGAGGTCCATTCTTCTGTGTTGGCTGGTCATCCTGGAATATTTGGTACAAGAGACTTGGTGGCCAGGTCTTTTTGGTGGCCTTCCTTGTCTAGGGATGTGCGTACCTTTGTGCAGTCTTGTGAAGTGTGTGCTCGAGCTAAGCCTTGCTGTTCACGGGCTAGTGGGTTGTTGTTATCCTTGCCCATCCCGAAGAGGCCTTGGACGCACATTTCCATGGATT
Source organism: Ranitomeya variabilis (assembly GCF_051348905.1). Classification (NCBI taxonomy): domain Eukaryota; kingdom Metazoa; phylum Chordata; class Amphibia; order Anura; family Dendrobatidae; genus Ranitomeya; species Ranitomeya variabilis. The sequence continues at coordinate 1,154,601,451 of NC_135232.1, forward strand.
TTATTTCTGATCTCCCGGTTTCACAGAAAATGTCCGTTATCTGGGTTGTGTGTGACCGCTTTTCTAAGATGGTTCATTTGGTGCCCTTGCCTAAGTTGCCCTCCTCCTCTGAGTTGGTTCCTTTGTTTTTTCAGAACGTGGTTCGTTTGCATGGGATTCCGGAGAATATCGTTTCTGACAGGGGATCCCAGTTTGTGTCTAGATTTTGGCGGACGTTTTGTGCCAAGATGGGCATTGATTTGTCTTTCTCGTCTGCATTCCATCCTCAGACGAATGGCCAGACGGAGCGAACTAATCAGACCTTGGAAACTTATTTGAGGTGTTTTGTTTCTGCTGATCAGGATGACTGGGTTGCTTTTTTGCCACTGGCCGAATTTGCTCTTAATAATCGGGCTAGTTCGGCCACGTTGGTCTCTCCTTTTTTTTGTAATTCGGGGTTTCATCCTCGTTTTTCCTCTGGTCACGTGGAGTCTTCGGATTGTCCTGGAGTGGACGTGGTGGTGGACAGGTTACATCACATTTGGAATCAGGTGGTGGACAATTTGAAGTTATCTCAGGAGAAGACTCAGCAGTTTGCTAATCGCCGTCGCCGCGTGGGTCCCCGACTTCTTGTTGGGGACTTGGTGTGGTTGTCTTCTCGTTTTGTCCCTATGAAGGTCTCTTCTCCTAAGTTCAAGCCTCGGTTCATCGGTCCTTATAGGATCTCGGAGATTCTTAACCCTGTATCTTTCCGTTTGGATCTCCCAGCATCGTTCGCTATTCATAATGTGTTCCATCGGTCGTTGTTGCGGAGGTATGAGGTGCCTGTTGTTCCTTCGGTCGAGCCTCCTGCTCCGGTGCTGGTGGAGAGAGAATTGGAGTATGTTGTTGAAAAGATCTTGGATTCTCGTGTTTCCAGACGCAAACTCCAGTATTTGGTTAAGTGGAAGGGTTATGGTCAGGAGGACAATTCCTGGGTGGTCGCCTCCGATGTTCATGCGACTGATTTGGTCCGCGCCTTCCATAGAGCTCACCCTGATCGCCCTGGGGGTTCTCGTGAGGGTTCGGTGACCCCTCCTCAAGGGGGGGGTACTGTTGTGGATTCTGTTTGCGGGCTCCCTCTGGTGGTTACTGCTGGTACTGGGTGACTTTGGTGGGTTGCGGCCTTTGGTTTCCATCTGTCCATCAGAGGCTGGGTGTTTCCTATTTTACCTGGCCTTTCTGTCATTTCCCTTGCCGGCTATCAATGTGTTCAGATGTGCTCTGTTTGGTTCCTGCCTACCTGCTCCCAGATCTTTCAGGATAAGCTAAGTGCTGATTTTCAGTTGTTTGGTTTTTTGTCCAGCTTGCTTAGAATGTCTCTTTGTTAGCTGGTTGCTCTAGTGGACTGAGGTTCTCCCCATGTGCCATGAGTTGGCACATGGGTTCTTGTAATCTCAGGATGTTTTTTTTGATTAGGGTTTTTTGCTGACCGCTCAGTCCCCTTTTGTGTCATTCTGCTTTCTAGTTTTCAGCGGGCCTCTATTTGCTAAGCTATATACATCATCTCTATGTGTGTGCCTTCCTCTCATTTCACCATCAATACATGTGGGGGGCAACTATATCTTTGGGGTTAATTCCTCTGGAGGCAAGTGAGGTCTTGGTTTTCTCTGCAGTACTAGTTAGCTCTTAGGCTGGTGCGTGGCGTCTAGAACCAACGTAGGCACGCTCCCTGGCTATCTCTAGTTGCGTTTGTCAGGTGTAGGGCAGCGGTCAGCCCAGGTTCCATCACCCTAGAGCTCGTCCGATATTTATTATACTTTGCTTATCCTGTGCTATCCCTAGCCATTGGGGATTCATGACAATAATGGCCACACACATGGCCATATTTGCCACTAGGCATGTGAGGGCACGTGCCTAGGGCGGGGACAATGCAGGGGGCGGCACCTGAGCAAGGTTTGCTTGTTTTTTTTGTTTTTTTTTTAAAGCTGGGTCACCTCCCGACCGACCCCTCCCCAACACCACACACCCCCCGCCCCCCACTGGCCGCCCCCCCGGCCGCCTGCCTAACACCCACCTCCCACCCACCCTCCTTGAAGACGATACTCACCCTGCTCCAGCGATGCCTGTCTCGGCTTCTGAAGCGCTCCTGAATAAGCGGTCACGTGGTACCGCTCTTTAAGGTCATGAATATGCGCATATTCATGACCTTAATGAGCGGTATCACCTGACCGCTCACGCAGGAAGAAGGTGCAGCGTCGGGAGTCGGGACAGCCAGAGGGATGTCGCGGCCACGCGGTGAGGAACAGGTAACTATGAGGGATGGGGGGGACAGGGGAGGGGGATGAAGGAGGATGGTAAGCCTCGCCATTCAAGATGGAGGGGTGTAGAGATAATCCATCCATACAGGGGGGGTGGAATATGAGCCATGCATACAGGTGGAGGGGGGTGGAGAGGTGAGCCATGCATACAGGGGGGGTGGAGAGATGAGCCATGCATACAGGGGGGGTGGAATATGAGCCATGCATAAAGGGGGTGGAGAGATGAGCCATGCATACAGGGGGGTGGAGAGATGAGCCATGTATACAGGGGGGAGGTGGATTATGAGCCATGCATACGGGGGGGTGAATATGTGCCATGCATACAGGGGGGGTGAATATGAGCCATGCATATGCATACGGGGGGGTGAATATGAGCCATGCATACAGGGGGGGGGAGTATGAGCCATGCATACAGGGGGGGAATATGAGCCATGCATACAGGGGGGGAATATGAGCCATGCATACAGGGGGGAATATGAGCCTTGCATACAGGAGGTGGGTCATTATACTGTATGGAGAACTGTGTGTGGCCATTATACAGTATGGAGCATCATGTGAGGCCGTTATACAGTATGGAGCATCATGTGTGGCCATGGCCATATTTAGGGTTTCTGCTGCCCTAGGCACTTTTAGTGCTGCCTCCCCCTTTTGTGAGTATGACACTATCGGCAGTGACTTTAGCAAGAATCGCTGATGTGAAAGTCGCCTTTTGCAGCAGATCCGGCAGTTTTTCTGCATGTGCCGCGTAACGGATCACTTACAGCAACACTGCGTTCGGCCTCATTCATTCCCTATAGGATTTGCGGCACTTGCCATGATCTGGCAAATGCAGTACCATACCTCCCAACTTTTGAAGAAGGGAAGGAGGTATAAAGTGTGCGGCGTGCGTAGCGCGCCTCAGCAAATTTTAGGCCACGCCTATGACCACATCCATTTCACAACTAGTCACACCCATATCCATGTCCCAACCACAGCCATTTAGCACTGCTGATCACACTGTTTTATATACAATAATTATAAACGAAAAAATATGGCCACAGTGCTCCATACTGTATAATGGCCACACATGATGCTCCATACTGTATAATGGCCACAAATGATGCTCAATACTGTATAATGGCCACACATGATGCTCCATACTGTATAATGGCCATTGGCCACACATGATGCTCCATACTGTATAATGGCCACACATGATGCTCCATATGTATAAATACATGAGGGGACAGTACAAAGACCTTTCTGATGATCTTTTTAATCATAGACCTGAGACAGGGACAAGGGGGCATCCTCTACGTCTGGAGGAAAGAAGGTTTAAGCATAATAACAGACGCGGATTCTTTACTGTAAGAGCAGTGAGACTATGGAACTCTCTGCCATATGATGTTGTAATGAGTGATTCATGAATTAAATTTAAGAGGGGACTGGATACCTTTCTGGAAAAGTATAATGTTACAGGGTATATACACTAGATTCCTTGATAAGGCATTCATCCAGGGAACTAGTATGATTGCCGTATGTGGAGTCGGGAAGGAATTTTTTTCCCCAATGTGGAGTTACTCTTTGCCACATGGGTTTTTTTTGCCTTCCTCTGGATCAACATGTTAGGGCATGTTAGGTTAGGCTATGGGTTGAACTAGATGGACTTACAGTCTTCCTTCAACCTTAATAACTATGTAACTATACTGTATAACGGCCACACATGATGCTCCATACTGTATAACGGCCACACATGATGCTCAATACTGTATAATGGCCACACATGATGCTCCATACTACATAATGGCCATTGGCCACACATGATGCTCCATACTGTATAATGGCCACACATGATGCTCCATACTGTATAACAGCCACACATGATGCTCAATACAGTATAATGGCCATTGGCCACACATGATGCTCCATACTGTATAATGGCCACACATGATGCTCCATACTGTATAATGGCCATTGGCCACACATGATGCTCCATACTGTATAACGGGCACACATGATGCTCCATACTGTATAATGGCCATTGGCCACACATGATGCTCCACACTGTATAACTGCCACACATGATGCTCAATACTGTATAATGGTCACACATGATGCTCCATACTGTATAACAGTCACACGTGATGCTCAATACTGTATAATGGCCACACACAGGGCCATATTTGCCACTAGGTACATGAGGGCACATGCCTAGGGCGGGGACAATGCAGGGGTTGGCACCTGAGCAAGGTTCAGTTGTTTTGTTTTTTGTTTTTTTTAAAGCTGGGTCACCTCCCGACCAACCTCTCCCCAATGCCACATGCCCCCGCCCCCCTTGCCGCCCCCCCCACGCCGCCTGTCTCCCACCCGGCTCCCACCCACCCTCCTTGAAGACGATGATACTCACCCTGATCCAGCGATGCCTGTCTCGGCTTCTGCAGCGCTCCTGAATGAGCGGTCACGTGGTACCGCTCATTAAGGTCATGAATATGCGCATATTCATGACCTAATGAGTGGTATCACCTGACCGCTCACGCAGGAAGAAAGTGCAGCGCTGGGAGTCGGGACAGCCAGTGGGACGTTGCGGCTGCGCGGTGAGGAACAGGTAAGTATGAGGGATGGGGGGGACAGGGGAGGGGGGATGAAGGAGGACGGTAAGCTGCGCTATTCAAGATGGGGGGTTGGAGAGATGAGCCATGCATACAAGGGGGTGGTGAGATGAGCCATGCATACAGGGGGGTGGAATATGGGCCATGCATACAGGTGGGGGGGTGAAGAGGTGAGCCATGCATACAGGGAGGTGGAGAGATGAGCCATGCATACGGGGGGTGGAATATGAGCCATGCATACAGGGGGGGTGGAGAGATGAGCCATGCATACAGGGGGGTGGAGAGATGAGCCATGCATACAGGGGGAGGTGGAATATGAGCCATGCATACAGGGGGTGAATATGAGCCATGCATACGGGGGTTGAATATCAGCCATGCATACAGGGGGGTGAATATGAGCCATGCATACAGGGGGGGGGAGTATGAGCCATGCATACAAGGGGGGAGAATATGAGCCATGCATACAGGGGGGAATATGAGCCATGCAAACAGGGGGGAGTATGAGCCATGCATACAGGGGGGAGTATGAGCCATGCATACAGGGGGGGAATATGAGCCATGCATACAGGGGGGGAATATGAGCCATGCATACAGGGGGGAATATGGGCCATGCATACAGGGGGGAATATGAGCCTTGCATACAGGAGGGGGGTCATTATACTGTACGGAGAACTGTGTGTGGCCATTATACAGTATTGAGCGTCATGTGTGGCTGTTATACAATATTGAGCATCATGTGTGGCCTTTATACAGTATGGAGCATCATGTGTGGCCGTTATACAGTATGGAGCATCATGTGTGGCCATGGCCATATTTAGGGTTTCTGCTGCCCTAGACACTTTTAGTGCTGCATCCCCCTTTTGTGAGTATGACACTATCGGCAGTGACTTTAGCAAGAATCGCTGATGTGAAAGTCGCCTTTTGCAGCAGATCCGGCAGTTTTTCTGCATGTGCCGCGTAACGGATCACTTACAGCAACACTGCGTTCGGCCTCATTCATTCCCTATAGGATTTGCGGCACTTGCCATGATCTGGCAAATGCAGTACCATACCTCCCAACTTTTGAAGAAGGGAAGGAGGTATAAAGTGTGCGGCGTGCGTAGCGCGCCTCAGCAAATTTTAGGCCACGCCTATGACCACATCCATTTCACAACTAGTCACACCCATATCCATGTCCCAACCACAGCCATTTAGCACTGCTGATCACACTGTTTTATATACAATAATTATAAACGAAAAAATATGGCCACAGTGCTCCATACTGTATAATGGCCACACATGATGCTCCATACTGTATAATGGCCACAAATGATGCTCAATACTGTATAATGGCCACACATGATGCTCCATTCTGTATAATGGCCATTGGCCACACATGATGCTCCATACTGTATAATGGCCACACATGATGCTCCATATTGTATAACGGCCACACATGATGCTCCATACTGTATACCGGCCACACATGATGCTCAATACTGTATAATGGCCACACATGATGCTCCATACTACATAATGGCCATTGGCCACACATGATGCTCCATACTGTATAACGGCCACACATGATGCTCCATACTGTATAACGGCCACACATGATGCTCAATACAGTATAATGGCCATTGGCCACACATGATGCTCCATACTGTATAACGGCCACACATGATGCTCCATACTGTATAATGGCCACACATGATGCTCCATACTGTATAATGGCCATTGGCCACAGATGATGCTCCATACTGTATAACGGGCACACATGATGCTCCATACTGTATGATGGCCATTAGCCACACATGATGCTCCATACTGTATAATGGCCACACATGATGCTCAATACTGTATAATGGCCACACATGATACTCCATACTGTATAACAGCCAAACATGATGCTCAATACTGTATAATGGCCACACACAGGGCCGTATTTGTCACTAGGCACGTGAGGGCACATGCCTAGAGCGGGGACAATGCAGGGGTTGGCACCTGAGCAAGGTTCATTTGTTTTTTTTTTTTTTTTTTTAAAGCTGGGTCACCTCCAAACCAACCCCTCCCCAATGCCACATGCCCCCCGCCCCCCTGGCTGCCCCCCCGGCCACCCGCCTCCCACCCACCCTCCTTGAAGACGATGATACTCACCCTGATCCAGCGATGCCTGTCTCGGCTTCTGCAGCGCTCCTGAATGAGCGGTCACGTGGTACCACTCATTAAGGTCATGAATATGCGCATATTCATGACCTTAATGAGTGGTATCACCTGACCGCTCACGCAGGAAGAAAGTGCAGCGCCGGGAGTCGGGACAGCCAGAGGGACGTCGCGGCTGCGCGGTGAGGAACAGGTAAGTATGAGGGATGGGGGGACAGGGGAGGGGGATGAAGGAGGATGGTAAGCTGCGCTATTCAAGATGGGGGGGTGGAGAGATGAGCCATGCATACAGGGGGGTGGTGAGATGAGACATGCATACAGGGGGGTGGAATATGGGCCATGCATACAGGTGAGGGGGTGGAGAGGTGAGCCATGCATAAAGGGAGGTGGAGAGATGAGCCATATATACGGGGGGTGGAATATGAGCCATGCATACGGGGGGGTGGAGAGATGAGCCACGCATACAGGGGGGTGGAGAGTTGAGCCATGCATACAGGGGGAGGTGGAATATGAGCCATGCATACAGGGGGGTGAATATGAGCCATGCATACAGGGGGGTGAATATGAGCCATGCATACAGGGGGGTGAATATGATCCATGCATACAGGGGGGTGAATATGAGCCATGCATACAGGGGGGTGAATATGAGCCATGCATACAGGGGGGGGGAGTATGAGCCATGCATACAGGGGGGGGAGAATATGAGCCATGCATACAGGGGGGAATATGAGCCATGCATACAGGGGGGGAGTATGAGCCATGCATACAGGGGGGAATATGAGCCATGCATACAGGGGGGGAATATGAGCCATGCATACAGGGGGGAATATGAGCCATGCATACAGGGGGGAATATGAGCCATGCATACAGGAGGGGGGTCATTATACTGTATGGAGAACTGTGTGTGGCCATTATACAGTATTGAGCATCATGTGTGGCTGTTATACAATATTGAGCATCATGTGTGGCCTTTATACAGTATGGAGCATCATGTGTGGCCGTTATACAGTATGGAGCATCATGTGTGGCCATGGCCATATTTAGGGTTTCTGCTGCCCTAGGCACTTTTAGTGGTGCCTTCCCCTTTTGTGAGTATGACACTATTGGCAGTGACATTAGCAAGAATCGCTGATGTGAAAGTCGCCTTTTGCAGCAGATCCGGCAGTTTTTCTGCATGTGCCGCGTAACGGATCACTTACAGCAACACTGCGTTTGGTCTTATTCATTCCCTATGGGATTTGCGGCACTTGCCATGATCTGGCAAATGCGGTACCATACCTCCCAACTTTTGAAGAAGGGAAGGAGGAATAAAGTGTGCGGCGCGCGTAGTGCGCCTCAGCAAATTTTAGGTCACGCCTCTGACCACACCTATTTCACAACTAGTCACACCCATATCCACGTCCCAACCACAGCCATTTAGCACTGCTGATCACACTGTTTTATATACAATAATTATAAACGAAAAAATATAGCCACAGTGCTCCATACTGTATAATGGCCACACATAATGCTCCATACTGTATAATGGCCACAAATGATGCTCAATACTGTATAATGGACACACATGATGCTCCATACTGTATAATGGCCATTGGCCACACATGATGCTCCATACTGTATAACGGCCACACATGATGCTCCATACTGTATAATGGCCACACATGATGTTCCATACTGTATAATATCCATTGGCCACACATGATGCTCCATACTGTATAATGGCCACACATGATGCTCCATACTGTATAACAGCCACACATGATGCTCATTACTATATAATGGCCATTGGCCACACATGATGCTCCATACTGTACAACGGCCACACATGATGCTCCATACTGTATAATGGCCACACATGATGCTCCATGCTGTATAACTGCCACACATGATGCTCCATACTGTATAATGGCCATTGGCCACACATGATGCTCCATACTGTATAACAGCCACACATGATGCTCAATACTGTATAATGGCCACACATGATGCTCCATACTGTATAATGGCCACACATGATGCTCCATACTGTATAATGGCCATTGGCCACACATGATGCTCTATACTGTATAATGGCCACACATGATGCTCCATACTGTATAACGGCCACACATGATGCTCCATACTGTATAACGGCCACACATGATGCTCAATACTGTATAATGGCCACACATGATGCTCCATACTACATAATGGCCATTGGCCACACATGATGCTCCATACTGTATAACGGCCACACATGATGCTCCATACTGTATAACGGCCACACATGATGCTCAATACAGTATAATGGCCATTGGCCACACATAATGCTCCATACTGTATAACGGCCACACATGATGCTCCATACTGTATAATGGCCACACATGATGCTCCATACTGTATAATGGCCATTGGCCACACATGATGCTCCATACTGTATAACGGGCACACATGATGCTCCATACTGTATAATGGCCATTGGCCACACATGATGCTCCATACTGTACAACGGCCACACATGATGCTCAATACTGTATAATGGCCACACATGATGCTCCATACTGTATAACAGCCACACATGATGCTCAATACTGTATAATGGCCTCTCACAGGGCCGTATTTGCCACTAGGCACGTGAGGGCACATGCCTAGGGCGGGGACAATGCAGGGGTTGGCACCTGAGCAAGGTTCAGTTGTTTTTTTTATTTTTTTTTAAAGCTGGGTCACCTACCGACCAACGCCTCCCCAATGCCACATGCCCCCCGCCCCCCTGGCAGCCCCCCCGGCCGCCTGCCTCCCACCCACCTCCCACCCACCTCCCACCCTCCTTGAAGACGATGATACTCACCCTGATGCAGCGATGCCTGTCTCGGCTTCTGCAGCGCTCCTGAATGAGCGGTCATGTGGTACCACTCATTAAGGTAATAAATATGCGCATATTCATGACCTTAATGAGTGGTATCACCTGACCGCTCATGCAGGAAGAAAGTGCAGCGCCGGGAGTCGGGACAGCCAGAGGGACGTCGCGGTTGCGCGGTGAGGAACAGGTAAGTATGAGGGATGGGGGGGACAGGGGAGGGGGATGAAGGAGGATGGTAAGCTGCGCTATTCAAGATGGGGGGGTGGAGAGATGAGCCATGCATACAGGGGGGTGGTGAGATGAGACATGCATACAGGGGGTGGAATATGGGCCATGCAAACAGGTGGGGGGGTGGAGAGGTGAGCCATGCATACAGGGAGGTGGAGAGATGAGCCATGCATACGGGGGGTGGAATATGAGCCATGCATACAGGGGGGGTGGAGAGAGGAGCCATGCATACAGGGGGGTGGAGAGATGAGCCATGCATACAGGGGCAGGTGGAATATGAGCCATGCATAAAGGGGGGTGAATATGAGCCATGCATACAATGGGGTGAATATGAGCCATGCATACAGGGGGGTGAATATGAGCCATGCATACAGGGGGGGAGAATATGAGCCATGCATACAGGGGGGAATATGAGCCATGCATACAGGGGGGGAGTATGAGCCATGCATACAGGGGGGAATATGAGCCATGCCATGCACGAATCCGTTCATTCCTCAACCAAGAATCTGCAAAAACCCTAGTCCATGCCCTCATCATCTCGCGTCTTGACTACTGCAACCTCCTGCTCTGTGGCCTCCCCTCAAACACTCTCGCACCCCTCCAATCTATTCTAAACTCTGCTGCCCGACTAATCCACCTGTCCCCCCGCTATTCTCCGGCCTCTCCCCTCTGTCAATCCCTTCACTGGCTCCCCATTGCCCAGAGACTCCAGTACAAAACCCTAACCATGACGTACAAAGCCATCCACAACCTGTCTCCTCCTTACATCTGTGACCTCATCTCCCGGTACTTTCCTACACGCAACCTCCGATCCTCACAAGATCTCCTTCTCTACCCCCTCTTATCTCCTCTTCCCACAATCGTATACAAGATTTCTCTCGCGTATCACCCCTACTCTGGAACCCTCTACCACAACACATCAGACTCTCGCCCACCATCGAAACCTTCAAAAAGAATCTGAAGACCCACCTCTTCCGACAAGCCTACAACCTGCAGTAACCACCGATCAACCAACCGCTGCACGATCAGCTCTATCCTCACCTACTGTATTCTCACCCATCCCTTGTAGATTGTGAGCCCTCGCGGGCAGGGTCCTCACTCCTCTTGTACCAGTTATGACTTGTATTGTTCAAGATTATTGTACTTGTTTTTATTATGTATACCCCTCCTCACTTGTAAAGCGCCATGGAATAAATGGCGCTATAACAATAAATAATAATAATAATAATAATAATAATGCATACAGGGGGGGAATATGAGCCATGCATACAGGGGGGAATATGGGCCATGCATACAGGGGGGAATATGAGCCTTGCATACAGGAGGGGGGTCATTATACTGTATGGAGAACTGTGTGTGGCCATTATACAGTATTGAGCATCATGTGTGGCTGTTATACAATATTGATCATCATGTGTGGCCTTTATACAGAATGGAGCATCATGTGTGGCCGTTATACAGTATGGAGCATCATGTGTGGCCATGGCCATATTTAGGGTTTCTGCTGCCCTAGGCACTTTTAGTGGTGCCTCCCCCTTTTGTGAGTATGACACTATTGGCAGTGACTTTAGCAAGAATCGCTGATGTGAAAGTCACCTTTTGCAGCAGATCCGGCAGTTTTTATGCATGTGCCGCGTAACGGATCCCTTACAGCAACACTGCGTTCGGTCTTATTCATTCCCTATGGGATTTGCGGCACTTGCCATGATCTGGCAAATGCGGTACCATACCTCCCAACTTTTGAAGAAGGGAAGGAGGAATAAAGTGTGCGGTGTGCGTAGTGCGCCTCAGCAAATTTTAGGCCACGCTTCTGACCACACCTATTTCACAACTAGTCAAACCCATATCCACGTCCCAACCACAGCCATTTAGCACTGCTGATCACACTGTTTTATATACAATAATTATAAACGAAAAAATATGGCCACAGTGCTCCATACTGTATAATGGCCACACATAATGCTCCACACTGTATAATGGCCACAAATGATGCTCCATACTGTATAATGGCCATTGGCCACACATGATGCTCCATACTGTATAATGGCCACACATGATGCTCCATACTGTATAACGGCCACACATGATGCTCCATACTGTATAATGGCCACAAATGATGCTCCATATTGTATAATGGCCACACATGATGCTCCATACTGTATAATGGCCATTGGCCACACATGATGCTCCATACTGTATAACGGCCACACATGATGCTCCATACTGTATAACAGCCACACATGATGCTCAATACTGTATAATGGCCATTGGCCACACATGATGCTCTATACTATATAATGGCCACACATGATGCGCCATACTGTATAATGGCCTCACATGATGCTCCATACTGTATAATGGCCATTGGCCACACATGATGCTCCATGCTGTATAACGGCCACACATGATGCTCCATACTGTATAATGGCCATTGGCCACACATGATGCTTTATACTGTATAACGGCCACACATGATGCTCAGTACTGTATAATTCTGCATTCAGGACCTGAAATTACGTCACGGCTTGCTGTGATTGGTCGCGTCGCGGTCACATGGGCGGCACGCAACCAATCACAAGCTGGGACGTAATTTTAAAATGTGCGTGTTTCCTGCCTCCCGTGACGTCATGGCTTGTGATTGGTCGCGTCGCCCATGTGACCGCGACGCGACCAATCACAAGCCGGAACGTAATTTTAATATCCTGAATGCCTAGAATTAGGCATTCAGGACCTGAAAATTACGTCACGGCTTGCTGTGATTGGTCGCGTCACGGCCACATGGGCGGCACGCAACCAATCACAAGCCGGGACGTAATTTTAAAATGCGCGCGTTTCCTGCCTCCCGTGACGTCATGGCTTGTGATTGGTCGCGTCGCCCATGTGACCGCGACGCGACCAATCACAAGCCGGAACGTAATTTTAAAATCCTGAATTGTCATGAATCCCCAATGGCTAGGGATAGCACAGGATAAGCAAAGTAATATAAATATCGGACGAGCTCTAGGGTGATGGAACCTGGGCTGACCGCTGCCCTACGCCTGACAAACGCAACTAGAGATAGCCAGGGAGCGTGCCTACGTTGGTTCTAGACGCCACGCACCAGCCTAAGAGCTAACTAGTACTGCAGAGAAAACAAAGACCTCACTTGCCTCCAGAGGAATTAACCCCAAAGATATAGTTGCCCCCCACATGTATTGACGGTGAAATGAGAGGAAGGCACATACATAGAGATGATGTATATAGCTTTAGCAAATAGAGGCCCGCTGAAAACTAGAAAGCAGAATGACACAAAAGGGGACTGAGCGGTCAGCAAAAAACCCTAATCAAAAAAAACATCCTGAGATTACAAGAACCCATGTGCCAACTCATGGCACATGGGGAGAACCTCAGTCCACTAGAGCAACCAGCTAACAAAGAGACATTCTAAGCAAGCTGGACAAAAAACCAAACAACTGAAAATCAGCACTTAGCTTATCCTGAAAGATCTGGAAGCAGGTAGGCAGGAACCAAACAGAGCACATCTGAACACATTGATAGCCGGCAAGGGAAATGACAGAGAGGCCAGGTAAAATAGGAAACACCCAGCCTCTGATGGACAGATGGAAACCAAAGGCCGCAACCCACCAAAGTCACCCAGTACCAGCAGTAACCACCAGAGGGAGCCCGCAAACAGAATCCACAACACTGAATGCCTAGAATTAGGCATTCAGGACCTGAAAATTACGTCACGGCTTGCTGTGATTGGTCGCGTCGCGGCCACATGGGCGGCACGCGACCAATCACAAGCCGTGACGTCACGGGAGGAAGGAAACGCGTGCATTTTAAGCAAAGAACGCTGCCGGTTCCCTCGGTGAGGTCCAGGCTGTGTCGGAGAGGTGAGTATAGCAATATTTTTTATTTTAATTCTTTTTTTTACACATTAATATGGATCCCAGGGCCTGAAGGAGAGTTTCCTCTCCTTCAGACCCTGGGAACCATCAGGAATACCGTCTGATACTTGAGTCCCATTGACTTGTATTGGTATCGGGTATCGGTATCGGATTAGATCCGATACTTTGCCGGTATCGGCCGATACTTTCCGATACCGATACTTTCAAGTATCGGACGGTATCGCTCAACACTAGTGGCGACCCTCAAGATTGGGCTTTCTCTCTGGCACCAGGAGATCCTGCATTGGTGAATGTTGATGCGTATTTTCTGGCGCTTGGTTTGCTTTATGAGGAGCCTAATCTTGAAAATCAGGCTGAAAAGGCGTTGCTAGCTATCTCTCAAGGTCAGGACGAAGCTGAGGTGTATTGTGCCCTGGCCGCAAATTTCAGAAATGGTCTTTCTGAAGCCATGAAGAATGTGATGGTGGGGTTTCCTATCCCTACAAGTCTGAATGATTCAATGGCTCTGGCCATTCAAATTGATCGGCGTTTGCGGGAGCGCAAATCTGCTAATCCTTTGGCGGTGCTGTCTGAACGGACACCTGACCCTATGCAATGTGACAGAATTCTGACCAGAGCCGAACGGCAAAATCACAGACGTCAAAATGGGTTGTGTTTTTACTGTGGTGATTCAACGGATGTTATCTCAGCATGCTCTAAGCGCTTAAAAAGAGTTGTTAATCCTGTCGCCATTAGTACTTTACACCCTAAATTTATTTTGTCTGTGACCTTAATTTGTTCATTATCTTCTTACTCAGTCATGGCTTTTGTGGATTCTGGTGCTGCTCTGAGTCTGATGGATTTGTCGTTTGCCAGGCGCTGTGGTTTTGTCCTGGAGCCTTTGGAATTTCCTATTCCTCTTAGAGGAATTGATGCTACGCCATTGGCGGAGAATAAACCTCAGTATTGGACGCAGGTGACCATGTGCATGACTCCTGTACATCAGGAGGTGATTCGTTTCCTTGTTCTGCATAATTTGCATGATGTTGTCGTTTTGGGTCTGCCATGGCTACAGACCCATAATCCAGTTTTGGATTGGAAAGCTATGACTGTGTCAAGTTGGGGTTGTCGGGGGATTCATGGCGATACTCCGTTGGTGTCTATTGCTTCTTCCACTCCTTCTGAGACCCCTGATTTTTTTTCAGATTACCAGGATGTATTTAGTGAGCCCAGGTCCAGTGCCCTTCCTCCTCATAGGGACTGTGATTGTGCTATAAATTTGATTCCTGGTAGTAAATTTCCTAAGGGTCGACTCTTTAATTTATCTGTACCAGAGCATGCCGCGATGCGGAGTTATATAAAGGAGTCTTTGGAGAAGGGACATATTCGCCCATCCTCTTCCCCTCTTGGTGCAGGATTCTTTTTTGTGGCCAAGAAGGACGGGTCTTTGAGACGTTGTATAGATTATCGTCTTCTGAATAAGATCACGGTCAAATTTCAGTATCCTTTACCATTGTTGTCTGATTTGTTTGCTCGGATTAAGGGTGCCAGCGGGTTACTTTTGCCCTTGCCTATCCCGAAGAGGCCTTGGACGCACATTTCCATGGATTTCATTTCGGATCTTCCATTATCTCAGAAGATGTCTGTCATCTGGGTGGTGTGTGATCGTTTTTCTAAAATGGTCCATTTGGAGCCCTTACCTAAGTTGCCTTCCTCCTCCGATTTGGTTCCTTTGTTCTTTCAGAATGTGGTTCGTTTGCACGGCATCCCTGAGAATATTGTGTCTGACAGAGGATCCCAGTTTGTGTCCAGATTCTGGCGATCCTTTTGTGCTAAGATGGGTATTGACTTGTCGTTCTCATCGGCTTTTCATCCTCAGACTAATGGCCAAACCGAGCGAACTAATCAGACGTTGGAAACTTATTTAAGATGTTTTGTTTCTGCTGATCAGGATGATTGGGTGACCTTTTTGCCACTGGCCGAGTTTGCCCTTAATAATAGGGCTAGTTCTGCCACTTTGGTTTCGCCCTTTTTCTGCAATTCTGGTTTTCATCCTCGTTTTTCCTCGGGCCAGGTTGAACCTTCTGACTGACTTGGGGTTGATTCTGTGGTGGATAGGTTGCAGCGGATTTGGGACCATGTGGTGGACAATTTGAAATTGTCACAGCAGAAGGCTCAGCGTTTTGCCATCCGCCGCCGCGGTGTGGGTCCCCGACTTTGTGTTGGGGATTTGGTTTGGTTGTCTTCTCGGCATGTTCCTTTGAAGGTCTCCTCTCCTAAGTTCAAGCCTCGCTTTATCGGTCCTTATAAGATTTTGGAAATCCTTAACCCGGTGTCTTTTCGTTTGGACCTTCCAGCGTCATTTGCTATTCCTAATGTGTTCCATAGGTCCTTGTTGCGGCGGTACGTGGTGCCTGTGGTTCCTGCTGTTGAGCCTCCTGCCCCGGTTTTGGTTGAGGGCGAGTTGGAGTACGTAGTAGAGAAGATCTTGGATTCTCGTATCTCTAGACGTAGACTTCAGTATTTGGTTAAGTGGAAGGGCTATGGTCAGGAGGATAATTCCTGGGTTGTCGCCTCTGATGTTCATGCGGCTGATTTGGTTCATGCCTTTCACGCTGCTCATCCTGATCGCCCTGGGGGTCTTGGTGAGGGTTCGGTGACCCCTCCTCAAGGGGGGGGGTACTGTTGTGAACTGTGTTTCTGGGCTCCCTCTTGTGGTCACTAATGGTATTGTATGAGTCATGTCTTTCTGCAGGCCTGGGCTTCAGCTGTTTCATTAAGCTGTGGGTGTTCCCTATTTAGTCCTCCTTAGGACTCAGTCTCTTGCCTGGTATCGATGTATTCAGTCCAATTTGGTCTCCTCCTTATTCCTTGCCATCTGTCTCATGCAAGAAAAGCTAAGTCCTGTTTGCATACTTAGGATCATTTGCATTATCAGTGTTTTTTGTCCAGCATGCTCAAAATGTGATTTTCTAGCTCGCTGGAAGCTCTAGCGTGCTGATATTCTCCCCTCACACCGTCAGTCAGTGCGGGGGTTCTTGAATATTCAGCGTGGATGTTATTGCAGGGTTTTTTGCTGACCGCATAGTTCACTTTCTATTTTCTGCCTATCTAGATTAGTGGGCCTCACTTTGCTGAATCTAGTTCATCTCTACGTTTGTGTTTTCCTCTTGCCTCACCGTTATTATTTTTTGGGGGCTTTCTATATCTTTGGGGTTAATTTCTCTGGAGGCAAGTGAGGTCTTATTTTCCCTCTAGGGGTAGTCAGTTCTCCGGCTGGCTCGAGACATCTAGAAACAACGTAGGCACGTTCACCGGCTACTTCTAGTTGTGTGTTAGGATCAGGTATGCGGTTAGCCCAGTTTCCACCTCCCTAGAGCAGTTCCTATGTTTTTGCAGACTTAGCCGGAATACCAGAGATCCTCTACCACTAGGATCATAACAGGCCTCATCACAGAGCCATCAGAGCTTCTCTGCGACAAGACAGCCCCTGCTCCAATCTCAGAAGCATCAACCTCGACCTGGAAAGGAAGAGAGACATCCGGCTGACGCAAGACAGGAGCTGAAGAAAACCGACGTTTCAGCTCCTGAAAGGCCTCCACGGCCACAGGAGACCAATTCGTAACATCAGAACCCTTCTTGGTCAAATCCGTCAAAGGCTTAACCACACTAGAAAAATTAGTGATGAAGCGACGGTAAAAATTAGCAAAGCCCAAGAACTTCTGAAAACTCTTCACTGATGTAGGTTGAGTCCAGTCATAAATAGCCTGGACCTTGACTGGATCCATCTCAATAGTAGAAGGAGAAAAAATAAAGCCCAAAAAGGAAACCTTCTGGACTCCGAAGAGACATTTAGAGCCCTTCACAAACAAGGCATTGGCACGCAGGATCTGAAATACCATCCTGACCTGCTTCACATGAGATTCCCAATCATCAGAAAAGCCCAAAATATCATCCAGGTACACAATCATAAATCTATCCAGATACTCTCGGAAGATGTCGTGCATAAAGGACTGAAACACGGAAGGGGCATTAGAAAGCCCAAAAGGCATCACCAAGTACTCAAAATGGCCTTCGGGCGTATTAAATGCTGTTTTCCATTCATCGCCCTGCTTTATACGCACAAGATTATAAGCTCCTCGAAGATCTATCTTGGTGAACCAACTAGCCCCCCTAATCCAAGCAAACAGATCAGACAGCAGTGGCAAAGGATACTGAAATTTGACCGAGATTTTATTTAGAAGGCGATAATCTATACAGGGTCCCAGAGAACCATCCTTCTTGGCCACAAAAAAGAACCCCGCACCCAAAGGGGATGAGGACGGGTGAATATGCCCTTTCTCCAAAGACTCCTTAATATAACTCCGCATAGCGGCATGTTCTGGTACAGATAAATTAAAAAGTCGTCCCTTAGGGAACTTACTACCAGGAATCAAATTTATAGCACAATCACAATCCCTATGAGGAGGTAGGGCACTGGATTTGGGCTCATCAAATACATCCTGGCAGTCCGACAAAAATTCAGGGACTTCAGAAGGAGTAGAAGAAGCAATTGACACCAAAGGAGCATCGCCATGAATCCCCTGGCAACCCCAACTTGACACAGACATTGCTTTCCAATCCAGGACTGGATTATGAACCTGCAGCCATGGCAGACCCAACACGACAACGTCATGCAAATTATGTGACATAAGAAAGCGAATCACCTCCTGATGTGCAGGAGTCATGCACATGGTCACTTGAGTCCAGTACTGAGGCTTATTCTTGGCCAATGGCGTAGCATCAATTCCCTTTAGTGGAATAGGGATTTGCAAAGACTCCAAGATAAAACCACAGCGCCTGGCAAATGACAAATCCATCAAATTCAGGGCAGCACCTGAATCCACAAAAGCCATAACTGAGTAGGATGACAGAGAGCAAATCAAAGTAACAGACAAAATGAATTTAGGCTGTACCGTACCAATGGTGACAGACTTAGCGAACCTATTTGTGCGCTTAGAACAATCTGAGATAACATGAGCAGAATCACCACAGTAAAAGCACAACCCATTCTGACTTCTGTGATTTTGCCGTTCAATTCTGGTCAGAATCCTGTCACATTGCATAGACTCAGGCTTCTGCTCAGAAAATACCGCCAGATGGTGCACAGGTTTGCGCTGCCGCAAACGCCGATCAATCTGAATGGCCAAAGACATTGACTCATTCGGACCCGCAGGTGTGGGGAACCCCACCATAACATCCTTAACCCCTTAAGCCCCGAGGGTGGTGTGCACGTTAATGACCGGGCCAATTTTTACAATTCTGACCACTGTCCATTTATGACGTTATAACTCTGGAACGCTTCAACGGATCTTGGCGATTCTGACACTGTTTTCTCGTGACATATTGTACTTCATGATATTGGTAAAATTTCTTCGATATAACTTGCGTTTATTTGTGAAAAAAACGAATATTTGGTGAAAATTTTAAAAATTTCGCAATTTTCCAACTTTGAATTTTTATGCCCTTAAATCACAGACATATATCACGTAAAATACTTAATAAGTAACATTTCCCACATGTCTACTTTACATCAGCACAATTTTGGAACCAAAATTTTTTTTTTGTGATGGAGTTATAAGGGTTAAAAGTTGACCAGCAATTTCTCATTTTTACAACACCATTTTTTTTTAGGGACCACATCTCATTTGAAGTCATTTTGAGGGGTCTATATGATAGAAAATACCCAAGTGTGACATTATTCTAAAAACTTCACCCCTCAAGGTACTCAAAACCACTTTTAAGAAGTTTATTAACCCTTCAGGTATTTCACAGGAATTTTTGGAATGTTTAAATAAAAATAAACATTTAACTTTTTTTCACACAAAATTTATTTCAGCTCCAATTTGTTTTATTTTACCAAGGGTAACAGGAGAAAATAGACCCCAAAATTAGTTGTACAATTTGTCCTGAGTACGCTGATACCCCATAAACCACTGTTTGGGCGCATGGCAGAGCTCGGAAGGAAAGGAGCGCCATTTGACTTTTCAATGCAAAATTGACTGGAATTGAGATGGGACGCCATGTTGCATTTGGAGAGCCCCTGATGTGCCTAAACATTGAAACCCCCCAAAAGTGACACCAATTTGGAAAGTAGACCACCTAAAGAACTTATCTAGATGTGTGGTGAGCACTTTGACCCAACAAGTGCTTCACAGAAGTTTATAATGCAGAGCCGTAAAAATAAAAAATCATTTTTTTTCACAAAAAATGATCTTTTTGCCCCCAATTTTTTATTTTACCATGGGTAAGAGAAGAAATTGGACCCAAAAATTGTTGTGCAATTTGTCCTGAGTACGCTGATACCCCATATGTGGGTGTAAACCATTGTTTGGGCGCAGGGCAGAGCTCGGAAGGGAAGGAGCGCCATTTGACTTTTCAATGCAAAATTGACTGGAATTGAGATGGGACGCCATGTTGCATTTGGAGAGCCCCTGATGTGCCTAAACATTGAAACCCCCACAAGTGACACCATTTTGGAAAGTAGACCCCTTAAGGAACTTATCTAGATGTGTGTTGAGCACTTTGACCCAACAAGTGCTTCACAGAAGTTTATAATGCAGAGCCGTAAAAATAAAAAATCATATTTTTTCACAAAAATGATTTTTTCGCCCCCATTTTTTTATTTCCCCAAGGGTAAGAGAAGAAATTAGACCACAAAAGTTGTTGTGCAATTTGTCCTGAGTACGACTATACCCAATATGTGGGGGTAAACCACTGTTTGGGCGCATAGCAGAGCTCGGAAGGGAAGGAGCGCTATTTTACATTTCAATGCAAAATTGACTGGAATTAAGATGGGATGCCATGTTACGTTTGGAGAGCCCCTGATGTGCCTAAACATTAAAACCCCCCACAAGTGACACCATTTTGGAAAGTAGACCCCCTAAGATGTGTTTTGAGACCTTTGAACCCCCAAGTGTTTCACTACAGTTTATAACGCAGAGCCGTGAAAATAAAAATTCTTAAAAAAAAAAAAAATGATTTTTAGCCCCCAGTTTTGTATTTTCACAAGGGTATCAGGATAAATTGGACGCCAAAAGTTGTTGTCCAATTTGTCCTGAGTACGCTGATACCCCATATGTGAGGGGGAACCACTGTTTGGGCGCATGACAGAGCTCGGAAGGGAAGGAGCGCCATTTGGAATGCAGACTTAAATGGATTGGTCTGCAGGCGTCACGTTGCATTTGCAGAGCCCCTGATGTACCCAAACAGTACAATACCCCCACAAGTGACCCCATATCGGAAACTAGACCCCCCAAGGAACTTATCTAGATGTGTTGTGAGAACTTTGAAACCCCAAGTGTTTCACTACAGTTTACAACGCAGAGCCGTGAAAATAAAAAATCTTTTTTTTCCCACAAAATTTATTTTTTGGCCCCCAGTTTTGTATTTTTCCAAGGGTAGCAAGAGAAATTGGACCCCAAAACATGATGTTCAATTTGTCCTGAGTACGCTGATACTCCATATGTTGGGGTAAACCCCTGTTTGGGCACACGGGAGAGCTCTGAAGGGAAGGAGCACTGTTTTCCTTTTTCAACGCAGAATTGGCTGGAATTCAGATCGGATGCCATGTCCCGTTTGGAGAGCCCCTGATGTGCCTAAACAGTGGAAACCCCCCAATTATAACTGAAACCCTAATCCAAACACACCCCTTACCCTAATCCCAACAGTAACCCCAACCACTCCTCTAACCCAGACACACCCAGCCCTATTCCCAACCGTAAATGTAATCCAAACCCTAACCCTATCTTTAGCCCCAACCCTAACTGTAGCCCCAACCCTAGCCCCAACCCTAGCCGTAACCCTAGCCCTAACCCTAGCCCTATCACTAGCCCTAACACTAGCCGTAGCACTAGCCCTAACCCTAGCCCTAACCCTAGCCCTAACCCTAGCACCAAACCTAGCCCTAACTCTAGCCCTAATCCTAGCCCCAACCCTAGCCCTAACCCTAACCCTAGCCCTAACCCTAGCCCTTGCCCTAACCCTAACCCTAACCCTAGCCCTAACTCTAGTCCTAACTCTAGCCCTAACCCTAATGGGAAAATGGAAATAAATACATTTTTTAATTTTTTTATTTTTCCCTAACTAAGGGGGTGATGAAGGGTGGTTTGATTTACTTTTATAGCGGGTTTTTTAGCGGATTTTTATGATTGGCAGCCGTCACACACTGAAAGACGCTTTTCATTGCAAAAAATATTTTTGGCGTTACCACATTTTGAGAGCTGTAATTTTTCCATATTTGAGTCCACAGAGTCATGTGAGGTCTTGTTTTTTGCGGGACGAGTTGACGTTTTTATTGGTAACATTTTCGGACACGTGACATTTTTTGATCGCTTTTTATTCCGATTTTTGTGAGGCAGAGTGATCAAAAACCAGCTATTCATGAATTTCTTTTGGGAAAGGCGTTTATACCGTTCCGCGTTTGGTAAAATTGATAAAGCAGTTTTATTTGTCGGGTCAGTACGATTACAGCGATACCTCATTTATATCATTTTTTTATGTTTTGGCGCTTTTATACGACAAAAACTATTTTATAGAAAAAATAATTATTTTGGTATAGCTTTATTCTCAGGACTATAACTTTTTTATTTTTTTGCTGATGATGCTGTATGGCAGTTCGCTTTTTGCGGGACAAGATGACGTTTTCAGCGGTACCATGGTTATTTATATCAGTCTTTTTGATCGCGTGTTATTCCACTTTTTGTTCGGCGGTATGATAATAAAGCATTGTTTTTTGCCTCGTTTTTTTTTTTTTGTCTTACGGTGTTTACTGAAGAAGTTTTATAGTTTGGGTCGTTACGGACGCGGCGATACTAAATATATGTACTTTTATTGTTTTTTTTATTTTATTTAGCTAAAGAAATGTATTTATGGGAATAATATTTTTTTTTCTTTATTTAGGATATTTTTTTTATTTTTTTTTTACACACATGTGGGGAATTTTTTTTTAACTTTTTTACTTTGTTCCAGGGGGGACATTACAGATCATTGATCTGACAGTGTGCACAGCACTCTGTCAGATCGACGATCTGCTGTGCAGGGCTGCAGGCTTACCAGCGCCTGCTCTGAGCAGGCACTCGGTAAGCCACCTCCCTCCCTGCAGGACCCGGATGCCGTGGCCATCTTGGATCCGGGACCTGCGGCGAGGAGGGAGGTAGGAGACCTTCGGAGCAACGCGATCACATCGCGTTGCTCCAGGGGTCTCAGGGAAGCCCGCAGGGAGCCCCCTCCCTGCGCGATGCTTCCCTATACCGCCAGTACACCGCGATCATGTTTGATCGCGGTGTTCCGGGGGTTAATGTGCCGGGGGCGGTCCTTGACCGCTCCTGGCACATAGAGCCGGATGTCAGCTGCGATAGGCCAATGAGCGCGGCCGATTGCGTATGACGTACTATCCCGTCACTGGGAATTAAGTCCCAGGTCACCTTGACGGGATAGTACGTCAGATGGGATTAAGGGGTTAAGGGCTTCAGAAAGACCCTTTCTGAAAAATCGCTGCCAGGGCGCACTCATTCCATTGAGTGAGCACAGACCATTTCATAAACTTCTGACAATAAACCTCTGCTTCATCCTGACCCTGAGAGAGAGCCAGCAAAACCTTTTCTGCCTGGTCTACTAGATTAGGTTCCTCATAAAGCAATCCAAGAGCCAGAAAAAACACATCCACATTTAGCAATGCAGGATCTCCTGGCGTCAGGGAGAATGCCCAATCTTGAGGGTCACCACGTAACAAAGAAATAATAATTTTAACTTGCTGAACAGGGTCACCAGAGGAACGAGGTCTCAGAGAAAGGAACAATTTGCAATTATTTTTGAAGTTCAAAAACCTAGATCTATCTCCAGAGAACAACTCAGGAATTGGTCTTTTAGGCTCTGACATAGGACTGTGAACTACATAATCCTGAATGCTTTGTACCCTTGCAGTGAGATGATCCACACTAGAAGACAGACTCTGAATGTCCATATCTGCAGCTGAATTCTGAACCACCCAGAGATTAAGGGGAGGAGAGAAGCTAGACACACTGCAGAGGAAAAAAAAAAGTAACTCAGGACTTCTCTCATCCCTCTTTTGCGATGCATTAACACTTTACCGGCCTGCTGTACTGTTATGATCCTGGTGGTTAGGATCACAAAAACTGACCTGATAAGTAAACCAGAGATTAAGGACAAGCTCTGGGGATGTGGGAACTTTACTGACCGCAACCCTGATCCTATCGACACACACTATAGGCAGCCATGGAGCTTTCCTAAAAACCTAGACGCCTCTTCACAGCCTGAGAAACTGGCTACCCCTAAAGAGAAACACAGCCTCACTTGCCTCAGAGAAATTACCCCAAAGTTTAGACAGCCCCCCACAAATAATAATGGTGAGTTAAGGGGAAAACACAAACGTAGAAATGAAAACAGATTTTAGCAAATGAGGCCCGCTAACACTAAATAGTCAGAAGATAGCAAGGAATCTGTGCGGTCAGTCTAAAATACTATCAAAATTATCCACGCAGAGAATACAAAAAACCCCCACACCGACTCACGATGTGAGGGGCGCAACTCTGCACCCCAGAGCTTCCAGCAAGCGAGAAAATCACATATAAGCAAGCTGGACTGAACTCATCATATGGTGAGAAACATTTTCAAGAAAACAATGAGCAAACATGAACTAGCAAGACTTAGCTTCTCCAGGAGGAGACAGGACACTAGTGAAGTCCAAGAGAGATCAGGACCAGTACTGAATACAACGACAGCAGGCAACAAGTAAAGGTCCAGGTGGAGTTAAATAGGCAGCCAGACTAGCAGAAAACGAGGCAGCTGGAGCCCAGCTACAGACCAGCCGTATCGCGAAAAGCCACCAGAGGGAGCCCAAGAACAGAACTCACACAGTACCACTCTTGACCACAGGAGGGAGCCCGAGAATGGAATTCACAACACCTGTGCTACCGATGGTTGTAGACTGAGCTTGGAGTGTGAGGAGGACTGGGAACGTGGTGCTGTGGGTGGAATTACACTGGGTCTCTGGACAACAGTGCCAGAGGTTCTTCCATGGCGATCCTAGGAGGAAGCTGAACCAGCTGTGTGTGAGCTGGAGGAAGAGGCAACAACACGAGCTGAAGAGGTGGTAGCTGCCGCTGTTGGTTGGCTTTGGTCTTCAGTGTGTTTTTGTAACTCCACCGCATGCTTGGTCCGCAGATGTTTCCACATATTTGAGGTATTGAGGTTTCTGACATTTTTCCTTCTTTTGACTTTCTGATGACACACTTTGCATTTGACAAAGCAAATGTCATCTGCAACTATGTCAAAAAAGGACCAGGCACTGCAAGTCTTGGGAGTGCCCATTTTGGCTTTTGGAAGAGGCATGCTCCTAACGGGTGCCGAAGTGGAGGCTACAGGAACCGCAGTCTTCCCCCTCACTCTCCCTCTTTGGCCCATTCGGGGAATCTCTTCCTCAGTGCTGCTCCGACCATCTTCCTGTACCTCACGCCACGATGGGTCAAGGACCTCATCATCTACACTACCCTCTGCCACCAACTTCTTGTCCTGAGTAGCCTCGGCAGCACAGTGCGCACCAGAAAGTGGCACCTGAGTCTCATCATCAGATGCGTACTGTGGTGTGGTGACCGGAGGCACTGGCCCCACCCGCCTCTTCAGAGTCAGAGAGACAAAGCCGTGGGCATCACTGCATACTGCCTCTTCTTCCATTTCTCCAATGCTGCTTGGCTGGCCCCCTGTTTCCAAGCCAAGAGATTCAGAGAACAGAAGTAGATATGGCTGCTGTCCTGGGCTCTCTGACTGCTTGGGCAATTTGGAAGGTGGTGAAGAGACAGATGGGTGCTCTCCAGTGCTCTGTGCCTGAGAGGATGTGGCACTAATTGAAGTCGATGCATTAGCTGCCATCCATCCGACAATGGCTTCAATTTGTTCTTCACGCAGCAGCATGGTACCGCGATCTCCTACAAAGCTGCGCATGAAGGACTGTTCCCTGCTGAAACTGGGTGATGATGAGTCACCGGTGTCTGCAGCAGGCAAAGAATCCCCACATCCTCTCCCTGCTCCATGCCCACGCCCACATGCCTTACTCCCTGCCTTCTTCATCTTGGTTGACAAGCAGAAAAGTACTGAGGGCTTAGTGTGCTTATTCCTGAACAGCTCCTAACAGGTATAAGAAACACTAATTTTCTAAAGTGTGGACTAGACTTTAATATGAGCTAATGTGGCCTACACAACTGTAAAGTGGTGTGTTTGGTGACCTTTATTATTTTTTTTTTTGCAGAACTGACTACAGAATGAGCTGCACTCACACACAGACCATACAGACAGCTGTGATCGGCGCTGCAAGGCCAAAGCAAGCTCCTCTATGTAATCCTATATAGTGTTTTTCCACAATCTAGCAGGATACGGATGGAAAGCCACTAATAGGATAAATTAGAAATAATGTGCCGTAGGCTGCACTAATTGAGAAACAGACAATGGAATGGTATGAGGCACTGACGCAGCCTGAGCTGACTACAACCGGTTGTGGCTGCGGAGAGACAACAGAGCAATGTGCTCTCACACAGAGACCATGCAGACAGCCGTAAACGCCCCTGCAAGGCCCAAAAAAGCTGCTCTATGTAATCCTATGTAGTGTTTTTCCACAATTTAGCTGGATACGGATGGAAAGCCACTAATAGGAAATATTTGAAAAAATGTGCAGCAGGCTGCACTAATTGCAAAAAAGGACAATGGATTGAATGGTATGAGGCAGTCATGCACCCTGAGCTGACTACAACCCGCTGTGGCTGCGGACAGACTACAGAGCGATGTGCACTCACTGTTATAAACTTAGTGCAGTGGAGATCAGTACATGGGTCAGAAAAGAGGCCGAGAGACAACAGGTTAAGAGTTCAATAATATTTATGATGGTATGCAGGTAAAAAGCTATGACACAGCAGGTTAGTAGCAGACAGAGCTGGATAAGCAGTAAGCACGTGTACAGACCGTGGAAGTCCAGGTATGTCAGGTCCAGAGACCTGGAGACCAGGCCAGGCCTCCTGTTATGATCCCAATGGCAGAGGATCTCAGAGGTTAAAGCAAAGTCTGCAAACACAAAAACCAGCTCCAAGGGAAGTGGTAACTAGGCTGACCGTATACCTAATCCTAGCACAAATCACTAGCCGTAGCCGGGGAACGTACCTACGTTGATCCTAGACGTCTCGCACCAGCCGGAGAACTAACTAACCCTTTCAGGGAAAATAAGACCTCTCTTGCCTCCAGAGAAAAGACCCCAAAGATAAATACAAGCCCCCAACAAATAATAACGGTGAGGTAAGAAGAAAAGACAAACGTAAGAATGAACTAGATTTTAGCAAAGAGAGGCCCACTGACTAATAGCAGAAAATAGGAAGATGACTAATACGGTCAGCAAAAAACCCTACAAAAAATATCCACGCTGAATATCCAAGAACCCTCGAACCGACTAACGGTGTGGGGGGAGAATATCAGCCCCCCTAGAGCTTCCAGCAATATAAGGAATCACATTTTGTACAAGCTGGACAAAAATAGGAACAAAGCAAATAAACAAAAATAAGGAAGCAGGACTTAGCTTATCTTGCAAAGAACCAGGACCAGCAGACAGGAGCAAACAGAAATGAACTGATTACAACGATGCCAGGCACCAGACTAAGAATCCAGGAAGTTTAAATAGCAACACCCCTGGCCTAACGAACCAGGTGAGTACCAACCTGGGGAAAGACAATCCAAGTGCCACACCACTAGTGACCACAAGAGGGAGCAAAGAAGTATAGTTCACAACAGTACCCCCCCTTTAAGGAGGGGTCACCGAACCCTCACCAAGACCACCATGGCGATCAGGATGAGCAGCGTGAAAGGCACGAACCAAATCGGCCGCATGAACATCAGAGGCGACCACCCAGGAATTATCCTCCTGACCATAGCCCTTCCATTTGACCAGATACTGAAGCCTCCGTTTAGAGAGACGAGAATCCAAGATCTTCTCCACCACGTACTCCAACTTGCCCTCAACCAACACCGGAGCAGGAGGCTCAACAGAAGGAACCACAGGCACAACGTACCGCCGCAACAAAGACCTATGGAACACTTTGTGAATGGGAAACGACACCGGAAGATCCAAACGAAAGGACACTGGATTAAGGATTTCCAAAATCTTATAAGGACCGATGAAGCGAGGCTTGAATTTAGGAGAGGAGACCTTCATAGGAACAAACCGAGAAGACAGCCATACCAAATCCCCAACACGAAGTCGGGGACCCACACCGCGGCGGCGGTTGGCAAAACACTGAGCCTTCTCCTGTGACAACTTTAAGTTGTCCACCACATGATTCCAAATCCGCTGCAACCTATCCACCACGGAATCCACCCCAGGACAGTCAGAAGGCTCAACATGCCCCGAGGAAAAACGAGGATGAAAACCAGAGTTGCAGAAAAAAGGCGAAACCAAAGTAGCGGAACTAGCCCGATTATTAAGGGCAAACTCAGCCAATGGCAAGAAGGTCACCCAATCATCCTGATCCGCAGAAACAAAACATCTCAAATAAGCCTTCAGTGTCTGATTAGTTCGCTCCGTTTGGCCATTAGTCTGAGGATGAAAGGCAGACGAAAATGACAAATCAATGCCCATCTTAGCACAAAAGGATCGCCAGAACCTGGACACAAACTGGGATCCTCTGTCAGACACGATATTCTCAGGAATGCCGTGCAAACGAACCACATTCTGAAAGAACAAAGGAACCAGATCGGAAGAGGAAGGCAACTTAGGCAAGGGCACCAAATGGACCATCTTGGAAAAACGATCACACACCACCCAGATGACAGACATTCCTAGAGATACCGGAAGATCTGAAATGAAATCCATGGAAATGTGTGTCCAAGGCCTCTTCGGGACGGGCAAGGGCAAAAGCAACCTGCTGGCACGAGAACAGCAAGGCTTAGCCCGAGCACAAGTCCCACAGGACTGCACAAATGACCGCACATCCCGTGACAAGGAAGGCCACCAAAAGGACCTAGCTACCAAATCTCTGGTGCCAAAAATCCCCTGCCAACACCGAGGAATGAACCTCGGAAATAACTCTGCTGGTCCATTTATCAGGAACAAACAGTCTGTCAGGTGGACAAGAGTCAGGTCTACCAGCCTGAAATCTCTGCAACACACGTCGCAAAGCAGGAGAAATGGCCGACAAGATTACTCCCTCTTTAAGAATACCAGCTGGCTCTGAGACTCCAGGCGAGTCAGGCACAAAGCTCCTAGAAAGAGCATCAGCCTTCACATTCTTCGAACCAGGCAGGTACGAGACCACAAAGTCAAAACGGGAGAAAAACAATGACCAACGAGCCTGTCTAGGATTCAGGCGCTTAGCAGACTCGAGATACATCAGATTTTTGTGATCAGTCAAGACCACCACACGATGCTTAGCACCCTCGAGCCAATGATGCCACTCCTCAAATGCCCACTTCATGGCCAACAACTCCCGATTACCAACATCATAGTTCCGCTCAGCAGGCGAATACTTCCTAGAAAAAAAAGCACATGGTCTCATTATAGAGCAACCAGAGCCTCTCTGCGACAAAACAGCCCCTGCACCGATCTCAGAAGCATCCACTTCAACCTGAAAGGGAAGTGAGACATCAGGCTGACACAAAACAGGCGCCAAAGTAAACCGGCGCTTCAGCTCCTGGAAGGCCTCCACAGCTGCAGGAGCCCAATTAGCAACATCAGAACCTTTCTTGGTCATATCCGTCAAAGGTTTAACAACGCTAGAAAAGTTAGCGATAAAACGACGGTAGAAATTAGCAAAACCCAAGAACTTCTGAAGACTCTTAACAGACGTGGGTTGAGTCCAATCACGAATAGCTCGGACCTTGACTGGGTCCATCTCCACAGCAGAAGGGGAGAAAATAAAACCCAAAAAGGAAACCTTCTGCACTCCAAAGAGACACTTTGAGCCCTTCACAAACAAAGCATTATCACGCAAAACGTGAAACACCATCCTGACCTGCTTTACATGAGAGTCCCTATCATCAGAAAAAACCAGAATATCATCCAGATATACAATCATAAATTTATCCAGATACTTCCGGAAGATGTCATGCATAAAGGACTGAAACACTGAAGGAGCATTAGAGAGCCCAAAAGGCATCACCAAGTACTTAAAATGACCTTCGGGCGTATTAAATGCAGTTTTCCATTCATCTCCCTGCTTAATGCGCACAAGGTTGTACGCACCACGAAGATCTATCTTGGTGAACCACCTGGCACCCTTAATCCGGGCAAACAAGTCCGACAATAGAGGCAAAGGATACTGAAATTTAACAGTGATTTTATTCAGAAGCCGATAGTCTATACAAGGTCTCAAAGATCCGTCTTTCTTGGCCACAAAAAAGAATCCCGCACCAAGAGGAGAAGAGGATGGACGAATATGCCCCTTCTCCAAAGACTCCTTGATATAAGAACGCATTGCGGCATGCTCAGGTACAAACAGATTAAATAATCGTCCCTTAGGAAATTTACTACCCGGAATCAAATCTATAGCGCAGTCACAGTCCCTATAAGAGCACTGGACCTGGACTCACTGAATACATCCTGATAGTCAAACAAATACTCAGGAACTTCTGAAGGAGTAGAGGAAGCAATAGACACCGGCGGGGAATCGCAATGAATTCCCTGACAGCACCAACTTGACACAGACATAGCCCTCCAATCCAAAACTGGATTATGGGTCTGTAACCATGGCAGACCTAAAACGACCAAATCATGCATTTTATGCAGAACAAGAAAACGAATCACCTCCCGATGTTCAGGAGTCGTGCACATGGTCACTTGTGTCCAAAACTGCGGTTTATTTTCCGCCAATGGCGTAGCATCAATTCCTCTAAGAGGGATAGGATTTTCTAAAGGCTCCAGAACAAAACCACAGCGCTTGGCAAACGACAAGTCCATAAGACTCAGGGCAGCACCTGAATCCACAAACGCCATAACAGGGTAGGAAGACAATGAGCAAATTAAAGTCACAGACAAAATAAATTTAGGTTGCAAATTACCAATGGCGACAGGACTAACAACCTTTGTTAGGCGTTTAGAGCATGCTGATATAACATGTGTAGAATCACCACAGTAAAAACACAACCCATTCTGACGTCTATGATTTTGCCGTTCGGTTCTAGTCAGGATTCTATCACATTGCATTGAGACAGGTGTCCATTCAGACAACACTGCCAGAGGATTAGCGGATTTGCGCTCCCGCAAACGCCGGTCAATCTGAATGGCCAGCACCATAGAATCATTCAGACTTGTAGGAATGGAGAAACCCACCATCACATTCTTAATGGCTTCAGAAAGGCCATTTCTGAAATTTGCGGCCAGAGCACACTCTTTCCATTGAGTAAGCACGGACCATTTCCGAAATTTTTGGCAATACACTTCAGCTTTATCCTGGCCCTGAGAGATAGCCAGCAAAACTTTTTCTGCCTGAATTTCAAGATTGGGCTCCTCATAAAGCAATCCGAGCGCCAGAAAAAACGCATCAACATTTGCCAATGCCGGATCTCCTGGCGCCAACGAGAAAGCCCAATCCTGAGGGTCGCCACGCAAGAAGGATATAACAATTTTAACTTGCTGAGCTGAGTCTCCAGACGAACGAGGTCTCAAAGATAGAAACAATTTACAATTATTCATAAAATTCCTAAATTTAAATCGATCTCCAGAGAACAGCTCAGGAATAGGTATCTTAGGCTCTGACATAGGACTACTAGTAACAAAATCCTGAATGCCCTGCACTCGTGCAGCAAGCTGATCCACACTAGTAATCAGAGTCTGAACATTCATGTCTGCAGCAGAGCTTAGCCACTCAGAGATAAAGGGGAAGGAAGAAAAAAAAAAAAAACTCAGAACTTCTTTTCTTTTAATCCCGCTTCTGCAATGCATTAACTATTCACTTAGGCCTGGCATACTGTTATGATCCCAATGGCAGAGGATCTCAGAGGTTTCAGCAAAGTCTGCAAACACAAAAACCAGCTCCAAGGGAAGTGGTAACTAGGCTGACCGTATACCTAATCCTAGCACAAATCACTAGCAGTAGCCGGGGAACGTACCTACGTTGATCCTAGACGTCTCGCGCCAGCCGGAGAACTAACTAACCCTTTCAGGGAAAATAAGACCTCTCTTGCCTCCAGAGAAAAGACCCCAAAGATAAATACAAGCCCCCAACAAATAATAACGGTGAGGTAAGAAGAAAAGACAAACGTAAGAATGAACTAGATTTTAGCAAAGAGAGGCCCACTGACTAATAGCAGAAAATAGGAAGATGACTAATACGGTCAGCAAAAAACCCTACAAAAAATATCCACGCTGAATATCCAAGAACCCCCGAACCGACTAACGGTGTGGGGGGAGAATATCAGCCCCCCTAGAGCTTCCAGCAATATAAGGAATCACATTTTGTACTGGACAAAAATAGGAACAAAGCAAGTAAACAAAAATAAGGAAGCAGGACTTAGCTTATCTTGCAAAGAACCAGGACCAGCAGACAGGAGCAAACAGAAATGAACTGATTACAACGATGCCAGGCACCAGACTAAGAATCAAGGAAGTTTAAATAGCAACACCCCTGGCCTAACGAACCAGGTGAGTACCAACCTGGGGAAAGACAATCCAAGTGCCACACCACTAGTGACCACAAGAGGGAGCAAAGAAGTATAGTTCACAACAGCCTCCTAGCAGGGAACAGTCCAGCAGCAGAGACAAGTGCAGAGCAGATCCAGGGAAACAAGTCTTACGATGAAGAGATGTAGATCCGGAGACAGGTGGGGTATCCCAAGGTAACGAAGAAACCAGCAAGATAGCAGTTCTTCCAGCTTGATCACAAGTCCAGGAACAAGATACTCAAGCAATGAGTAATATACAGAGCTCCCTTATATATACCACAGACAGGAACAGGGAAAGTCTGACAGGAAACAAGATGGCCCCCGTGAGGCCAGTGACTCCATCTTAGGTAAGGGCAAAAGTAACTGAACTGAGGGCAACAGCAGACAGGAAGCGATGTACAGTCCAAATCCTTACATTACTCCCTTCTTAAAAGACGTCCTCTGGACGATCTTAAGTCTGGCTTATTGGGGTATCTGCTGTGAAACAGTCTGATCAGATGGGGAGCATGGATGTTTTCCAGAGGTTCCCAGGAATTTTCTTCAACCGAGTATCCCTGCCATTTCACCAGATACTGAAGATGTCTCCTATGAATCCGAGAATCCACGATTTTCTCCACAACGAATTCCTCTTGCCCATCAATGAGGACTGGATCAGGAGGAGCAGAGGTGCATCCGGGAAAAGAATCAAGAACTGCTGGTTTAAGCAGGGAAACATGGAAAACAGGATGAATTTTTAAAGAGTTAGGCAACTTGAGTCGACAGGCTACAGGATTCACAATACCGCTGATCTTATATGGGCCAACATATTTTTGCCCCAGCTTGGAAGTCGGAATTCTGAGTTTTAAGTTTTTTGTTGAGAGCCAGACCATGTCTCCTACCTTGTATGTTGGTGCTGGCTTACGGAATCTGTCTGCGGCCTTCTTGAATCTTTCCTGTGCTGAAACTAAGGTGTTTTTTAGAACGTCCAAATTTTGCTGTAAAGATGCAATGCGGTCAGCAACCGCAGGCACAGACATGTCTATGGGGAGTCGAGGGAGAATACTGGGATGATATCCCTTGTTAGCAAAGAACGGAGATAATTTGGTGGAAGCATTCTGAGAGTTGTTATACGTGAACTCGGCCAACGGAAGTAGACTCACCCAATCGTCTTGTAGATGACACACGTAGCAACGCAGATACTGCTCCAAGGTTTGATTGGTCCGCTCTGTTTGGCCGTTAGACTGTGGATGAAAGGCAGATGATAATTTTACTTTGATGTCCAGAGCAGCACAGAAGCTTTGCCAGAACCGTGAGGTGAATTGAACTCCACGATCAGATATTACTTCATCCGGAGCTCCGTGTAAACGAAAAACATTTTGCGCAACAATATCCGCTGTTTGCTTAGCTGTTGGGACACCAGCACATGGAATAAAATGAGCAGCTTTAGTCAACCGGTCAACTACTACAAGAATCGTGGTTTTTCCCTGTGACAAAGGCAACTCCACAATAAAATCCATTGAAATAGACCCCCAGGGACGAGATGGAATAGGCAGAGGTTGCAACAGTCCTGTAGGTGAAGAACGAGGGACTTTTGACCTGGCACATACCTCACATGATGACACGTACCGAAGAACATCTTTCCGAAAAGTCGGCCACCAGAAAAAATGAGATAGAAATTCTTGAGTCTTCTGAACTCCTCTATGACCGGCAAACTTAGAGTCATGCATTAATTTCAACACACTCAGTTTTACTGTTTCTGGGATATACAGACGCTGTCCTTGAAACCAAAGTCCATTCTTGAAAGTCAGATTTACCTGAGTGGGTGGTTGACTCAAAAGTGAATCTGCAGCATAAGCCTCCTTAATCTCAGTTAGAAGATCCTGATTATGCAAGACACTTACAAAGTTTTTCTCAGAAAGAATGGTCCTTGAAGACGAAGCCGAAGTTGCTTCATCTGAATGAATCCTGGATAGTGCATCAGCCTTCTTATTACGAGAGCCCGGCCTATAGGAAATGACAAAATCAAATTGATTAAGAAAAAGATTCCATCGAGCCTGTCTAGGTTTCAGACATCTTGCTGACCTCATGAATTCGAGATTCCGATGATCCGTGAGTATAACAATCTGTTGGGATGCTCCTTGTAACAGATGTCTCCATTCCTTAAATGCGGTTATGATGGCTAACAGTTCCTTGTTGCCAACGTCGTAATTCCTTTCTGCGGGTGACAATTTCTGCGAGAGAAAGGCACACGGATGCAAGAGATCTTTCTCACCTGTTCTTTGCGAGAGTATGGCCCCTACAGCACAGTCCGAGGCATCCAATTCCACTATGAAGGCTTTGTCTGGATCAGGGTGGACAAGAATGGGAGCTGTCGTAAATTTAGATTTCAACGTAGAAAATGCTGTTTGAGCTTGGGGAGACCAGACAAATGGCGTCTTCTTCTGGGTTAACTGAGTGATGGGTGCAACAATCGCTGAAAAATTTTTAATAAAGCGCCTGTAAAAATTGGCGAATCCAATAAATCGCTGTACTTCCTTCACTGACTTGGGAGTTGGCCACTCCTGAATGGCTTGTGTCTTGCTTGCGTCCATGCTGAGACCCTAGGGAGAAATAACATATCCCAAGAATTGAATCTCTGTTTTGTGAAACTCACATTTCTCCAGTTTGATGTATAAATGATTCTGCCGTAGACGATCCAAAACCATTTTCACATGTCGCTGATGGTCCTCGATATTGCTGGAAAAAATCAAAATGTCATCCAAATAAATCACAACGAAAATATCGAGTATATCCCTGAAAACATCATTTGCCAAGTGCTGGAATGTAGCCGGTGCTTTACGGAGACCGAAAGACATAACGAGGTACTCGAAATGTCCATAATGTGACCGAAAAGCCGTTTTCCACTCATGGCCAGGACGAATCGGTACTAGATTGTATGCTCCACGAAGATCCAATTTTGTGAAGATTTTGGCATGTCGCACTCTCTCAAGTAGTTCGGGAATTAGTGGGAGTGGATAAGAGTTCCTGATTGTAACTTTGTTGAGCTCCCGGTAGTCAATGCATGGTCGGAGTGAGCCATCTTTTTTTTTGACAAAGAAGATTGGAGCACCTGCTGGGGAGGAAGATGGTCGTATAAACCCCTTAGCTAGGTTTTCATCTATGTACTCCTTGAGAGCTTTTAATTCTGGCCCAGACAATGGACAAATACTCCCGAAAGCAATCGCGGCACCAGGTAATAATTCCACGGGGCAGTCATATGGCCGATGTGGCGGTAATTTATCCGCATTTTTTTTGTCACACACATCACTAAAGTCCCGATACTCTACCGGTAATGTCGAGTCGACCGTGACTGCTGTTTTCACTGGAGCCAGCTCTCCAGACAATGCTGATTCATTTGGAAACTGTAATTCCTTCGTTGTCCAATTGATAGTTGGATTTCGCAGCCGCAACCAGGGCAAACCTAAAATAATAGGAAAATTAGGAGAAGAAATCAACAAAAAGGACATATTTTCAGAATGATCCGCGCCCATACGGATCTTTAGTGGGACTGTTTCCAGTTTCACAGGCCCAGATATTAGTGGAGACCCGTCCACGGTCTCCATAAACACAGGAGAGTCTCTTTTTCGTGAGCGTATGCCATGTTTTTCAGCAAAGGAGATGTCCATGAGATTGCTGCAAGCTCCAGAGTCTATCATGGCGGAGCAGGTGATCCAGCAGGAACACACCCAAATTTTGATGGAAACGCAGCAGAGCGAATCCCTCCTCGCCGTGGTAGAACTTACGGAAAGTAAGGCTATGTCCACAGGAGATGATGTTACCGATGAGCGATGAATCATCAGGGAAATCAAAGTTTTCAGCAGATATTTCCTGTCTGTGCGGAAGAGAACACACTGAAGATACGTCTGAAAAGTCAAGTCCAGTTACCGCAGCTGCGGACTTGCGATTTTTCCCAGGGCACTCTGAAATATAGTGACCCGATTTACCGCAGTAAAAACACAGATTCTCCTTGAAACGATATTCCTTACGTGCATCGATGGGTTTCCTCCGTACTGCGTCAACCTGCATAGGTTCCAGTTCTGTCTGAGATAAAGTCTTAGTCAGCGCCTCCTTGGTGGGGGATGGAAAAGGCATAAAGTTATTACGATTAGCATCAGCCCATTTTTCTTGACGACGTTCGGTGAGACGAATATCAATCCGAATACAATGATGTATAAAGTCAGCCAAGTTAGTAGGTGATTCACCTCGAGCTAGTTCATCTTTGATGGAAGCAGATAAACCTCTCCTGAACACTGCATATTTCGCTGAATCGCACCATGTAGTATCCAGCACCCATTTCCGAAACTCCATTGCGTATTCCACAACAGGACGCTTCCCTTGACGTAGTGTCAGTAGTGCGGTTTCAGCTGTGATACTCCGATTAGGGTCATCAAACATTTGACACATTGCTGCAGTAAAGTCTTTCAGGGAATTCAAGTACACATCATTAGTCTCAATCAGAGGATTAGCCCAGGCTAACGCTTTGTTTGTTAGCAACATAATTATAGTCAACACTTTATCCCGATCAGTTGCAAACTGGGCCGCACGTGCAGAAAAATACAGCTGACATTGATTTAAAAACCCCCGAAATTTCTCTCTTTCACCACCAAACCTGAATGGTGGGAGTTTAGGAAAAGCCGGACCAGGAGCTGGGATTGGAGCAGATACCATGGCTGCAGCTGTAGTCTCCACATTTGAAAGTCGAGACGCTAAGGCCTGAATAGACGTATCGGCCACATTCGCATTATGATTAGTTTGTGATTCTAATGTGCCCAGTTTTGTTTTTATAGCCTGCAGCTCCCCATGAGGTCCAGAGACAAAAGAGCAAAGTTTTTTCATTCGCACCTCCATAGAATCTGACCCAGAGATCTCCATTTTTTTGGGCTTGAGTATTCTGTTATAAACTTAGTGCAGTGGAGATCAGTATCATGGGTCAGAAAAGAGGCCGAGAGACAACAGGTTAAGAGTTCAATAATATTTATGATGGTATGCAGGTAAAAAGCTATGACACAGCAGGTTAGTAGCAGACAGAGCTGGATAAGCAGTAAGCACGTGTACAGACCGTGGAAGTCCAGGTATGTCAGGTCCAGAGACCTGGAGACCAGGCCAGGCCTCCTAGCAGGGAAAAGTCCAGCAGCAGAGACGAGTGCAGAGCAGATCCAGGGAAACAAGTCTTACGATGAAGAGATGTACATCCGGAGACAGGTGGGGTATCCCAAGGTAACGAAGAAACCAGCAAGATAGCAGTTCTTCCAGCTTGATCACAAGTCCAGGAACAAGATACTCAAGCAATGAGTAATATACAGAGCTCCCTTATATATACCACAGACAGGAACAGGGAAAGTCTGACAGGAAACAAGATGGCCCCCGTGAGGCCAGTGACTCCATCTTAGGTAAGGGCAAAAGTAACTGAACTGAGGGCAACAGCAGACAGGAAGCGATGTACAATCCAAATCCTTACACTCACACAGAGACCATGCAGACAGCCGTAAACTGCGCTGCAAGTCCAACAAAATCTGCTCTATGTAATTCTATGTAGTGTTTTTCCACAATTTAGCTGGATACGGATGGAAAGCCACTAATAGGAAATGTTTGAAAAAATGTGCAGCAGGCTGCACTAATTGCAAAAAAGGACAATGGAACGGTATGAGGCAGTGACTCACTCTGAGCTGACTACTACCGGCTGTGGCTGCGGACAGACTGCAGAGTGAGCTGCACTCACACACACAGAAACCTTGCAGACCGCTGTGAACAGCGCTGCAAGGCAAAAGCAAGGATCTCACACAGCAGTTGCTAAATTAGTCTGGGTAAAGCACAATGAAGCAAATCGCTATCTCTAAACTGGCCCTCAGTCAGAACACAGTGTCCTGTCCCTACTGTAACTGAATTCACAGCAGAGTGAGCCCTAAATGGCGGCAGCGACTTTTATAGTGCATCATGACATCATTTCAGCAGCCAATTACAGCCATGCCAGTACTTACATGCCCACCATGCAGATCAGGATGTGCCCACACTTCTAATCATTCCTCATTGGCTGAATTTGGGCACTTTGAATTGTGGGAGCTTCCGATTCCAGTATCCGATATACTGAAAATATCGGAACTCGGTATCGCAATTCCGATACCGCAAATATCGGCCGATACCCAATACTTGCGTTATCGGAATGCTCAACACTAGTCACCACTATACCACATCTCACGGGGGAACTGTCGCCTCACTGGTTTTAGTGGCCGGCGTGTCACATTGGGCTTTCTGTTTATCCTTCTCCCTCCATTGCAGCACTAGACATTATTTATATTCTTCCCAGGTGACTCCGATATAGGAACCTCCTTGTTTGGACCCGTCTGGTCTGGTCTTTGGAGTGTCCCATTTGAAGATCACCCCCTCAGGGCTCACATCTAGTGGTATGCCCATGGATGTTGGTAGCGGGGGGAGGACCTCATCGGTTGTGTTGGGAGTCATCAGACCAGGAACGATGGCGGGTGTTAGGTCAGCATCTGGGAGATGGGCAGTCGCTGGAGTGGGATCGGTTACCGGGGCGGGGGTCGTTTTCCAAACTTGCACCTAATGTGGTTCCATTGATGCCTGTCTGTCCCGCTAACAAGGATACTGGAATCGGCTGCCGCATGGACTGCGGCTCTTCCAGAGCATTAATCCTGCATAGTACCAACTTCAATTTCTCTGCCATCGCCATCTTGGTGTTCAGGGGCTGGCGGTACGACTTCTCCACCTGTGGCTCCTGAAAGTCCAGATCCTCTGACAGCGAAAAGTCCAGGTCTTCCTCCGGTGCCTCGGGATTGCTGTGGATCGGGTCGTCCTCTTTCAGGTACCCGCTGTTCATCATCTTCGTGCAGGGTCTGCAACCACACGTGCACGCTGCTCGGCCATCTTCTGGGGGTGGGGCTCCTTGGCTCCTGGGCACATCGTCCTCTCGCAGCAGCAGTCAGAGGGGGAGGTCGTCACTCTTGGCGCCGCTCTAGTAGTCTCCTCCCATATTGTCACGCCCTTCTTCTTCTTCTGCGCTCCTCGTGGCGCTGTAATGGCGGCGGTTCTGACGGGAATTTTGGCGGTCTTTTGCAAAACACAGTTCAGCAATGAAACACAGTTC
Source organism: Ranitomeya variabilis (assembly GCF_051348905.1). Taxonomy (NCBI): domain Eukaryota; kingdom Metazoa; phylum Chordata; class Amphibia; order Anura; family Dendrobatidae; genus Ranitomeya; species Ranitomeya variabilis. The sequence continues at coordinate 1,154,641,209 of NC_135232.1, forward strand.
AAATACAATTCTGGCACAGTTCTTAGGCGCACATGACCTGATTTTCAGGCTTAAGTAGATCTTGTTTGTGACGCCAAAATAATGGAGTGCCCCCAGTAGGGCATCGAGGTACTCGGTACCGGGTCCTTCGGTTCTCGGTGGGGATGTCACGGTGGCTGACCCGGCCCTTGGGAATGTCCATTGTAAATGGGGGAAAGGTCTTTAAAGGGATAATGTTCGTGATGCCAACTGTGGTATTTGGTCAGGGTGAACGTCGCTGCTTAGGGGTCTGCTGGGGTGATGTTATGGCAGCTAGATGGTATACCTTCCCACCACAGGTGAAGTGTATTCCCAGGGCTTCCCAGAGTGTAGATGGTGAATGGTGTAAGGCGCAGTGAAGAACGAGGACACAAGGTTGCAGTCTCTTTACCTTTACTGAAGGCTTCAGTGTACACAGTCCAGGGTACAGATCACAGGGTAGGATGAGTCCGGCCGGTCTGAAGGCAAATCCAGACTCCCCTTATACAGGTGGAAATCAGTAGCCTTCCTCTTGCGCCTGGGTATTGTAGTCCCTCCCTGCTGAGCTTCTCGGTAAGGTCCTCACAACTATTGCAGATGTTATGTCTCTTTCTCTCTGTCCCCCTGATGGATATGATAGGACAAACCCATATGACTGATGACCTGAGGCTTTTTACAGGGACTCTATGAGGCCCCGGCCCCCACAAGTTGCCACCGTGCCTCCTGGGTATAAGCTCGGGCAGCTAACGTGGAATTAACTGTCCTGCCAGTCTCTGAAGTAAAGCGTAGAGATCCTTACTCCCTCGGTGTTCTGGCTACCGGATTCCTGCGCCTCAGACGGAGGCAGCCTTTTACAGGGCAGAACTCCTTCTGGATTCTTCTCCTTTTGCTATGACTTCGTTTCTCACCCTCTGTAATACACTTCTCTTCTAATGTCTCTTTCTTAGGATGCTGCCGCACGTGGGGCAGGCACAGCTCCGTGGACCCTCGTCTTCCTCAGACCGCAGTCTGGATCTGACTGGAACTCGCTCCAGCCAGGTTTTGCCTCTCTTTCTGTCCAGAACACCAGTTTTACCTAATTGTGAGGAGTGCCCTAATAGATAGGAGCGTAGCTCTCCCTGGCGGCCTGGAGTGTGAAGTGTGTAATGTGGTTTGTGATACCTAGTAAAGAGATCTCCTTTATTGCCTTCAGAGGTAACATCACTCCCCCTGGTGGAAGAACGACATTACTGCAACCACCAGGACTCTGGGGCGCTGCATATACCCTCTCATATTCTTGCACTACTCGATATGCTCCATTTTTCTGATGTGCAGGAGTGGAGTCAGTGCCAGCATGTATCTTTTGGAACCAGTCCTCCATCTGAACAAGAAAGCCATTACCATCTATTGCCTCAGATGGATCCAAGGGTTCTACAGCCTGAATACTGGTGTTGCCGACTGTGAATATTTTGGCTACGGTTGCATAACGGGGCAAGTGAGCTTCCTCGTCCCCACAGTTCAGAACACATACCGGGACACTGCCCTTTTTAACATCAGCAATGCCCCTGGCTGTCATCACAGTTAGTCTGTATCTGAATGGACTGGTTTAAGCAGATCTTGGTAGTCCCGGCCTCTGATGCCTATGGCTGCTGTGCTCCAGATGAGAGTCTCACTCCTGGGGGAAGCATAATGGAGTTGGGATCATTTAGCCTTATGCTACCAATCTCCCCACCGGTTATATCCACCTGCTGTTGCTGCACGAGGGCCTTTATTTCTTTATTAAGGGCATGCTGCTCTTTCCACAGGGCTGACTTGGCTATGTCTTGCAAAATGGCGATGACCTCTCTTAAACAATTTGCACCAACGGATTCCGTAATTGCACCAACGGATTCCGTAATTGCACCAACATTCGTAACAACTGGGCCCCAACATTTGTGTTTTTCCATTGCTACAGCCTGTTTTATCTTTAGTGATATTATGAGTGTGCCTGTTGTAATTTAAGGGGGAAGTGTCATAATATTTAGGTTTACTGCAAAGCCCCATAATGTATCTTTACTTGTAGACTCCGTAATTCAGTTTGTTTTGCTGATATTTGATATTCTTCTTTCAATGTTCTCCATTTATCTCCATATAAATAAATATGTTAGGTGCTTTATACTCATCTTCTGTGTGTGTATGGACCATGGACAAACAATTCTTGAGTCGACCCCTGGAAGAAGACCCTCCTGCATTCCATCACAGCTCCCAGACAGTTTCCGGTGGATGTACTGTGCTCTATTGAGGGGAGAACTATCAGACATCCTTCCCCCAGACACGGCTTAGTGGGGTGCTACAATAACTGAGAATTATTGTCCAGAAATGTAGCCACAGTCATGTTATACAGTAAGTGCAACTCAAAAGGGGTTAATGTACGATCTGATGATTGAGAAATAAGTTTGTGTTAAAGCAACAGAAAATAAGTTTCATTAAAAGAGCAAATAAAAGTCTTATTTCTGTTCCTTCATCTTATTCTTGAATTATCCAGTGTAATACGGTTCAGATCACAATCATCGGGGAGCAGATCCAGAATAATGTGTGAGGTCAGACAATGTAAAATATATCCCACCATTCTGTATAAGAAGAGGGGAGAAGATCGCCGTCTTCATGTCATTGATCCTACGGGCCGTGTGCTTTGTGTCACTGCTGTTCGTGCGTCTTCATCACTGAGAATAGAATCTACTTCTTATTCAGTTATATTATTATATCAGGAGATGTTCAGTTTCCTTATTATATTGCTGCTTCCATGGCTTCCTTTAACAAAATATGTCTGTGATCTCAAGATAAAAGATTTTATTCATATGTATGGACATCATTACCAGGATAAAGATTTCATCATTGGTGGGCTGTTATCGGTCTATCAAAGGGCAATGGATTTAGGAAATCCAAATAATTACCCTATAGGAATAGGATGTACAGAGTACGTAATCATCTCATGTCTGTAGTGTCCGTACGTGGTGAGAATAGTGACTGCTGCAGACCTCGCTCCACCATCGATCAGTCCTGGCTAGGGTTGAGCGACTTTCATTTTTTTAAGATCGAGTCGGGTTTTGTGAAACCCGACTTAGTCCAGAGTCGAGTCGAGTGAAGTCGGCCGATTATCGCTAAAAGTCGGGGATCGACCGAAACGCGAAACCCAATGCAAGTCAATGGGGAAGCATAGCCGGCAGTGAGTGGAGGCCAGGAAAACACCTACAGTGCCCATTTTAATGCCAAAAACATCCATTCTTGTTTTCTGAAGCTTGTCAATCTGAATTAACTTTATAATAATAGTTGGGCACTGGAAATTGGGGGTCATTTGGCAAAAGTTGTGGGGGGTAGGGCTGGTTCAAGGTTTTAGTGGGCCCAGGAAACGTGGACTACGTCACGGCGGTGGAGCAGTGAGAGGTAAGTATGTCAAGTTTGCAAGTGCTGTGATCCTAAGCAAGCAGGGGGGGGCCCACTCGTTGGCATTGGCACTGGCACAGGGCCCCTCAAAGTACAGCGGTGTGTTTGCACGGCGGGGGCGCCTCCCACCAGCAGCGACACTTTTGCGTACTCTGAGGGGCCCTGTGCCAGTGACGTCGCCAACGAGTATGCCCCCCCACCTGATGAAGGAAGCTGCACTTTCATCTGCACCTTCCTCTTTGTCCCTGTGTAAGGTGGTATAACATGCAGGAAGGGGAACCTGACTTTCAGCAGGGTCAGATTCTGGCTGTGTAGAGTGCAAGGGGAATGTAGTGGTCTAGGTCAATGTACCAGCAGACTCATGTAGCAGTGGCTGGGCAGTGGGCAGGATGAGGAGGAAACAGATATAGGGCCAAAGAATAAAGTAGGCTAAATGCAGTTCAAAATTGGTAACAGGACAAAACAGGCGGCATTGCTTTGTTGAGTGAAGTAGCAAACCCAGGAGCAGCAGACACTGTTTTAAGGGCCCAAACACACTAATAGGCCAAATGCAGTTTAATATCTGATACTATAGGCCGAAAGCCAGAAGGTTGAAGCTCAGCTTTTTTTAGTTGAGGACAAACACCAGGGAGGAGCAACAGAGCTATTAGGCCCCATCCAGCAATTTAAAAAAAAAAAAAAAAAAAAAAAAGAGCCAGAAGGTGGAAACTCAGCTTTGTTCAGTGGAGGACAACACCAGGCAGGGGCAGACACTGTTAGTAGGCCCTAACCACCAATTTTTAAAAACACAGCACTTAATGAGAGCCAGAAGGTTGAAGCTCAGCTTTATTAAGTTGAGGGCAACACCAGGGAGGGGCAGACACCGTTAGTAGGCCCTAACCACCAATTTTTAAAAACACAGCACATAATGAGAGCAAGAAGGTTGAAGCTCAGCTGTATTCAGTTGAGGGCAACACCAGAGAGGGGCAGACACCGTTAGTAGGCCCTAACCACCAATTTTTAAAAACACAGCACTTAATGAGAGCCAGAAGGTTGAAGCTCAGCTTTATTCAGTTGAGGGCAACACCAGGGAGGGGCAGACACCGTTAGTAGGCCCTAACCACCAATTTTTAAAAACACAGCACATAATGAGAGCAAGAAGGTTGAAGCTCAGCTGTATTCAGTTGAGGGCAACACCAGGGAGGGGCAGACACCGTTAGTAGGCCCTAACCACCAATTTTTTAAAACACAGCACTTAATGAGAGCCAGAAGGTTGAAGCTCAGCTTTATTCAGTTGAGGGCAACACCAGGGAGGGGCAGACACCGTTAGTAGGCCCTAACCACCATTTTTTAAAAACACAGCACTTAATGAGAGCCAGAAGGTTGAAGCTCAGCTTTATTCAGTTGAGGGCAACACCAGGGAGGGGCAGACACCGTTAGTAGGCCATAACCACCATTTTTTAAAAACACAGCACTTAATGAGAGCCAGAAGGTTGAAGCTCAGCTGTATTCAGTTGAGGGCAACACCAGGGAGGGGCAGACACCGTTAGTAGGCCCTAACCACCATTTTTTAAAAACACAGCACTTAATGAGAGCCAGAAGGTTGAAGCTCAGCTTTATTCAGTTGAGGGCAACACCAGGGAGGGGCAGACACCGTTAGTAGGCCCTAACCACCAATTTTTAAAAACACAGCACTTAATGAGAGCCAGAACGTTGAAGCTCAGCTTTATTCAGTTGAGGGCAACACCAGGGAGGGGCAGACACCGTTAGTAGGCCATAACCACCATTTTTTAAAAACACAGCACTTAATGAGAGCCAGAAGGTTGAAGCTCAGCTGTATTCAGTTGAGGGCAACCCCAGGGAGGGGCAGACACCGTTAGTAGGCCCTAACCACCATTTTTTAAAAACACAGCACTTAATGAGAGCCAGAAGGTTGAAGCTCAGCTTTATTCAGTTGAGGGCAACACCAGGGAGGGGCAGACACCGTTAGTAGGCCCTAACCACCAATTTTTAAAAACACAGCACATAATGAGAGCAAGAAGGTTGAAGCTCAGCTGTATTCAGTTGAGGGCAACACCAGGGAGGGGCAGACACTGTTAGTAGGCCCTAACCACCATTTTTTAAAAACACAGCACTTAATGAGAGCCAGAAGGTTGAAGCTCAGCTTTATTCAGTTGAGGGCAACACCAGGGAGGGGCAGACACCGTTAGTAGGCCCTAACCACCAATTTTTAAAAACACAGCACTTAATGAGAGCCAGAAGGTTGAAGCTCAGCTTTATTCAGTTGAGGGCAACACCAGGGAGGGGCAGACACCGTTAGTAGGCCCTAACCACCAATTTTTAAAAACACAGCACTTAATGAGAGCCAGAAGGTTGAAGCTCAGCTGTATTCAGTTGAGGAAAAACACCAGGCAGGGGCAGACACCGTTAGTAGGCCCTAACCACCATTTTTTAAAAACACAGCACTTAATGAGAGCCAGAAGGTTGAAGCTCAGCTTTATTCAGTTGAGGGCAACACCAGGGAGGGGCAGACACCGTTAGTAGGCCGTAACCAAAGTTGAAGGTCAAATGCAGTTTAATATCTGATACTATAGGCCGAAAGCCAGAAGGTTGAAGCACAGCTTTATTCAGTTGCAGCTTCTTGGCAATAATATAAAGAAGACGCGACAGCACAACACTCGGTGGATGCCATATCTGTGTTTTCAATGGAAAAAACCTTTCAGTTAACTACTTGCAGGAGAAAGTTTTTGTAGCTGGTGGCCAATTTTGGTACTGTACCAGTTTTTGGTTGTATGTGTTTTTAATGTTAAAATGTATGCATTTGATATCTCTCCAGTATTTTCTTTATTATAAGCAAAATACTTATTTTTATATTTTCTGATGTTTTATACCGGAGTGTTCCTCGGGACACGCTTATAAACTTTATAATTGGTTCCAGGGGTACACGGGCAGCAGTGATCTGGTCAGTGGAGGCCTAGTGGAAGGAGGGACCGCAGACAGGCTTCCAAGGCCTAACATAATAAAATGGGCTGGCTGTAGGCACTTTATAATAGGTTCCAGGGGTACACGGGCAGCAGTGGTCAGGTCAATGGAGGCCTAGTGGAAGGAGGGACCACAGACAGGCTTCCAAGGCCTAACATGATAAAATGGGCTGGCTGTAGGCACTGTAAAATAGGTTCCAGGGGTACACGGGCAGCAGTGGTCTGGTCAATGGAGGCCTAGTGGAAGGAGGGACCGCAGACAGGCTTCGAAGGCCTAACATAATAAAATGGGCTGGCTGTAGGCACTTTATAATAGGTTCCAGGGGTACACAGGCAGCAGTGGTCTGGTCAGTGGAGGCCTAGTGGAAGGAGGGACCGCAGACAGGCTTCGAAGGCCTAACATAATAAAATGGGCTGGCTGTAGGCACTTTATAATAGGTTCCAGGGGTACACGGGCAGCAGTGGTCTGGTCAGTGGAGGCCTAGTGGAAGGAGGGACCGCAGACAGGCTTCGAAGGCCTAACATAATAAAATGGGCTGGCTGTAGGCACTTTATAATAGGTTCCAGGGGTACACGGGCAGCAGTGGTCTGGTCAGTGGAGGCCTAGTGGAAGGAGGGACCGCAGACAGGCTTCGAAGGCCTAACATAATAAAATGGGCTGGATGTAGGCACTTTATTATAGGTTCCAGGGGTACACGGGCAGCAGTGGTCTGGTCAGTGGAGGCCTAGTGGAAGGAGGGACCGCAGACAGGCTTCGAAGGCCTAACATGATAAAATGGGCTGGCTGTAGGCACTTTATAATTGGTTCCAGGGGTACACGGGCAGCAGTGGTCAGGTCAGTGGAGGCCTAGTGGAAGGAGGGACCGCAGACAGGCTTCTAAGGCCTAACATGATAAAATGGGCTGGCTGTAGGCACTGTAAAATAGGTTCCAGGGGTACACGGGCAGCAGTGGTCTGGTCAGTGGAGGCCTAGTGGAAGGAGGGACCGCAGATAGGCTTCGAAGGCCTAACATAATAAAATGGGCTGGCTGTAGGCACTTTATAATAGGTTCCAGGGGTACACGGGCAGCAGTGGTCTGGTCAGTGGAGGCCTAGTGGAAGGAGGGACCGCAGACAGGCTTCGAAGGCCTAACATGATAAAATGGGCTGGCTGTAGGCACTTTATAATTGGTTCCAGGGGTACACGGGCAGCAGTGGTGTGGTCAACGGAGGCCGATTGTAATGAGTGTCTGCCAGTTAGTAGTCAAAAAACAACAAATAAATGTGAATGTCTCGCATTAAAACAAAGACACTAAAGGGTGCAATCATTAGGTTCAGGGGTGGGATCCTCTGCATTGTTTCAGACCTCCTAATTTAGCGCAAAGTATTTACTGTGGTAAATAGAGGACACTGCCCCTGACTATGTTAAGTACCATCATACATGTCAACACAATGGTATTGTCAGTGGCAGGTATGGAAGGATGTCAGCGCATAGACTAAACATTGGTGGAAGTGTGAGAGATAACTGTGGAAGTGGTAGAGCAATGTTTGGCCTGGGGGTGGGTGAACTCTCTTGTGGCCGGCGGTACAGGCCCAGGGCCCCTCATGTTACAACAGTGCGTCTGACGTTGGGTGCGCACCACCACCGCCAGAGACACTTTATTGTACTATGAGGGACCCAGTAGCAATGCCGTCGACCAAAAGCGAGCACACCCACCTCTTCAGGCAAACAGCTGTCTCACGGGTGCTTGCGCCAAGTCGCGATACCACGGCCCCGTGTGGGGAGTTTGGCCATTTAGGGAGGTGTAAACATGTTGTATGCCGGACAATCAGCTGCAGCAAATTAGACATTAGAAAAGTAATTCACAGTAGTCCACAGGCAAGAGCTTTTCATAGGAAAGCTAGGTGTCGGCCGGGCAAGGTGGGGCAAAAGATTTCGAAATCCAGTTGTGGTTCATTTTAATGAATGTTAGATCGTCAACATTTTGGGTAGCCAGACGAGTCCTTTTTTCGGTTAATATTGAACCTGCAGCACTGAATACTCTTTCTGATAGGACACTTGCTGCCGGGCAAGCAAGCTCCTGCAATGCATATTCTGCCAATTTTGGCCAGGTGTCTAATTTTGAGGCCCAGTAATCAAATGGGAATGACGGTTGAGGGAGAACCTCGATAAGGGATGAAAAATAGTTAGTAACCATACTGGACAAATGTTGTCTCCTGTCACTTTCAATTGATGCAGCAGTACCTGTCCTGTCTGCGGTCATAGCAAAATCACTCCACAACCTGGTCAGAAAACCCCTCTGTCCAACGCCACTTCTGATGTGTGCACCCCTAACACTCCTAGTCTGCTGCCCCCTGGAGCTCGTGTGAGAACGATCACGTGCGCTGTGTGCTGGGAATGCCTGAAGCAAACGGTCAACAAGAGTTGATTGTTTGGTTGCTAATATTAGTTCCAAGTTCTCATGTGGCATAATATTTTGCAATTTGCCTTTATAGCGTGGATCAAGGAGGCAGGCCAACCAGTAATCGTCATCGTTCATCATTTTCATAATGCGTGTGTCCCTTTTTAGGATACGTAAGGCATAATCCGCCATGTGGGCCAAAGTTCCAGTTGTCAAATCTCCGGTTGTGATTGGTTGAGGGGCAGTTTCAGGCAAATCTACGTCACTTGTGTCCCTCAAAAAACCAGAACCCGGCCTTGCCACGCAACCAATTTCCAGTGCCCCCGGGAAAGCTTCTGCATTAAAAATATACTCATCCCCATCATCCTCCTCGTCCTCCACCTCCTCTTCGCCCGCTACCTCGTCCTGTACACTGCCCTGACCAGACAATGGCTGACTGTCATCAAGGCTTTCCTCTTCCTCTGGTGCAGACGCCTGCTCCTTTATGTACGTCAAACTTTGCATCAGCAGACGCATTAGGGGGATGCTCATGCTTATTACGGCGTTGTCTGCACTAACCAGCTGTGTGCATTCCTCAAAACACTGAAGGACTTGACACATGTCTTGTATCTTAGACCACTGCACACCTGACAACTCCATGTCTGCCATCCTACTGCCTGCCCGTGTATGTGTATCCTCCCACAAAAACATAACAGCCCGCCTCTGTTGGCACAGTCTCTGAAGCATGTGCAGTGTTGAGTTCCACCTTGTTGCAACGTCTATGATTAGGCGATGCTGGGGAAGGTTCAAAGACCGCTGATAGGTCTGCATACGGCTGGAGTGTACAGGCGAACGTCGGATATGTGAGCAAAGTCCACGCACTTTGAGGAGCAGGTCGGAGAACCCAGGATAAGTTTTCAATAAGCACTGCACCACCAGGTTTAAGGTGTGAGCCAGGCAAGGAATGTGTTTCAGTTGGGAAAGGGAGATGGCAGCCATGAAATTCCTTCCGTTATCACTCTGTCATGTTCCCAATGGCAGGGAATCTGAACAACCGAACACGGGCAAAAACAGGACAAGCTCTAGGGTGATGGAACCTGAGCTGACCGCGATGCTGAACCTCAACACACACAACTAACAGCAGCCGGGGAGCGTTCCTGGGGGGACTCTAGACGCCTCGCGCCAGCCAGAGATCTAGCTTCCCCTATCAGAAGAATCACAGACCTCGCTTGCCTCTAGAGAAATATTCCCACAGAAATAGCAGCCCCCCACATACAATGATGGTGAAATGAGAGGAAGGCACAAACGTAGTTATGAAAATAGATTCAGCAAATAAGAGGCCCGCTAATAGCTAGATAGCAGAGGATACAAAAGGTGAACTGCGCGGTCAGCTTAAAACCCTTCAAAAAACCATCCTGAAATTACTTTAACTCATGTGCCAACTCATGGTACATGAGTGGTAATTTCAGCCCACTAGAGCAACCAGCAGCAGAGGATTACATATCTGCAAGCTGGACTAAAAACATGAAAGCAAATAGAAACAGGGAAATCCAGACTTAGCTTGTCTTGCAGACTTTGGGAGCAGGTAGCAAAGGTAACAGGGACACACTGATACATTGATAGCCGGCGAGGTAATGACAGGAAAGCCAGGTTAAATAGGAAACACCCAGCCTCTGATGGACAGGTGAGAACCAGAAACCGCAACCCACCAAAGTCACCCAGTACCAGTTGTAACCACCAGAGGGAGCCCAAAAACAGAATCCACAACAGTACCCCCCCTTGAGGAGGGGTCACCGAACCCTCACGAGAACCCCCAGGGCGATCAGGATGAGCTCTATGGAAGGCGCGGACCAAATCAGTCGCGTGAACATCAGAGGCGACCACCCAGGAATTATCCTCCTGACCATAACCCTTCCACTTAACCAAATACTGGAGTCTACGTCTGGAAACACGAGAATCCAAGATCTTCTCAACAACATACTCCAATTCTCCCTCCACCAGCACTGGAGCAGGAGGCTCAACCGAAGGAACAACGGGCACCTCATACCTCCGCAATAACGACCGATGGAACACATTATGAATAGCAAACGATGCTGGGAGATCCAAACGAAAAGACGCAGGGTTAAGAATCTCCAAGATCTTATAAGGACCGATGAACTGAGGCTTGAACTTAGGAGAAGAGACCTTCATAGGGACAAAACGAGAAGACAACCACACCAAGTCCCCAACACCAAGTCGGGGACCCACGCGGCGACGGCGATTAGCAAACTGCTGAACCTTCTCCTGAGACAACTTCAAATTGTCCACCACCTGATTCCAAATCTGATGCAGCCTGTCCACCACCACATCTACTCCAGGACAATCCGAAGGCTCCACCTGACCAGAGGAAAAACGAGGATGAAACCCTGAATTACAAAAGAAAGGAGAAACCAAAGTAGCAGAACTAGCCCGATTATTAAGAGCAAATTCCGCCAGTGGCAAAAAGGCAACCCAGTCATCTTGATCAGCAGAAACAAAACACCTTAAATAAGTCTCCAAGGTCTGATTAGTTCGCTCCGTCTGGCCATTCGTCTGAGGATGGAATGCAGACGAGAAAGACAAATTAATGCCCATCTTGGCGCAAAATGTCCGCCAAAATCTAGACACAAACTGGGATCCCCTGTCAGAAACGATATTCTCCGGAATCCCATGCAAACGAACCACGTTCTGAAAAAACAAAGGGACCAACTCAGAGGAGGAAGGCAACTTAGGTAAGGGTACCAAATGAACCATCTTAGAAAAGCGATCAAACACAACCCAGATAACGGACATTTTCTGTGAGACAGGAAGATCTGAAATAAAATCCATGGAAATGTGCGTCCAAGGCCTCTTCGGGATAGGCAAGGACAACAACAACCCACTGGCCCGAGAACAGCAAGGCTTAGCCCGAGCACACACTTCACAAGACTGCACAAAGATACGCACATCCCTTGACAAAGAAGGCCACCAAAAAGACCTGGCCACCAAGTCTCTAGTACCAAATATTCCAGGATGACCAGCCAACACAGAAGAATGGACCTCGGAGATGACCCTACTGGTCCAATCATCCGGAACAAACAGTCTTTCTGGTGGACAACGATCAGGTCTATCCGCCTGAAACTCCTGCAATGCACGTCGCAAGTCTGGGGAGACGGCGGACAATATTACCCCATCCCTAAGGATACCAGTAGGCCCAGAGTCTCCAGGAGAGTCAGGCACAAAACTCCTGGAAAGAGCGTCTGCCTTCACATTCTTTGAACCTGGCAGGTATTAAACCACAAAATTGAAACGAGAAAAAAACAATGACCAACGAGCCTGTCTAGGATTCAGATGCCTGGCAGACTCAAGGTAAATCAGATTTTTGTGATCAGTCAAGACCACCACACGATGTCTAGCACCCTCAAGCCAATGACGCCACTCCTCAAATGCCCACTTCATGGCCAAAAGCTCCCGATTACCCACATCATAATTGCGCTCGGCGGGCGAGAATTTTCTAGAAAAGAACGCACATGGCTTCATCACCGAGCCATCGGAACTTCTCTGTGACAAAACCGCCCCCGCTCCAATCTCGGAAGCATCAACCTCAACCTGAAAAGGAAGTGAAACATCTGGTTGACATAACACAGGAGCAGAAGAAACCGGCGCTTAAGTTCCCGAAAGGCCTCCACAGCCGTAGGAGACCAATTAGCAACATCAGCACCCTTTTTAGTCAAATCAGTCAAAGGTTTAACAACACTGGAAAAATTAGTAATGAACCGACGATAAAAATTAGCAAAACCCAAGAACTTCTGAAGACTCTTAACAGATGTAGGTTGTGTCCAGTCACAAATAGCCTGAACCTTGACGGGATCCATCTCAATAGTAGAAGGAGAAAAAATGTACCCCAAAAAAGAAATCTTCTGGACTCCGAAGAGACATTTTGAGCCCTTCACAAATAGAGAATTGGCCCTCAGAACTTGAAACACCCTCCTGACCTGTAGAACATGAGACTCCCAGTCATCAGAAAACACCAAAATATCATCCAAATACACAATCATAAACTTATCCAGATATTCACGGAAAATATTGTGCATAAAGGACTGAAAGACTGAAGGAGCATTAGAGAGTCCAAAAGGCATTACCAAATACTCAAAATGGCCCTCAGGCGTATTAAATGCGGTTTTCCACTCATCACCCTGCTTTATCCGCACAAGATTATACGCACCACGAAGATCTATCTTAGTGAACCACCTAGCCCCCTTAATGCGAGCAAACAAATCAGTCAGTAAAGGTAATGGATATTGATATTTGACTGTAATCTTATTCAGAAGGCGATAATCTATACAAGGCCTCAGGGAACCATCTTTTTTAGCCACGAAAAAAAAACCTGCTCCCAGAGGAGACGAAGATGGACGAATATGTCCCTTTTCCAAGGACTCCTTAATATAATTCCGCATAGCAGTATGCTCTGGCACTGACAGATTAAATAAACGACCCTTAGGGAACTTACTGCCAGGAATTAATTCTATAGCACAGTCACAATCCCTATGAGGAGGGAGTGAATTGAGCTTAGGCTCCTCAAAAACATCCCGATAGTCAGCCAAAAACGCAGGGACCTCAGAAGGAGTAGATGAAGCGATTGAAATCAGAGGTGCATCATCATGAACCCCCTGACATCCCCAGCTTAACACAGACATTGTTTTCCAATCCAGGACTGGATTATGAGTTTGTAACCATGGCAGACCAAGCACTAGTACATCATGTAAATTACACAGTACAAGGAAGCGAATCACCTCCTGATGAACGGGAGTCATGCGCATGGTCACTTGTGTCCAGTACTGTGGTTTATTCATAGCCAATGGTGTAGAATCAATCCCCTTTAAAGGAATAGGAACTTCCAGAGGCTCCAGACTAAAACCGCAGCGTTTGGCAAATGACCAATCCATAAGACTCAGGGCAGCGCCCGAATCCACATAGGCATCGACGGAAATGGATGACAGTGAACAAATCAGAGTTACAGACAAAATGAACTTAGACTGCAGAGTACTAATGGCAAAAGATTTATCAACCTTTTTTGTGCGTTTAGAGCATGCTGATATAACATGAGCTGAATCACCACAATAAAAACACAATCCATTTTTCCGCCTATAATTTTGCCGTTCACTTCTGGACTGAATTCTATCACATTGCATAGTCTCAGGTGCCGGTTCAGAAGACACCGCCAACTGGTGCACAGGTTTGCGCTCCCGTAAACGCCGATCAATCTGAATGGCCATAGTCATAGCCTCATTCAGACCTGTAGGCGCAGGGGACCCCACCATAATATCCTTAATGGCCTCAGAAAGACCATCTCTGAATTTTGCAGCTAGGGCGCACTCATTCCACTGAGTAAGCACCGACCATTTCCGAAATTTTTGACAATATACCTCTGCTTCATAATGCCCCTGAGAGAGGGCTAATAAAGCCTTTTCAGCCTGAATCTCCAGGTTCCTCATAGAGCAATCCCAGTGCCAGAAAAAACGCATCCACACTGAGCAATGCAGGATCCCCTGGTGCCAATGCAAATGCCCAATTCTGAGGGTCGCTCAGCAGGAAAGATATCACAATCTTAACCTGCTGAGCGGGGTCTCCAGAGGAGTGAGATTTCAAAGAAAGAAACAATTTGCAATTGTTCCTGAAATTCAGGAAGGTAGATCTATCTCCAGAAAAAAACTCTGGGATAGGAATTCTAGGTTCAGACATAGGAGTGTGACAAACAAAATCCTGTATGTTTTGAACTTTAACAGCAAGATTATTCAGGCTGGAAGCCAAACTCTGGACATCCATGTTAAACAGCTAAGGTCAGAGCCATTCAAGGGTTAAGAGGAGGTAAGAAGCAGCTAGACAGCAATTAAGGGCTAGGCAGCAAAACTCTGAGGGGAAAAAAAAAATAAAATTCTCCTCAACACTTCTTTTTCTCCTGCTTCAGCCCAAACAATTAACACTTTGTGGGCCGGCTATACTGTCATGTTCCCAATGGCAGGGAATCTGAACAACCGAACACGGGCAAAAACAGGGCGAGCTCTAGGGTGATGGTAGTACAGGACAAGACGTGCACTCTCGCTAGTGTTGGTGCAGACTGAACTTGGAGGGATACTCCAGAATATAATCCTATGTAACAACAGTCGCACTCAATAAGGAGAGTTCTTCTGAATTTTGTTAGTCAAAAAACGTGGTTTCTTTATTGTGAACAAACACCAAAATAAAGGTATCACCGCAGTGTTTCAAGGTAACGTTTCGACCCACAGGGTCTTTCTCAAACCTTACTGAAACAGAAAACAAAGTATACAAGGTATCACAAAACATGAACAAGTAACATATAGTATTTACAAAATTAATATATAGTATTTACAAAATTAATATGTACAAATACAAGGTCCCTATCTATTTGAAATATGTGTTATGTCGCCATGAAGGTCGACAGGAAGACAGCATTGCAGGACCCAACAAGATACTTGAGGAGATACATTGGTGAGAAACATCAGGGTAGTCCTTGGACGTAGTCATGGAAATGAGGAAACAATGGAATATCTGTGCGGCACAAGCTGCAGAAGCGGGGCGTACTGCAGGAATAATATCATACAGAAACCAAGACTATGGTAAAATCAACCAGTATTCTAGATAAACAATAGAATATGAGTATAATGGTCAGGCAGGCAGAAATAGTATCGGACAAACATAATGCCATAATGCAATGATATAGGTGAGGGTCTGAGATACCCAGGTGGTGGATGCTGGTAGGGGCAAGAGAATGACAGAGGCAGGAAACTGAGGCAGGAAACTGACCTTATAATAGTAGATACCGAGCAGAGGGCACATATCCCTGGAGAGGTGCAGGAGTCCCGTTAGGGGCTATGGGAAAGAATGCCACAGTAGTGAATATGATGATGGAGGCTCTGAGTACAAAGCAGGGGAAAGGAGAGAACAGCGGATATAATTACCTGTAACTAGAGAGTGACTGGCGTCTGCGGTGGTGGTGTGTGTGGGACCCGGAAAAGAGGCGCCTTTTGTGCCGGGCGGCAGGAAGTGCGGGGCATGGGGTGCGCAGGCGCACTGTGCAGTGCGCAGAGAGAGGTCTGGAACGCTTGGAAAAGACGAGCCAAGTTGCGCATGCGCAGTGTGCACAAAGGGCGAGGGGCGGGGATCACGGTGGTAATCGTCTGCGCAGGAGCGCAGAGTAGCGGTGAGACATGGATTGTAAATGAGAATGATGTGTAAGAGGACACAGAGTGCCATACTCCCCATGAAGAGATAGCTTGGTATGATGAGGAGAAACGAAAGGTCTCAGGCATAATGTGCTGGGAGCGCTGGTGGTACATAGTAACGAAACAGGAAAAGAGCCTGCTGGGGGCTCGTTGTATGTGACCTAGTGTGCAGGACTTGAAACATTGGGCAGGAACTATATGTAGAGGAAACTATAACCTTGTATACAACGGGGAGAATGTGTGTAAAAAATGGATGAAATGGGAAATTAGATGAAATGAAAAATTAAGATGAAATGAAAAAATAATAATCAAATAATGAAGCTAGAGGGAGCTGAAACAATGGGAAAACAATGCAACAACATACTGCTAAAAATAAAATGCAGTAGAAAATGATGAACATTATGAAAAATAAAAATTAATAAAAATAATGATAAAATAAGGATGATCAAGAAGTAATGAAATAATAAAATAAATTGGAAATAAATAAAAATAGAAATCAAGGAAAAAATAAATGAAAAAATAAAATAAAACTAAAACTAAAAATAAAAATAAAAATAATAATAATAGAAATAATAGAAAAATTAAAATAAAAATAAAATTAAAAATAAGAAATAAATGTAAAAAATGAAAATAAATTGGAAAAAATTAGAAAAATTTGGAAAAAATATAACTGCACAATGTACCATACTCACCCTACGGGGAAGGCAGAGGACTAGTGTGTCTGGAAAAATAAAGTAAAGTTTAGTTGAAAGGAAAAAAAAGGATCGTTTATCCACCACCTGTATGGGTATAAAAGTCAAAATTCAATGACAGTAATCAAAATTCCATTACAGTAATACAAGTATGGTTACTTGAATGTGAGGTCCAGTTCTCGGTTAAGGCCTCTTGGAGCCAGTGTTTGAAGGGTATAAATCCAGTAGGCCTCTCTTTCCTTCAATCGCTTGATGTGATCTCCCCCTCTTCGAGGCCTCTCAACGTGCTCAATCACTTGCACTCTCAGTTGCGAGACACTGTGGTTCGCACTGATGAAGTGGTGGGGAACTGGTAACCAGGTTTTTTTGCAGCGTATGGTGGACTTGTGACTAGAAATTCTGTCACGTAGATGCTGGGTGGTCTCACCCACATAAAGTAAACCACACGGGCACTTTATGAGATAAACAACATAGTTGGTATCACATGTGTAGAATCCTTTGATGCTGTAGTATCTACCGGTGTGGGGGTGGGTGATTCTTTCCCCTTTGATGATGTTGGAGCAACATGCACAGTTGAGGCACGGGAATGTACCATGACGTTCTGTGCCCAGAAAGGTCTGTTTAGGGACCCTAGAGAAACTCCCTATGTCCGCTCTAACTAGGCTATCTCTGATGTTCTGTGGGCGTCGTTTACACATGAGTGCAGGGGTCTGGAAGGCTTCAACACTGGGGTAGGATTTGGTCAAGATAGACCAATGTTTATGGATGATGGTGTAGATTTTTGGCATTATAGGATGATGTGTATGAACGAATGTAACCCTCTTGCCCCTACCAGCATCCACCACCTGGGTATCTCAGACCCTCACCTATATCATTGCATTATGGCATTATGTTTGTCCGATACTATTTCTGCCTGCCTGACCATTATACTCATATTCTATTGTTTATCTAGAATACTGGTTGATTTTACCATAGTCTTGGTTTCTGTATGATATTATTCCTGCAGTACGCCCCGCTTCTGCAGCTTGTGCCGCACAGATATTCCATTGTTTCCTCATTTCCATGACTACGTCCAAGGACTACCCTGATGTTTCTCACCAATGTATCTCCTCAAGTATCTTGTTGGGTCCTGCAATGCTGTCTTCCTGTCGACCTTCATGGCGACATAACACATATTTCAAATAGATAGGGACCTTGTATTTGTACATATTAATTTTGTAAATACTATATATTAATTTTGTAAATACTATATGTTACTTGTTCATGTTTTGTGATACCTTGTATACTTTGTTTTCTGTTTCAGTAAGGTTTGAGAAAGACCCTGTGGGTCGAAACGTTACCTTGAAACACTGCGGTGATACCTTTATTTTGGTGTTTGTTCACAATAAAGAAACCACGTTTTTTGACTAACAAAATTCAGAAGAACTCTCCTTATTGAGTGCGACTGTTGTTACATAGGACTCTAGGGTGATGGAACCTGAGCTGACCGCAATCCTGAACCTCAACACTCATCTAACAGTAGCCGGGGAGCGTTCCTGGGGGGACTCTAGACGCCTCGCGCCAGCCGGAGATCTAGCTTCCCCTATCAGAAGAATCACAGACCTCGCTTGCCTCTAGAGAAATATTCCCACAGAAATAGCAGCCCCCCACATATAATGACGGTGAAATGAGAGGAAGGCACAAACGTAGTTATGAAAATAGATTCAGCAAATATGAGGCCCGCTAAGAGCTAGATAGCAGAGGATACAAAAGGTGAACTGCGCGGTCAGCTTAAAACCCTTCAAAAAACCATCCTGAAATTACTTTAACTCATGTGCCAACTCATGGTTAGTGTTGAGCATTCCGATACTGCAAGTATCGGGTATCGGCCGATACTTGCTGTATCGGAATTCCGATACCGAGATCCGATATTTTTGTGGTATCGGGTATCGGTATCGAAACAACATTAATGTAAAAATGTGTAAAAGAAAGAATTAAAATAAAAAATATTGCTATACTCACCTCTCCGACGCAGCCTGCACCTTACCGAGGGA
This sequence comes from Ranitomeya variabilis, assembly GCF_051348905.1. Taxonomy (NCBI): domain Eukaryota; kingdom Metazoa; phylum Chordata; class Amphibia; order Anura; family Dendrobatidae; genus Ranitomeya; species Ranitomeya variabilis. The sequence goes on from NC_135232.1 coordinate 1,154,659,894, forward strand.
AGCGGCAGCGTTCTTTGTTTAAAATTTGCGCTTTTCTTTCCTTTACTGAAGTCCCGGCTTGTGATTGGTCGCGTGCCGACCATGTGGCCGGGACGCAACCAATCACAGCAAGCCGTGACGTAATTTCAGGTCCTTCAGGATTTTAAAATTACGTTCCGGCGTTGTGATTGGTTGCGTCGCAGTCACATGGGCAACGCAACCAATCACAGCAAGCCGTGACGTAATTTCAGGTCCTTAAGGATTTTAAAATTACGTCCCGGCTTTGTGATTGGTTGCGTCGCAGTCACATGGGAGACGCAACCAATCACAAGCCGTGACGTCACGGGAGGCTGGACACGCGCGCATTTTAAAATGCGCGCGTGTCCAGCCTCCCGGCTTGTGATTGGTTGACCGCGACGCAACCAATCACAAGCCGGGACGTCACGGGAGGCTGGACACGCGCCCATTTTAAAATGCGCGCGTGTCCAGCCTCCCGTGACGTCACGGCTTGTGATTGGTTGCGTCTCCCATGTGACTGCGACGCAACCAATCACAAAGCCGGGACGTAATTTTAAAATCCTTAAGGACCTGAAATTACGTCACGGCTTGCTGTGATTGGTTGCGTTGCCCATGTGACTGCGACGCAACCAATCACAAAGCCGGAACGTAATTTTAAAATCCTGAAGGACCTGAAATTACGTCACGGCTTGCTGTGATTGGTTGCGTCCCGGCCACATAGTCGGCACGCGACCAATCACAAGCCGGGACTTCAGTAAAGGAAAGAAAAGCGTGAATTTTAAACAAAGAACGCTGCCGCTTCTCTCGGTAAGGTGCAGGCTGCGTCGGAGAGGTGAGTATAGCAATATTTTTTATTTTAATTCTTTCTTTTACACATTAATATGGTTCCCAGGGCCTGAAGGAGAGTTTCCTCTCCTTCAGACCCTGGGAACCATCAGGAATACCGTCCAATACATGAGTCCCATTGACTTGTATTGGTATCGGGTATCGGTATCGGATTGGATCCGATACTTTGCCGGTATCGGCCGATACTTTCCGATACCGATACTTTCAAGTATCGGACGGTATCGCTCAACACTACTCATGGTACATGAGTGGTAATTTCAGCCCACTAGAGCAACCAGCAGCAGAGGATTACATATCTGCAAGCTGGACTAAAAACATGAAAGCAAATAGAAACAGGGAAATCCAGACTTAGCTTGTCTTGCAGACTTTGGGAGCAGGTAGCAAAGGTAACAGGGACACACTGATACATTGATAGCCGGCGAGGTAATGACAGGAAAGCCAGGTTAAATAGGAAACACCCAGCCTCTGATGGACAGGTGAGAACCAGAAACCGCAACCCACCAAAGTCACCCAGTACCAGTTGTAACCACCAGAGGGAGCCCAAAAACAGAATCCACAACATCACTCACTACCTTGCCTGCCTCAAGATCTACTGTGCCCAGCCACGACTGCGTTTCTTGTTGCAAGAACTCGGACAGAACTTCCGCGGTGTGTCTGTTGTCGCCCAAACACTTCATAGCCAATACAGCCTGCTGACGCTTGGCAGAAGCTGGCCCATAATGGGACAACTGGTGTGCAACAGTGTCATCTGCCGATGGAGTGGTTGGCCGACTGCGGTCTGTGGAAGAGCTGTAGCTTCTGCAGGAGGACGAGGAGGAGGAGGAGGAGGGGGTGCGAACGCCTACAGCCAACTGTTTCCTAGACCGTGGGCTAGGCACAACTGTCCCGAAATTGATGTGCCCTGAGGACCCTGCATCCACCACATTTACCCAGTGTGCCGTGATGGACACATAACGTCCCTGGCCATGCCTACTGGTCCATGCATCTGTAGTCAGGTGCACCTTTGTACTCACAGATTGCCTGAGTGCATGGACGATGCGCTGTTTAACATGCTGGTGCAGGGCCGGGATGGCTTTTCTGGAAAAAAAGTGTCGACTGGGTAGCTCGTATCGTGGTTCAGCGTACTCCATCAGGGCTTTGAAAGCTTCGCTTTCAACTAACCGGTAGGGCATCATCTCTAACGAGATTAGTCTAGCTATGTGGGTGTTAAAACCCTGTGTACGCGGATGCGAGGATAAGTACTTCCTTTTTCTAACCAGAGTCCCATGTAGTGTGAGCTGAACTGGAGAGATGGAGATCGTGGAACTTGCGGGTGTGCCGGTGGACATGGCAGACTGAGAGACGGTTGGAGACGGTATTGTTTCCGCCGGTGACCTAGATGCAATATTTCCTCCTACAACACTGGTGATTCCCTGACCCTGAGTGCTTTTGGCTGGCAAAGAAACCTGCACAGATACTGCCGGTGGTGCGGAAAATGGTGGCCTTACAGTGACGGAAGGGATGTTGCGTTGCTGACTAGCTTCATTGGCCGAGTGTGCTACAACCTTAAGGGACGTTTGGTAGTTAGTCCAGGCTTGAAAATGCATGGTGGTTAAGTGTCTATGCATGCAACTAGTATTGAGACATTTCAGATTCTGACCTCTGCTTAAGCTAGTTGAACATTTTTGACAGATGACTTTGCGCTGATCAATTGGATGTTGTTTAAAAAAATGCCAGACTGCACTCTTCCTAGCATCGGATCCCTTTTCAGGGATTGCAGACTGAGCTTTAACCGGATGGCCACGCTGTCCTACAACAGGTTTTGGCTTTGACACGCGTTTTGGGCCAGATACGGGCCCGGCAGATGGAACCTGTTGCGATGTTGATGCCTGCTGCAGCCCCTCCTCCACCTCCGCTTCTGAACTACTGCCGCCTGCACCCTGTTCCCCCAATGGCTGCCAATCGGGGTCAACAACTGGGTCATCTATTAACTCCTCTTCGAGCTCGTGTGCAACTTCGTCTGTGTCACTGTGTCGGTCGGTGGTATAGCATTCGTGGCGGGGCAACATAGCCTCATCAGGGTCTGATTGTGGATCAGTACCCTGAGAGGGCAATGTGGTGGTCTGAGTCAAAGGAGCAGCATAGTACTCTGGCTGTGGCTGTGCATCAGTGCACTCCATGTCAGAATCTACTTGTAATGGGCATGGCCTGTTAAGTGTTTCACTTTCTAAGCCAGGGACGGTATGTGTAAAGAGCTCCATGGAGTAACCCATTGTGTCGCCTGCTGCATCCTTCTCTCTTGTTGTAGTTTTTGCTGAAGAGGACAAGGAAGCGACTTGTCCCTGACCGTGGACATCCACAAGCGACGCGCTGCTTTTACATTTACCAGTTTCAGAAGAGGAGGCAAAAGAGCTAGAGGCTGAGTCTGCAATGTAAGCCAAAACTTGCTGTTGCTGCTCCGGCTTTAAAAGCGGTTTTCCTACTCCCAGAAAAGAGAGCTTTCGAGGCCTTGTGTAGCCAGACGACGAAACTGGCTCCACAGCTCCAGACTTAGGTGGAATATTTTTATCCCCACGACCACCTGATGCTCCACTACCACTACCATCATTACCAGCTGACAATGAACACCCACGGCCACGACCTCTTGCACCAGACTTCCTCATTGTTTTAAAAACTTAACCAAAGTAACTTTATGTGTTGCTGTCAAACAACTTACACGGTGAGCTATAACTTCAGTATGATTTCAATATCCCTTAACAGGTAGGTGAGACCACAAGGAAAATCAGGCACAATGTTACACACTCTGTTTTCTGTGGCACCAAATCACAGAGATGCCACACACGCAGGACTGTCACTCAAGCACAAATGTCAATATTAATCTCCCACCTATATTTTTTTTTTCTCAGGGAGACTTTAGAAACCAAATAAGATAAAATGATTTTTTCAGGGACAATTTAGAAACCAAATAATAAAAATAAAAATAAATAGGCTTTCTATGGCCCACTGAGTGAGAGATGGCACACACAGGAGTCAGGAGTGGCACACAAGCCCTGACTGAGGCCAATATTTTTCTCCCACTGATTGATGTAGTGATTTTTTTTAGGTAGATTTTAGAACCCAAATCAAGCAAAAAAATAAATAGGCTTTCTATGGCCCACTGAGTGAGAGATGGCACACACAGGAGTCAGGAGTGGCACACAAGCCCTGAGGCCAATATTTTTCTCCCACTGATTAATGTAGTGTTTTTTTTTCAGGTAGATTTTAGAACCCAAATCAAGCAAAAAATAAATAGGCTTTCTATGGCCCACTGAGTGAGACATGGCGCGCACAGGAGTCAGGATCAGGAGTGGCACACAAGCCCTGAGGACAGTATTAATCTCCCACTGATGGATGTAGTGGTTTTTTTTTCAGTTAGATTTTAGAACCCAAATCAAGCAAAAAAATAAATAGGCTTTCTATGGCCCACTGAGTGAGAGATGGCGCGCACAGGAGTCAGGATCAGGAGTGGCACACAAGCCCTGAGGACAGTATTAATCTCCCACTGATTGATGTAGTGTTTTTTTTTCAGTTAGATTTTAGAACCCAAATCAAGCAAAAAAATAAATAGGCTTTCTATGGCCCACTGAGTGAGAGATGGCGCTCACAGCAGTCAGGATCAGGAGTGGCACACAAGCCCTGAGGACAGTATTAATCTCCCACTGATGGATGTAGTGATTTTTTTTTCAGTTAGATTTTAGAACCCAAATCAAGCAAAAAAATAAATAGGCTTTCTATGGCCCACTGAGTGAGAGATGGCGCTCACAGGAGTCAGGATCAGGAGTGGCACACAAGCCCTGAGGCCAATATTTTTCTCCCACTGATTGATGTAGTGTTTTTTTTTCAGGTAGATTTTAGAACCCAAATCAAGCAAAAAAATAAATAGGCTTTCTATGGCCCACTGAGTGAGAGATGGCGCGCACAGGAGTCAGGATCAGGAGTGGCACGCAAGCCCTGAGGACAGTTTTAATCTCCCACTGATGGATGTAGTGATTTTTTTTTCAGTTAGATTTTAGAACCCAAATCAAGCAAAAAAATAAATAGGCTTTCTATGGCCCACTGAGTGAGAGATGGCACACACAGGGATGGCACTCTAGCAGAAATGCAAATCTTAATCTCCCCCCCCAAAAAAAAAAAAAAAAAGAAAAAAAGAAGCTGTCCTACAATTACTATCTCCCTGCAGTAATCTCAGCCAGGTATGGCAGGCAGCAATAGGAGTGGACTGATGCACAAATTAAATAAAAAGTGTGGACAAACAAAAAAAGATAGCTGTGCAGAAAGGAAGGAACAAGAGGATATGTGCTTTGAAAAAAGCAGTTGGTTTCCACAGTGGCGTACACACAGCAATACAGCTATCACGGAGCCTTCTAGGGCAGCCCAATGAGCTACAGTGCTGACAGAAAAAAAAAATGTAGCTTCCACTGTCCCTGCACACCGAAGGTGGTGTTGGACAGTGGAAATCGCTACAGCACAAGCGGTTTGGTGGGTAGTGGACCCTGCCTAACGCTATCCCTGCTTCTGATGACGCGGCAGCAACCTCTCCCTTAGCTCAGATCAGCAGCAGTGCGATGGCGGTCGGCGGGAACGCCCCTTTATAGCCCCTGTGATGCCGCAGACAGCAAGCCAATCACTGCAATGCCCTTCTCTAAGATGGTGGGGACCAGGACCTATGTCATACCCCATATCCCACCGCTACAGTGAGTGGGAAGAGAGTGGCCAAGTGCCAGAATAGGCGCATCTTCCAGATGTGCCTTTTCTGGGGTGGCTGGGGGCAGATGTTTGTAGCCGGGGGGAGGGGGGGCAATAACCATGGACCCTCTCCTGGCTATTAATATCTGCCCTCAGTCACTGGCTTTACCATTCTGGCGGAGAAAATTGCGCGGGAGCCCACGCCAATTTTTTCCGCCATTTAACCCTTTATTTCAGCAGCTACAGCGCTGAAATTTTGCACATACACACTACTAACATTAGTAGTGTGAAATCTGCAAAAAAAAGGGGATATGAGATGGTTTACTGTATGTAATCATGTCTCATATCATGTCGGGTTTGTGCAGGAGAAATGAAAAGCCGGCAATTGAATTACCGGCTTTTCACAGCTATCGCGCTGAATGAAATCTAAATACAGAATATATATATATGTGTCTCAATGACATATATATATATATATATATATATATATATATGTATACTGTATATATGTTTTCCCGAACATTTGAGCACATAAATCCATTAGATGTCGGATTTGCAAGCCTGCGCGAAAATCTCGCAGTACGGATGCCATACGGATTACATACGGAGGATGCCATGCGCAAAATACGCTGACACACCCTGACTACGGATCAATATTTTGGGAACATTTCTCCGTATTACGGCCGTAGTACGGACGTATAATACGTGGCGTATTGTCTTACGCCAAGTGTGACACCAGCCTTAGACAGGTCTCCGTGAGGTTTTCTCTCTCAGCTTCTCTTATATTATTTTTCTCTGTAATACCACATACATGGCAGAAATCATACAGACAATGTGTGATACATGATGGCCGTGTTCATGAGCTGTCAGGTTCCCTTTAACAAAAACCCATCCTAGTTATAATAAAGTCACCGCACCATAAAAACGATGGAATCCGATAGTGGCCAACAGCCTAATTAATAACACAGAGCTCTGATAGATTTCTCTATTTACTTATATATATAAATTAGTTATTTGCGATCAGACATCCAGTTCTGGGCAGAACACTGACTCAAAATCACGTTATTCCCATTAGGCCGGGGTCACACTAGACCGTAATACGGACGAGTGCTATGCGATAAAAAATCGCATAGCACTCGGCCCAATGTTAATCTATGGTCCAGCTCCCATCATCCGATATTTTCTCCACCGTGTTTCGGATCCGAGGGAACTCGCAGCATGCTGCGATTGTCAGCGTATCTCGGCCGAGACTCGCCAATGCAAGTGTATGGGTGCGAAAAAAATCGGATTACACACGGACCATGCGTGTGCATTGCGAGAAATACGGAAGACTTCTCCAGGTGACAGGAAATTGAATCATCCACCATCAGGAAGCTTTGGCATGCTAATTTATGGCCCACGCTGGATTGCAAAGCAGGAAGCACGCCTCCACGGAGTGTACTGTGTAGCAGCATGGCCAGGCATATAAATGTTGAGATGCTGATTGCTCTGGTCCATGATAGACCAGAGTTATGGGACCAACGCGACGCACATTATGCGGACCGCGCACGAAAAGACGCAGCATGGAGGGCAATCTGTCACCACATGTTCCCCGATTTTGATGAGCGACCTCAAGAGGTTCAGCAAGAAATTTGTAAGTACCATCCTTTACCAAAAAATGTGCTTTAACATTTTGGTCTTGAGAAAAATAGGCATGAACACATCATATGTGGTGTGTTTATGAGTGATGTAAATGTTCCAAGCTCTTGGTTGAGGCTACAAAAACTGTTGTGAACTCTGTTTTCAGGCTCCCTCTTGTGGTCACAGGTGGTATGGTGTGACTTTTGCTTTGGGCTCCCCCTGGTGGCTTTGTTTGTTATCCTGCTGGTCTCTGGCTATCAGCTGGTTCATTATCCTCTGGGAGGTTCCTATATAGCTCTGTTTCACTTCCACTTGTTGCCGGCTGTCGATGTAATCAGTGCTACTCAGATTCCTTCTGACTACCTTGCTCCCAGTCCATCCAAGACAAGCTAAGTTTTGTTTGCTCATTTTTTGATCATCAGTGTTTATCATGTTTTCTTGTCCAGCTTGCTAAAATGTGATTCCCTCGCTTGTTGGTTGCTCTAGTGGACTGAGTTTCTCCCCACACACCGTTAGTTGGTGCGTGGGTTCTTGAAATCTCAGGATGGATATTTTGTAAGGGTTTTTTATTGATCGCATAGACCCCTGCTCTATTTTCTGCTTTCTAGTACTAGTGGGCCTCTTTTGCTGAATCTGATTTCATCCCTATGTATGTGCCGTCCTCTTACTTCACCGTTAATATTTGTTGGGGGCTTCTATATCTTTGGTGATTATTTCTCTGGAGGCAAGCGAGGTCTTTCTTTCTCTTTAGGGGTAGCTAGTTTCTCAGGCTGGCTTGAGACGTCTAGGAATTTTTTAGGCACGTTCACCGGCTACCTCTAGTTGTGTTGGATAGGTTCAGATTTGCGATCAGTCCAGTTACCATCTCCCTAGAGCTTGTCCTAAGTTTAATCACTTGCTGGTCTATTTGTGGTCCTCAGCCACTAAGGATCATAACAAAAAACATTAACAAGACACACCAATATGGTTCCAATATAGTAGCTAGAGTCCTTTCAGATCTTACCAAGGGAGTTTTATGTCCCCTTAGGCTCCAGGGCCTGCGTGTGCTTGCAAACCCTGGACCTGTTGTAGTTATGTGCTTGGCCAGCATGGTGGCTCACTGGATATGAGTCCTGGGTTCAAATTCCACCAAGGACAAAATATGCAAAGAGTTTGAATGTTCTCTCCGTGTTTGCGTGGGTTTCCTCTGGCCACTCCGCTTTCCTCACACAATCCAAAGACATACTCATCGTGAATTTATATTGGGAGCCACATTGGTGACAGCAATGATAATGTTTTTTACAAACTGCCAAATATGTTATCGTTATGTAAAAATAAAGATTCTTTATTATTATTTGTTATTCCCCAAACAACTTTTGCTTCTTTGCAGTGAATGATGTCACTAGACGCTGGCGGAGTTGCCGGGATCAATACCGGCGGGAATGTCAAGTTTCTGGGCGGAGTGGTGATGCAGCACCCAAAAAAAGAAAATATCTGTATTTTGATAGGCTGAATTTTCTTGCCCCGGTGATGGAGCTCAGACCGTAAGTGGATGCATGTCCCAAAAACATATACACATCTTCTAACGTGAATATGTTTCTAATTTTTGCCTCTCAAATCATTTGTGAAATACAGAACAGAGTCCAATCTGACAGAAAGAGAGACTGCATCTGACTCGGAGGTGGTGATTGACCCCATTGGTGAAGATTCCGAAATTGCTGGACCATCAGGGCAAGCACCAAGCAGCAACCAACCACAACCAGCAGCAGCATCTCTGCCACACAGGAGGCCAATCCAGAGGTTGAGGAAGGAGGCCAGAGCAGCAGTCCAACCTTGACTCTGGATACATCACCACAGCCTACTACCAGACCAAACCGTTGTCGGCGCAGAAGAGTGGCTTCTAATACTGGCACCAGGAGGCAAGTGGATACAAGGGTGTTGGACTATTTGTCAAGGGCTGCACATGACAATGGGGAGGAAGCGTACTTCCGCAGTCTTGCCCGCTATTTACGGCCCATTCCATGCTCGCTCAGGCTGCGGACCAGAGGTTGTATCCAAATTGTTATTGATGCGGCAACACCCCCAAACAACCCCATTCGTTTGTTCAACTACCTAGAACAGTGGCAAATGTCACCTACAAATGTTCTGGCGGTGCAAGACCTTCCAGAGGAACCCAACCAAACAGTTGCAGCACCCCCCTTGCCACGTATAGCTCCACAACAACAGCCTGCCCAAAACACCCAACAACAACCAAACAGGCCAATTAATGAATAACCATCCACTGCCCAATCTGACCACTTGAACAGACACATGTTTGGAGGCTGGTCCCAACATGTGTCTGCTCGACATGGCCATATTGGGGGGTATGACCAAATGGGTCAATACAGTACACAGGACTTTATGTCGTTCTACCCTCAATATCCAGTTTTACCGCACACTCAGGATAGAAACTTGCAACAACACCCTTCATATATATCTGCAGTACCACAGGTTGACAGTCTGGTTGGTCCACCACCTAGGCCAAGTTCAGCACATGCTGGACACCCGCAATCACCATCGCCACCCCCAACCTACCAGAACCTGTAAGTTCTGTTCCAAAAGTTTCGGGAGGTCATTTATGTTTTTTATTTTTGTTTTTGGCGCCATTGGCCTGTTCTTTGTTCTGGTTGACTCTGGTTAATAGGCCAAAAATTACATATGATGTTAATATGTTTTGGGCAAATATATATATGCTTTGAGCAGTAAAAATGTTGGTCAAAATATAAGTGTTGTGTATTCTTAGAACTACAAAGATGATGTGGCAACTTACAAACTTTTTGGGAAAGGAAAAGTAGAAACATACTACACAATTCACACATGAACATTAAGCTATTTATTAACTAACAATATAAAGAAAATTTAAAGCACAACAGCATTGTCTTGCCAATAAGTCGCTCCCTCTGGTGACACAAAATAATTTGTTAACACATCACGAACTTTTAGGCCTGAGGGCTGATGACGAGAAGGAAGAACATGTGGAGTAGGCAATACAGTATTAGCATAATCAATTTCCACAGCAGCAGATGATGGGCAATCATGGTATCTAGTAAAGTTGTGAAGAACAACACATGCTTTGATGACACCATTGACATTGCCTTCACTCAGTTGTATTGCAGACTGAAGTACCCGCCATTTAGCAGTGAGAATGCCAAATGAACACTCTACCAGACGGCGGGCACGTGAAAGGCGCAAATTAAAAATTCTACGCCGGTAGTCCAGGCCTCTCCGTGGATATGGCCTCATGACGTTCCTGGATAATTGAAACGCTTCATCTGCTACCATCATGTAAGGCACCGCATCTAAATTCACCCCTGGTAGGTTACTTGGGGGTGGGAGATCCAAATCATTGTTGCGCAGCCGCCGACCCATTAAGGAAGAACTGAAGACTCTAGAGTCTCCAGTTCTCCCATAGGCCCCAATATCTACAATTATAAACCTGTAGTTGCTGTCGACCAGGGCCAACAGCACTACAGAGAAAAACTGTTTATAATTATAGAATTGGGTCCCTGAGCCCGGCGGCTTACGCACACGGATGTGCTTTCCGTCCAGAGCCCCAATACAGTGCGGAAACTGGCAGGTGTCCTGAAATCCTTGGGCAATCCGTAACCAATCGGACATTTTCGGCTCTGGCATCACCTCTTGATGGAGTCTTCTCCATATTTCCGTGCATGTATCCCGCACAATTCCCAAAATTGTAGATTTGCCAAGTAAAAACTCTAAATGCAGTGCCGCATATGATAGTCCAGTGGCAAGGAAGCTAAAAGAAAAAAGATAATTTGTTTACCCTACAAAATTAAAACATTACAGTGTTCTCTGTGGCAAAAATACAATTGTCAAAATAATATGCCATGATTCCTCAAACATTAAGGACATGCGATGGCTTTGATGTTCGATTTGCTAAAATATTCCAACTTTATCCTAAATTACGGTATTTTCTGGCGTATCAGACTAATTTTTAACCCCTGAAAATCTTTAAAAAAGTCGGGGGTCGTCTTATACGCCGGCTGCCGTCTTGTACGCCGAGTGCAGACACCAATGTGTATATGGTGGGTGGGGGGGAGTGGTCCCGATGCCGAAGAGGGGGCGTCTCACAGGAAAGTGTGAGTGGAGTATCCCCATTACCTCATTGGAGATGCAGCATGGGGTCTCTGTGCTGGGGAAAGGCAGCAGCTGCTGCTCCTCTTTGTGCCGCATGGGTGCTGTGCTGTGGGGCGGTGGCCGCCGCCGCTCCCCAGCACCCTACACTGCAGCTACAATGAGGTAATGGGGGATACTCCACTCACACTTTCCTGTGAGATGAGCCCTCTTCCTCATCAGGACCACTCCCCCCCAAAGACACATTAGGCCCCGGCCCTATAAGACGACATACGGCGTATAAGAAGACCCCCGACTTTTCATAAGATTTTATATTTGAACTAGAAAAGTTGGGGGGTCGTCTTATACGCCCAGTCGTCTTATATGCCGGAAAATACGGGTATGTTGAAGTTTAGGAACCATTTAAATAGCTACTTTTCACAATGGGTAATAGCATTAAGCACAAATCTTTGTTTGGAAACAGAGGATTGATACATACCGTAAAATAAGGATAAGGCGCTCCTCTGCAGAAATGGATTGTCGCATCCTGGTGTCCTTCTTGGTAATCCCTGGTCGCAAAATCTCCAACAAAATATCAAACCTTTGTATCCGCATCCGACAATAGTTGAAGAATTTGTCTGGATTGGTCCTCAGAGCAGCATACAGACGTTTGAAATGTCCTTTCTTGATCCGTTGCTTCATAAGTGGATGTACCCACATCCGTCTCCGCCTCCTCGGATCATCAATTACTGGGTATGGCTCCCCAAAATGTTGGGAAAGTACCCAGTTGTAAAGCACAAGCTCTGTGGTGTTAAAAGTCAGTAGATCCGACATGTTGCTCATCAAGCAGAAGTGCACCAACACAAGCAGGGACTCTGCTGCCTTGATTGGTGGCTGCCACCTGTTTTAGGGCCATTAAATAATGTTCTGGGTGATGATTTAAATTTTTACAGGTGGCAAAACCGATATATGTCCATTTTGCAAGCTTCCGAGAAAATCTCGGCATACGGATGGCATACGGATGACACACGGATGTCACACGGATCATTTGATGCGAGGAAATCGCATACTCGCACTGCACACGGATCACTGTTTTTGAAACATTTGTGCGATTCTCGTCCGTGAAAAATGGACCGTTTTTTATACGTTATGTGTGTCCCCGGCCTTAGATGTAGCATAGTCCTGCTGTGAGAGATGTGAGTGATTGCCGTCTCTACCATAACGGCCTCCGCTAGTTCCCCACAATACACTTACCGGAGGCAAATGAGCCAAGTGCAGTCTGTTTGGTAGTACTAACGCCCGGGGGCTTGTGCCAGTGGTCCTGGGGATTCGGAGGCTCACACATTATTAGTCCTTGTACAGGTTTTTTTTTCTAGTGTCCTATTGACGTTTTTTCTTTTACTTACATTTTGTACAACACTATAATTAACTTTTGACAATAATTTCAACCTCAAACTTCAACCCTTGCAAAATGCTATTGAAGTAGATACACAGTTGTGTGACAAAGTGTTTGCCCCCTTCCTGATTTCGTATTTTTTTGCATGTTTTTCACACTAAAATGTTTCAGATCACCAAACAAATGTCAATATTAAATGAATACACATATACAAAGATAGATAAATAGCGTACATTCACCAATATTATATAAACCTACAACATAATACAAGTATAATAAACATAGTTTTATTAATCATAAAAACATAACAAAATACATATAGAAGGGAAAACAAAACCAGGTAGAAAAAAAGTACGAGATGTCACAAGGACCAACACATTATATATAATAGCCCATAAAATCTGTAGTAGATATGAATATACCTTAGATGGACACAAAAAATTTTTTCGTATAGGTACCCACACACTAAATGATTATAATTTCTATATAATTAATAAGACAACATGGCTCAGAATAGGTACTGCCACAAACGGTTAATGTGCAAAAATTCTCATATGTAATGAGTTTGTATAAGTCAATAATGCCACAATAATATAAAAAATAATAATTATATATAATAAGGGTAAGACTTAAAAACCCAAAGTGCCATATTGCAAAAAAGTGCAAAAAGACGTTGTATAGCAGCACAATATAATTATTTATATCCAATACATTAAGAGCCAGTGAAAACTGAGGGGAAAGAATTATACCATATATAACATAATCTCATAGAAATATATGAATAAATATACTATTACTAAAATGCCCCAATATGCCTACAGTATCATGTATCTCACTTATTGAGTAAACATTTCTAAAGAAAGCAATGTATCAGGTATCAAAATTAAGGAGATACACAATATTGTGGCATACTTAACCGTGTGAATACTCCTGTGGCAGCCCGCACCTGTAAATATTATACACAAAAAATCACAAAATGCAGTCTTGTAAATGAAGGTGTTTATTATTAATGGAAAAAGAAATCCAAACCTACAGGCCCTGTGTGAAAAACTGATTGCCCCTAAAGCCATGTGCACACATTCAGGATTTTTCGCGTTTTTATCGTGTTTTTTCGCTATAAAAACGCGAAAAAAAGGGGAAAAAAACGCTAACATATGCCTCCTATTATTTACATGGTATTCCGCATTTTTTGTGCAAATGTTGCATTTTTTTCCGCGAAAAAATCGCATCGCGGAAAAAAAGCAACATGTTCATTAAAAATGCGGAATTGCAGGGATTCCGCACACCTAGGAGTGCATTGATCTGCATACTTCCCGCACGGGGCTGTGCACACCATGCGGGAAGTAAGCAGATTATGTGCGGTTGGTACTCAGGGTGGAGGAGAGGAGACTCTCCTCCATGGACTGGGCACCATATAATTGGTCAAAAAAAGAATTAAAATAAAAAATAGTCATATACTCACCCTCTGATGGCCCCCGAAGTGTTCCCGCCTCTCACCGCTGCATGCTGCCGCTTCCGTTCCTATAGATGGTGTGGCTCAGGACCTGCGATGACGTCGCTGTCTTGTGATTGGTCGCGTGACCGCTCATGTGACCGCTCACGCGACCAATCACAAGCCGCGACGTCATTGAAGGTCCTGAACCACAGCGGCATCTAAAGGAACGGACGCCGCTGGACATCGGCTGTCTGCAAAGGGTGAGTATAACCATTTTTTATTTTTTTTATTATTTTTAAACATTCTATCTTTTACTATAGATGCTGCATAAGCTGCATCTATAGTAAAAAGTTGGTCACACTTGTCAAGCAGTATGTTTGACAAGTGTGACCAACTTGTCAGTCAGTTTTCCAAGCGATGCTACAGATCGCTTGGAAAACTTTAGCATTCTCCAAGCTAATTACGCTTGCAGAATGCAAAAAAACACACAAAAAAACCGGAAAAAAAACGCAAAAAAAAAAATGTGGATTTCTTGCAGAAAATTTCCGGTTTTCTTCAGGAAATTTCTGCAAGAAATCCAGATGTGTGCACATACCCTAAATCTAATAACTGATTGTGCCGCCCTCAGCAGTAACCACTGCAATCAAGTGTTTGCCACAACTGGTGATGAGTCTTCTACAACGCTCTGGAGGAATTTTGGCAACTCATCTTTGCAGAATTGTTATAAATCAACCACATTGCAGGGTTTCCGAGAATAAACTGCATTTTGAAGGTCACGCCATAGCTTCTCAATAGAATTAAGGTCAGGACTTTGACTAGGTAACTCCAAAGTCTTAATTTTGCTTTTCATGAGCCATTCAAAGGTGGACTTGCTGCTATGTTTTGGATCATTGTCCTGCTGCATATCCCAAGTGTGCTTCAGCTTCAGGATTTTTTGGTAGATGGCAGAATTCATGGATACATTTATCACAGCAAGTCTTCCAGGTCCTGAAGCATCAAAACAGCCCAAGAACATCACACTGCCACGACCATATTTTACTGTTCCCCTGTCATCACCCCTACCCTAATTCAAAATACCAAGGATTGTCTGTCTGCTGTCTCTAACATCATGTCCTCCCTCTATCTGAAACTAAATCTCTCCAAAATGGAACTTCTTGTGTTTCTCCCTTCTACTAACCTCTCTCTACCCAACATCGAAATTACCCTGGAGGGTTCAACCATAACTCCAAAGCAGTATGCCCACTGTCTTGGGGTCATATTCGACACCGAACTTTCCTTTACTCCCTATATCCGATCACTCACTCGCTCTTGTCACCTGCATCTTAAAAACATCTCCAGAATCCGACCTTTTCTCACCTTTGAAACTGCTAAGACTCTTACTGTCGCTCTTATTCATTCTCGTCTGGACTACTGCAACTCTCTTCTGATCGGTCTCCTTCTTACCAAACTTTCTCCTCTCCAATCCATCTTGAATGCGGCAGCCAGGGTCATATTTCTGTCTAACCGCTTCACCGATGCCTCCATCTTGTGCCAGTCATTACACTGGTTACCCATTCGCTACAGGGTCCAGTATAAACTCATCTCTCTCACCCACAAAGCTCTCCACAGTTCTGCACCGCCTTATATCTCCTGTTGTGAACTATATTTCTTGGCTCCCTCTTGTGGTCATTAGCGGTATGGCACTTGTATTGTCTTTCCCCAGGTTGGCACTCACCTGGTTCGTTTGGCCTTGGGTGTGCCTATATAAACTTCCTGGATACTCTGTATAGTGCCTGGAATCGTTGTTATCAGACCATGTCTGTTTTCTCCTGTCTCCTGGTCTCCTGATTTTGCAAGATAAGCTAAGTCCTGCTTCCTTATTTTTGTGTATTTGAATTACTCTTATTTTGTTCCAGCTTTGTTTAAAATGTGATTCCTGATTTTGCTGGAAGCTCAAGGGGGGCTGTTATTCTCCCCCCACACCGTTAGTCGGTGCGGGGGTTCTTGGATATTCAGCGTGGATATTTTGTAGGGTTTTTTGCTAACCGCATAAGTCATCTTCCTATTTTCTGCTATTAGTCAGTGGGCCTCTCTTTGCTAAATCCAGTTCATTCTTACGTTTGTCATTTCTTCTTACCTCACCATTATTATTTGTTGGGGGCTTGTATTATGACTTTGGGGTCTTTTCTCTTGAGGCAAGAGAGGTCTTATTTTCTCTGAAAGGGTTAGTTAGTTCTCCGGCTGGCGCGAGACGTCTAGAATCAACGTAGGTACGTTCCCCGGCTGCTGCTAGTTGTTGTGCTAGGATCAGGTATAAGGTCAGCCAAGTTACCACTTCCCTATGAGCTGTTTTTTGTGTTTGCAGACTTAGCTGGAACTCCTGAGATCCTCTACCATTAGGATCATAACAGTATTCCAGGCCCAAAAGTGCACTGCTGAAGCGGGATTATAAGAAAAGAAGTCTGAGGGGTTTTTTTGTTTTTTTTCTTCCTCCCCTTTATCTCTGAGTGGCTTGAAGCTCTGCTGCAGACATGAATGTTCAGACTCTGATTACTAGTGTGGATCAGCTTGCTGCACGTGTGCAGGGCATTCAGGATTTTGTTATTAGCAGTCCTATGTCAGAGCCTAAGATACCTATTCCTGAGCTGTTGTCTGGAGATCGATTTAAATTTAGGAATTTTAGGAATAATTGTAAATTGTTTCTATCTTTGAGACCTCGTTCGTCTGGAGACTCAGCTCAGCAAGTTAAAATTGTTATCTCCTTCTTGCGTGGCGACCCTTAGGATTGGGCTTTCTCATTGGCGCCAGGAGATCCGGCATTGGCAAATATTGATGCGTTTTTTCTGGCGCTCGGATTGCTTTATGAGGAGCCCAATCTTGAAATACAGGCAGAAAAAGCATTGCTGGCTATCTCTCAGGGCCAGGATGAAGCTGAGGTGTACTGCCAAAAATTTCGGAAATGGTCCGTGCTTACTCAATGGAATGAGTGTGCTCTGGCCGCAAATTTCAGAAATGGCCTTTCTGAAGCCATTAAGAATGTGATGGTGGGTTTTCCCATTCCTACAAGTCTGAATGATTCTATGGCTCTGGCCATCCAGGTTGATCGGCGTTTGCTGCTAATCCTCTGGCGGTGTTGTCTGAACGGACACCTGACTCAATGCAATGTGATAGAATCCTGACTAGAACCGAACGGCAAAATCATAGGCGTCAGAATGGGTTGTGTTTTTACTGTGGTGATTCTACACATGTTATCTCGGCATGCTCTAAACGGCCATCAAAGGTTGTTAGTCCTGTCGCCATTGGTAATTTGCAGCCTAAGTTCATTTTGTCTGTGACTTTGATTTGCTCATTGTCTTCCTACCCTGTTATGGCATTTGTGGATTCAGGTGCTGCCCTGAGTCTTATGGATTTATCGTTTGCCAAGCGCTGTGGTTTTGTCCTAGAGCCTTTAGAAAATCCTATTCCTCTTAGAGGAATTGATGCTACGCCATTGGCGGAGAATAAACCGCAGTATTGGACACAAGTGACCATGTGCATGTCTCCTGAACATCGGAACATCGGGAGGTGATTTGTTTTCTTGTTTTGCATAAAATGCAGGATTTGGTTGTTCTGGGTCTGCCATGGTTACAGACCCATAATCCAGTTTTGGATTGGAAGGCAATGTCCGTGTCAAGTTGGGGTTGTCAGGGAATTCATTGCGATTCCTCGTCGGTGTCTATTGCTTCTTCTACTCCTTCTGAAGTCCCTGAGTATTTGTTGGACTATCAGGATGTATTCAGTGAGTCCAGGTCCAGTGCCCTTCCTCCTCATAGGGACTGTGACTGCGCTATAGATTTGATTCCTGGTAGTAAATTTCCTAAGGGACGACTATTTAATCTGTCTGTACCTGAGCATGCCGCGATGCGTGCTTATATAAAGGAGTCTTTGGAGAAGGGACAGTATCTTTGTACTCAGGACAAATGGAACAACAACTTTTGTGGTCTAATTTCTTCTCTTACCCTTGGGAAAATAAAAAATTGGCGAAAAGATCATTTTTGTGAAAAAATATGATTTTTTATTTTTACGGCTCTGCATTATAAACTTCTGTGAAGCACTTGTTGGGTCAAAGTGCTCACCACACATCTAGATAAGTTCCTTAAGGGGTCTACTTTCCAAAATGGTGTCACTTGTGGGGGGTTTCAATGTTTAGGCACATCAGGGGCTCTCCAAACGCAACATGGCGTCCAATCTCAATTCCAGTCAATTTTGCATTGAAAAGTCAAATGGCGCTCCTTCCCTTCCGAGCTCTGCCATGCACCCAAACAGTGGTTTACACCCACATATGGGGTATCAGCATACTCAGGACAAATTGCACAACAATTTTTGGGTCCAATTTCTTCTCTTACCCTTGGGAAAATAAAAAATTGGGGGCGAAAATATCATTTTTGTGAAAAAATATGATTTTTTATTTTTACGGCTCTGCATTATAAACTTCTGTGAAGCACTTGGTGGGTCAAAGTGCTCACCACACATCTAGATAAGTTCCAAAGGGGTCTACTTTCCAAAATGGTGTCACTTGTGGGGGGTTTCAATGTTTAGGCACATCAGGGGCTCTCCAAACGCAACATGGCGTCCCATCTCAATTCCAGTCAATTTTGCATTGAAAAGTCAAATGGCGCTCCTTCACTTCCCAGCTCTGTCATGTGCCCAAAAAGTGGTTTACCCCCACATATGGGGTATTGGCGTACTCAGGACAAATTGTACAACATCTTTTCGGGTCCATTTTCTCCTGTTACCCTTGGTAAAATAAAACAAATTGGAGCTGAACTAAATTTTGTGTGAAAAAAAGTTAAATGTTCATTTTTATTTAAACATTCCAAAAATTCCTGTGAAGCACCTGAAGGGTTAATAAACTTCTTGAATGTGGTTTTGAGCACCTTGAGGGGTGCAGTTTTTAGAATGGTGTCACACTTGGGTATTTTCTATCATATAGACCCCTCAAAATGACTTCAAATGAGATGTGGTCCCTAAAAAAAAATGGTGTAAAAATGAGAAATTGCTGGTCAAATTTTAACCCTTATAACTCCCTAACAAAAAAAAATTTTGGTTCCAAAATTGTGCTGATGTAAAGTGGACATGTGGCAAATGTTACTTATTAAGTATTTTGCATGACGAATCTCTGTGATTTAAGGGCATAAAAATTCAAAGTTGGAAAATTGTGAAATTTTCAAAATTTTTGCCAAATTTCCATTTTTTTCACAAATAAACACATGTTATATTGAATAAATTGTACCACTAACATGAAGTAAAATATCTCACGAGAAAACAGTGTCAGAATTGCCAAGATCCGTTGAAGCGTTCCAGAGTTATAACCTCATAAAGGGACAGTGGTCAGAATTGTAAAAATTGGCCCGGTCATTAACGTGCAAACCACCCTCAGGGCTTAACCCCTTCCCGACATCGGACGTACTATACCGTCCGATGTCGGGTCCCCTGCTTTGATGTGCGCTCCGGCGGTGAGCGCACATCAAAGTCGCGACATGTCAGCTGTTTTTTACAGCTGACATGTGCGCGCAATAGCGGCGGGTGAAATCGCGATCACCCGCCGCTATTAACTAGTTAAATGCCGCTGTCAAACGCAGACAGCGGCATTTAACTACCGCATCCGGCCGGGCGGCCGGATATGAGCGCATCGCTGACCCCCGTCACATGATCGGGGGTCGGCGATGTGTCAGGACAGTAACCATAGAGGTCCTTGAGACCTCTATGGTTACTGATCGCCGGTGGCTGTGAGCGCCCCCCTGTGGTCGGCGCTCACAGCACACCTGCAATTCTCCTACATAACAGCGATCTGATGATCGCTGTTATGTAGCAGAGCCGATCGGGCTGTGCCTGCTTCTAGCCTCCCATGGAGGCTATAGAAGCATGGTAAAAGTTAAAAAAAAAAGTTAAAAAAAATGTGAAAAAAATAAAAAAAATATAAAAGTTTAAATCACCCCCCTTTCGCCCCAATCAAAATAAATCAATAAAAAAATAATCAAACCTACACATATTTGGTATCGCCGCGTTCAGAATCGCCCGATCTATCAATAAAAAAAAGCATTAACCTGATCGCAAAACGGCGTAACGAGAAAAAAAATCGAAACGCCAGAATTACGTTTTTTTGGTCGCCGTGATTTGCATTAAAATGCAATAACGGGCTATCAAAAGAACTCATCTGCACCGAATTGGTATAATTAAAAACGCCATCTCGGCACGCAAAAAATAAGCCCTCAACCGACCCCAGATCATGAAAAATGGAGACGCTACGAGTATCGGAAAATGGCACAATTTTATTTTTAATTTTTTTTTGCAAAGTTTGGAATTTTTTTTTACCACTTAGGTGAAAACTAACCTAGTCATGTTAGGTGTCTATGAACTCGTAGTGACCTGGGGAATCATAATAGCAGGTCAGTTTTAGCATTTAGTGAAGCTAGGAAAATAGCCAGGCAAAAAATAAGTGTGGGATTGCACTTTTTTTGCAATTTCACCGCACTTGGAATTTTTTTCCTGTTTTCTAGTACATGCCATGGTAAAACCAATGGTGTCATTCAAAATTACAACTCGTCCTGCAAAAAATAAGCCCTCACATGGCCAAATTGACGGAAAAATAAAAAAGTTATGGCTCTGGGAAGGAGGAGAGTGAAAAACGAAAACGGAAAAACGAAAAATCCCACGGTCATGAAGGGGTTAAGGGGTTAAATTATTTTGTCAAAATGATATATACATAACCACAAAGCAAAAGTCCGTAACATAAATTCAAAATAACATGTATTATAGCACAGTTTGTATATTGGTAAATCAGTAGTGCATCCATAATAATCCACAACACCAGATTAAACATGTCAATATTGATGTGTCCTCAAAAAAAATATATCACTGATTTTTTGGAAGCATGTAACAAACTACATCATTTATTTGGAACTTATAGTGTGCCGGAGTTCTTTTTTGATATTCATATTGTAATTTTTCTCCAGAGCACCTCTTTTCTAGCAGTGAGCACCCCTTATATATTTCTTTCTTATGGTGGAGTTATGAACACTGACCTTAACTGAGTCAAGTGAGGCCTGCAGTTCTTTAGATTTGATATCTTTTGCAACATCTTGGATGAGATGTCACTGTGCTTTTGTGGAAATTTTGGTCGCCAGGCCACTCCTTGGAAGATTCATCACTGTTTTTTCAATTTGTGGATAATGGCTCTCACTGTGGTTTGCTGGAGTCCCAAAGCTTGAAAAATTGCTTTATAACCTTTTCCAAACGTATAGATCTCAATTACTTTGCTTCTCATTTTATCCAATTGCAAAGTCCTAGTTTATAATAGTATCCCTAAAGTCATAGGTGTATCCTCCCTAACTTCAGAACCAGGGCCGCCATCAGGGCATTACTGCCCTGACTGACGTATGGGGCCTGGTGAGAAGAGGGGGCCCCTGCCCTATTGCCGCTGTGGCAGTTTAATGCTATTGACGTGCGGGCTCGCGCCAGCATGTTAATAATTAACAGCCGCCAGCCAATCAGAGGCTGGCAGCTAACGTGAGCCGCAGCGCGCACTTGGCCGGCGTCTGTCGTCATTGTCAGCCGTCGGCGAGTGCACGCTTCACGTGCGTGGAGGGAGGGAGCTTCGCCACCCACCGCAGGAGCGCAGCCAGGTAAGAACTTGTGTTTTTTTTTTTGAGAGTGGCGATCCAGGGGGCCTCGAGGAAGAATGCTGGACACACTGGGGGCAGAAATGCTGGACACACTGGGGGCAGAAATGCTGGACACACTGGAGGCAGGACTGGAGACATAGGGGGAAGAGATGCTGGACACACTGGGGGCAGAATGCTGGACACACTGGGGGTAGTACTGGAGACATAGGGGGCAGAATGCTGGACACACTGGGGGCAGAAATGCTCACCGCCTCAACAAGCTAGGTCAACATGGTATTAGCATACAATACAGCGCTCTAAGGGCTGATACCAGATGGCAGCAACAGCCACCCACCAACCAGCAAACAACTCCTTCCACAAGAGAACACCACAAAAACAAGCAAAACAGAAACATACACAAAAATGATACTCACATAGCATATCCCACCATCACAACCTCTCCCCCCTCATAATAAGTTAGTACGCTATGAGGTCTACACAGACCTCTGGCCTGCTCACTTTAGTCCACATTGCTCAATAGTTTATAGTTCCTTGTACAGTGGCAGTGGTTGCAATAATCATGAGCACTTGTCCATAAATTCCTGGGTCCTGGCTTTATGGTCATACCAGGCTTTTTTTTTAAATTTGTTTATTAGTAACAGAATCAGTTGCATTACGTACAGAGTATATTCAAGTTATGAAACATAGCATACAAAGTATATACTAGGGTTGAGTGAAACGGATCGTTCATTTTCATAAGTCGCCGACTTTTGGCAAAGTCGGCGTCTCATGAAACCGAGCCGATCCCAGCGTTGCATCGGCCATGCGGTACGCGACTTTCACGCCAAAGTTGGGTTTCAATGACGCTAAAAGAGCCATTTCTCAGCCAATGAAGGTGGACGCAGAGTGTGGGCAGCGTGATGACATAGATGTCAGTCCCCACCATCTTAGAGAAGGGCATTGCAGTGATTAGCTTGCTTTCTGCGGTGTCACAGGGGCTATAAAGGGGCGTTCCCGCCGACCGCCA
This sequence comes from Ranitomeya variabilis, assembly GCF_051348905.1. Taxonomy (NCBI): domain Eukaryota; kingdom Metazoa; phylum Chordata; class Amphibia; order Anura; family Dendrobatidae; genus Ranitomeya; species Ranitomeya variabilis. Next base: position 1,154,682,633 of record NC_135232.1, read on the forward strand.
TCTTACTGCTGCTGATGTGTAGGGAGAGGTTGCTGCCGCTTCTTCAGAAGCAGGGATAGTGATAGGCAGGGTACATAAAGCTGCAAACCGCTTGTGCTGTAGCGATTTCCACTGTCCAACACCACCTTTTGTTTGCAGGGACAGTGGAAGCTACCTTTTTTTTTCCTCAGCGCTGTCGCTCATTGGGCTGCCCTAGAAGGCTCCCTGACCCTGATAGCTGCGTTGCTGTGCCTGTGTGTGTACGACGCTGTGCAAACCAACTGCTTTTTTCAAAGCACAAATCCTGTTGTTCCTTCCTTTCTGCACAGCTATCTTGTGTGTTTGTCCACACTTTTGTGTGCAGCAGTCCTTTTTATAGCTGCCTGCCATACTTTTCTGAGATAACTGCAGGGAGATAAATATTGGCAAGTCTGCCTCCATGCCATTGCTGTGGGTGGCATCTCTCTCTCATTGTGTGGCACCGAAAACGAAAACCACTGTGTGATACTTGGCCATTTTTTTTTTTGCTACATTCTCCCTTTTCCAAAAAAAAAATTAGTGGGAGATAAATATTGGCAAGTCTGCCTCCGTGCCATTGCTGTGGGTGGCATCTCTCTCTCATTGTGTGCCACCGAAAACCACTGTGTAATACTTGGCCATTTTTTTTTTTTTTATAAATTCTCCCTTTTCAAAAAAAAAATTAAAATTAGTGGGAGATAAATATTGGCAAGTCTGCCTCCGTGCCATTGCTGTGGGTGGCATCTCTCTCTCATTGTGTGCCACCAAAAAGCACAGTGTAATACTGGGCCTTTTTTTTTTTTTTTTTTGGTAAATTCTCCCTTTTCAAAAAAAATAGTTAGTGGGAGATAAATATTGGCAAGTTTGCCTCCGTGCCAGTCCTGTGTGTGCCATCTGTCTCTCATTGTGTGCCACCGAAAAGCACTGTGTAATACTGGGCCTTTTTGTTTTTTGGGGGTAAATTCTCCCTTTTCAAAAAAAAAAATAGTTAGTGGGAGATAAATATTGGCAAGTCTGCCTCCGTGCCAGTCCTGTGTGTGGCATCTGTCTCTCATTGTGTGCCACCGAAAAGCACTGTGTAATACTGGGCCTTTTTGTTTTTTTTGGGTAAATTCTCCCTTTTCAAAAAAAAATAGTTAGTGGGAGATAAATATTGGCAAGTCTGCCTCCATGCCAGTCCTGTGTGTGGCATCTGTCTCTCATTGTGTCCCACCGAAAAGCAGTGTGTAATACTGGGCCTTTTTGTTTTTTTGGGGTAAATTCTCCCTTTTCAAAAAAAAATAGTTAGTGGGAGATAAATATTGGCAAGTTTGCCTCCGTGCCAGTCCTGTGTGTGCCATCTGTCTCTCATTGTGCGCTGTTATGATCCTAGTGGTAGAGGATCTCTGGTATTTCTGATAAGTCATCAAAACATAGGAACTGCTCTAGGGAGGTGGAAAACTGGGCTAACCGCATTCCTGATCCTAACACACAACTAGAAGTAGCCGGTGAACGTGCCTACGTTGATTCTAGACGTCTCGAGCCAGCCGGAGAACTGACTACCCCTAGAGGGAAAAATAAGACCTCATTTGCCTCCAGAGAAATTAACCCCAAAGATGTAGAAAGCCCCCAACAAATAATAACAGTGAGGCAAGAGGAAAACACAAACGTAGAGATGAACTAGATACAGCAAAGTGAGGCCCACTAATCTAAATAGGCAGAAAATAGAAAGTGAACTATGCGGTCAGCAGAAAACCCTGCAAAAACATCCACGCTGAATATTCAAGAACCCCCACACCGACTGACGATGTGAGGGGAGAATATCAGCACCCCCAGAGCTTCCAGCGAGCTAGAAAATCACATATTGAGCAAGCTGGACAAAAAGCACTGACAATACAAATGATTCAAAGAATGCAAACAGGACTTAGCTTTTCATGCATGAGACAGATGGCAAGGAATCAGAGGAGACCAAATAGAACTGAATACATCGATTCCAGGCAAGAGACTGAGTCCTAAAGAGGACTAAATAGGGAACACCCACAGCTTAATGAAACAGCTGAAGCCCAAGCCTGCAGAAAGACAAGACTCATACAATACCACTAGTGACCACAAGAGGGAGCCCAGAAACACAATTCACAACAGTGTGCCACCGAAAAGCACTGTGTAATACTGGGCCTTTTTGTTTTTTTTGGGTAAATTCTCCCTTTAAAAAAAAAATTATTAGTGGGAGATAAATATTGGCAAGTCTGCCTCCGTGCCAGTCCCGTGTGTGGCATCTGTCTCTCATTGTGTGCCACCGAAAAGCACTGTGTAATACTCTGCCTTTTTGGTTTTTTTTGGGTAAATTCTCCCTTTTAAAAAAAAAAATAGTTAGTGGGAGATAAATATTGGCAAGTCTGCCTCCGTGCCATTTCTGTGTGTGGCATCTGTCTCTCATTGTGTGCCACCGAAAAGCACTGTGTAATACTGGGCCTTTTTGGGTTTTTTTGGGTAAATTCTCCCTTTTCAAAAAAAAATAGTTAGTGGGAGATAAATATTGGCAAGTCTGCCTCCGTGCCAGTCCTGTGTGTGGCATCTGTCTCTCATTGTGTGCCACCGAAAAGCACTGTGTAATACTGGGCCTTTTTGTTTTTTTTGGGTAAATTCTCCCTTTTAAAAAAAAAAATAGTTAGTGGGAGATAAATATTGGCAAGTCTGCCTCCGTGCCAGTCCTGTGTGTGGCATCTGTCTCTCATTGTGTTTTCCACCGAAAAGCACTGTGTAATACTAGGCCTTTTTGTTTTTTTTGGGTAAATTATCCCTTTTCAAAAAAATAGTTCGTGGGAGATAAATATTGGCAAGTTTGCCTCCGTGCCAGTCCTGTGTGTGCCATCTGTCTCTCATTGTGTGCCACCGAAAACCAGTGTGTGATACTTTTTTTTTGTTTTTGGGTACATTCTCCCTTTTCAAAAAAAAATAATTAGTGGGAGATAAATATTGGCAAGTCTGCTTGAGTGCTGCTCCTGTGTGTGCCATCTGTCTCAAATTATTGGGGCACAGAAAACCTAGTGTGTAAAATTGGGCCTGATTTTCCTTTCAGTTTCAGGCACCTATAAAGGTATATATAAATCCTACAGAAGTTTGAGTTCAACTTATACGTTGTTTTACAGTAACAAATATCGTTACTTTGGTTACGTTTTGCAAACAATGAGGAAGTCTTGTGGAAGAGGTCGTGGCCGTGGGCGGTCATTGTCAGCTGGTAATGATGGTAGTGGTGGTGGAGCATCAGGTGGTCGTGGTAAAAGCAGTACAGCACCTAAGTCTCGAGTTGTTGAGCCAGGTTCGTTGTCTGGCTACACAAGGCCTCGAACGCTCTCTTTTCTGGGAGTAGGAAAACCACTTTTGAAGCCGGAGCAGGAGGAACAAGTATTGGCTTTCATTGCTCACTCTGCCTCTAGCTCTTTCGCCTCCTCCTCGGAAAGTTCCAAATGTCAGAGCAGTGCATCATCAGTGGATGCTCCCGGTCAGGAAAAAGTCGCTTCCTTGTGTCCTTCACACAGAACAACAGTGAAGGATGCGTCAGTCGACACAACAGGTTACTCCATGGAGCTCTTTACACATACCGTTCCTGGGTTAGACAGTGAAACAGTTAACAGGCCATGCCCATAAGAAGTTGAATCGGACATGGAGTGCACAGATGCATAGCCACAGCCAGATTACTATGCTGTTCCTTTGACTCAGACCAGAACATTGCCCTCGCAGTGTAATGAGGCAGAATCAAACCCAGCGGAGACTATGGTGCCCCGTCACGGACGCTATACCACCGGCTTACACGGTGACACAGACGAAGTTGCACACGACATAGAAGAGGAGGTCATAGATGACCCAGTTGTTGACCCCGATTGGCAGCCATTGCAGGCGGCAGTAGTTAAGAAGCGGAGAAGGAGCCGCAGCAGGCATCAACATCACAACAGGTTCCATCTGCCGGGCCCGTATCTGGCCAAAAACGCGTGGCAAAACCAAAACCAGTTGGAGGACAGTGTGGCCATCCGGTTAAAGAAGCTCAGTCTGCAATGCCTGAAAAGGTATCCGATAGTAGAAAGAGTGCAGTCTGGCATTTTTTTAACCCCTTAGTGACAGAGCCAATTTGGTACTTAATGACCGAGCCAATTTTTACAATTCTGACCAGTGTCACTTTAAGAGGTTATAACTCTGGAACGCTTTATCGGATCCCGCTGATTCTGAGAAATTATTTTTTCGTGACATATTGTACTTCAAGATAGTGGTAAAATTTCTTCCATATTACTTGTGATTATTTATGAAAAAAATGGAAATATGGCAAAAAAAATTAAAATTTTGCAATTTTCAAACTTTTTATTTTTATGCCCTTAAATCAGAGAGATATGTCACAAAAAATAGTTAAAAAATAACATTTCCCACATGTCTACTTTACATCAGCACAATTTTGGAAACAATTTTTTTTTTTGTTAGGGAGTTATAAGGGTTAAAAGTTGACCAGCAATTTCTCATTTTTACAACACCATGTTTTTTTTAGGGACCACATCACCTTTGAAGTAATTTTGAGGGGTCTATATGATAGAAAATAACCAAGTGTGACACCATTCTAAAAACTGCACCCCTCAAGCTGCTCAAAACCATATTCAAGAAGTTTAACCCTTTACGTACTTCACAGGAACTGAAACAATGTGGAAGAAAAAAATGAACATTTAACTTTTTTTTGCAAACATTTTACTTCAGAACCATTTTTTTTAATTTTCACAAGTGTAAAAACAGAAATTTAACCACAAATTTTGTTGTGCAATTTTTCCCGAGTACGCCGATACCCCATATGTGGAGATAAACCACTGTTTGGGCGCACCGTAGAGCTTGGAATTGAAGGAGCACCGTTTGACTGTTTCAATGCAGAATTGGCTGGAATTGAGATCAGGCGCCATGTCGCGTTTGGAGAGCCCCTAATGTGCCTAAACAGTGGAAACCCCCCACAAGTGACACCATTTTGGAAACTAGACCACTTAAGGAACTTATCTAGATGTGTGGTGAGCACTTTGAACCCCCAAGTGCTTCACAGAAGTTTATAACGTAGAGCCGTGAAAATAAAAAATCGCATTTGTTTTCACAAAAATGACTTTTTCGCCCACAAATTCTTATTTTCACAAGGGTAACAGGAGAAATTAGACCACAAAAGTTGTTGTGCAATTTCTCTTGAGTACGTCGATACCCCATATGTGGGGGTAAACCACTGTTTGGGCGCACCGCAGAGCTTGGAAGAGAAGGAGCGTCGTTTTACTTTTTCAATGTAGAATTGGCTGGAATTGAGATCGGACGCCATGTCACGTTTGGAGAGCTGCTGATGTGCCTAAACAGTGGAGACCCCCCACAAATGACACCATTTTGGAAATTAGACCCCTTAAGGAACTTATCTAGATGTGTGGTGGTGAGCACTTTAAACCCCCAGGTGCTTCACACAAGTTTATAACGTAGAGCCGTGAAAATAAAAAAATCGCATTTTTTCTACAAAAATGATCTTTTTGCCTCCAAATTTTTATTTTACTAAGGGTAACAGGAGAAAATGGACCCCAGAAGTTGTTGTACAATTTGTCTTGAGTACGCCGACACCCCATATGTGGGGGTAAACCACTGTTTGGGCGCATGGCTGAGCTCGGAAGCAAAGGAGCACCATTTGACTTTTCATTGCAAAATTGACTGGAATTGAGATCGGACGCCATGTCGCGTTTGGAGAGCCCCTGATGTGCCTAAACAGTAGAAACCCCCCAAAAGTGACCCCATTTTGGAAACTAGACCCCCCATGGAACTTATCTAGATGTGCAGTGAGAACTTTGAATGCCCAAGTGCATCACAGAAGTTTATAATGCAGAGTCGTGAAAATAAAAAATATTTTTTTTTAACAATAAAGATTTTTTAGCCCCCAGGTTTTTATTTTCACAAGGGTAACAAGAGAAATTGGACCCCAAAAGTTGTTGTCCAATTTGTCCTGAGTATGCTGGTACCCCATATGTGGGGGTAAACCACTGTTTGGGCGCACGGCAGAGCTCGGAAGGGAAGGAGCGCCATTTTGGAATGCAGACTTTGATAGAATTGTCTGCGGGCATTATGTTGCGTTTGCAGACCCCTAATGTACCTAAACAGTAGAAACCCCAAACAAGTGACCCCATTTTGGAAAATAGACCCCCCAAGGAACTTATCTAGATATGTGGTGAGAACTTCGAATGCCCAAGTGCTTCACAGAAGTTTATAATGCAGAGTAGTGAAAATAAAAAATATTTTTTTTTCCTCAAAAAAAGATTTTTTTAGCCCCCAAATTTTTATTTTCACAAGAGTAACAAGTGAAATTGGACCCCAAAAGTTGTTGTCCAATTTGTCCTGAGTATACTGGTACCCAATATGTGGGGGTAAACCACTGTTTAGGCGCACGGCAAAGCTCGGAAAGGGAAGGAGCGCCATTTTGAAATGCAGGCTTTGATAGAATGGTCTGCGGGCGTTAAGTTGCGTTTGCAGAGCCACTGATGTACCTAAGCAGTAGAAACCCCCCACAAGTGACCAAATTTTGGAAACTAGACCCCCTAAGGAACTTATCTAGATATGTGGTGAGTACTTTGAATGCTCAAGTGCTTCACGGAAGTTTATAATGCAGAGTAGTGAAAATAAAAAAATATTTTTTTTTCCCACAAAAAAGATTTTTAGCCCCCAAGTTTTTATTTTCACAAGGGTAACAGGAGAAATTGGACCCCAAACGTTGTTGTTCAATTTATCCCGAGTACGCTGATGCCCCATATGTGGGGGTAAACCACTGTTTGGGCGCACGGCAGAGCTCAGAAGGGAGGGAGCACCATTTGACTTTTTTAGCGCAAAATTGGCTGTCGTGTTTGGAGACCCCCTGATGTACCTAAACAGTGGAAACCCCCAAATTATAACTCCAACCCTAACTCCAACACACCCCTAACCCTAATCTTAACCCGATCCATAATCCTAATCACAACCCTAACGATAATCACAACCCTAACCCCAAAACAGCCCTAATCTCAACCCTAACCATAACCCTAATCAAAACCCTAAATCCAACACACCCCTAACCCTAATCCCAACCCTAATCCCAACCCTAACCCTAATCCCAACTCTAATCCCAAACGTAACCCTAATCCCAACCCTAATCTAAACCCTAATCCCAACCCTAACCCTAACTTTAGCCCCAACCCTAACCCTAACTTTAGCCCCAACCCTAACCATAACTTTAGCCCCGCCGTCACAAAAAAAGTTCAATGTAACCTTTTTTTTGTACGTCGCGTCCGCCATTTCCGCGCATGCGTGGCCGTAACTCTGCCCCCTCGTCCCCAGGACATAGACTGGGCAGCGGATGCGTTGAAAAACTGCATCCGCTGCCCATGTTGTGCAAAATTTTCACAACGTGCGTCGGTACATCGGGCCGACGCATTGCGACCGCCCCGTACCGATGCAAGTGTGAAAGAAGCCTAAGGCTACTTTCACACTAGCGTCGTACTCGGCCCATCGCAGTGTGCCGGGCCGACGTACCGACGCTAGCGTTGTAAGCGCCACACAATGGGTGCAGCGGATGCTGTTTTTTCAACGCATCCGCTGCCCCATTGTGAGGTGCGGGGAGGCGGGGGCGGAGTTACGGCCGCGCATGCGCAGTCGGAAATGGCGGACACGTCGCACAAAAAAGTTACATGTAGCTTTTTTTGTGCCGACGGTCCGCCAAAGCACGACGCATCCATCGCACGATGGATGCGACATGTGGCAATCCGTCGCAATGCGTCGCTAATGCAAGCCAATGGAGAAAAAACGCATCCTGCAAGCACTTTTGCAGGATGCGTTTTTTCTCCAACGACGCATTGCGATGGAAGCCAAAAAACGCTAGTGTGAAAGTAGCCTGATTCTAACCCTAGCCCTAACCCTAACCCTAATTTTAGCCCCAACCCTAACCCTAACCCTAACTCTAACTCTAACTCTAACTCTGACCCTAACCCTAACCCTAACTCTAACCCTAACCCTAACCCTAACTCTAACCCTAACCCTAATTTTAGCCCGAACTCGTCTCTCCTGCCGGCCGGCAGATGGCAGCAGATGGCGGGCGCACTGCGCATGCGCCCGCCATGAGGAAAAAGCCGTCCGGCAAGAGAAGACAGAAGAGGACCCAGGGACACCGGGTGAGTATTATAGGGTCCCCGAATCCCCCTATTTCTCTGTCCTCTGATGTGCGATCACATCAGATAACAGAGAATTACAGATCGCTTTTTTTTTGCGGTCGCCGGTAAACTGTTAATTACCGGCGATCGCAAAACAGGGGTCGGTGTAAACCGACCCCGATCATGTTCTTTGGGGTCTCGGCTACCCCCGGCAGCCGAGACCCCAAAGATCTTCCAGGTGCCGGGCGGCGGGCATACTGCGCGTGCGCCCGCCATTTTTTCCCGGAAAAAAGATGGCGGCGCCCATCGGGAGCCACGAGGAGCACCGGGGGAGATAGGTGAGTATTGGGGGGCTATCGGGGGCCATCGGGGACCCTATTTCTCTGTCCTCCGATGTGCAATCACATCGGAGGACAGAGAAATTAAAAGGCAAATCGCGTTTTTTTTTTGTTTGTTGTTGCGACCGCCGGTAAACGGTTAATTACCGGCGATCGCAACTCGGGGGTCGGTAAAAACCCCCCGAATCATGTTCTCTGGGGTCTCGGCTACCCTCGGCAACCGAGACCCCAGAGAAAATCCAACTCTGGGGGGCGCTATTCACTTTTTCCACAGCGCCGTTAATTAACGGCGCTGTGGTTTAAGTACACTTAGCGGCCGCCATTAAAAGGCATATCGGCGGTCGTTAAGGGGTTAAACAACATCCAAATGATCAGCGCAAAGTCATCTGTCAAAAATGTTCAACTTCCTTAAGCAGAGGTCAGAATCTTAAAAGTCTAAATACAAGTTGCATGCATAGACATTTATCCACCATGCATTTGCAAGCCTGGACTAACTACCAAACGTCCCTAAAGGTTGCAGCACCCTCGGCCAATGAACCTAGTCAGCAATGCTACATCCCTTCCCTCGCTGTAAACCCACCATTTCCCGCACCACCTGCAGTATCTGTGCAGCTTTCGTCGCCAGGCCAAAGAAGTCAGGGAATCGCCAGGTTTGCAGTAGGAAACACTGCATCTGGGGCACCGGCAAGAATACCATCTCCAACCCTCTCTCACTCACCCATGTCCACCGGCACCACCGCTAGTTCCACGATCTCCAGCTCTCCAGTCCAACTCACCCTACATGAGACTCTTGTTAGGAAAAGGAAGTACTCATCCTCGCATCCGCGTACACAGGGTTTGAACGCACACATTGCTAGACTAATCCCATTAGAGATGATGCCCTACCGGTTAGTTGAAAGCGAAGCTTTCAAAGCGCTGATGGACTACGCTGTACCACGCTACGAGCTACCCAGTCGGCACTTCTTTTCTAGAAAAGCCATCCCAGCCCTCCAACAGCATGTTAAAGACCGCATCGTCCATGCACTCAGGCAGTCTGTGACTGCAAAGGTGCACCTGACAACAGATGCATGGACCAGTAGGCATGGCCAGGGACGTTACGTGTCCATCACGGCACACTGGGTGAATGTGGAGGATGCAGGGTCCACAGGGGACAGCAATATTGGGACAGTTTTGCCTAGCCCACGGTCAAGGAAATAGTTGGCTGTAGGCGTTCGCCCCCCCTCCTCCTCTTCCTCGTCCTCCTGCAGAAGCGAGAGCTCGTCCACAGACCGCAGTCGCACATCCACTCCATCCGCAGCTGCCACTGTTGCACACCAGGTGTGCCATTATGGGACCGCTAGTGGCAAGCGTCAGCAGGCTGTATTGGCAATGAAGTGTTTGGGTGACAACAGACACACCGCGGAAGTTCTGTCCGAGTTTTTGCAGAATGAAACTCAGTCATGGCTGGGCACTTTACATCTTGAGGCAGGCAAGGTTGTGAGTGATAACGGAAGGAATTTCATGGCTGCCATAGCCCTTTCCCAACTGAAACACATTCCTTGCCTGGCTCACACCTTAAACCTGGTGGTGCAGTGCTTCCTGAAAAGTTACCCGGGGTTACCCGACCTGCTCCTCAAAGTGCGTAGACTTTGCTCGCATATCCGCCGTTCGCCCGTACACTCCAGCTGTATGCAGAACTATCAGCGGTCTTTGAACCTTCCCCAGCATCGCCTAATCATCGACATTGCAACAAGGTGGAACTCCACACTGCACATGCTTCAGAGACTGTGCGAACAGAGGCGTGCTGTTATGTTTTTGTGGGAGGATACACATACACGGGCAGGCAGTTGGATGGCAGACATGGAGTTGTCAGGTGTGCAGTGGTCGAAGCTACAAGACCTGTGTCAAGTCCTTCAGTGTTTTGAGGAATGCACACGGCTGGTTAGTGCAGACAACGCCATAATAAGCATGAGCATCCCGCTAATGCGTCTGCTGATGCAAAGTTTGACGCACATAAAGGAGCAGGCGTCTGCAGCCGAGGAAGAGGAAAGCCTTGATGACAGTCAGCCATTGTCTGGTCAGGGACGTGTTGAGGACGCGGTAGCGGGCGAAGAGGAGGACGAGGACGAGGAGGATGATGGGGATGAGTACTTTTTGAATGAGGAAGCTTCTCCTGGGCCAACAGAAATTAGTGGCGTTGCAAGGCCGGGTTCTGTTTTTTTAAGGGAGACAAGTGACGTAGATTTGCCTGTAACTGCCCCTCCAACCAGCACAACCGCAGATTTGACAACTGGAACTTTGGCCCACATGGCGGATTATGCCTTACGTATCCTCAAAAGGGACACACGCATTATTAAAATGATGAGCGATGATGATTACTGGTTGGCCTAGATCCTTGACCCTCGCTATAAAGGCAAGTTGCAAAATATTATGCCACATGAGAACCTCGAACAAATATTAGCAACCAAACAAGCTACTCTTGTAGACCGTTTGATTCAGGCATTCCCAGCACACTTCGCCGGTGATGGTTCTCACACAAGCTGCAGGGGGCTACATGGCAGAGGTGTTCGAGGTGCACAGATCAGAAGTGGCGTTGGACAGAGGGGTTTTCTGACCAGGTTGTGGAGTGATTTTGCAATGACCGCAGACAGGACAGGTACTGCAGCATCTATTCAAAGTGACAGGAGACAACATTTGTCCAGTATGGTTACTAACTATTTTTCATCCCTTATCGATGTTCTCCCTCAACCGTCATTCCCATTTGATTACTGGGCATCCAAATTAGACACCTGGCCTGAATTGGCAGAATATGCATTGCAGGAGCTTGCTTGCCCAGCAGCTAGTGTGCTATCAGAAAGAGTATTCAGTGCTGCTGGTTCAATATTAACCGAAAAAAGGACTCGTCTGGCTACCCAAAATGTGGATGATCTCACCTTCATTAAAATGAACCACTCCTGGATTTCAAATTATTTTGCCCCACCTTTCCCGGCTGACACCTAGCTTTCCTATAAAAAGTGCTTGCTTGTGGACTGGTCTCACTGAGTGTTCCAATCTCTTAATTTGCAGCAGCTGTTTGTCCAGCATACGATATGTTTACACCTCCCTCAAAGGGAAAACTCCCCCCACGGGGCCGTGGTCTCGCCACTTGGCTCAAGCACCCGTTACAGTGATGTTTGTCTGAAGAGGTGGGTGTGCCCACTTTTGGTCGACGGCACTGCCACTGGGTCCCTCATAGTACAATGTAGTGTCTCTGGCGGTGGTCGTGCGCACCCAACGTCAGACACACCGTTGTAACATGAGGGGCCCTGGGGCGGTACCACCGGCCACAAGAGAGTTGCCCCCTACCCCAGCTCAAACTGTGCTCTACCACGTGCAAAATTAGCTCGCACAACTCCACCAATGTTTAGTCTATTCGCTGACATCATTCAATGTCTGGCACTGACAATACCAATTTGTAGACATCTATGATGCTACTTAAAGTAGTCTGGGTCAGTGTCCTATATTGGCACCATTAAATATTTACTGCCAAATTACTATGTCAGAAACTCAGCAGATGAGCCCACCCCTGTACCTAAGTATGCCACTCTTTTTTTGGGGGGGGGTTGTTTTGCGAGACATTAACATCTATTTATATTTTGGGAGTACTAACTGTGTCAGACACTCCTTGCAATACTCCTCCACTGACCACAATGCTGCCTGCCTGTGTATCCATGTAACCGATTTAAAACTGCCATGAGCCTATTGTTTGTTATTTTAGGCCTTTGATAGCCTGTCTGCGGTCCCTACTTGCATTACTCCTCCACTGCCACAATGCTGCCTGCCTGTGTATCCATGTAACCGATTTAAAACTGCCATGAGCCTATTGTTTGTTATTTGAGGCCTTTGTTAGCCTGTCTGCGGTGCCTCCTTACAATACTCCTCCACTGACCACAATGCTGCCTGCCTGTGTATCCATGTAACCGATTTAAAACTGCCATGAGCCTATTGTTTGTTATTTTAGGCCTTTGTTAGCCTGTCTGTGGTCCCTCCTTGCAATACTCCTCCACTGACCACAATGCTGCCTGCCTGTGTATCCATGTAACCGATTTAAAACTGCCATGAGCCTATTGTTTGTTATTTTAGGCCTTTGTTAGCCTGTCTGCGGTCCCTCCTTGCAATACTCCTCCACTGACCACAATGCTGCCTGCCTGTGTATCCATGTAACCGATTTAAACCTGCCATGAGCCTATTGTTTGTTATTTTAGGCCTTTGATAGCCTGTCTGTGGTCCCTACTTGCATTACTCCTCCACTGACCACAATGCTGCCTGCATGTGTATCCATGTAACCGATTTAAAACTGCCATGAGCCTATTGTTTGTTATTTTAGGCCTTTGTTAGCCTGTCTGCGGTGCCTCCTTGCAATCCTCCTCCACTGACCACACCAATGCTGCCCGTTTACCCCTGGAACCTATTTTACAGTGCATAGAGCCTATTTTTTATTTAATATTAATAAAGCCATGATGGACTACGCTGTACCACGCTATGAGCTACCCAGTTGACAATTCTTTTGTGAGAAAAGCCATCCCACCCCTCCACCAGCATGTAAAAGACCGCATTGTCCATGCACTCTGTCAATCTGCGAGTCCAAAGGTACACCTGACAACAGACGCATGGACCTGTAGGCATGGCCACGGAAGGTTACGTGTCCTTTATGGCGCAATGGGTTAATGTATTGGATGCATGGTCCACACAGGGGACAGCCTGCTAAGTCTGTCTGCAGTCCCTAATTCAAGTTGTCCTCAAATGAATAAATCTGAGCTTCAACCTTCTGGCTTTTGGCCTATAAAATCAGATATTAAACTGCATTTGGCCTTCAACTTTGTTTACGGCCTACTAACGGTGTCTGCCCCTCCTTGGTGTTGACCTCAACTGAATACAGCTGAGCTTCAACCTTCTGGCTCTAATATATATATATATATATATATATATATATATATATATATATATATATATATATATATATATATATATATATATTTTTTTAGGTGCTGGTTGGGGCCTAATAGCTCTGTTTGCTGCTCCCTGGTGTTTGCCCTCAACTGAATACAGCTGAGCTTCAACCTTCTGGCTCTCATTAAGTGCTGTGTTTTTAAAAATTGGTGGTTATGGGCCTACTAACGGTGTCTGCCCCTCCCTGGTGTTTGCCCTCAACTGAATACAGCTGAGCTTCAACCTTCTGGCTTTCGGCCTATAGTATCAGATATAAAACTGCATTTGACCTTCAACTTTATTTACGGCCTACTAACGGTGTCTGCCCCTCCCTGGTGTTGACCTCAACTGAATACAGCTGAGCTTCAACCTTCTGGCTCTCATTAAGTGCTGTGTTTTTAAAAATTGGTGGTTACGGGCCTACTAATGGTGTCTCCCCCTCCCTGGTGTTGACCTCAACTGAATACAGCTGAGCTTCAACCTTCTGGCTTTTGGCCTACAGTAGCAGATATTAAACTGCATTTGGCCTACTAGTGTGGTTGGGCCCTTAAAACAGTGTCTGCTGCTCTTGGGTTTGCTACTCCACTGAACAAAGCAATGCCGCCTGTTTAGTCCTGTTACCAATTTTGAACTGCATTTAGCCTAATTTATTCTTTGGCCCTATATCTGTTTCCTCCTCATCCTGCCCATTGCCCAGCCACTGCTAGATGAGTCTGCTGGTACATTGACCTAGACCACTACATTCCCCTTGCACTCTACACAGCCAGAATCTGACCCTACTGAAAGTAAGGTTCCCCTTCCCGCATGTTATACCACCTTACACAGGGACAAAGAGGAAGGTGCAGATGAAAGTGCAGGTTCCTTCATCAGGTGGGGGGGGGTATACTCGTTGGCGACGTCACTGGCACAGGGCCCCTCAGAGTACGCAAAAGTGTCGCTGCTGGTGGGAGGCGCCCCCGCCATGCAAACACACCGCCGTACTTTGAGGGGCCCTGTGCCAGTGCCAATGCGAACGAGTGGGCCACCCCTGCTTGCTCAGGATCACAGCACTTGCAACGTTGAAATACTTACCTCTCCCTGCTCCACCGCCGTGACGTAGTCCATGATTCCTGGGCCCACTAAAACCTTGAACCAGCCCTACTCCCCACAACTTTTGCCAAATGACCCCCAAGTTCCAATGAACAACTATTATTATAAAGTTAATTTAGATTGACAAGCTTCAGAAAACAAGAATGGATGTTTTTGGCATTATAATGGCCACTGAAGGTGTTTTCCTGGCCTCCACTCACTGCCGACTATGCTTCCCCATTGACTTGCATTGGGTTTCGTGTTTCGGTCGATCCCGACTGTTAGCGATAATCGGCCGACTGCACTCGACTCGACTCTGGACAAAGTCGGGTTTCACAAAACCCGACTCGATCTTAAAAAAATGAAAGTCGCTCAACCCAAGTATATACGTTAAACATGTAATCGAGGGTATTTTCTACATATAATCAGTATTATCTTGTATATGTTATAGATAATACATTTATTGTAACAAATGTACTACATAGGTGAGAAAGAAAAAAAAAGAAAAAAACCCTGAAAAAGACTAAAACTCTTAAATTGAGCCTATACCTACTCTAATTACTAACTACTTTGCCGCGTAACCCCGTACCCGCCCCTCCGTGCAATGCCCCCAGCCACCCCCAATGAAGAGACCATCATGACATATCTAAAGAGTAGCATGAGAAGAATTCCAACGGCCCCAGATTTTGTCAAACTTTCCCGGACAGCCCCTATTCTGATATAGCGTACGTTCATACGGAATAACGGAATTGACTAGGTCTATCCAGGCTCTTCTAGATGGACAGGAGTTTCCCATCCATCTCAATGCTAGTACCTTACGCGCCATAAAAAGCGTTTCACGCAAGAAGATACTGGTGTAGTGATCCCAGGTCTCCTCCTCCCACACTCCAAATAGACAGACTAGTGGGTCAAGGGGAACAGGAATCTGCAGTACTGATGTTAGTAGTATTGTCACCTCTTTCCAGTATTGAAGAATAATAGAACACCTCCATACCATATGTACAAAATCTGCATCTAACGAGTGACACCGCATACATTCTGTCGTCTGGAACCGGCCCATTTTAAAAAGACGTATCGGGGTTAGGTATGATTGATGCATTATATACAGCTGGGTCATCCTATTATTAACTGAGGGGGATACTTTAATCGGAGATTCAAGAATATCTTCCCATTCTTCCCCTTGTACATTAGAAAGCAATTCCCCCCATTTCTCTTTAAGGCCATGTGCACACGTTCAGGATTTCTTGCAGAAATTTCCTGAAGAAAACCGGAAATTTTCTGCAAGAAATCCGCATTTTTTTTTTGCGTTTTTTTTCCGTTTTTTTTCGCATTTTTTTAGCATTCTGCAAGCGTAATTAGCTTGCAGAATGCTAAAGTTTTCCAAGCAATCTGTAGCATCGCTTGGAAAACTGACTGACAGGTTGGTCACACTTGTCAAACATAGCGTTTGACAAGTGTGACCAACTTTTTACTATAGATGCAGCCTGTGCAGCATCTATAGTAAAAGATAGAATGTTTAAAAATAATAAAAAAAATAAAAAAATGCTTATACTCACCCAGACATCTCCTCAGCGGCGTCCGTTCCTCTTCCTATAGCTGGTCTGTGCGCACAGGACCTTCCGTGACGTCACGGTCATGTGAGCGGTCACATGACCGCTCACGACCAATCACAGGACAGTGACGTCATCGGCAGGGTCCTTCTCCGCACACCAGCTACAGGAACCGAACGGCAGCGTGCAGCGGTGAGGCGGGAACACTGCGAGGGACATCGAGGGTGAGTATAGGACTATTTTTTATTTTAATTCTTATTTTTTGACCACTTATATGGTGCCCAGTGCGTGGAGGAGAGTCTCCTCTCCTCCACCCTGGGTACCAACCGTACATAATCTGCTTACTTCCCGCATTGTGGGCACAGCCCCGTGCGGGAAGTAAGCAGATCAATGGACCCCTAGGTGTGCGGAATCCCCTGCAATTCCGCATTTTAATGAACATGTTGCTTTTTTTTCCGCGATGCGATTTTTTCGCGGAAAAAAAGGCTACATTTGCACAAAAAATGCGGAATACACTTAAAATAATAGGAGGCATATGTTAGCGTTTTTTTCGCGTTTTTATCACGTTTTTATAGCGAAAAAACGCGAAAAAAACGCTAAAAATCCTGAACGTGTGCACATGGCCTAACGGATTTGGTGGTAGCTGCAGCTCCCGAAGATAGCAAATAGGTGTATAAGTAGGAGATAAGACCCTGGGGGCCTTGCGATTTAAGGATTCCTATCAAAGGTAAAGAGGATATAGCACGACCTGTACCCGCGTCTCATATATGATTGAACAGCTGATCTTAACTGTAAGTAACGAAAAAATTGGGATCTCGGTATATCATGTTTATTTTGCAATTGTTCAAAAGACGCAAAGACCCCTCCATCATACAAATCCCCTATTGAGGAAACCCTTGCCCAGAAATCTGCCGATGGGTGATTCAATAGAGTGGAGAAATAACTATTATTCCACAAGGGCATCTCCGCTATAATATCTGTATATCCCATAGTTTTTTTAATTTGTCTCCAGACTAAACGCGCCAGACGGAGCAGAGATAACAGTCGGGGAACACCAATCTTCTCCGCCTCCAAAAAATTTAGTGGGCAATCAGCACGAGCCGAATGAATTAAATGGTTTTCCGAGTTGGGGAGGCTGCTATTGGGCATCCATTTATTAAGAGCTTTTGCCTGACCGGCCAGGTAGTATAAATAAAAATCCGGGAGTGTCGCTCCTCCCCCCTGCTTCGGTCTCTGTAGTGTAGATAATTTAAGTTTGGGTCTAGTTTTCCCACATATGAAAGTGGTGAGTTGAGAGTTCAGTGCTGCAAAAAATGACTTAGGTATTGGCAAAGAACTGTGTTGGAGGCAGTAACTGAGCTTAGGAAGTAAGATCATTTTAATTAGATTAATACGACCAGCCACGGATAAAGGGAGTTTGCTCCAAGACGTAAATTTAAATTTAACTAATTCTAAGAGTGGGAATATATTGAGCTGCAGGTCAGATCTACTATATTGAGATATATATACCCCTAGATACTTAAAGCTGGACACTACAGGAAGGGGGGATAAAGTTTCGAGACCAGGTGTTGGAGAGTGAGAAAGGGGCATCAGGATTTATCCCAGTTTATATATAAACCTGAATATCTACTAAAGTTATCTATGGTGGCTATTACTTGCGGTAATGTTTCCTCTACCTGATCCATGAATATCACCATGTCATCAGCATACAGGCCAATAGTGTCTACACGATCAGCTATGTTGTGAATTCTGTTTTTGGGCTCCCTCTGGTGGCTACTGGTGGTACTGGGTGACTTGTGTCTTGTGTTTCCAGTGCACCTGTTTCCATCTGGAGAGTGGGAGTTTCCTATTTAGTCTGGCTTCTCAGTCATTCTAGTGCCGGCAATCAATGTTACCAGAGCACCTCTGTTTCTTGCTACCTGCTCCAAGTCTGCAATTCAGCTAAGTTGAATCTTTGGCATTTTTTTGTGTTTGTTTTGTCCAGCATGCATTTATATTTCTTGTGCTGCTGGAAGCTCTAGTGATCTGAAATTACTACTCCGTTGTCATGAGTTGATAACGGAGTTAAGGTAATTTCAGGATGGCTGTAAGGGTTTTGAGGTAACCGCGAAGTCCTCTTTTGTATTTTCCGCTATCTAGTCAGAGGGCCTCATTTTGCTGAATCTATATTCATACTGCGTTTGTGTTTTCCTCTTACCTAACCGTTATTATATGTGGGGGGCTACTATAACTTTTGGGGTTTCCCTGGAGGCAAGCCAGGTCTGTGTATTCCTCTACTAGGGGTAGCTAGATCTCCGGCTGGCGCGAGGTGTCTAGGGATAAAACGCAGGCACACCCCCTGGCTACTTTTATTTGCGTGTTAGGTTCAGTATCGCGGTTACCTAAGATACCATCTTCCTAGAGCTCGTCCATTTTTGCCTAGTCCCTGCCATTGGGAATCATGACAGTATTGCCGGCCGACATGTATTAAAAGTATTGGCTGAAGAAAGAGAGAAAAAAGAAGTTTTTGATACTTTTTTTTTTTTTTTTTTTACTCAGAAGTTCTGTCTAGCCATAATTGCAATCTGCTGCTTTTTTCTCTCCTCTTAACCACTGAATGGCTCAGATCTCAGCTGTTGAGAAATGGATATCCAGAGTTTAGCTTCAAACCTGAATACTCTCGCTTCTAAGGTTCAAAATATCCAAGACTATGTTATACATGCTCCTATGTCTGAACCCAAGATCCCTATACCTGAGTTCTTTTCTGGAGATAGATCTCGTTTTTTGAATTTTAAGCACAATTGTAAATTGTATCTTTCTCTGAGATCTCGCTCCGCTGGAGACCCCGCTCAGCGGGTTAAAATTGTTATTTCCTTGTTGCGGGGTGACCCCCAGAATTGGGCATTTGCATTGGCACCAGGGGATCCTGCGCTGCTCAGTGTGGATGCGTTTTTTCTGGCACTGGGGTTGCTCTATGAGGAACCTAATTTGGAGATTCAGGCTGAAAAGGCCTTGATAGCCCTCTCTCAAGGGCATGATGAAGCTGAAATTTATTGTCAAAAATTTTGAAAATGGTCTGTGCTTACTCAGTGGAATGAGTGCGCCCTGGCGGCGAATTTCAGAGAAGGTCTCTCTGACGCCGTTAAAGATGTCATGGTGGGGTTTCCTACGCCCACAGGTCTGAATGAATCCATGACTATGGCTATTCAGATTGATCGGCGTTTACGGGAGCGCAAATCTGTGCACCATTTGGTGGTGTCTTCTGAGCAGGCACCGGAGATTATGCAATGTGATAGAATTCTGTCCAGAAGTGAACGGCAGAATTATAGGCGTAAAAATGGGTTGTGCTTCTACTGTGGTGATTCTGCTCATGTTATATCTAGGGTTGAGCGACTTTCATTTTTTTAAGATCGAGTAGGGTTTTGGGAAACCCGATTTTGTCCAGAGTCGAGTCGAGTGCAGTCGGCCGATTATCGCTAAAAGTCGGGGATCGACCGAAACACGAAACCCAATGCAAGTCAATGGGGAAGCATAGTCGGCAGTGAGTGGAGGCCAGGAAAACACCTACAGTGCCCATTTTAATGCCAAAAACATCCATTCTTGTTTCTGAAGCTTGCCAATCTTAATTAACTGTATAATAATAGTTGGGCATAGGGAATTGGGGGAAAGTTGTGGGGGGAGTAGGGCTGGCTCAAGTTTTTCGTGGGCCCAGGAAATGCGGACTACGTCACGGCGGTGTTGCAGGGAAAGGTAAGTATTTAAACGTTGCAAGTGCTGTGATCCTGAGCAAGCAGGGGGGGGCCCACTCGTTCGCATTGGCACTGGCACAGGGCCCCTCAAAGTACGGCGGTGTGTTTGCATGGCGGGGGCGCCTCCCACCAGCAGCGACACTTTTGCGTACTCTGAGGGGCCCTGTGCCAGTGACGTCGCCAACGAGTATGCCCCCCCACCTGATGAAGGAACCTGCACTTTCATCTGCACCTTCCTCTTTGTCCCTGTGTAAGGTGGTATAACATGCGGGAAGGGGAACCTTACTTTCAGCAGGGTCAGATTCTGGCTGTGTAGAGTACAAGGGGAATGTAGTGGTCTAGGTCAATGTACCAGCAGACTCATTTAGCAGTGGCTGGGCAATGGGCAGGATGAGGAGGAAACAGATATAGGGCCAAAGAATAAAGTAGGCTAAATGCAGTTCAAAATTGGTAACAGGACTAAACAGGCGGCATTGCTTTGTTCAGTGGAGTAGCAAACCCAAGAGCAGCAGACACTGTTTCAAGGGCCTAACCACACTAGTAGGCCAAATGCAGTTTAATATCTGATAGTATAGGGCGAAAGCCAGAATGTGGAAGCTCAGCTTTGTTCAGTTGAGGACAACACCAGGGAGGGGCAGACACCTTTAGTAGGCCGGAAAAGCCTATTGCATTTTTTAAAATGGTAATTTGGAGCAGAAGGTTGAAGCTCAGCTTTATTTAGTTGAGGGCAACACCAGGGAGGGGCAGAAGCCGTTAGTAGGCCCTAACCACCATTTTTTTTTTTAAAAACCACTTAATGAGAGCCGGAAGGTTGAAGCTCAGCTTTATTCAGTTGAGGACAACACCAGGCAGGGGCACACAGACAGACACCTTTAGTAGGCCGGAAAAGCCTATTGCATTTTTTAAAATGGTAATTTGGAGCAGAAGGTTGAAGCTCAGCTTTATTTAGTTGAGGGCAACACCAGGGAGGGGCAGAAGCCGTTAGTAGGCCCTAACCACCATTTTGTTTTTTAAAAACCACTTAATGAGAGCCGGAAGGTTGAAGCTCAGCTTTATTCAGTTGAGGACAACACCAGGCAGGGGCACACAGACAGACACCTTTAGTAGGCCGGAAAAGCCTATTGCATTTTTTAAAATGGTAATTTGGAGCAGAAGGTTGAAGCTCAGCTTTATTCAGTTGAGGACAACACCAGGCAGGGGCACACAGACAGACACCTTTAGTAGGCCGGAAAAGCCTATTGCATTTTTTAAAATGGTAATTTGGAGCAGAAGGTTGAAGCTCAGCTTTATTTAGTTGAGGGCAACACCAGGGAGGGGCAGAAGCCGTTAGTAGGCCCTAACCACCATTTTTTTTTTTAAAACCACTTAATGAGAGCCGGAAGGTTGAAGCTCAGCTTTATTCAGTTGAGGACAACACCAGGCAGGGGCACACAGACAGACACCTTTAGTAGGCCGGAAAAGCCTATTGCATTTTTTAAAATGGTAATTTGGAGCAGAAGGTTGAAGCTCAGCTTTATTTAGTTGAGGGCAACACCAGGGAGGGGCAGAAGCCGTTAGTAGGCCCTAACCAAAGTTGAAGGCCAAATGCAGTTTAATTTCTGATACTATAGGCCGAAAGCCAGAAGGTGGAAGCTCCGATTTAGACAGTGGAGGACAATTTGAATTAGGGACTGCAGACAGACTTAGTAGGCTGTCCCCTGTGGACCATGCATTCAACACATTAACCCATTGCGCCGTAATGGACACGTAATCTTCCGTGGCCATGCCTACAGGTCCATGCGTCTGTTGTCAGGTGCACCTTTGTACTCACAGATTGCCAGAGTGCATGGACAATGCGGTCTTCTACATGCTGGTGGAGGGTTGGGATGGCTTTTCTCGCAAAAGAAGTGTCGACTGGTTAGCTTGTAGCGTGGTACAGCGTAGTCCATCATGGCCTTATTAATAGTAAATAAAATATATAACTAGGCTCTATGAACTTTTAAATAGGTTCCAGGGGTACACGGGCAGCATTGGTGTGGTCAGTGGAGGAGTATTGCAAGTAGGGGCTGCAGACAGGCTATCAAAGGCCTAAAATACCAAACAGTAGGCACTCATGGCAGTTTTACATCGGTTACATGGATACACAGGCAGGCACTCCAGGCAGCATTGTGGTCAGTGGAGGAGTATTGCAAGTAGGGGCCGCAGACAGGCTATCAAAGGCCTAAAATAACAAACAGTAGGCAGTCATGGCAGTTTTACATCGGTTACATGGATACACAGGCAGGCACTCCAGGCAGCATTGTGGTCAGTGGAGGAGTATTGCAAGTAGGGGCCGCAGACAGGCTATCAAAGGCCTAAAATAACAAACAGTAGGCAGTCATGGCAGTTTTACATCGGTTACATGGATACACAGGCAGGCACTCCAGGCAGCATTGTGGTCAGTGGAGGAGTATTGCAAGTAGGGGCCGCAGACAGGCTATCAAAGGCCTAAAATAACAAACAGTAGGCAGTCATGGCAGTTTTACATCGGTTACATGGATACACAGGCAGGCAGCATTGTGGTCAGTGGAGGAGTATTGCAAGTAGGGGCCGCAGACAGGCTATCAAAGGCCTAAAATAACAAACAGTAGGCAGTCATGGCAGTTTTACATCGGTTACATGGATACACAGGCAGGCAGCATTGTGGTCAGTGGAGGAGTATTGCAAGTAGGGGCCTCAGACAGGCTATCAAAGGCCTAAAATAACAAACAGTAGGCAGTCATGGCAGTTTTACATCGGTTACATGGATACACAGGCAGGCACTCCAGGCAGCATTGTGGTCAGTGGAGGAGTATTGCAAGTAGGGGCCGCAGACAGGCTATCAAAGGCCTAAAATAACAAACAGTAGGCAGTCATGGCAGTTTTACATCGGTTACATGGATACACAGGCAGGCACTCCAGGCAGCATTGTGGTCAGTGGAGGAGTATTGCAAGTAGGGGCCGCAGACAGGCTATCAAAGGCCTAAAATAACAAACAGTAGGCAGTCATGGCAGTTTTACATCGGTTACATGGATACACAGGCAGGCAGCATTGTGGTCAGTGGAGGAGTATTGCAAGTAGGGGCCGCAGACAGGCTATCAAAGGCCTAAAATAACAAACAGTAGGCAGTCATGGCAGTTTTACATCGGTTACATGGATACACAGGCAGGCACTCCAGGCAGCATTGTGGTCAGTGGAGGAGTATTGCAAGTAGGGGCTGCAGACAGGCTATCAAAGGCCTAAAATAACAAACAGTAGGCAGTCATGGCAGTTTTACATCGGTTACATGGATACACAGGCAGGCACTCCAGGCAGCATTGTGGTCAGTGGAGGAGTATTGCAAGTAGGGGCCGCAGACAGGCTATCAAAGGCCTAAAATAACAAACAATAGGCTCATTGCAGTTTTACAGCGGTTACATGGATACACAGGCAGCTAGGTGGTGAGTGGAGGAGTATTTAAAGTAAGGACCGCAGACAGGCTATCAAAGGCCTAACATAACAAACAATAGGCTCATGGCAGTTTTACAGCGGTTACATGGATAGACGGGCAGGCAGCTTGGTGGTGAGTGGAGGAGTATTTAAAGTAGGGACCGCAGACAGGCTATCAAAGGCCTAACATAACAAACAATAGGCTCATGGCAGTTTTACAGCGGTTACATGGATACACGGGCAGGCAGCTTGGTGGTGAGTGGAGGAGTATTTAAAGTAGGGACCGCAGACAGGCTTCAAAGGCCTAACATAAGAAAATGGGCTGGCTGTAGGCACTTTATAATTGGTTCCAGGGGTACACGGGCAGCAGTGGTCTGGCCAGTGGAGGACTAGTGGAAGGAGGGACCGCAGACAGGCTTCAAAGGCCTAACATAAAAAAATGGGCTGGCTGTAGGCACTTTATAATTGGTTCCAGGGGTACACGGGCAGCAGTGGTCTGGCCAGTGGAGGACTAGTGGAAGGAGGGACCGCAGACAGGCTTCAAAGGCCTAACATAAAAAAATGGGCTGGCTGTAGGCACTTTATAATTGGTTCCAGGGGTACACGGGCAGCAGTGGTCTGGCCAGTGGAGGACTAGTGGAAGGAGGGACCGCAGACAGGCTTCAAAGGCCTAACATAAAAAAATGGGCTGGCTGTAGGCACTTTATAATTGGTTCCAGGGGTACACGGGCAGCAGTGGTCTGGCCAGTGGAGGACTAGTGGAAGGAGGGACCGCAGACAGGCTTCAAAGGCCTAACATAAAAAAATGGGCTGGCTGTAGGCACTTTATAATTGGTTCCAGGGGTACACGGGCAGCAGTGGTCTGGTCAGTGGAGGACTAGTGGAAGGAGGGACCGCAGACAGGCTTCAAAGGCCTAACATAAAAAAATGGGCTGGCTGTAGGCACTTTATAATTGGTTCCAGGGGTACACGGGCAGCAGTGGTCTGGTCAGTGGAGGACTAGTGGAAGGAGGGACCGCAGACAGGCTTCAAAGGCCTAACATAAAAAAATGGGCTGGCTGTAGGCACTTTATAATTGGTTCCAGGGGTACACGGGCAGCAGTGGTCTGGCCAGTGGAGGACTAGTGGAAGGAGGGACCGCAGACAGGCTTCAAAGGCCTAACATAAAAAAATGGGCTGGCTGTAGGCACTTTATAATTGGTTCCAGGGGTACACGGGCAGCAGTGGTCTGGTCAGTGGAGGACTAGTGGAAGGAGGGACCGCAGACAGGCTTCAAAGGCCTAACATAAAAAAATGGGCTGGCTGTAGGCACTTTATAATTGGTTCCAGGGGTACACGGGCAGCAGTGGTCTGGTCAGTGGAGGACTAGTGGAAGGAGGGACCGCAGACAGGCTTCAAAGGCCTAACATAAAAAAATGGGCTGGCTGTAGGCACTTTATGATTGGTTCCAGGGGTACACGGGCAGCAGTGGTCTGGTCAGTGGAGGACTAGTGGAAGGAGGGACCGCAGACAGGCTTCAAAGGCCTAACATAAAAAAATGGGCTGGCTGTAGGCACTTTATAATTGGTTCCAGGGGTACACGGGCAGCAGTGGTCTGGCCAGTGGAGGACTAGTGGAAGGAGGGACCGCAGACAGGCTTCAAAGGCCTAACATAAAAAAATGGGCTGGCTGTAGGCACTTTATAATTGGTTCCAGGGGTACACGGGCAGCAGTGGTCTGGCCAGTGGAGGACTAGTGGAAGGACGGACCGCAGACAGGCTTCAAAGGCCT
This sequence comes from Ranitomeya variabilis, assembly GCF_051348905.1. NCBI lineage: Eukaryota > Metazoa > Chordata > Amphibia > Anura > Dendrobatidae > Ranitomeya > Ranitomeya variabilis. Next base: position 1,154,707,599 of record NC_135232.1, read on the forward strand.
AACATAAAAAAATGGGCTGGCTGTAGGCACTTTATAATTGGTTCCAGGGGTACACGGGCAGCAGTGGTCTGGTCAGTGGAGGACTAGTGGAAGGAGGGACCGCAGACAGGCTTCAAAGGCCTAACATAAAAAAATGGGCTGGCTGTAGGCACTTTATAATTGGTTCCAGGGGTACACGGGCAGCAGTGGTCTGGTCAGTGGAGGACTAGTGGAAGGAGGGACCGCAGACAGGCTTCAAAGGCCTAACATAAAAAAATGGGCTGGCTGTAGGCACTTTATAATTGGTTCCAGGGGTACACGGGCAGCAGTGGTCTGGTCAGTGGAGGACTAGTGGAAGGAGGGACCGCAGACAGGCTTCAAAGGCCTAAAATAACAAACAATAGGCTCATGGCAGTTTTACAGCGGTTACATGGATACACGGGCAGGCAGCTTGGTGGTGAGTGGAGGAGTATTTAAAGTAGGGACCGCAGACAGGCTATCAAAGGCCTAAAATAACAAACAATAGGCTCATGGCAGTTTTACAGCGGTTACATGGATACACGGGCAGCTTGGTGGTGAGTGGAGGAGTAGTGCAAGGAGTGTCTGTCCCAGTACTCCCAAAATATAAATAGATGTTAATGTCTCGCAAAACAACCAAAACAAAAAAAAAGGTGGCATACTTAGGTACAGGGGTGGGCTCATCTGCTGAGTTTCTGACATAGTAATTTGGCAGTAACTATTTAATGGTGCCAATATAGGACACAGACACAGACTACTTTAAGTTGCATCATAGATGTCTACAAATTTGTATTGTCAGTGCCAGACATTGAATGATGTCAGCGAATAGACTAAAGATTGGTGGAGCTGTGCGACATAATTTTGCATGTGGTAGAGCACATTTTGAGCTGGGGTAGGGGGGAACTCTCTAGAGGCCGGCGGGACCGCCCCAGGGCCCCTCATGTTACAACGGTGTGTCTGACGTTGGGTGCGCACCACCACCGCCAGAGACACTACATTGTACTATGAGGGACCCAGTAGCAATGCCGTCAACCAAAAGCGAGCACACCCACCTCTTCAGACAAACAGCAGTCTCACGGGTGCTTGCGCCAAGTCGCGATACCACGGCCCCGTGTGGGGAGTTTGGCCATTTAGGGAGGTGTAAACATGTCGTATGCTGTACAATCAGCTGCAGCAAATTAGACATTAGAAAAGTAATTCACAGGCAAGAGCCTTTCATAGGAAAGCTAGGTGTCGGCCGGGCAAGGTGGGGCAAAAGATTTCGAAATCCAGTTGTGGTTCATTTTAATGAATGTTAGATCGTCAACATTTTGGGTAGCCAGACGAGTCCTTTTTTCGGTTAATATTGAACCTGCAGCACTGAATACTCTTTCTGATAGGACACTTGCTGCCGGGCAAGCAAGCTCCTGCAATGCATATTCTGCCAATTCTGGCCAGGTGTCTAATTTGGAGGCCCAGTAATCAAATGGGAATGACGGTTGAGGGAGAACATCGATAAGGGATGAAAAATAGTTAGTAACCATACTGGACAAATGTTGTCTCCTGTCACTTTCAATTGATGCAGCAGTACCTGTCCTGTCTGCGGTCATAGCAAAATCACTCCACAACCTGGTCAGAAAACCCCTCTGTCCAACGCCACTTCTGATGTGTGCACCCCTAACACTCCTAGTCTGCTGCCCCCTGGAGCTCGTGTGAGAACGATCACGTGCGCTGTGTGCTGGGAATGCCTGAAGCAAACGGTCAACAAGAGTTGATTGTTTGGTTGCTAATATTAGTTCCAAGTTCTCATGTGGCATAATATTTTGCAATTTGCCTTTATAGCGTGGATCAAGGAGGCAGGCCAACCAGTAATCGTCATCGTTCATCATTTTCGTAATGCGTGTGTCCCTTTTTAGGATACGTAAGGCATAATCCGCCATGTGGGCCAAAGTTCCAGTTGTCAAATCTCCGGTTGTGATTGGTTGAGGGGCAGTTGCAGGCAAATCTACGTCACTTGTGTCCCTCAAAAAACCAGAACCCGGCCGTGACACGCAACCAATTTCCTGTGCCCCCGGGAAAGGTTCAGCATTAAAAACATACTCATCCCCATCATCCTCCTTGTCCTCCACCTCCTCTTCGCCCGATACCTCGTCCTGTACACTGCCCTGACCAGACAATGGCTGACTGTCATCAAGGCTTTCCTCTTCCTCTGGTGCAGACGCCTGCTCCTTTATGTGCGTCAAACTTTGCATCAGCAGACGCATTAGGGGGATGCTCATGCTTATTACGGCGTTGTCTGCACTAACCAGCCGTGTGCATTCCTCAAAACACTGAAGGACTTGACACATGTCTTGTATCTTAGACCACTGCACACCTGACAACTCCATGTCTGCCATCCTACTGCCTGCCCGTGTATCCTCCCACAAATAAATAACAGCACGCCTCTGTTCGCACAGTCTCTGAAGCATGTGCAGTGTTGAGTTCCACCTTGTTGCAACGTCTATGATTAGGCGATGCTGGGGAAGGTTCAAAGACCGCTGATAGGTCTGCATACGGCTGGCGTGTACAGGCGAACGTCGGATATGTGAGCAAAGTGCACGCACTTTGAGGAGCAGGTCGGAGAACCCAGGATAAGTTTTCAATAAGCACTGCACCACCAGGTTTAAGGTGTGAGCCAGGCAAGGAATGTGTTTCAGTTGGGAAAGGGAGATGGCAGCCATGAAATTCCTTCCGTTATCACTCACTACCTTGCCTGCCTCAAGATCTACTGTGCCCAGCCACGACTGCGTTTCTTGTTGCAAGAACTCGGACAGAACTTCCGCGGTGTGTCTGTTGTCGCCCAAGCACTTCATAGCCAATACAGCCTGCTGACGCTTGGCAGTAGCTGGCCCATAATGGGACAACTGGTGTGCAACAGTGTCATCTGCCGATGGAGTGGTTGGCAGACTGCGTTCTGTGGAAGAGCTGTAGCTTCTGCAGGAGGACGAGGAGGAGGAGGAGGAGGGGGTGCGAACGCCTACAGCCAACTGTTTCCTAGACCGTGGGCTAGGCACAACTGTCCCTAAATTGATGTCGCCTGTGGACCCTGAATCCACCACATTCACCCAGTGTGCCGTGATGGACACATAACGTCCCTGGCCATGCCTACTGGTCCATGCATCTGTAGTCAGGTGCACCTTTGTACTCACAGATTGCCTGAGTGCATGGACGATGCGCTGTTTAACATGCTGGTGCAGGGCTGGGATGGCTTTTCTGGAAAAAAAGTGTCGACTGGGTAGCTCGTATCGTGGTTCAGCGTACTCCATCAGGGCTTTGAAAGCTTCGCTTTCAACTAACCGGTAGGGCATCATCTCTAACGAGATTAGTCTAGCTATGTGGGCGTTAAAACACTGTGTACGCGGATGCGAGGATAAGTACTTCCTTTTTCTAACCAGAGTCTCATGTAGGGTGAGCTGGACTGGAGAGCTGGAGATCGTGGAACTTTCGGGTGTGCCGGTGTACATGGCAGACTGAGAGACGGTTGGAGACGGTATTGTTTCCGCCGGTGCCCTAGATGCAATATTTCCTCCTACAAAACTGGTGATTCCCTGACCCTGACTGCTTTTGGCTGGCAAAGAAACCTGCACAGATACTGCCGGTGGTGCGGAAAATGGTGGCCTTACAGTGACGGAAGGGATGTTGCGTTGCTGACTAGCTTCATTGGCCGAGGGTGCTACAACCTTGAGGGACGTTTGGTAGTTAGTCCAGGCTTGAAAATGCATGGTGGTTAAGTGTCTATGCATGCAACTAGTATTTAGACTTTTCAGATTCTGACCTCTGCTTAAGCTAGTTGAACATTTTTGACAGATGACTTTGCGCTGATCAGTTGGATGTTGTTTAAAAAAATGCCAGACTGCACTCTTCCTAGACTCGGATCCCTTTTCAGGGATTGCAGACTGAGCTTTAACCGGATGGCAACGCTGTGCTCCAACAGGTTTTGGCTTTGACACGCGTTTTGGGCCAGATACGGGCCCGGCAGATGGAACCTGTTGCGATGTTGATGCCTGCTGCGGCCCCTCCTCCACCTCCGCTTCTGAACTACTGCCGCCTGCACCCTGTTCCCCCAATGGCTGCCAATCGGGGTCAATAACTGGGTCATCTATTACCTCCTCTTCGAGCTCGTGTGCAACTTCGTCTGTGTCACTGTGTCGGTCGGTGGTATAGCGTTCGTGGCGGGGCAACATAGTCTCATCAGGGTCTGATTGTGGATCTGTACCCTGAGAGGGCAATGTGGTGGTCTGAGTCAAAGGAGCAGCATAGTACTCTGGCTGTGGCTGTGCATCAGTGCACTCCATGTCAGAATCTACTTGTAATGGGCATGGCCTGTTAAATGTTTCACTTTCTAAGCCAGGGACGGTATGTGTAAAGAGCTCCATGGAGTGACCCGTTGTGTCGCCTGCTGCATCCTTCTCTCTTGTTGTAGTTTTTGCTGAGGAGGACAAGGAAGCGACTTGTCCCTGACCGTGAACATCCACAAGCGACGCGCTGCTTTTACATTTACCAGTTTCGGAAGAGGAGGCAAAAGAGCTAGAGGCTGAGTCTGCAATGTAAGCCAAAACTTGCTGTTGCTGCTCCGCCTTTAAAAGCGGTTTTCCTACTCCCAGAAAAGAGAGCGTTCGAGGCCTTGTGTAGCCTGACGACGAAACTGGCTCCACAGCTCCAGACTTAGGTGGAATATTTTTATCCCCACGACCACCTGATGCTCCACTACCACTACCATCATTACCAGCTGACAATGAACGCCCACGACGACCTCTTGCACCAGACTTCCTCATTGTTTTAAAATCTTAACCAAAGTAACTTTATTTGTTGCTGTCAAACAACTTACACGGTGAGCTATAACTTCAGTATGATTTCAATATCCCTTAACAGGTTGGTGAGACCACAAGGAAAATCAGGCACAATGTTACACACTCTGTTTTCTGTGGCACAAAATCACAGAGATGACACACACGCAGGACTGTCACTCAAGCACTAATGTCAATATTTATCTCCCACCTAATTTATTTATTTTTTTTTCTCAGGGAGACTTTAGAAACCAAATAATATTAAAAAAAAAAAAAAAAAAAAAAGGCTTTCTATGGCCCACAATTAGAGAGAGAGAGGTGGCACACCCAGGAGTCAAGACTGGCGCACAAGCTGAAAGGGCAATATTACTCTCCCACTGTTTTTTTAAGTTTTTTTTTTATTTCAGGGAGACTTTAGAAACTAGGGTTGAGCGACTTTCATTTTTTTAAGATCGAGTAGGGTTTTGGGAAACCCGATTTTGTCCAGAGTCGAGTCGAGTGCAGTCGGCCTATTATCGCTAAAAGTCGGGGATCGACCGAAACACGAAACCCAATGCAAGTCAATGGGGAAGCATAGTCGGCAGTGAGTGGAGGCCAGGAAAACACCTACAGTGCCCATTTTAATGCCAAAAACATCCATTCTTGTTTCTGAAGCTTGCCAATCTTAATTAACTGTATAATAATAGTTGGGCATAGGGAATTGGGGGAAAGTTGTGGGGGGAGTAGGGCTGGCTCAAGTTTTTCGTGGGCCCAGGAAATGCGGACTACGTCACGGCGGTGTTGCAGGGAAAGGTAAGTATTTAAAAGTTGCAAGTGCTGTGATCCTGAGCAAGCAGGGGGGGGGCCCACTCGTTCGCATTGCCACTGGCACAGGGCCCCTCAAAGTACGGCGGTGTGTTTGCATGGCGGGGGCGCCTCCCACCAGCAGCGACACTTTTGCGTACTCTGAGGGGCCCTGTGCCAGTGACGTCGCCAACGAGTATGCCCCCCCACCTGATGAAGGAACCTGCACTTTCATCTGCACCTTCCTCTTTGTCCCTGTGTCAGGTGGTATAACATGCGGGAAGGGGAACCTTACTTTCAGCAGGGACAGATTCTGGCTGTGTAGAGTACAAGGGGAATGTAGTGGTCTAGGTCAATGTACCAGCAGACTCATTTAGCAGTGGCTGGGCAATGGGCAGGATGAGGAGGAAACAGATATAGGGCCAAAGAATAAAGTAGGCTACATGCAGTTCAAAATTGGTAACAGGACTAAACAGGCGGCATTGCTTTGTTCAGTGGAGTAGCAAACCCAAGAGCAGCAGACACTGTTTCAAGGGCCTAACCACACTAGTAGGCCAAATGCAGTTTAATATCTGATAGTATAGGGCGAAAGCCAGAATGTGGAAGCTCAGCTTTGTTCAGTTGAGGACAACACCAGGGAGGGGCAGACACCTTTAGTAGGCCGGAAAAGCCTATTGCATTTTTTAAAATGGTAATTTGGAGCAGAAGGTTGAAGCTCAGCTTTATTTAGTTGAGGGCAACACCAGGGAGGGGCAGAAGCCGTTAGTAGGCCCTAACCACCATTTTTTTTTTTTAAAACCACATAATGAGAGCCGGAAGGTTGAAGCTCAGCTTTATTTAGTTGAGGACAACACCAGGGAGGGGCAGAAGCCGTTAGTAGGCCCTAACCACCATTTTTTTTTTTAAAACCACATAATGAGAGCCGGAAGGTTGAAGCTCAGCTTTATTTAGTTGAGGACAACACCAGGGAGGGGCAGAAGCCGTTAGTAGGCCCTAACCACCATTTTTTTTTTTAAAACCACATAATGAGAGCCGGAAGGTTGAAGCTCAGCTTTATTTAGTTGAGGACAACACCAGGGAGGGGCACACAGACAGACACCTTTTGTAGGCCTGAAAAGCCTATTGCATTTTTCAAAATGGTAATTTGGAGCAGAAGGTTGAAGCTCAGCTTTATTTAGTTGAGGGCAACACCAGGGAGGGGCAGAAGCCGTTAGTAGGCCCTAACCACCATTTTTTTTTTTTAAAACCACTTAATGAGAGCCGGAAGGTTGAAGCTCAGCTTTATTTAGTTGAGGACAACACCAGGCAGGGGCACACAGACAGACACCTTTAGTAGGCCTGAAAAGCCTATTGCATTTTTCAAAATGGTAATTTGGAGCAGAAGGTTGAAGCTCAGCTTTATTTAGTTGAGGGCAACACCAGGGAGGGGCAGAAGCCGTTAGTAGGCCCTAACCACCATTTTTTTTTTTAAAACCACATAATGAGAGCCGGAAGGTTGAAGCTCAGCTTTATTTAGTTGAGGACAACACCAGGGAGGGGCAGAAGCCGTTAGTAGGCCCTAACCACCATTTTTTTTTTTAAAACCACATAATGAGAGCCGGAAGGTTGAAGCTCAGCTTTATTTAGTTGAGGACAACACCAGGGAGGGGCAGAAGCCGTTAGTAGGCCCTAACCACCATTTTTTTTTTTAAAACCACATAATGAGAGCCGGAAGGTTGAAGCTCAGCTTTATTTAGTTGAGGACAACACCAGGGAGGGGCAGAAGCCGTTAGTAGGCCCTAACCACCATTTTTTTTTTTAAAACCACATAATGAGAGCCGGAAGGTTGAAGCTCAGCTTTATTTAGTTGAGGACAACACCAGGGAGGGGCACACAGACAGACACCTTTTGTAGGCCTGAAAAGCCTATTGCATTTTTCAAAATGGTAATTTGGAGCAGAAGGTTGAAGCTCAGCTTTATTTAGTTGAGGGCAACACCAGGGAGGGGCAGAAGCCGTTAGTAGGCCCTAACCACCATTTTTTTTTTTTAAAACCACTTAATGAGAGCCGGAAGGTTGAAGCTCAGCTTTATTTAGTTGAGGACAACACCAGGCAGGGGCACACAGACAGACACCTTTAGTAGGCCTGAAAAGCCTATTGCATTTTTCAAAATGGTAATTTGGAGCAGAAGGTTGAAGCTCAGCTTTATTTAGTTGAGGGCAACACCAGGGAGGGGCAGAAGCCGTTAGTAGGCCCTAACCACCATATTTTTTTTTTAAAACCACATAATGAGAGCCGGAAGGTTGAAGCTCAGCTTTATTTAGTTGAGGACAACACCAGGGAGGGGCAGAAGCCGTTAGTAGGCCCTAACCACCATTTTTTTTTTTAAAACCACATAATGAGAGCCGGAAGGTTGAAGCTCAGCTTTATTTAGTTGAGGACAACACCAGGGAGGGGCAGAAGCCGTTAGTAGGCCCTAACCACCATTTTTTTTTTTAAAACCACATAATGAGAGCCGGAAGGTTGAAGCTCAGCTTTATTTAGTTGAGGACAACACCAGGGAGGGGCAGAAGCCGTTAGTAGGCCCTAACCACCATTTTTTTTTTTAAAACCACATAATGAGAGCCGGAAGGTTGAAGCTCAGCTTTATTTAGTTGAGGACAACACCAGGGAGGGGCAGAAGCCGTTAGTAGGCCCTAACCACCATTTTTTTTTTTAAAACCACATAATGAGAGCCGGAAGGTTGAAGCTCAGCTTTATTTAGTTGAGGACAACACCAGGGAGGGGCAGAAGCCGTTAGTAGGCCCTAACCACCATTTTTTTTTTTACAACCACATAATGAGAGCCGGAAGGTTGAAGCTCAGCTTTATTTAGTTGAGGACAACACCAGGGAGGGGCACACAGACAGACACCTTTTGTAGGCCTGAAAAGCCTATTGCATTTTTCAAAATGGTAATTTGGAGCAGAAGGTTGAAGCTCAGCTTTATTTAGTTGAGGGCAACACCAGGGAGGGGCAGAAGCCGTTAGTAGGCCCTAACCACCATTTTTTTTTTTTAAAACCACTTAATGAGAGCCGGAAGGTTGAAGCTCAGCTTTATTTAGTTGAGGACAACACCAGGCAGGGGCACACAGACAGACACCTTTAGTAGGCCTGAAAAGCCTATTGCATTTTTCAAAATGGTAATTTGGAGCAGAAGGTTGAAGCTCAGCTTTATTTAGTTGAGGGCAACACCAGGGAGGGGCAGAAGCCGTTAGTAGGCCCTAACCACCATATTTTTTTTTTAAAACCACATAATGAGAGCCGGAAGGTTGAAGCTCAGCTTTATTTAGTTGAGGACAACACCAGGCAGGGGCACACAGACAGACACCTTTAGTAGGCCTGAAAAGCCTATTGCATTTTTCAAAATGGTAATTTGGAGCAGAAGGTTGAAGCTCAGCTTTATTTAGTTGAGGGCAACACCAGGGAGGGGCAGAAGCCGTTAGTAGGCCCTAACCAAAGTTGAAGGCCAAATGCAGTTTAATTTCTGATACTATAGGCCGAAAGCCAGAAGGTGGAAGTTCCGATTTAGACAGTGGAGGACAATTTGAATTAGGGACTGCAGACAGACTTAGTAGGCTGTCCCCTGTGGACCATGCATCCACCACATTAACCCATTGCGCCGTAATGGACACGTAATCTTCCGTGGCCATGCCTACAGGTCCATGCGTCTGTTGTCAGGTGCACCTTTGTACTCACAGATTGCCAGAGTGCATGGACAATGCGGTCTTCTACATGCTGGTGGAGGGTTGGGATGGCTTTTCTCGCAAAAGAAGTGTCGACTGGTTAGCTTGTAGCGTGGTACAGCGTAGTCCATCATGGCCTTATTAATAGTAAATAAAATATATAACTAGGCTCTATGAACTTTTAAATAGGTTCCAGGGGTACACGGGCAGCATTGGTGTGGTCAGTGGAGGAGTATTGCAAGTAGGGGCTGCAGACAGGCTATCAAAGGCCTAAAATAACAAACAGTAGGCAGTCATGGCAGTTTTACATCGGTTACATGGATACACGGGCAGGCAGCTTGGTGGTCAGTGGAGGAGTATTTAAAGTAGGGACCGCAGACAGGCTTCAAAGGCCTAACATAAGAAAATGGGCTGGCTGTAGGCACTTTATAATTGGTTCCAGGGGTACACGGGCAGCAGCGGTCTGGTCAGTGGAGGAGTATTTAAAGTAGGGACCGCAGACAGGCTTCAAAGGCCTAACATAAGAAAATGGGCTGGCTGTAGGCACTTTATAATTGGTTCCAGGGGTACACGGGCAGCAGCGGTCTGGTCAGTGGAGGAGTATTTAAAGTAGGGACCGCAGACAGGCTTCAAAGGCCTAACATAAGAAAATGGGCTGGCTGTAGGCACTTTATAATTGGTTCCAGGGGTACACGGGCAGCAGTGGTCTGGTCAGTGGAGGAGTATTTAAAGTAGGGACCGCAGACAGGCTATCAAAGGCCTAACATAACAAACAATAGGCTCATGGCAGTTTCACAGCGGTTACATGGATACACGGGCAGGCAGCTTGGTGGTCAGTGGAGGAGTATTTAAAGTAGGGACCGCAGACAGGCTATCAAAGGCCTAAAATAACAAACAATAGGCTCATGGCAGTTTTACAGCGGTTACATGGATACACGGGCAGGCAGCTTGGTGGTCAGTGGAGGAGTATTGCAAGTAGGGGCCGCAGACAGGCTATCAAAGGCCTAAAATAACAAACAATAGGCTCATGGCAGTTTTACAGCGGTTACATGGATACACAGGCAGCTTGGTGGTGAGTGGAGGAGTAGTGCAAGGAGTGTCTGTCCCAGTACTCCCAAAATATAAATAGATGTTAATGTCTCGCAAAACAACCAAAACAAAAAAAAAAGGTGGCATACTTAGGTACAGGGGTGGGCTCATCTACTGAGTTTCTGACATAGTAATTTGGCAGTAACTATTTAATGGTGCCAATATAGGACACAGACACAGACTACTTTAAGTTGCATCATAGATGTCTACAAATTTGTATTGTCAGTGCCAGACATTGAATGATGTCAGCGAATAGACTAAAGATTGGTGGAGCTGTGCGACATAATTTTGCACGTGGTAGAGCACATTTTGAGCTGGGGTAGGGGGGAACTCTCTTGAGGCCGGCGGGACCGCCCCAGGGCCCCTCATGTTACAACGGTGTGTCTGACGTTGGGTGCGCACCACCACCGCCAGAGACACTACATTGTACTATGAGGGACCCAGTAGCAATGCCGTCAACCAAAAGCGAGCACACCCACCTCTTCAGACAAACAGCAGTCTCACGGGTGCTTGCGCCAAGTCGCGATACCACGGCCCCGTGTGGGGAGTTTTGCCATTTAGGGAGGTGTAAACATGTCGTATGCTGTACAATCAGCTGCAGCAAATTAGACATTAGAAAAGTAATTCACAGGCAAGAGCTTTTCATAGGAAAGCTAGGTGTCGGCCGGGCAAGGTGGGGCAAAAGATTTTGAAATCCAGTTGTGGTTCATTTTAATGAATGTTAGATCGTCAACATTTTGGGTAGCCAGACGAGTCCTTTTTTCGGTTAATATTGAACCTGCAGCACTGAATACTCTTTCTGATAGGACACTTGCTGCCGGGCAAGCAAGCTCCTGCAATGCATATTCTGCCAATTCTGGCCAGGTGTCTAATTTGGAGGCCCAGTAATCAAATGGGAATGACGGTTGAGGGAGAACATCGATAAGGGATGAAAAATAGTTAGTAACCATACTGGACAAATGTTGTCTCCTGTCACTTTCAATTGATGCAGCAGTACCTGTCCTGTCTGCGGTCATAGCAAAATCACTCCACAACCTGGTCAGAAAACCCCTCTGTCCAACGCCACTTCTGATGTGTGCACCCCTAACACTCCTAGTCTGCTGCCCCCTGGAGCTCGTGTGAGAACGATCACGTGCGCTGTGTGCTGGGAATGCCTGAAGCAAACGGTCAACAAGAGTTGATTGTTTGGTTGCTAATATTAGTTCCAAGTTCTCATGTGGCATAATATTTTGCAATTTGCCTTTATAGCGTGGATCAAGGAGGCAGGCCAACCAGTAATCGTCATCGTTCATCATTTTCGTAATGCGTGTGTCCCTTTTTAGGATACGTAAGGCATAATCCGCCATGTGGGCCAAAGTTCCAGTTGTCAAATCTCCGGTTGTGATTGGTTGAGGGGCAGTTGCAGGCAAATCTACGTCACTTGTGTCCCTCAAAAAACCAGAACCCGGCCGTGACACGCAACCAAATTCCTGTGCCCCCGGGAAAGGTTCGGCATTAAAAATATACTCATCCCCATCATCCTCCTCGTCCTCCACCTCCTCTTCGCCCGCTACCTCGTCCTGTACACTGCCCTGACCAGACAATGGCTGACTGTCATCAAGGCTTTCCTCTTCCTCTGGTGCAGACGCCTGCTCCTTTATGTGCGTCAAACTTTGCATCAGCAGACGCATTAGGGGGATGCTCATGCTTATTACGGCGTTGTCTGCACTAACCAGCCGTGTGCATTCCTCAAAGCACTGAAGGACTTGACACATGTCTTGTATCTTAGACCACTGCACACCTGACAACTCCATGTCTGCCATCCTACTGCCTGCCCGTGTATCCTCCCACAAATAAATAACAGCACGCCTCTGTTCGCACAGTCTCTGAAGCATGTGCAGTGTTGAGTTCCACCTTGTTGCAACGTCTATGATTAGGCGATGCTGGGGAAGGTTCAAAGACCGCTGATAGGTCTGCATACGGCTGGCGTGTACAGGCGAACGTCGGATATGTGAGCAAAGTGCACGCACTTTGAGGAGCAGGTCGGAGAACCCAGGATAAGTTTTCAATAAGCACTGCACCACCAGGTTTAAGGTGTGAGCCAGGCAAGGAATGTGTTTCAGTTGGGAAAGGGAGATGGCAGCCATGAAATTCCTTCCGTTATCACTCACTACCTTGCCTGCCTCAAGATCTACTGTGCCCAGCCACGACTGCGTTTCTTGTTGCAAGAACTCGGACAGAACTTCCGCGGTGTGTCTATTGTCGCCCAAGCACTTCATAGCCAATACAGCCTGCTGACGCTTGGCAGTAGCTGGCCCATAATGGGACAACTGGTGTGCAACAGTGTCATCTGCCGATGGAGTGGTTGGCAGACTGCGTTCTGTGGAAGAGCTGTAGCTTCTGCAGGAGGACGAGGAGGAGGAGGAGGAGGGGGTGCGAACGCCTACAGCCAACTGTTTCCTAGACCGTGGGCTAGGCACAACTGTCCCTAAATTGATGTCGCCTGTGGACCCTGCATCCACCACATTCACCCAGTGTGCCGTGATGGACACATAACGTCCCTGGCCATGCCTACTGGTCCATGCATCTGTAGTCAGGTGCACCTTTGTACTCACAGATTGCCTGAGTGCATGGACGATGCGCTGTTTAACATGCTGGTGCAGGGCTGGGATGGCTTTTCTGGAAAAAAAGTGTCGACTGGGTAGCTCGTATCGTGGTTCAGCGTACTCCATCAGGGCTTTGAAAGCTTCGCTTTCAACTAACCGGTAGGGCATCATCTCTAACGAGATTAGTCTAGCTATGTGGGCGTTAAAACACTGTGTACGCGGATGCGAGGATAAGTACTTCCTTTTTCTAACCAGAGTCTCATGTAGGGTGAGCTGGACTGGAGAGCTGGAGATCGTGGAACTTTCGGGTGTGCCGGTGTACATGGCAGACTGAGAGACGGTTGGAGACGGTATTGTTTCCGCCGGTGCCCTAGATGCAATATTTCCTCCTACAAAACTGGTGATTCCCTGACCCTGACTGCTTTTGGCTGGCAAAGAAACCTGCACAGATACTGCCGGTGGTGCGGAAAATGGTGGCCTTACAGTGACGGAAGGGATGTTGCGTTGCTGACTAGCTTCATTGGCCGAGGGTGCTACAACCTTGAGGGACGTTTGGTAGTTAGTCCAGGCTTGAAAATGCATGGTGGTTAAGTGTCTATGCATGCAACTAGTATTTAGACTTTTCAGATTCTGACCTCTGCTTAAGCTAGTTGAACATTTTTGACAGATGACTTTGCGCTGATCAGTTGGATGTTGTTTAAAAAAATGCCAGACTGCACTCTTCCTAGACTCGGATCCCTTTTCAGGGATTGCAGACTGAGCTTTAACCGGATGGCAACGCTGTGCTCCAACAGGTTTTGGCTTTGACACGCGTTTTGGGCCAGATACGGGCCCGGCAGATGGAACCTGTTGCGATGTTGATGCCTGCTGCGGCCCCTCCTCCACCTCCGCTTCTGAACTACTGCCGCCTGCACCCTGTTCCCCCAATGGCTGCCAATCGGGGTCAATAACTGGGTCATCTATTACCTCCTCTTCGAGCTCGTGTGCAACTTCGTCTGTGTCACTGTGTCGGTCGGTGGTATAGCGTTCGTGGCGGGGCAACATAGTCTCATCAGGGTCTGATTGTGGATCTGTACCCTGAGAGGGCAATGTGGTGGTCTGAGTCAAAGGAGCAGCATAGTACTCTGGCTGTGGCTGTGCATCAGTGCACTCCATGTCAGAATATACTTGTAATGGGCATGGCCTGTTAAATGTTTCACTTTCTAAGCCAGGGACGGTATGTGTAAAGAGCTCCATGGAGTGACCCGTTGTGTCGCCTGCTGCATCCTTCTCTCTTGTTGTAGTTTTTGCTGAGGAGGACAAGGAAGCGACTTGTCCCTGACCGTGAACATCCACAAGCGACGCGCTGCTTTTACATTTACCAGTTTCGGAAGAGGAGGCAAAAGAGCTAGAGGCTGAGTCTGCAATGTAAGCCAAAACTTGCTGTTGCTGCTCCGCCTTTAAAAGCGGTTTTCCTACTCCCAGAAAAGAGAGCGTTCGAGGCCTTGTGTAGCCTGACGACGAAACTGGCTCCACAGCTCCAGACTTAGGTGGAATATTTTTATCCCCACGACCACCTGATGCTCCACTACCACTACCATCATTACCAGCTGACAATGAACGCCCACGACGACCTCTTGCACCAGACTTCCTCATTGTTTTAAAATCTTAACCAAAGTAACTTTATTTGTTGCTGTCAAACAACTTACACGGTGAGCTATAACTTCAGTATGATTTCAATATCCCTTAACAGGTTGGTGAGACCACAAGGAAAATCAGGCACAATGTTACACACTCTGTTTTCTGTGGCACAAAATCACAGAGATGACACACACGCAGGACTGTCACTCAAGCACTAATGTCAATATTAATCTCCCACCTAATTTATTTATTTTTTTTTCTCAGGGAGACTTTAGAAACCAAATAATATTAAAAAAAAAAAAATAAATAGGCTTTCTATGGCCCACTGAATGAGAGGGAGAGAGGTGGCACACCCAGGAGTCAAGACTGGCACACAAGCTGAAAGGGCAATATTACTCTCCCACTGTTTTTTTAGGTTTTTTTTTTTTTTCAGGGAGACTTTAGAAACCAAATAATAAGAAAAAAAATAAATAAATAAATAGGCTTTCTATAGCCCACTGAATGAGAGATAGCACACACAGCAGTGGCACACAAGCCCTGACTGAGGCCAATATTTTTCTCCCACTGATTGATGTAGTGTTTTTGTGTTGAGGTAGAATTTAGAACACAAATCACGGAAAAAATAAATAGGCTTTCTATGGCCCACTGAATGAAAGGGAGAGAGGTGGCACACCCAGGAGTCAAGACTGGCACACAAGCTGAAAGGGCAATATTACTCTCCCACTGTTTTTTTATGTATTTTTTGTTTTTTCAGGGAGACTTTAGAAACCCAATAATATTTAAAAAAAAAAAAAAATAGGCTTTCTATGGCCCACTGAATGAGAGGGAGAGAGGTGGCACACCCAGGAGTCAAGACTGGCACACAAGCTGAAAGGGCAATATTATTCTCCCACTGTTTTTTTAGGTTTTTTTTTTTTTTTTCAGGGAGAATTAGAAACCAAATAATATTAAAAAAATAAAAATAAATAGGCTTTCTATGGCCCACTGAATGAGAGGGAGAGAGGTGGCACACCCAGGAGTCAAGACTGGCACACAAGCTGAAAGGGCAATATTACTCTCCCACTGTTTTTTTAGGTTTTTTTTTTTTTTTCAGGGAGACTTTAGAAACCAAATAATATTTAAAAAAAAAAAAAAAAAAAAAAATAGGCTTGCTATAGCCCACTGAATGAGAGATAGCACACACAGCAGTGGCACACAAGCCCTGACTGAGGCCAATATTTTTCTCCCACTGATTGATGTAGTGTTTTTGTGTTGAGGTAGAATTTAGAACACAAATCACGGAAAAAATAAATAGGCTTTCTATGGCCCACTGAATGAAAGGGAGAGAGGTGGCACACCCAGGAGTCAAGACTGGCACACAAGCTGAAAGGGCAATATTACTCTCCCACTGTTTTTTTATGTATTTTTTGTTTTTTCAGGGAGACTTTAGAAACCCAATAATATTTTAAAAAAAAAATAAATAGGCTTTCTATGGCCCACTGAATGAGAGGGAGAGAGGTGGCACACCCAGGAGTCAAGACTGGCACACAAGCTGAAAGGGCAATATTATTCTCCCACTGTTTTTTTAGGTTTTTTTTTTTTTTTTCAGGGAGAATTAGAAACCAAATAATATTAAAAAAAAAAAAATAAATAGGCTTTCTATGGCCCACTGAATGAGAGGGAGAGAGGTGGCACACCCAGGAGTCAAGACTGGCACACAAGCTGAAAGGGCAATATTACTCTCCCACTGTTTTTTTAGGTTTTTTTTTTTTTTTCAGGGAGACTTTAGAAACCAAATAATATTTAAAAAAAAAAAAAAAAAAAATAGGCTTGCTATAGCCCACTGAATGAGAGATAGCACACACAGCAGTGGCACACAAGCCCTGACTGAGGCCAATATTTTTCTCCCACTGATTGATGTAGTGTTTTTGTGTTGAGGTAGAATTTAGAACACAAATCACGGAAAAAATAAATAGGCTTTCTATGGCCCACTGAATGAAAGGGAGAGAGGTGGCACACCCAGGAGTCAAGACTGGCACACAAGCTGAAAGGGCAATATTACTCTCCCACTGTTTTTTTATGTATTTTTTGTTTTTTCAGGGAGACTTTAGAAACCCAATAATATTTTAAAAAAAAAATAAATAGGCTTTCTATGGCCCACTGAATGAGAGGGAGAGAGGTGGCACACCCAGGAGTCAAGACTGGCACACAAGCTGAAAGGGCAATATTATTCTCCCACTGTTTTTTTAGGTTTTTTTTTTTTTTTTCAGGGAGAATTAGAAACCAAATAATATTAAAAAAAAAAAAATAAATAGGCTTTCTATGGCCCACTGAATGAGAGGGAGAGAGGTGGCACACCCAGGAGTCAAGACTGGCACACAAGCTGAAAGGGCAATATTACTCTCCCACTGTTTTTTTAGGTTTTTTTTTTTTTTTCAGGGAGACTTTAGAAACCAAATAATATTTAAAAAAAAAAAAAAAAAAAAATAGGCTTGCTATAGCCCACTGAATGAGAGATAGCACACACAGCAGTGGCACACAAGCCCTGACTGAGGCCAATATTTTTCTCCCACTGATTGATGTAGTGTTTTTGTGTTGAGGTAGAATTTAGAACACAAATCACGGAAAAAATAAATAGGCTTTCTATGGCCCACTGAATGAAAGGGAGAGAGGTGGCACACCCAGGAGTCAAGACTGGCACACAAGCTGAAAGGGCAATATTACTCTCCCACTGTTTTTTTATGTATTTTTTGTTTTTTCAGGGAGACTTTAGAAACCCAATAATATTTAAAAAAAAAAATAAATAGGCTTTCTATGGCCCACTGAATGAGAGGGAGAGAGGTGGCACACCCAGGAGTCAAGACTGGCACACAAGCTGAAAGGGCAATATTACTCTCCCACTGTTTTTTTAGGTTTTTTTTTTTTTTTCAGGGAGACTTTAGAAACCAAATAATATTTAAAAAAAAAAAAAAAAAAAAATAGGCTTGCTATAGCCCACTGAATGAGAGATAGCACACACAGCAGTGGCACACAAGCCCTGACTGAGGCCAATATTTTTCTCCCACTGATTGATGTAGTGTTTTTGTGTTGAGGTAGAATTTAGAACACAAATCACGGAAAAAATAAATAGGCTTTCTATGGCCCACTGAATGAAAGGGAGAGAGGTGGCACACCCAGGAGTCAAGACTGGCACACAAGCTGAAAGGGCAATATTACTCTCCCACTGTTTTTTTATGTATTTTTTGTTTTTTCAGGGAGACTTTAGAAACCCAATAATATTTTAAAAAAAAAATAAATAGGCTTTCTATGGCCCACTGAATGAGAGGGAGAGAGGTGGCACACCCAGGAGTCAAGACTGGCACACAAGCTGAAAGGGCAATATTATTCTCCCACTGTTTTTTTAGGTTTTTTTTTTTTTTTTCAGGGAGAATTAGAAACCAAATAATATTAAAAAAAAAAAAATAAATAGGCTTTCTATGGCCCACTGAATGAGAGGGAGAGAGGTGGCACACCCAGGAGTCAAGACTGGCACACAAGCTGAAAGGGCAATATTACTCTCCCACTGTTTTTTTAGGTTTTTTTTTTTTTTTCAGGGAGACTTTAGAAACCAAATAATATTTAAAAAAAAAAAAAAAAAAAAATAGGCTTGCTATAGCCCACTGAATGAGAGATAGCACACACAGCAGTGGCACACAAGCCCTGACTGAGGCCAATATTTTTCTCCCACTGATTGATGTAGTGTTTTTGTGTTGAGGTAGAATTTAGAACACAAATCACGGAAAAAATAAATAGGCTTTCTATGGCCCACTGAATGAAAGGGAGAGAGGTGGCACACCCAGGAGTCAAGACTGGCACACAAGCTGAAAGGGCAATATTACTCTCCCACTGTTTTTTTATGTATTTTTTGTTTTTTCAGGGAGACTTTAGAAACCCAATAATATTTTAAAAAAAAAATAAATAGGCTTTCTATGGCCCACTGAATGAGAGGGAGAGAGGTGGCACACCCAGGAGTCAAGACTGGCACACAAGCTGAAAGGGCAATATTATTCTCCCACTGTTTTTTTAGGTTTTTTTTTTTTTTTTCAGGGAGAATTAGAAACCAAATAATATTAAAAAAAAAAAAATAAATAGGCTTTCTATGGCCCACTGAATGAGAGGGAGAGAGGTGGCACACCCAGGAGTCAAGACTGGCACACAAGCTGAAAGGGCAATATTACTCTCCCACTGTTTTTTTAGGTTTTTTTTTTTTTTTCAGGGAGACTTTAGAAACCAAATAATATTTAAAAAAAAAAAAAAATAGGCTTGCTATAGCCCACTGAATGAGAGATAGCACACACAGCAGTGGCACACAAGCCCTGACTGAGGCCAATATTTTTCTCCCACTGATTGATGTAGTGTTTTTGTGTTGAGGTAGAATTTAGAACACAAATCACGGAAAAAATAAATAGGCTTTCTATGGCCCACTGAATGAAAGGGAGAGAGGTGGCACACCCAGGAGTCAAGACTGGCACACAAGCTGAAAGGGCAATATTACTCTCCCACTGTTTTTTTATGTATTTTTTGTTTTTTCAGGGAGACTTTAGAAACCCAATAATATTTTAAAAAAAAAATAAATAGGCTTTCTATGGCCCACTGAATGAGAGGGAGAGAGGTGGCACACCCAGGAGTCAAGACTGGCACACAAGCTGAAAGGGCAATATTATTCTCCCACTGTTTTTTTAGGTTTTTTTTTTTTTTTTCAGGGAGAATTAGAAACCAAATAATATTAAAAAAAAAAAAATAAATAGGCTTTCTATGGCCCACTGAATGAGAGGGAGAGAGGTGGCACACCCAGGAGTCAAGACTGGCACACAAGCTGAAAGGGCAATATTACTCTCCCACTGTTTTTTTAGTTTTTTTAGTTTTTTTCAGGGAGACTTTAGAAACCAAATAATATTAAAAAAAAAAAAAAAAAAAAAATAGGCTTGCTATAGCCCACTGAATGAGAGATAGCACACACAGCAGTGGCACACAAGCCCTGACTGAGGCCAATATTTTTCTCCCACTGATTGATGTAGTGTTTTTGTGTTGAGGTAGATTTTAGAACACAAATCAAGGAAAAAAAATAAAAAATGCTTTCTATGGCCCACTGAATGAGAGAGAGGTGGCACACCCAGGAGTCAAGACTGGCACACAAGCTGAAAGGGCAATATTACTCTCCCACTGTTTTTTTAGGTTTTTTTTTTTTTTTCAGGGAGACTTTAGAAACCAAATAATATTAAAAAAAAAAAAAAAAAAAAAAAATAGGCTTGCTATAGCCCACTGAATGAGAGATAGCACACACAGCAGTGGCACACAAGCCCTGACTGAGGCCAATATTTTTCTCCCACTGATTGATGTAGTGTTTTTGTGTTGAGGTAGATTTTAGAACACAAATCACGGAAAAAATAAATAGGCTTTCTATGGCCCACTCAGTGAGAGATGGCACACACAGGGATGGCACTGTAGCAGAAATGCCAATCTTAATCTCCCACAAAAAACAAACAAAAAAAAAAAACTGTCCTACAATTACTATCTCCCTGCAGTAATGTAAGCCAGGTATGGCAGGCAGCAATAGGAGTGGACTGATGCACAAATTAAATAAAAAGTGTGGACAAACAAAAAAGATAGCTGTGCAGAAAGGAAGGAACAAGAGGATATGTGCTTTGAAAAAAGCAGTTGGTTTCCACAGTGGCGTACACACAGCAATACAGCTATCACGGAGCCTTCTAGGGCAGCCCAATGAGCTACAGCGCTGAGGGGAAAAAAAAAAAAAAATAGCTTCCACAGTCCCTGCACACCGAAGGTGGTGTTGGACAGTGGAAATCGCTGCAGCACAAGCGGTTTGGTGGTTAGTGGACCCTGCCTAACGCTCTCCCTGCTTCTGACGAAGCGGCAGCAACCTGTCCCTAAGCTCAGATCAGCAGCAGTAAGATGGCGGTCGGCGGGAACGCCCCTTTATAGCCCCTGTGACGCCGCAGACAGCAAGCCAATCACTGCAATGCCCTTCTCTAAGATGGTGGGGACCAGGATCTATGTCATCACGCTGCCCACACTCTGCGTTCACCTTCATTGGCTGAGAAATGGCGCTTTTCGCGTCATTGAAACGCGACTTTGGCGCGAAAGTCGCGTACCGCATGGCCGACAAGCACAGGGGTCGGATCGGGTTTCATGAGACGCCGACTTAGCCAAAAGTCGGCGACTTTTGAAAATGATCGACCCGTTTCGCTCAACCCTATTAGAAACCAAATAATATTAAAAAAACCAAAAAAAAAAATAGCCTTTCTATGGCCCACTGAATGAGAGAGAGAGGTGGCACACCCAGGAGTCAAGACTGGCACACAAGCTGAAAGGGCAATATTACTCTCCCACTGTTTTTTTTTTTTTTCAGGGAGACTTTAGAAACCAAATAATATTAAAAAAAACAAAACAAAAAAAGCTTTCTATGGCCCACTGAATGAGAGAGAGGTGGCACACCCAGGAGTCAAGACTGGCACACAAGCTGAAAGGGCAATATTACTCTCCCACTGTTTTTTTATGTATTTTTTGTTTTTTTCAGGGAGACTTTAGAAACCAAATAATATTAAAAAAACAAAAAAAAAATAGCCTTTCTATGGCCCACTGAATGAGAGAGAGAGGTGGCACACCCAGGAGTCAAGACTGGCACACAAGCTGAAAGGGCAATATTACTCTCCCACTGTTTTTTTATTTATTTTTTTTTTTTTCAGGGAGACTTTAGAAACCAAATAATAAGAAAAAAAATAAATAAATAAATAGGCTTTCTATAGCCCACTGAATGAGAGATAGCACACACAGCAGTGGCACACAAGCCCTGACTGAGGCCAATATTTTTCTCCCACTGATTGATGTAGTGTTTTTGTGTTGAGGTAGATTTTAGAACACAAATCAAGGAAAAAAAAAAAAATGCTTTCTATGGCCCACTGAATGAGAGAGAGGTGGCACACCCAGGAGTCAAGACTGGCACACAAGCTGAAAGGGCAATATTACTCTCCCACTGTTTTTTTATGTATTTTTTGTTTTTTAAGGGAGACTTTAGAAACCCAATAATATTTTTTAAAAAAATAAATAGGCTTTGTATGGCCCACAATTAGAGAGAGAGGTGGCACACCCAGGAGTCAAGACTGGCACACAAGCTGAAAGGGCAATATTACTCTCCCACTGTTTTTTTATGTATTTTTTGTTTTTTAAGGGAGACTTTAGAAACCCAATAATATTTAAAAAAAAAAAAAAAAAGGCTTTGTATGGCCCACAATTAGAGAGAGAGGTGGCACACCCAGGAGTCAAGACTGGCACACAAGCTGAAAGGGCAATATTACTCTCCCACTGTTTTTTTATGTATTTTTTGTTTTTTAAGGGAGACTTTAGAAACCCAATAATATTTTAAAAAAATAAATAAATAGGCTTTCTATGGCCCACTGAATGAGAGAGAGAGGTGGCACACCCAGGAGTCAAGACTGGCACACAAGCTGAAAGGGCAATATTACTCTCCCACTGTTTTTTTAGGTATTTATTTTTTTTCAGGGAGACTTTAGAAACCAAATAATATTAAAAAAAAAAAAAAAAAAAAAAATAGGCTTTCTATAGCCCACTGAATGAGAGATAGCACACACAGCAGTGGCACACAAGCCCTGACTGAGGCCAATATTTTTCTCCCACTGATTGATGTAGTGTTTTTGTGTTGAGGTAGAATTTAGAACACAAATCACGGAAAAAATAAATAGGCTTTCTATGGCCCACTCAGTGAGAGATGGCACACACAGGGATGGCACTGTAGCAGAAATGCCAATCTTAATCTCCCACAAAAAAAACAAAAAAAAAACAGGGACTGTCCTACAATTACTATCTCCCTGCAGTAATCTAAGCCAGGTATGGCAGGCAGCAATAGGAGTGGACTGATGCACAAATTAAATAAAAAGTGTGGACAAACAAAAAAGATAGCTGTGCAGAAAGGAAGGAACAAGAGGATATGTGCTTTGAAAAAAGCAGTTGGTTTCCACAGTGGCGTACACACAGCAATACAGCTATCACGGAGCCTTCTAGGGCAGCCCAATGAGCTACAGCGCTGAGGGGAAAAAAAAAAAAAAATAGCTTCCACAGTCCCTGCACACCGAAGGTGGTGTTGGACAGTGGAAATCGCTGCAGCACAAGCGGTTTGGTGGTTAGTGGACCCTGCCTAACGCTCTCCCTGCTTCTGACGAAGCGGCAGCAACCTGTCCCTAAGCTCAGATCAGCAGCAGTAAGATGGCGGTCGGCGGGAACGCCCCTTTATAGCCTCTGTGACGCCGCAGACAGCAAGCCAATCACTGCAATGCCCTTCTCTAAGATGGTGGGGACCAGGATCTATGTCATCACGCTGCCCACACTCTGCGTTCACCTTCATTGGCTGAGAAATGGCGCTTTTCGCGTCATTGAAACGCGACTTTGGCGCGAAAGTCGCGTACCGCATGGCCGACAAGCACAGGGGTCGGATCGGGTTTCATGAGACGCCGACTTAGCCAAAAGTCGGCGACTTTTGAAAATGATCGACCCGTTTCGCTCAACCCTAGTTATATCAGCATGCTCTAAACGCACAAAAAAGGTTGATAAGCCTTTTGCAATTGGCACCTTACAGTCTAAGTTTATTTTGTCTGTAACTTTGATCTGTTCATTATCATCTATTACTGTGGATGCCTATGTGGATTCTGGCGCTTCCTTGAGTCTTATGGATTGGTCCTTTGCCAGACGTTGTGGGTTTAGCCTAGAGCCTTTGGAAGTTCCTATCCCTCTGAAGGGTATCGACTCCACACCTTTGGCTAGGAACAAACCACAATTCTGGACACAAGTGACTATGTGTATGACTCCTGACCATCGGGAGGTGATTCGCTTCCTTGTGTTGCATAACTTGCATGATGTCTTAGTGCTTGGATTGCCATGGTTGCAAACCCATAATCCAGTCCTTGACTGGAAGACAGTGTCTGTGTTAAGCTGGGGATGTCAGGGGGCTCATGGGGAAGTACCTTTGGTTTCCATTGCTTCATCTACTCCCTCTGAAATTCCGGAATTTTTATCTGATTTTTGTGATGTTTTTGAGGAGCCTAAACTTAGTTCTCTTCCCCCTCACAGGGATTGTGATTGTGCTATAGACTTGATTCCAGGCAGCAAGTTTCCCAAGGGTCGTTTGTTCAATCTGTCTGTGCCTGAGCATGCTGCTATGCGAGAGTATATTAAGGAGTCCTTGGAAAAGGGACATATCCGTCCATCCTCATCCCCTTTAGGAGCAGGTTTTTTTTTCGTGGGTAAAATAGATGGCTCCCTGAGGCCCTGTATTGATTATCGCCTGTTGAATAAGATTACAGTCAAATACCAGTATCCTTTGCCACTATTGACTGATTTATTTGCTCGTATTATAGGGGCAAAATGGTTCTCTAAGGTTGATCTTCGGGGTGCGTATAATTTGGTGCGGATTAAGCAGGGAGATGAGTGGAAAACTGCATTTAATACGCCCGAGGGCCATTTTGAGTATTTGGTAATGCCTTTTGGTCTTTCTAATGCCCCTTCAGTCTTTCAGTCCTTTATGCATGATATTTTCCGTAAATACCTGGATAAATTTATGATTGTGTATTTGGATGATATTTTGGTTTTTTCGGATGACTGGGAGTCGCATGTTCAACAGGTTAGGAAGGTGTTTCAGGTTTTACGGTCCAATTCTTTGTTTGTAAAGGGCTCAAAGTGTATCTTTGGGGTTCAGAAGATCTCCTTTTTGGGGTACATTTTTTCCCCTTCTTCTGTTGAGATGGATCCTGTCAAGGTTCGGGCTATTTGTGATTGGACGCAGCCTACTTCCCTGAAGAGTCTTCAGAAGTTCTTGGGCTTTGCTAATTTCTATCGTCGATTTATAACTGGGTTTTCAAGTGTTGCTAAACCTCTGACTGATTTGACTAAGAAGGGTGCTGATGTTGCCAATTGGTCCTCTGCGGCTGTGGAGGCCTTTCGGGAGCTTAAGCGCCGCTTTTCTTCTGCCCCTGTGTTGCGCCAGCCTGATGTTTCGCTCCCTTTTCAGGTTGAGGTTGATGCTTCCGAGATTGGAGCGGGGGTGGTTTTGTCGCAGAGAAGTCCTGATTGCTCAGTGATGAGACAATGTGCATTCTTCTCTCGAAAATTTTCGCCCGCCGAGCGAAATTATGATGTCGGTAATCGGGAGCTATTGGCTATGAAGTGGGCATTTGAGGAGTGGCGTCATTGGCTCGAGGGGGCTAGACATCAGGTGGTGGTCTTGACTGATCACAAGAATCTGATTTACCTTGAGTCTGCCAGGCGTCTGAATCCTAGACAGGCACGCTGGTCATTGTTTTTCTCCTGGTTTAATTTTGTGGTTTCATACTTGCCGGGCTCGAAAAATGTTAAGGCCGATGCTCTTTCTAGGAGTTTTGAGCCTGACTCCTCTGGTGATTCTGAGCCTACGGGTATCCTTAAGGATGGAGTGATTTTGTCTGCTGTCTCCCCAGACTTGCGACGTGCTTTACAGGAGTTTCAGACTGATAGGCCTGATCGTTGTCCACCTGGGAGATTGTTCGTTCCAGATGAGTGGACCAGTAGAGTCATCTCAGAGGTTCATTCTTCTGTGTTGGCAGGCCACCCTGGAATTTTTGGTACCAAAGATTTGGTGGCCAGGTCCTTCTGGTGGCCTTCCCTGTCTCGGGATGTGCGTACCTTTGTACAGTCTTGTGATGTTTGTGCTCGGGCCAAGCCTTGCTGTTCTCGGGCTAGTGGATTGTTGTTGTCCTTGCCCATTCCGAAGAGGCCATGGACGCACATCTCTATGGACTTTATCTCGGATCTCCCGGTTTCTCAGAAAATGTCCGTTATTTGGGTGGTGTGTGACCGTTTTTCTAAGATGGTTCATTTGGTACCCTTGCCCAAATTGCCTTCTTCATCGGAGTTGGTTCCTTTGTTTTTTCAGAATGTGGTTCGTTTGCATGGTATCCCGGAGAACATCGTTTCTGACAGGGGATCTCAATTTGTGTCTAGGTTCTGGCGAGCGTTCTGTGCCAGGATGGGCATTGATTTGTCTTTTTCGTCTGCGTTCCATCCTCAAACTAATGGCCAGACGGAGCGAACTAATCAGACCTTGGAGACTTATTTGAGGTGTTTGGTCGCCTTTTTGCCGTTGGCAGAGTTTGCCCTCAATAATCGGGCCAGTTCTGCCACTCTGGTTTCTCCTTTCTTTTGCAATTCAGGGTTTCACCCTCGTTTTTCATCTGGCTAGGTGGAATCTTCGGATTGTCCTGGAGTGGACACTGTGGTGGATAGACTGCATCAGATTTGGAGTCATGTGGTGGACAATTTGAAGTTGTCTCAGGAGAAGACTCAGCAGTTTGCTAATCGTCATCGTCGTGAGGGTCATCGTCTCCGTGTTGGAGATTTGGTGTGGTTATCTTCCCGTTTTGTCCCTATGAAGGTCTCTTCTCCTAAGTTTAAACCTCGGTTCATAGGTCCCTATAAGATTTTGGAGATTCTTAATCCTGTATCTTTTCGTTTGGACCTACCAGCATCTTTCACCATTCATAATGTCTTCCATTGGTCGTTGTTGCGGAGGTACGAGGTACCGGTTGTTCCTTCTGTTGAGCCTCCTGCTCCTGTGCTGGTGGAGGGTGAATTGGAGTATGTTGTGGAGAAGATTTTGGACTCTCGCATTTCCAGACGGAGACTTCAATATTTGGTTAAATGGAAGGGATATGGTCAGGAGGATAATTCTTGGGTAACTGCCTCTGATGTTCATGCCTCTGATTTGGTTCGCGCCTTTCATTGGGTGCATCCAGATTGCCCTGGTGGTTCTCATGAGGGTTCGGTGCCCCCTCCTTAAGGGGGGGGTACTGTTGTGAATTCTGTTTTTGGGCTCCCTCTGGTGGCTACTGGTGGTACTGGGTGACTTGTGTCTTGTGTTTCCAGTGCACCTGTTTCCATCTGGAGAGTGGGAGTTTCCTATTTAGTCTGGCTTCTCAGTCATTCTAGTGCCGGCAATCAATGTTACCAGAGCACCTCTGTTTCTTGCTACCTGCTCCAAGTCTGCAATTCAGCTAAGTTGAATCTTTGGCATTTTTTTGTGTTTGTTTTGTCCAGCATGCATTTATATTTCTTGTGCTGCTGGAAGCTCTAGTGATCTGAAATTACTACTCCGTTGTCATGAGTTGATAACGGAGTTAAGGTAATTTCAGGATGGCTGTAAGGGTTTTGAGGTAACCGCGAAGTCCTCTTTTGTATTTTCCGCTATCTAGTCAGAGGGCCTCACTTTGCTGAATCTATATTCATACTGCGTTTGTGTTTTCCTCTTACCTAACCGTTATTATATGTGGGGGGCTACTATAACTTTTGGGGTTTCCCTGGAGGCAAGCCAGGTCTGTGTATTCCTCTACTAGGGGTAGCTAGATCTCCGGCTGGCGCGAGGTGTCTAGGGATAAAACGCAGGCACACCCCCTGGCTACTTTTATTTGCGTGTTAGGTTCAGTATCGCGGTTACCTAAGATACCATCTTCCTAGAGCTCGTCCGTTTTTGCCTAGTCCCTGCCATTGGGAATCATGACACAGCTATGCGTATACCTTTAATAGCAGAAGAGGACCTGATTCGTATCGCCAACGCCTCCAACGCCAGGGCAAAAAGGGCCGGGGAAAGGGGGCATCCCTGATGGGTCCCTCTGTATAAAAAGAAGGGTTTAGAGATGGAGCCATTTATACTGATGCTGGCTCTAGGTTTCATATATAGCATTTCCACCCATTTAAGAAAATTATCACCAAAGCCATATTTTTTCAAACATGCTAATAAAAAGGGCCATTCAAGATAATCAAAGGCCTTGGCTGCATCCAGCGATGCCAGTGCCCAAGAGTTATCTGACACTAGTGAGCTGTATTGTACTACTGATTGGACTCGTCTAATATTGATAGAAGTATTTTTACCCGGCATGAAACCTGTTTGATCTGGGTGTATGAGATTAAGTATAATAGAGTTCAACCTAGTAGCCAGGATTTTGGTGAAGATCTTATAATCTACATTGACTAATGATATAGGCCGATAAGATCCACAATCCAGTGGATCCTTCCCCTCCTTTTTGAGTATAATAATATTCGCCTCGTAAAAAGAGTCTGGCATAGAGTCCCCCCCTCGCATCCCTCGGAACACCCCCAGCAGGAGTGGGGCTAAAATATCATGGTATTTCCTATATAATTCGACAGGAAATCCGTCTGGACCAGGAGCCTTTCCAGAGGCCATATCTGTCAATGCCTGCTCGACTTCCTCCAAGGTGAACTCAGCGTTCATAAAGGCACGCTGAGCTGGGTCTAGCGTAGGGAATGTCACGTTTGATAAATAATCCAGGCTTCCCAAAACATCAAAGCCACACTTAGACGTATATAATGACTCGTAATAATCATGAAAACAGTGAAGTATTTCCTCAGTTGAGGATACTAATGAGCCATCTGATGTTCGAATTTGCAATATAGTGTTGGACATATTATGTTGTCTTACCAAGAAAGCTAAAAATTTGCTAGCCTGGTTTCCCATCTCAAAGTAGGATTGACGAGTAAAAAATAGTTTCCGTTTAGATTTCGTATCTATATGTTGGTCATATAATCTCTGGGAGGTTAACCACGCAAGTCTATTGTTGTTAGTTGGGTTAGATACAAATACAGATTCCGACTCTTTCAACCGTTGTTCCATCTCATCGTCCTCTCGCGAGGTCTCCCTTTTTATATATGATATTGTAGAAGATAGACATCCTCTTAAATATGCCTTAAGGGCATCCCAAAATATATTGGTGTTTTGGGGTCCAGAATGGGATGAAATGAAACATTTCAGTTGGCCTACAGTTCTGTCACTCGAGTCTATCAGTTTAAGCCAGAATAGGTTTAATTTCCAAGTTATATTACCTCTGGACTGCCCATATTTGAGTTTAAGAATGATCGGGCTGTGGTCAGATATTCCCCTATTACCATGCTCAATACTGTCTACCCATGTCGCCAACTCCCTTGATCCAAATATGTAATCCAGACGGGAGAGAGTGCGTCTAGTAGATGAGTGACAGGTGTAGATTTTCACCCCAGGGTGGCGCATTCTCCACAGGTCTAACCATCCACTCCCCTCTATAAATAGAGCCAGTTGGGATGGGGCCTGAAAGGATGGCTCTCCAACCAGATCTTCTCCCAATCTCAATCGATCTAAGCGACCATCCATAACTAAATTAAAATCTCCCATACATATGATATTTGTGTTTGGGAAGCCCAGAGCAAAACTCATTGCCTTTCTAAGAATAGATAAATTAGCTGGCGGAGGATTGTAAATACATAATATGACATATTCTCGAGAGTTGATTAATGCATGAACAAAGACGAACCGACCTTCAGAATCTCTCCTGGCCTCCTTCATCTCCCACCTGACATCTCTATGGATTAGTAGTGAAACCCCCCTGGAGTAACTAGTGTGAAACGCATGTATAGACCATTGTACCCATGGTTTTTGTATACATCGAGCCGTATCTCTAGTCAAGTGTGTCTCCACCAACGCCACTATGTGAGGGTGATAGCATTTAATCAGGAAAATACTTTGATATTTTTTGGGGAGACTTAATACCACGCACATTCCAGGCCATGCATATCATTTCAGACCCCATACTCACTCATCAAGGCATAATAAAACACAAAAGAGGAACCGCCATCCGGGTGAGGCCTAGGAACCATACACGGAGGGCAGGCGGACCATTGGCGGCAATTTATATCTCTCCCAAGCTCCCACGGCAGCCAAATATCTTCCGCGGCTCAGAGGGACCACAAATCCAATCAGAAACCCACGTTAGAAAGGGTCTAAGTAACAGGATTGTAGCAGGATTATAGGAGCTCTCCTGAGACACGTCTGCTTCTCTCGGCTTTTATTTTCTAGGGGTTTATGGCCCCTCGTCTGATGACTACTGTTATGACCCCAATGGCGAGGGTCTCAGAGGAACAAGTAAGTCTGTGAAGTACAAAAATCCAGCTCATAGGGCAGTGGTAACTGGGTTGACCATATATCTACTCCTAACGCCAACACTAGAAGTAGCCGGGGAACATGCCTACGTTGGTCGCTATATGTCTCGCGCCAGCCGGAGGACTAACTACCCCTAGAAGAGGAAAACAAAGACCTCTCTTGCCTCCAGAGAATAGACCCCAAAAGTTGGATACAAGCCCCCCACAAATAATAACGGTGAGGTAAGAGGAAATGACAAACACAGAGATGAACTAGGTTTAGCAAAGAGAGGCCCACTTACTAATAGCAGAATGTAGTAAGATAACTTATATGGTCAACAAAAACCCTATCGAAAATCCACACTGGAAATTCAAGAACCCCCGAACCGTCTAACGGCCCGGGGGGAGAACTCCAGCCTCCCTAGAGCTTCCAGCAAGGTTAGGATACAGATTATGTACAAGCTGGACAAAAATGCAAACAAAAACAAATAGCAAAAAGCAAGAAAGCAGACTTAGCTTAATCTAGCAGGAACCAGGATCAGTAGACAAGAGCACAACAGATTAGCTCTGATTACAACGTTGCCAGGCATTGAACTGAAGGTCCAGGGAGCTTATATAGCAACACCCCTGACCTAACGACCCAGGTGAGCATACAAGGGATGGCAGACATTCCCAGAGTCAAATCACTAGTAACCACTAGAGGGAGCCAAAAAGGTAAATTCACAACAGTACCCCCCCCTTAGTGAGGGGTCACCGAACCCTCACCAAGACCACCAGGGCGATCAGGATGAGCGGTGTGAAAGGCACGAACCAAATCGGCCGCATGCACATCAGAGGCGACCACCCAGGAATTATCCTCCTGACCATAGCCCTTCCACTTGACCAGGTACTGAAGCCTCCGCCTGGAGAGACGAGAATCTAAGATCTTCTCCACCACGTACTCCAACTCGCCCTCAACCAACACCGGAGCAGGAGGCTCAGCAGAAGGGACCACAGGCACAACGTACCGCCGCAACAAGGACCTATGAAATACGTTGTGAATGGCAAACGACACCGGAAGATCCAGGCGAAAGGATACAGGATTAAGGATTTCCAATATCTTGTAAGGACCAATGAAGCGAGGCTTAAATTTGGGAGAGGAGACCTTCATAGGAACAAATCGAGAAGACAGCCATACCAAATCCCCAACGCGAAGTCGGGGACCCACACAGCGGAGGCGGTTGGCAAAACGCTGAGCCTTCTCCTGTGACAACTTCAAGTTGTCCACCACATGACTCCAGATCCGCTGCAACCTATCCACCACAGAATCCACCCCAGGACAGTCAGAAGGCTCCACATGTCCCGAGGAAAAACAAGGATGGAAACCAGAGTTGCAGAAAAATGGCGAAACCAAGGTGGCGGAACTAGCCCGATTATTAAGGGCAAATTCAGCCAATGGCAAGAAGGTCACCCAATCATCCTGATCAGAAGAGACAAAACACCTCAAATAAGCCTCCAGAGTCTGATTAGTTCGCTCCGTTTGTCCGTTAGTCTGGGGATGAAAAGCGGACGAAAACGACAAATCAATGCCCATCCTACCACAAAAGGATCGCCAGAACCTGGAAACAAACTGGGATCCTCTGTCCGACACAATATTCTCAGGAATGCCGTGCAAACGAACCACGTTCTGGAAGAACACAGGAACCAGATCAGAAGAGGAGGGCAGCTTAGGCAAAGGAACCAAATGGACCATCTTGGAGAAACGATCACATATTACCCAGATGACAGACATGCCCTGAGACACCGGAAGATCAGAAATGAAATCCATAGAGATGTGTGTCCAAGGTCTCTTCGGGACAGGCAAGGGCAAGAGCAACCCGCTGGCACGAGAACAGCAAGGCTTAGCTCGAGCACAAGTTCCACAGGACTGCACAAATGACCGTACATCCCTTGACAAGGAAGGCCACCAAAAGGACCTGGCCACCAGATCTCTGGTGCCAAAAATTCCCAGGTGCCCTGCCAACACTGAGGAATGAACCTCGGAAATGACTCTGCTGGTCCATTTAGCAGGCACAAACAATCTGTCAGATGGACAAGAGTCAGGCCTACCAGCCTGAAATCTCTGCAACACACGCCGCAGATCAGGAGAAATAGCTGACAAGATAACTCCTTCCTTAAGAATACCCACAGGTTCAGCGACTCCAGGAGCATCAGGCACAAAGCTCCTAGACAGAGCATCGGCCTTCACATTCTTAGAACCTGGTAAATACGAGACCACAAAGTCAAAACGGGAGAAAAACAATGACCAGCGGGCCTGTCTAGGATTCAGGAGTTTAGCAGACTCGAGATACATCAGATTTTTGTGATCAGTCAAGACCACCACACGATGCTTAGCACCCTCGAGCCAATGACGCCACTCCTCAAATGCCCACTTCATGGCCAACAACTCCCGATTGCCCACATCATAATTTCGCTCTGCCGGCGAAAACTTCCTGGAGAAAAAGGCACAAGGTCTCATAGTAGAGCAACCAGGGCCTCTCTGCGACAAAACGGCCCCTGCCCCAATCTCCGAAGCATCCACCTCCACCTGAAAGGGAAGTGAGGTGTCAGGTTGGCACAAAACAGGCGCCGAAGTAAACCGGCGTTTCAACTCCTGGAAAGCCTCCACGGCAGCAGGAGCCCAGTTAGCTACATCAGAGCCTTTCTTGGTCATATCCGTCAATGGTTTAACAACGCTAGAAAAATTTGCGATAAAACGACGGTAGAAGTTAGCAAAACCCAAGAACTTCTGAAGACTCTTAACTGACGAGGGTTGAGTCCAATCATGAATAGCTCGGACCTTGACTGGGTCCATCTCCACAGCAGAAGGGGAAAAAATGAACCCCAAAAAGGGAACCCTCTGTACACCAAAGAGACACTTTGAGCCTTTAACAAACAAAGAATTTTCACGCAAAATCTTAAAAACCATCCTGACCTGCTCCACATGCGAGTCCCAATCATCAGAAAAAACCAGAATATCATCCAGATAAACAATCAAAAATTTATCCAGATACTTCCGGAAAATGTCATGCATGAAGGACTGAAAAACTGAAGGTGCATTAGAGAGCCCAAATGGCATCACCAAGTACTCAAAATGACCTTCGGGCGTATTGAATGCGGTTTTCCATTCATCGCCTTGCTTAATGCGCACAAGGTTGTACGCACCACGAAGGTCTATCTTGGTGAACCACTTGGCACCTTTAATCCGGGCAAACAAGTCTGACAACAGCGGCAAAGGATACTGAAATTTGACAGTGATCTTGTTTAAAAGCCGATAGTCAATACAAGGCCTCAAAGATCCCTCCTTTTTGGCCACAAAAAAGAATCCCGCACCAAGAGGGGAAGAAGAAGGACGGATATGCCCCTTCTCAAGAGACTCCTTGATATATGAACGCATCGCGGTATGTTCAGGTACCGACAAATTAAACAGTCTCCCCTTAGGAAACTTACTGCCAGGAATCAAATCTATTGCACAGTCACATTCCCTATGAGGAGGCAGTGCACTGGACTTAGACTCGCTGAAGACATCCTGATAATCAGACAAATACGCCGGAACTTCCGAAGGCGTAGAAGAAGCAATAGACAAGGGCAGGGAATCTCCATGAATTCCATGGCAGCCCCAACTTGACACCGACATTGCCTTCCAGTCCAAGACTGGATTATGTGTCTGTAACCATGGCAAACCCAAAACAACCAAATCATGCATCTTATGCAGAACAAGAAAACGTATCACCTCCCGATGTTCAGGAGTCATGCACATGGTAACCTGTGTCCAAAACTGCGGTTTATTTTTTGCCAAAGGCGTAGCATCAATACCCCTAAGAGGGATAGGATTTTCTAATAGCTCCAGAACAAAACCGCAGCGCTTGGCAAATGACAGATCCATCAGACTCAGGGCAGCACCTGAGTCTACAAACGCCATGACAGGATACGATGACAGTGAGCAAATCAAAGTTACAGACAGAATAAATTTAGGTTGCAAATTACCAATGGCAACAGGACTAACAACCCTAGTGAGACGTTTAGAGCATGCTGAGATAACATGTGTAGAATCACCACAGTAGTAACACAAGCCATTCTGGCGTCTATGAATTTTCCGCTCATTTCTAGTCAGGATTCTATCACATTGCATTAAATCAGGTGCCTGTTCAGACAACACCATGAGGGAATTTGCGGTTTTGCGCTCCCGCAACCGCCGGTCGATTTGAATTGCCAGGGCCATGGAATCATTCAGACCTGTGGGAATGGGAAAACCCACCATCACATTCTTAATGGCTTCAGAAAGGCCATTTCTGAAATTTGCAGCCAATGCACACTCGTTCCACTGGGTCAGCACGGACCATTTCCGAAATTTTTGGCAATACACTTCAGCCTCGTCCTGGCCCTGAGACATAGCCAGCAAGGCTTTTTCTGCCTGAATCTCAAGATTGGGTTCCTCATAAAGCAAACCGAGCGCCAGAAAAAACGCATCAATATCAGCCAATGCCGGATCTCCTGGCGCCAGCGAGAAGGCCCAATCCTGAGGGTCGCCCCGTAAAAAAGAAATAACAATTTTCACTTGCTGAGCGGAGTCTCCAGATGAACAGGGTCTCAGGGACAAAAACAATTTACAATTATTCCTGAAATTTCTAAATTTAAATCGGTCTCCGGAAAACAGTTCAGGAATCGGTATCTTAGGTTCTGACATAGGATTTCTGATAACATAATCTTGTATGCCCTGCACACGAGCAGTAAGCTGGTCCACACCTGTAATCAAGGTCTGGACATTCATGTCTGCAGCAAACACAAGCCACTCAGAGGTAAAGGGGAAAAGAAAAAAAAATGAGAAAGAGAAAAAAAAAAAAACTCAGAATTTTCTTTCTTATAATCCCGCTTCTGCAATGCATTTAACATTTAATACTGGCCTGGCAAACTGTTCTGACCCCAATGGCGAGGGTCTCAGAGGAACAAGTAAGTCTGTGAAGTACAAAAATCCAGCTCATAGGGCAGTGGTAACTGGGTTGACCATATATCTACTCCTAACGCCAACACTAGAAGTAGCCGGGGAACATGCCTACGTTGGTCGCTATATGTCTCGCGCCAGCCGGAGCACTAACTACCCCTAGAAGAGGAAAACAAAGACCTCTCTTGCCTCCAGAGAATAGACCCCAAAAGTTGGATACAAGCCCCCCACAAATAATAACGGTGAGGTAAGAGGAAATGACAAACACAGAGATTAACTAGGTTTAGCAAAGAGAGGCCCACTTACTAATAGCAGAATGTAGTAAGATAACTTATATGGTCAACAAAAACCCTATCGAAAATCCACACTGGAAATTCAAGAACCCCCGAACCGTCTAACGGCCCGGGGGGAGAACTCCAGCCTCCCTAGAGCTTCCAGCAAGGTTAGGATACAGATTATGTACAAGCTGGACAAAAATGCAAACAAAAACAAATAGCAAAAAGCAAGAAAGCAGACTTAGCTTAATCTAGCAGGAACCAGGATCAGTAGACAAGAGCACAACAGATTAGCTCTGATTACAACGTTGCCAGGCATTGAACTGAAGGTCCAGGGAGCTTATATAGCAACACCCCTGACCTAACGACCCAGGTGAGCATACAAGGGATGGCAGACATTCCCAGAGTCAAATCACTAGTAACCACTAGAGGGAGCCAAAAAGGTAAATTCACAACAGACTACATGATATCTCAGTTTAATAAAACCTTGAAAAGTGGCCACTTGAAGGTCTGGGTGAAACTAGAGTTACTACATAGTGTAATTCACTATATAAGACCATAGAAACATGTCTAAGAAAGATGCCAAAACTGGGGTACCTGTACATATACAGTGTGCTGATACCTGCATAATTGGGGGAAGCCCATGCAGTGTAGGTAATCTCCCAGGGGTTCTGTCTTGGTGTTGCTTCTCTGATATTCCAGATGGATGATGTTTAAAAGCCTCTTGGTGATCATCTAAATATACTGTATGTAGTTAATAGTGATGAGCGAATATACTCATAACTCAAGACTTCCCGAGCATGCTCGGGTGTCCTCTGAGTATTTTTTAGTGCTCGGAAATTTAGTTTTTATTGCCGCAGCTGAATTTTTTACATCTGCGGGTTTTTAAAGGACAACATGTGCATCCCGTATACTGCACTATACATTGGGTGCATTCTATGACGTGACGTAGCTGTTTGCATTCTGACCCAATGTCAGTACGCAAGATCACCAGTGAGGCCAAATCAGGAGGTTACGCCTGTCATTTTACAAGTGCGCTTGGAAACAAAGGACACCGCACACACATTCTGTGAGTAAGTCACTTTTATCTGATATATCAAAAACAAGGCAATGTTTTATACCATTTACAACAAATGCATTTCAATGTAAGTCATGTAGCCCCACCATCACCCAGGGTCATACTGACCTTTATTCCTCACGTACCCAGAGCATGTTGGGGCTGACTATTGAGGACATACATGATATGAAGTATAGTCTCCTTGAAGAGGAGACTAGCAGACTACTGTAACAACAGATCCTAGTAATTCTAGCAATTAAAGGAAAAAGGCACTTAAAGGCAAACTATTAACCCTTCTATATCAATTTCCCCCTTTTGTAAATGGTATAACCTTTGCTACAGGGTCAGCTGATGTCCACAAAGGAGCTACTGTCTCATGGGTCTAGTACCCACAAGGGGGCTTTCTACCTGCTTCGCCCATCCACCCTCAGTGTGGACACTCACCTCCCCCATCAGCAGTGGCCATACGGGGCCCATGATAGACTACAGAAGGTTCAGCCTTAGGTAATTCATATATTAGCACTTTTATGGCTACATAAAACAATAAGCAAAGCAACAAAATTTGCATACAAGTCTGTAAAATAACAAAAACAATCCATCCCGCTATGTCGCTAAGCCAATTGGCTGGATTTAAAAAGGAGTCTCTATATTGTATTAGTCTTATTAAGAACCTTATGGAACCAAGACAGCATAAGGTGTGTTACAATTTATATAGTCCTTGATTTGATAAGTTGATGAATTATGAAAAGAACTGAATTCTTTTGTTTTCTTTGCATGTTCACATGTTGTGCAGCGATTTGCTCCGCATTTAAAGAACCCTTTATAATCTAGCCATGTTTTATTTTTAGATGTTTGTTCCATCTGACTGGAAAATAAACTGATCCCAATGTGGGGGCTTTTATTGCTACAAAGCGAATGTCGTTTTTTATGATTTCTCTGAGTTTGTCATCTTGGTTCAATATTGCTATATATTTCTTTATAATATTAACCCCTTAAGCCCCGAGGGTGGTTTGCACGTTAATGACCGGGCCAATTTTTACAATTCTGACCACTGTCCCTTTATGAGGTTATAACTCTGGAATGCTTCAACGGATCTTGGCGATTCTGACAAAGTTTTCTCATGACATATTGTACTTCATGCTAGTGTTAAAATTTATTTGATATAACTTGCGTTTATTTGAGAAAAAAACGGAAATTTTGCGAAAATTATGAAAATGTCGCAATTTTTCCACTTTGAATTTTTATGCCCTTAAATCACAGAAATATGTCACGCAAAATACTTAATAAGTAACATTTCCACATGTCTACTTTACATCAGCACAATTTTGGAACCAAATTTTTTTTTTGTTAGGGAGTTATAAGGGTTAAAAGCTGACCAGAAATTTCTCATTTTTACAACACCATTTTTTTTTTAGGGACCACATCTCATTTGAAGTCATTTTGAGGGGTCTATATGATAGAAAATACCCAAGTGTGACACCATTCTAAAAACTGCACCTCAAGGTGCTCAAAACCACATTCAAGAAGTTTATTAACCCTTCAGGTGTTTCACAGGAATTTTTGGAATGTTTAAATAAAAATGAACATTTAACTTTTTTTCACACAAAATGTATTTCAGCTCCAATTTGTTTTATTTTACCAAGGGTAACAGGAGAAAATGGACCCCAAAGGTTGTTGTGCAATTTGTCCTGAGTACGCTGATACCCCATATATGGGTGTAAACCATTGTTTGGGTGCATGGCAGAGCTCGGAAGGGAAGGAGCGCCATTTGACTTTTCAATGCAAAATTGACTGGAATTGAGATGGGACGCCATGTTGTGTTTGGAGAGCCCCTAATGTGCCTAAACATTGAAACCCCCCACACGTGACACTATTTTGGAAAGTAAACCCCTTAAGGAACTTATCTAGATGTGTGGTGAGCACTTTGACCCAACAAGTGCTTCACAGAAGTTTATAGTGCAGAGCCGTAAAAAAAAAAATAATATTTTTTCACAAAAATGATTTTTCGCCCCCAATTTTTTATTTTCCCAGGGGTAAGAGAAGAAATTAGACCACAAAAAATGTGGTGCAATTTGTCCTGAGTACGCTGATACCCCAAATGTGGGGGTAAACCACTGTTTGGCCGCATAGCAAAGCTCGGAATTGAAGGAGCACCATTTTACTTTTCAATGCAAAATTGACTGGAATTACGATGGGACGTCATGTTGCGTTTGGAGAGCCCCTGATGTGCCTAAACATTAAAACCCCCCACAAATGACACCATTTTGGAAAGTAGACCCCCTAAGGAACTTATCTTGATGTGTTTTGAGAGCTTTGAACCCCCAAGTGTTTCACTACAGTTTATAACGCAGAACCGTGAAAATGAAAATTATTTTTTTTTTACAAAAATGATTTTATTATCCCCCAGTTTTGTAATTTCACAAGGGTAACAGGATAAATTGGACCCCAAAAGTTGTTGTCCAATTTGTCCTGAGTATGCTGATGCCCCATATGTGGGGGGGAACCACTGTTTGGGTGCATGGCAGAGCTCAGAAGGAAGGAGCGCCATTTGGAAAGCAGACTTAGATGGATTGGTCTGCAGGCGTCACATTGCATTTGCAGAGCTCCTGATGTTCCCAAACAGTAGAAACCCCCCACAAGTGACCCCATATTGGAAACTAGACCTCCCAAGGAACTTATCTAGATGTGTTGTGAGAACTTTGAACCCCAAGTGTTTCACTACAGTTTACAACGCAGAGCCGTGAAAATAAAAAAATCTTATTTTTCCCACAAAAATGATTTTAAGCCCCCCAAATTTTTGTTTTCCCAAGGATAAAAAGAGAAATTGGACCCCAATCTTTGTTGTCCAATTTATCCCGAGTACGCTGATACCCTATATGTTGGGGTAAACCCCTCTTTGGGCGCAAAGGAGAGCTCGGAAGGGAAGGAGCACTGTTTTACTTTTTCAATGCAGAATTGGCTGGAATTGAGATCGGACACCATGTCGCGTTTGGAGAGCCCCTGATGTGCCTGGACAGTGGAAACTCCCCAATTCTACCTGAAACCCTAATCCAAACACACCCCTAACCCTAATCCCAACGGTAACCCTAACCACACCCCTAACCCTGACACACCCCTAATTCTAATCCCAACCCTAATCCCAACCGTAAATGTAATCCAAACCCTAACCCTAACTTTAGCCCCAACCCTAACCCTAACTTTAGCCCCAACCCTAACCCTAACTTTAGCCCCAACCCTAACCCTAACTTTAGCCCCAACCCTAACGCTATCCCTAACCCTAGCCCTAAGCCTAACCGTAGCCCTAACCCTAGCCCCAACCCTAACCCTAGCCCTAACCCTAACCCTAGCCCTAATGGGATAATGGAAATAAATACATTCTTTTAATTTTATTATTTTTCCCTAACTAAGGGGGTGATGAAGGGGGGTTTGATTTACTTTTATAGCGTTTTTTATATCAGATTTTTATGATTGGCAGCTGTCACACACTAAAAGACGCTTTTTTATAGCAAAAAAGTTTTTGCGTCTCCACATTTTGAGACCTATAATTTTTCCATATTTTGGTTCACAGAGTCATATGAGGTCTTGTTTTTTGGGTAACCAGTTGATGTTTTTATTGGTAACATGTTCGGACACGTGACAGTTTTTGATCACTTTTTATTCCGATTTTTGAGAGGCAGAATGACCAAAAACCAGCTATTCATGAATTTCTTTTGGGGGAGGCATTTATATCGTTCCGCGTTTGGTAAAATGGATAAAGCAGTTTTATTCGTTGGGTCAGTAATATTACAGCGATATCTCATTTATATCATTTTTTTATGTTTTGGCGCTTTTATACGATAAAAGCTATTTTATAGAAAAAATAATTATTTTGGCATCCCTTATTCTGAGGACTATAACTTTTTTTTTTTTTTGCTTATATGCTGTGTCATGGCTCGTTATTTGCAGGACAAGATGACGATTGCAGCGGTACCATGGTAATTTATATCCATCTTTTTGATCGTGTGTTATTCCACTTTTTGTTTGGCGGTATGATAATAAAGCGTTGTTTTTTGGCTAGTTTTTTTTTTCTTACGGTGTTCACTGAAGGGGTTAACTAGTGGGACAGTTTTATAGGTTGGGTCGTTACGGACGCGGTGATACTAAATATGTGTATTTTTATTGTTTTTTTGTTTTTTTAGATAAAGAAATGTGTTTATGGGAATAATATTTTTTTTTTCTTTATTTAGGAATTTATTTATTTTTTTACACATGTGGAAATTTATTTTTTTTACTTTTTTACTTTGTTCCAGGGGGGATATCACAGATCGCCGATCTTACAGTTTGCACAGCACTCTGTGAGATTGGCGATCTCACTCATCACTGCAGGCTTACAGAGGTGCAGCTGCAGCCTGCTCCTGACCCGGAAGTACTCCCTGCACGACTCGGATGCAGCCCCGCGGCCATTTTGGATCCGGGGCCTGCAGGGAGGAGACGCTCGGTACAAGGTGAGCACATTCCCTTGTACCGATCGTCTCAGGGAAGCACGCAGGGAGCCCCCTCCCTGCGCGATGCTTCCCTGTACCGCCGGTACACCGCGATCATGTTTGATCGCGGTGTGCTGGGGGTTAATGTGCCGGGGCGGTCCGTGACTGCTCCTGGCACATAATGCCGGATGTCAGCTGCGATAGTCCGATACCGATAGTCACGCGACCGCTACGCAACCAATCACAAAGCAGTGACGTCACCTAAGGTCTTTCAAGCGCTTGAAAGACCTTAGGTGACGTCACGGCTTTGTGATTGGTCGCGTAGCAGTCACGCGACCGCTACGCGACCAATCAGAAGCTGCGGACGTCTTCTAAGGTATTTCAAGCGCTTGAAAGACCTTAGGTGACGTCACGGCTTTGTGATTGGTCGTGTAGCGGTCACGCGACTGCTACGGACCAATCAGAGCGCCGTGACGTCATCTAAGGCCCTTCAAGCGTGCATTCTTAGCTACAACGGCTCCCGGTTACGGCGGTAAAGTCCAGGGCGCGTCAGAGGGTGAGTATATCCCTATTTTTTATTTTAATTCTTTCTTTTACACATTGATATGGATCCCAGGGCCTGAAGGAGAGTTTCCTCTCCTTCAGACCCTGGGAACCATACAGGATACCGTCCGATACTTGGTGTCCCATTGACTTGTATTGGTATCGGGTATCGGTATCGGATTAGATCCGATACTTTGCCGGTATAGGCCGATACTTTCCGATGCCGATACTTTCAAGTATCGGACGGTATCGCTCAACACTACCAAAGACACGATATTGTAAAAATTTAAAAAGATTTATTAAAGTATGTATCAGACACAATACATTGTATATGGAATACAGAAACTCTGGCTGTCTAGTTAATGGTCACTAGAGTCACATTTTAGCAACTGATAGCAATTATAGTATCAGGCTCATTCAACTCACTTAGCTAGCTAGAATGTATTCTTTATCTTTGTGTAGTTGTGGCATTTGCTCTTATATGCAAGTGCTGCGAGATTAACACAAACAGTTGTTTGTGGCTTCTTTCTGAATATGTATTTTAGAAGCAGTGTTCTCTGTGTAGCTGAGATTAGTTACCAATGGAGCTGACCGCTACATATTTAGAATCAACATGTCCAGGGTTGTGTTAGGTGTGATAACGCCCCACCCTGTACAGATAATGCCCATGCAAAGCTGGCAGCCAGCTGCCCCTCTGATACGATTCTGCAATGTTAGCTAAATCTCAATACCGCGGTGCACAAAGACACACACAAACAGTTATTTGTGGCTTCTTTTTGTAATATGTATTTTAGAAGGTACAATTAACATATCCCACAATTTCAGCGATCTCTTGATTTTTATATCAGAGTCGGTATTCACATATAATAATAATAATAATAATAATAATAATAATAATAATTAGTCATGTGGATTTAGATTTATTTAAATTCACAGGTGGAGTGTATGTACACATGCATGATTTAGTTTAAAGCGTATAGTTCAGCGATAATGTCAGGAGTTGGACAGGCATTTATCAATCTTTGATACGTAACACAGAAAGATTTTAGTTTGATCTGTGCGAGTTTGATATGGACGTACTGAGCAGACATGGCAATAAAGATTTTGATGTGTTCAACTGTTCATCACTCCACACAGGGCTCCCCATGTAAGATGAATGTTCAGCAACAGTGTGTTTTTTACTTATGCGGCGCTGCGATACTGCGCGTTTCTTTAGAGGTAGTACATTGTCATAATCGCTAGAAGATCCTGCAAGAGCAGAATCTGCAGACTGTACAGCTTGATGCACCCATATATTGAACGGAACTGTTGGTGACCACATACCCTCGGAGAGCTGTTCAATTTCGCTGTTTTCAGAAGTAACTTGTGAGGTGCTGACTGTGCTATTGGCCTCCTGAGTAGGGTTGAGCGACTTTGATTTTTATAGGATCGGGTCGGGTTTCACGAAACCCGACTTTCTCAAAAGTCAGGTCGAGTGAAATCGGCCGATCCTATAAAAAAGCCGGGGTCGGGGTCGGCCGAAACGCGAAACCCAATGCAGTGCAATGGGATACTATGGTTCCCAGGGTCTGAATGAGAGGAAACTCTCCTTCAGGCCCTGGGATCCATATTTAAGTGTAAAATAAAGAATTAAAATAAAAAATATTGATATACTCACCCTCTGACGCGCCCTGGTAGCAACCGGCATCTTCCGGTCCTAAGAATGGCGCTTGAAAGACCTTTCAAATGCTTCACGGCTTGTGATTGGTCGCGGCGGCCCACGTGACCACTGAGCGACCAATCACAACAAGCTGTGACGTAATTCTCAGGTCCTAAATTCCTCATTCTAGGAATTTAGGCCATGAGAATTACGTCACGGCTTGTGATTGGTCGCTGAGCGGTCACGTGGGCCGCCGCGACCAATCACAAAGCCGTGACATCATCTAAGGCCCTTCACGCGCTAATTCTTAAGAAGGAAGGCTGCCGGAAATAAGCAGGGTGCGTCCGAGGGTGAGTATATACCTAATAGGAATATACTCACCCTCGGCTTCTTTCCGGCAGCCTTCCTTCTTAAGAATTAGCGCGTGAAGGGCCTTAGATGACGTCACGGCTTTGTGATTGGTCGCGGCGGCCCACGTGACCGCTCAGCGACCAATCACAAGCCGTGACGTAATTCTCATGGCCTAAATTCCTAGAATGAGGAATTTAGGACCTGAGAATTACGTCACGGCTTGTTGTGATTGGTCGCTCAGCGGTCACGTGGGCCGCCGCGACCAATCACAAGCCGTGAAGCATTCGAAAGGTCTTTCAAGCGCCATTCTTAGGACCGGAAGATTCCGGTTACTACCAGGGCGCGTCAGAGGGTGAGTATATCAATATTCTTTATTTTAATTCTTTATTTTACACTTAAATGTGGATTCCGATACCGAGTTCCGATATCGCAAACATATCGGAACTCGGTATCGGAATTCCGATACCAGATTCAGAAGATCGCCGACCTCATGGCCGACCCCACACAGGGGTTGGGTCGGGTTTCATGAAACCCGACTTTGCCAAAAGTCGGCGACTTCTGAAAATGGCCGACCCGTTTCGCTCAACCCTACCCCTGAGTTATACAGGGACTAGCGCTCTGCGATGCAAATCGCTTTCTTGAAACGTTCTTAGATTTTTGATGTAGAATCTTGAGGCTTGGATTCCCGGAGTGTTTTGGTGCCGCGTAGCTTTCCTCACGATCTACAACACAGATGGGCGAAAGAGGCGTTGTTCTCACAGATGCATTAGCTCTTTGT
The DNA here is from genome assembly GCF_051348905.1 of Ranitomeya variabilis. Taxonomy (NCBI): domain Eukaryota; kingdom Metazoa; phylum Chordata; class Amphibia; order Anura; family Dendrobatidae; genus Ranitomeya; species Ranitomeya variabilis. Next base: position 1,154,751,230 of record NC_135232.1, read on the forward strand.
GGTTGATTCTGCGCAGAGCCGTAATTACACCGCTGCAAATCTCGTGGTTGAAGATCCGGAGTGTCTAAAAGAAAAGATGTAACCGTCTGTTACTCGCGAAATCGGTTTAAAATTGGAAAAGATACACGCCGACACTTACCGTATATACTCGAGTATAAGCCGACCCGAGTATAAGCCGACCCCCCTAATTTTGCCACAAAAAACTGGGAAAACTTATTGACTCGAGTATAAGCCTAGGGTGGAAAATGCAGCAGGTACTGGTGAATTTCAAAATTAAAAATAGATACTCCATACCGTTTATTATGGCCCCATAGATGCTCCACATAAAGCTGTGCCACATATAAGGCTCTGCACCGTTCATTATGGCCCCATAGATGCTCCACATAAAGCTGTGCCATATAGTGCTCTGCACCATTGCCCCATAGATAGCTGTGCCATATAGTGCTCTGCACCGTTGCCCCATAGCTGTGCCATATAGTGCTCTGCACTGTTGCCCCATAGATAGCTGTGCCATATAGTGCTCTGCACTGTTGCCCCATAGCTGTGCCATGTAGTGCTCTGCACCGTTGCCCCATAGATAGCTGTGCCATATAGTGCTCTGCACCGTTGCCCCATAGCTGTGCCATATAGTGCTCTGCACCGTTGCCCCATAGATAGCTGTGCCATATAGTGCTCAGCACCGTTGCCCCATAGATACTCCACATAAATCTGTGCCATTGCTGCTGCTGCAATATAAAAAAAAAACACATACTCACCTCTCTTGCTTGCAGCTCCTCACGTCCCGTCCCGGCATCTCTCTGCACTGACTGATCAGGCAGAGGGCGGCGCGCACACTATATGCGTCATCGCGCCCTCTGACCTGCACAGTCAGTGCAGAGAGACGCCGGGAAGATGGCGCGGCGCCCGGCGTATGGAACAAGGACAGGTGAATATGTCATACTTACCTGCTCCCGGCGTCCCGCTCCTTCCCCCGGACAGCTGGTCTTCGGTGCCACAGCCTCTTCCTCTATCAGCGGTCACCGGCACCGTCATTAGAGAAATGAATAGGCGGCTCCACCCCTATGGGAGGTGGAGCAGCCTATTCATTTCTCTAATGAGCGGTCCCATGTGACCGCTCAGGGGAAGAGGCTGCAGCACCCGGAGACCGTGGGACGGGCAGGGGGAGCGCCAGGAACGCCGGGACTAGGTGAGTATATGACAGTCCTCACCCGCCGACCCCACCACCGATCATGACTCGAGTATAAGCCGAGAGGGGCACTTTCAGCCCAAAAATTTGGGCTGAAAATCTCGGCTTATACTCGAGTATATACGGTATCTATGAATCTGCGTAATATTTGAAAACTTACCGGAGACAGTTACCCATGAAATCATTGTAACAATATTTGCATAAATCCAGTATAGAGCAGACCAGATATATACTTACAAGTATGAACTGGGAATTGCACCTCCGCAGCTCCTGGTTTAATCGACCGCGCATTGTTCAAACTCGTCGAGACGAGGATATTCTCTTTTTCAAATTGAATTTTTCTGACAGCTAGTTTACCAGTTGTATATAAAATATAACTATTACAGAAAAAGTGAGAATCGTATGTATTTCAAGTGAACCGTTACCTTTTCTATTCTTGAGACACCTGCTTAACGAATTTCCACGTCTTTTAGGAGCATCGGGTAGCTGTGAAATTACAGTGTTCTTGACATCTATGATCTCGACGTCTGAGTCCAGATCTTGACATGGTTCGGGAGCACGCCAGTTTTCCGGCATATAGACCGATGGTTGCGTGTCACTTTCTGTATGAGAAATTGCACTTAGCCCGTGTTTACATACAAAGGATTAAAGCAGTTGACACGGTATAATATAGTTTTACGGTATAATGACATAATTTGTGTAATACAATAGTTAATAGCTGTTATAGTTTTACGGCATAACCAGTATTTGTGGCGGAATTAACACAGATTATATATATATATATATATATATATATATATATATATATATATATATAATTGTCTAAGGGTTTTTCCGTCTGTCTGTCTGTCTGTCTGTCTTTCTGTCTGTCTGTCTGTCTGTCCTGGAAATCCCAAGTCTCTGATTGGTCGAGGCCGCCAGGCCTCGACCAATCAGCGAAGGGCAGAGTATCGACGTAGATGTCATAATGGTTGCCATGGCGACGATGATGTCATAAAGGTTGCCTCGACCAATCAGCGACGGGCACAGTCTGCCGCGAATTCTGGAATCATCATTGTCCATATACTACGGGGACATGCATATTCTAGAATACCCGATGCGTTAGAATCGGGCCACAATCTAGTATATATATATATATATATATATATATATATATATATACTGTATATAGCTTTCTTACCCGTGATAAGGTGAAGAGCAGGCTCATTATCTTCTAACGGTTCCGCAGCTATGGAACCAAAGAGTTCATAATTCAGCGTGACAAAATTATTGTGATAATCGGGACATACTGTCATGTCGGACACTGTTCAGACCAGGTCGTCTGACAGACAGCGGTAATTCCGCTTTTGACCACTGTTTGCTCATTGGCGTCGGCTAGTTTTCGTCTGGCTGCTCCGGGGTTAATTTATCTGATCCTCGGATTGGAAGCTGGGCCATGCCCATTTCGTTTAAATGGTTCTCCTGATCTTTGGGCGTCACCGATTATAGCTTCTGTCTTTTCCGTAGTTATCTCGGTCCAGAGTGGAGAGCTGGTTGTTGGAGAATCGTTGCTGGTGGTGTATTTTCCTTTGTCTTATTTACTCCTTCCTATATTTGTATTTATTTTGCCCTGCACATTTATAGTGTATTCCTGATTGACTGCGGTGTGGTGTATATTTTCCTTTATCCTTGTTTGTTATAACTCTGGGTATTGGTCTATTGCATTCACTGGGTGGTGGGCGGTGGTGTTCAGTCTAGGGCTGAATCAGGAGTCAGGGTGAGGGTGGAGGCCTGGACATGCACACCATCAGTGTAAACTTCAGGTAGAGGGTCAGACAGGTTTTCCCTAGTCTGAGGGAAATTGCAGGGGCCCGGGTTATTTGCTCTCGCCCTCCTTGTCTCCCCGTGACACATACACACCCCTTAAATAAGCAAGATTGCAAGAAAATATAATTAATATAAATTACTTATACTATAATGACTTAATCAGAATCATCCAGGCAGTATCGGAGTACACCAATGAGCTGCAGCTGTTGTGTTAAAATAAGCAACTTATCTGGGAGTGAAATATATTACATAGGTCTGGAATATTTGGAATAAATACAACATCTAATATGAAATTAGGTTCGCCTTTTTGCATTTAGATAGGGAAAAATGTCATTGTGACACTGTACCAAGATATTTATCTTTCCTGTATCACTGAAGGGCTGAACACTGTCAGAACTTGTGGGCGGTGTTTTCTCTTTAAATACAGGTCAAGCACCTCCAGTTTGTCACACAGAATCTTAAAGACAGTTTTCAGCCATCTGAGCAGTTGTTCTACTTTTTGAAAAAGTAAGTTTGTCTGTAGCGTATATATTTGTAACGTAGTTTTAAACTGTATTTATCGTCGGTATAGATATAGATAAAACTTTTCCCCTTTTTTATTTAAGATAGAATCCCAATATCACCGCGATCAATACAGTCCCCTTCTTACAAGCACCACATTAGGTATTATACCGAATATAGTGTACAGAGTATTGGATGATTCTGATTAAGTCATTATAGTATAAGTAATTTATATTAATTATATATTCTTGCAATCTTTCTTATTTAAGGGGCGTGTATGTCTCCCGATTATCGCAATAATTTTGTCACGCCGAATTATGAACTCTTTGAATCCCTAGCTGTGGAACCGTTAGAAGATAATGAGCCTGCTCTTCACCTTATCACAAGTAAGAAAGATATATATATATATATGTATATGTATATATATATATATATATATTATCTGTGTTAATTCCACACCACCACAGACAAACACGTTTATACCAAGCAATACATAGGTAATACGGAATAAGTCATGCTATATTAATTTTACACCACAAATATTGGTTATACCGTAAAACTATAACAGCTATTAACTATTGTATTACACAAATTATGTCATAATAAATATACGGTTAAATTATTAAAACAAATAATGCCGCTGGCCACCATAAACAGGGGTTATACCGTAAAAACTATATTATACTATGTCAGATGCTTTAATCCTTTGTATGTAAACACGAATTAAGTGCAATTTCTCATACAGATACAGACACGCAGACATCGGTCTATATGCCCGAAAACTGGTGTGTTCCCGAACCATGTGAAAATCTGGATTCAGACGTCGAGATCATAGATGTCAAGAACACTGTAATTTCGCCGCTACCCAATGCTCCTAAAAGATGCGGAAATTCGTTAAGCAGGTGTCTCAAGAATAGAAAAGGTAACAGTTCACTTGAAATACATACGGTTCTCACTTTTGTGTAGAAAATCACTTCTGTGTTAACTAATAGTTATATTTTATTTACACCTGCGAAACTAGCTATCAGAAAAATTCAATTTGAAAAAGAGAATATCCCCGTCTCGACGAGTTTGAACAATGCGTGGTCGATTAAACCAGGAGCTGCAGAGGTGCAATTCCCGGTTCATGCTTGTAAGTATATATCTTGTCTGCTCTATACTGTATTTATGCAAATATGGTTACAATGATTTCATGGATAACTGTCGCCGGTAAGTTTTCAAATATTACGCAGGATCATAGATAAGTGTCGGCGTGTAGCTTTTCCAATTTTACACCGATTTCGCGAGTAATAGACACTTGCATCTTTTCTTTTAGATACGCCGGATCTTCAACCACGAGATTTGCAGCGGTGTAATTACGGATCTGCGCAGAATCAACCAAAAAGAGCTAATGCGTCTGTGAGAACAACGCCTCTTTCGCCCATCTGTGTTGTAGATCGTGAGGAAAGCTATGCGGCACCCAAACACTCCGGGAATCCAAGCCCCAAGATTTCACGTCAAAAGTCTAAGAATGTTTCAAGAAAGCGATTTGCATCGCAGAGTGCTAGTCCCTGTATAACTCAGGAGGCCAATAGCACAGTCAGCACCCCACAAGTTACTTCTGAAAACAGAGAAATTGAACAGCTCTCCGAGGGTATGTGGTCACCCACAGTTCCATTCAATATACGGGTGTGTCAAGCTGTACAATCTGCAGATTCTGCTCTTGCAGGATCTTCTAGCGATTTTGACAATGTACTACCTCTAAAGAAACGCTCAGTGTCACGGCGCCGCGTAAGTAAAAAACAGAATGTTGCTGAACATTCATCTTACACAGGGAGCCCTGTGTGGAATGATGAACACATCAAAATATTTATTGCCATGTCTGCTCAGTACGTCCATATCAAACTCGCACAGCAAACTCGCACAGATCAAACTAAAATCTTTCTGTGATACGTATGAAAGACTGATAAATGCCTGTCCAACTCCTGACATTATCGCTGAACTATATGCTTTTAAACTAAATCATGCATGTGTACATACACCACCTGTGAATTTAAATAAATCTAAATCCACATGACTAAGCTTGGTTGGCTATTGGTTGAAAAATTAACTAATAATGAAATGTCGTAGATCATTCTGACGTTTTACAGCATTTTTATCATCATCAAAGGCCGCCCCACAATTTCAACGCGCATATACATACAGACCATTTTAGATTTGTAAATTTGAAACAAATAATGCTGCAAAAACACATAATAAACATAATATGCCCGTAAAATGCGTGTGATGTGTTATAAAACTCATATAAAAATGAGAATGTGTTATAAATCTCATATAAAATGAGAATTACTGTATCAAATAATGATGCAATACACAAAATATACATAATATCCCCTGTGAGAATGTGTTATAAAACTCATATAAAAATGAGAATGTGTTATAAATCTCATATAAAAATGAGAATGTGTTATAACTCTCCTATAAAATGAGAATTACAGTATCAAATAATGATGCAAAACACAAATAGTCATAATATCCCCGTGAGAGTGTGTTATAAATCTCATATAAAAATGAGAATGTGTTATAAATCTCATATAAAATGAGAATTACAGTATCAAATAATGATGCAAAACACAAAATATACATAATATACCCATACAAATGTGTTATAAATCTCATATAAAAATGAGAATGTGTTATAAATCTCATATAAAATGAGAATTACAGTATCAAATAATGATGCAAAACACAAATATACATAATATCCCCGTGAGAGTGTGTTATAAAACACATATAAAAATGAGAATGTGTTATAAAGCTCATATAAAATGAGAATTACAGTATCAAATAATGATGCAAAACACAAAATATACATAATATACCTGTGATAATGTCTTATAAACCAGGTACATTGCCATACACACCGAGGCCAGGGTGATGAGCTGAAAAGGATCAACACAGAGATACGTATGAAAGACTGATAAATGCATGTCCAACACCTGACATTATCGCTTTATCAATTTAATCAAAAATGTTCTTGTCTATCAGCTTCACACTGCTAGCTGACATCTGCTAGCATCTAGTTAATGGTCACTAGTTTCTGTTACAGAAACTCTAGCATTTAGTTAATGTATAGTATTGAAATGTCTTTGAGCTGTATTTATTTTACAACAATAAATTCTATCTCCAACACAGAAACTCTGGTTGCCTAGTTAATGGCCAGTAGAGCCACATTTTAGCAACTGCCAGCAGTTATAGTATCAGACTCATTCAACTCACATAGCTAACTAGAATGTATTCTTTATCTTTGTGTAGTTGTGGTATTTGGCAATAAATATTTTAAACTGCTCTCTGTGCAGTTCTACAGCTGTATTTGCTTTTGCTGCTTCAGCGGGCATAGACAGATACATACTCTGTTTAGATGAGATAACATAACATAACCACATGCTGAGCATTATGGACTGTGTTATTCTCGCAGCACTTGCAAATAAGAGTAAACTTAATACAACATATAATGACCCAATTAGTCTTTTTGATAGAAAAATACCATTGGTAATAAAGCACACTGCCCCTGATTACAGAATGCAGTCACACAACAACTACAGTACATATGAAAATCTAATATAAAACAAATACTGGGATAATAATCACTGGAGCAAATTAACAATATCCAACTATGTCAAAAGGGAAAATCAGCCAGCCGGAGGGACAGCTGGCTGACAGGGAGGGGAGGAGGGGTTACACCCTTTTGATACATTTTGATAGGGGTGGGGCACCTGTCAAATTGAGTTTGATGAATGGTACCTCTGATACACTACTGCGGACAGACTGGATTCCTGCAATCCTTGGAGTTGGCAGAACACGGTCTGCGCCACTCGCACGATCTGTACCCAGCTCAACAACATTAGCCCAATGGGCAGTGAGGGAAAGGTATCGCCCCTGTCCATGGTGACTGGTCTACGCATCAGTGGGGAGGTGGACCATGCTACTGACGGCGTTCAGTAGCACATGTTTTATGTGTCCCTCCACATGCTTGACCAGGCACTGCAAGTCTTCGGAGCACCCATTTTGGCTTTTGGAAGAGGCATGCTCCTAACGGGTGCCGAAGTGGAGGCTACAGGAACCGCAGTCTTCCCCCTCCCTCTCTGGCCTGTTCGGGGAATCTCTTCCTCAGAACTACTCCCACCACCTTCCTGTACCTCACGCCACGATGGGTCAAGGACCTCATCATCTACACTACCCTCTGCCACCAACTGCTCCTCCTGGGTTGTCTCGGCAGCACAGTATGTACCAGAAAGTGGCACCTGTGTCTCATCATCAGATGCGTACTGCGGTGTGGTGACCGGAGGCACTGGCCCACCTGCCTCTTCAGAGTCAGAGAGACAAAGCTGTTGGGCATCACTGCACACTGCCTCTTCTTCCATTTCTCCAATGCTGCTTGACTGGCCCCCTGTTTCCATGCCAAGAGATTCAGAGAACAGAAGTAGAGACTGCTCCTGTCCTGGGCTCTCTGACTGCCTGGGCAATTTGGCAGGTGGTGAAGAGACAGATGGGTGCTCTCCAGTGCTCTGTGTCTGAGAGGATGTGGCACTAATTGAAGTCGATGCATTAGCTGCCATCCATCCGACAACGGCTTCAATTTGTTCTTCACACAGCAGCGGTGTACGGCGATCTCCTACAAAGCTGCGCATGAACGACTGTTCCCTGCTGAAGCTGGGGGATGATGAGTCACCAGTGCCCGCAGCAAGCACAGAATCCCCACATCCTCTCCCTGCTCCGCGCCCACGTGCCTTACTTCCTGCCCTCTTCATCTTGGTTGACTGATAAAGATAAGCAGAAAAGTACTAAGGGCTTAGTTTGCTTATTCCTGAACAGCTCCTAACAGGTATAAGAAACACTAATTTTCTAAAGTGTGGACTAGACTTTAATATGAGCTAATGTGGCCTACACAACTGTACAGTGTTGTGTTTGGTGAACTTTATTATTTATTTATTTATTTATTTTTTGCAGAAATGACTACAGAGCGATGTGCACTCACACAGAGACCGTGCAGACAGCCGTAAAAGGTGCTGCAAGGCCAAAAAAATCTCCTCTATGTTATCCTATGTAGTGTTTTTCCACAACTTAGCTGGATACGGGTGGAAAGCCACTAATAGGAAATATTTGAAAAAATGTGAAGCAGGCTGCACTAATTGCAAAAAAGGACAATGGATTTAACAGTATGAGGCAGTGACGCACCCTGAGCTTACTGCAACCTGCTGTGGCTGCGGACAGACTACAGAGCGATGTGCACTCACACGGAGACCGTGCAGACAGCCGTAAATGGCGCTGCAAGGCCAAAAAAGCTCCTCTATGTAATCCTATGTAGTGTTTTTCCACAATTTAGCTAGATACGGGTGGAAAGCCACTAAAAGGAAATATTTGAAAAAAGTGCAGCAGGCTGCACTAATAGCAAAAAAGGACAATGGATAGATCGGTATGAGGCAGTGATGCACCCTGAGCTGAATACAACCGGCTATGGCACACAGACTACAGAGCGATGTGCACTCACACAGAGACCTTGCAGACAGCTGTGAACAGCGCTGCAAGGTTCTAACACAGCAGTTGCTAAATTAGTCTGGGTAAAGCACAATGAAGCAAATCGTTATCTCTAAACTGGCCCTCAGTCAGAACACAGTGTCCTGTCCCTAACTGAATTCACAGCAGAGTGAGCCCTAAATGGCAGCAGCGACTTTTATAGTGCATCATGACATCATTTCAGCAGCCAATCACAGCCATGCCAGTACTTCCATGCCCACCATGCAGAACAAGATGTGTCCACACTTCTAATCAGTCCTCATTGGCTAAATTCGGGCAGTTTGAATTCTGGGAACTTCCGATTCCGGTATCTGATATACGGAAAATATCGGAACTCTGTATCGGAATTCCGATACCGCAAATATCGACTGATACCCGATACTTGCGGTATCGGAATGCTCAACACTAGTGATGTCCCCACATGCTGGAACTCTATGCTGCATACGTTGGAAAGGATTTGTGAGCAGAAGAGGACCATTGTTGACTACTAACACCAAAAAGGCCATCAAATTTCTGGTCAGACTCCACACATAAGACCTCAAGAGTGGACATGGATGTCGGACATAGGTAACATCCTTCAAAACTTTGAGGACTGCACCAAGAGGGTGAGCGGCGATGACGCCATAATTAGCATCACTGTCATGATTCCCAATGGCAGGGACTAGGCAAAAACAGCCATCATGAAATTACCTTAACTCCGTTATCAACTCATGACAACGGAGTAGTAATTTCAGATCACTAGAGCTTCCAGCAGCACAAGAAATATAAATGCATGCTGGACCAAACAAACACAAAAAATGCCAAAGATTCAACTTAGCTGAATTGCAGACTTGGAGCAGGTAGCAAGAAACAGAGGTGCTCTGGTAACATTGATTGCCGGCACTAGAATGACTGAGAAGCCAGACTAAATAGGAAACTCCCACACTACAGATGGAAACAGGTGCACTGGAAGCACAAGACACAAGTCACCCAGTACCACCAGTAGCCACCAGAGGGAGCCCAAGAACAGAATTCACAACACATCACCATCCCACTTCTCAGCATTCTAAAAACTCTCTGCTCACAATTAAAGAGGATGCATTGCAGGCGGAGCATGAGGACATGGAGCAAGGAAGCATACAGGGGGATTACACTCAACCCATCGTCACTACTTCTCAATGTGGATTGGTAGGCAATGAGGAGGAGGATGAGGAAGAACAGGAGCTACTTTCATGCACTATAGATGGTACTACAAACAAATCTGTATTAGCTCCTGTTCAGCGGGGATGGCCTGAGGACAGGGAGGAGGATGAGGAGGAGGAGGACAGCATGGTCAGTCATCCTGTGGGTGAGGACTAGTGTTGAGCATTCCGATACTGCAAATATCGGGTATCGGCCGATATTCGTTGTATCGGAATTGAGATACTGAGTTCTGATACTTTTAAGATATCGGATACTGGAATCGGAAGTTCCTATAGTGCAATGATGCACTGTAATGGAATGTGGGCGGTGCGTGTGTGGAGACTGCGTGTCTGTGTGTGACCATGGGGGGTCTGTGTGGGCCTGCCGGGGATCTGTGCGGGCCTGCCAGGGGTCTGTATGGGCCTGCCAGGTGTCTGTATTGGCCTGCCAGGGGTCTGTGAGGGCCTGCCGGGGGTCTGTGCGGGCCTGCCGGGGGTCTGTGCGGGCCTGCCGGGGGTCTGTACGGGCCTGCCGGGGGTCTGTGCAGGCCTGCCGGGGATCTGTGCGGGCCTGCTGGGGGTCTGTGCGGGCCTGCCGGGGATCTGTGCGGGCCTGCCAGGGGTCTGTTCAGGCCTGCCAGGGGTCTGTACGGGCCTGCCAGGGGTCTCTGTACGGGCTGCCGGGGGTCTGTGCGGGCTGCCTGGGGTCCGTGTGGGCTGCCGGGGGTCTGTACGGGCCTGCCGGGGGTCTGTGCGGGCTGCCGGGGGTCTGTGCGGGCTGCTGGGGGTCTGTGCAGGTTGCCGGGGTACTGTGCGGGCCTCACGGGGGTCTGTGCGGGTTTGCAGGCATCGTCCGATGGGACTATAAGTCCCTGGTTATTTCAAATACCTCAGGTGCAACTCTCACTAGAGTCACCGGGGCCCCAGAATCGACCAGTCCATGCATTTCCATCTCATGCACGTGCAGGGCACACCCTCGTAAACTTTCACCAGGTGGACAGTTCACACAGCATACCGAACACACATAACTTACACACCCTGGGCACCTATTTGTCTGCGGTACCTCTTTTCGGGCTACCGCCCCTTTTAGCGACACCACCCCTTCCCTGGGTACACCCCGTGGACTCCCCCACGGCACTCAGGCCCCAGTTCGCACAGTACACCACTATGTCTCTGGGCTTGTACTGGCCCTTTAAGAGTCTGCACAATCTGAGGAAGAGAATTTTTTTTTTATTTTTTCCTTTTATATGTCACTTCACCATCTCCTGCTGGTACTGCCACAGCTCCTGCTGCAGTCACACACAACCGGCACCTCCGGCTGCCGACCACAAGCTGCTGCAGCTCCGCCTGCTGCAGAACTTCTTGCTGCAACTGCAGCTACGCTCCACAAGGCTCTGCACGGCTACACCACAAACTTCGTGGACCCGCCGATTCACAGCAAGCCGCTTGTCACCTTCGTGGACCCGTTGATCCACAGCAAGACGCTTGTCACCTTCGTGGACCCGCCGATCCACAGCAAGATGCTTGTCAGCTTCGTGGTAATCATAAAACAGACCCAAAAAAAAGAATAATAAACAACAGGGATTCACCCACATGCTCACAACCCAAGTGGGGGAGTCTAGACAGAAGGGGACTCTGGTAACATTGATTGCCGGCACTAGAATGACTGAGAAGCCAGACTAAATAGGAAACTCCCACACTACAGATGGAAACAGGTGCACTGGAAGCACAAGACACAAGTCACCCAGTACCACCAGTAGCCACCAGAGGGAGCCCAAGAACAGAAGCCGACGCGAAACGCGCTTTGGGGCAACGGTGCTGTCCTGGTCTGACGCCTGCTTTGTTGGTAAGAGCATGGAAATGGATTTTCATATATAGCTACCTCACGGTAGTGGCCTGTGTACAGGGCTTTACCATGTTTTCTTTATACAGTTTATCTATTTTCCAATTGATTCTGTGCTCTGCCGATATGATACTTACATAGACATTTGACTTCTTTACATTTGGCGTCGGTGATGGACAGCACTTCGTGTTAGTCTGTGCTACCCACCCTATGCATAATTTCTAATTTATGTTTTGTAGTTTTGTATAAATTGTATATGTCAATTTAATGGGATAAATAAACTTCAATTTTTATGGACATAAACTCCATCCTCTCTTGGTTTGTTTGTCAGCTTCGTGGACCCGCCGAGCCACAGCAATTAACTCCACATGTGCGTCCTGGATCGTTGCCCGCCTCAAGCACCATATCTAAGATTGATCTTACTGAGTGTATTGGGGGACACTCGCTTGGCACGGGATTAACGTAGTCAGGCACAATTTTTTGCTTAAACACAGTCTGTACGGTTTATTAAAGTGTCATAAACCGGTTTATGCACAGTTCATTATATACATTCCATAGAACACAATAGGCACCAACTGGTGATATTAACTTGCAGCTTTATCTCAAACACTTCATTTACGGCTTTGACTCACGGACACTAAACATGCTGGACATCTCACTTCGCCCAGTTACCATGGGTGTCCTTACGCCGTACACTTCACCAATGTCCCAAGTCACATACAGCTCATATGACCCTGGGTTGCGGTCTCTAAACACGCTGAACCTCACTCCGTTCAGTTGCTGTGGGAGACCACACAGTTCATAGAACATCACAAGCACCAACAGTCTGTATAGTACCTGATGGGAGCTCCTACTCTACCTGCTGACTCCTTCTCAGTCCACTCCTCTGGGAAAGCTGCCTCACAGGGATCACCAACTTGCCTGGGTGGCATATCTTAGTCAGTCCAGACCCACCGAAGGACGGTGGCTTCCCCCAACATAGACCATCCAGAATCAGAGTCTTACTGTGCGCTATTCAGGGATCCGGTCCTTCTCCCAGAAGCTCCCAACACACCAGCACGAACTCCTCAGGACTCCTACTCACAGGAAATCCAACACATACTTCAAGGACCTTCACCACTCAGGTCCAAACACTGGAACCACACAGGAACATGTGACCCACACCCTGGTCACACTATATACCCTTAACCAATCCCCTGGATTGGAATGTGTATGTGTGGCTAGTTTGTCCCCCCCATCTCACACAACTAGCCTAGTAAATTAAAATAAGGGTTGATTGTGACTTGTAGGATCGCTACTTCCAACAGGTAGCGCTATAGAGTTAAGTCCTCTTTTTCTCAGAAGAGGCAATTTGCATATTTAATTTCCCAGAGGAGCATTGCACAGCGAATAAGCCTCCTTACTTTGACAAGTGTTGTGAATTCTGTTTTTGGGCTCCCTCTGGTGGTTACTGGTGGTACTGGTTGACTGGTGTCTTGTTTTTCCAGTGCACCTGTTTCCATTAGGAAATTGGGAGTCTCCTATTTAGTCTGGCTTCTCAGTCATTGTAGTGCCGGCAATCAATGTTATCAGAGCACCTTGTTGCTTGCTTCCTGCTCCAAGTCTGCAATTCAGCTAAGTTGAATCTTTGGCCTTTTGTGTTTGTTTTGTCCAGCATGCATTAACATTTCTCGTGCTGCTGGAAGCTCTAGTGATCTGGAATTGCTACTCCGGTGTCATGAGTTGACAACGGAGTTAAGGAAATTCCAGGATGGCTGTTTAGGGTTTTTGAGGTGACCGCGAAGTCCTCTTTTGTATATTCCGCTATCTAGTCAGAGGGCCTCGCTTTGCTGAATCTATATTCATACTGCGTTTGTGTTTTCCTCTTACCTAACCGTTATTATATGTGGGGGGCTACTATAACCTTTGGGGTCTCCCTGGAGGCAAGTCAGGTCTGTGTATTCCTCTACTAGGGGTAGTTAGATCTCCGGCTGGCGCGAGGTGTCTAGAGACAACGTAGGCACACCCCCTGGCTACTTTTAGTTGCGTGTTAGGTTCAGTATCGTGGTTACCTAAAGTTACCATCCTTCCTAGAGCTTGTCCGTTTTTTGCCTAAGTCCCTGCCATTGGGAATCATGACAGTATTGCCGGCCTAATGTATTAAGAGTATTGGCTGAAGAAAGAGAGAAAAAAAAAGAAGTTTCTGACACTTTTTTTTTTTTTTTTTTTTACTCAGAAGTTCTGTCTAGCCATAATTGCAGTCTGCTGTTTTTTTTTTTCTCTCCTCTTAACCCCTGAATGGCTCAGATCTCTGCTGCTGAGAAATGGATATCCTGAGTTTAGCTTCAAGCCTGGATACTCTCGCTTCTAAGGTTCAAAATATCCAAGACTATGTTATACATGCTCCTATGTCTGAACCCAAGATCCCTATACCCGAGCTCTTTTCTGGAGATCGATCTCGTTTTTTGAATTTTAAGCACAATTGTAAATTGTATCTTTCTCTGAGATCTCGCTCCGCTGGAGATTCCGCTCAGCAGGTTAAAATTGTTATTTCCTTGTTGCGGGGTGACCCCCAGAATTGGGCATTTGCATTGGCACCAGGGGATCCTGCGCTGCTCAGTGTGGATGCGTTTTTTCTGGCATTGGGGTTGCTCTATGAGGAACCTAATTTGGAGATTCAGGCTGAAAAGGCCTTGATAGCCCTCTCTCAAGGGCATGATGAAGCTGAAATATATTGTCAAAAATTTTGAAAATGGTCTGTGCTTACTCAGTGGAATGAGTGCGCCCTGGCGGCGAATTTCAGAGAAGGTCTCTCGGACGCCGTTAAAGATGTCATGGTGGGGTTTCCTACGCCCACAGGTCTGAATGCATCCATGACTATGGCTATTCAGATTGATCGGCGTTTACGGGAGCGCAAACCTGTGCACCATTTGGCGGTGTCTTCTGAGCAGGCACCAGAGATTATGCAATGTGATAGAATTCTGTCCAGAGGTGAACGGCAGAATTATAGGCGTAAAAATGGGTTGTGCTTCTACTGTGGTGATTCTGCTCATGTTATATCAGCATGCTCTAAGCGCACAAAAAAGGTTGATAAGTCTTTTTCAATTGGCACCTTACAGTCTAAGTTTATTTTGTCTGTAACTTTGATCTGTTCATTATCATCTATCACTGTGGATGCCTATGTGGATTCTGGCGCTTCCTTGAGTCTTATGGATTGGTCGTTTGCCAGACGCTGTGGGTTTAGCCTAGAGCCTTTGGAAGTTCCTATCCCTCTGAAGGGTATCGACTCCACACCTTTGGCTAGGAATAAACCACAATTCTGGACGCAAGTGACTATGTGTATGACTCCTGACCATCGGGAGGTGATTCGCTTCCTTGTGTTGCATAACCTGCATGATGTCTTAGTGCTTGGATTGCCATGGTTGCAAACTCATAATCCAGTCCTTGACTGGAAAACAATGTCTGTGTTAAGCTGGGGATGTCGGGGGGCTCATGGGGAAGTACCTTTGGTTTCCATTGCTTCATCTACTCCCTCTGAAATTCCGGCATTTTTGTCTGATTTTTGTGATGTTTTTGAGGAGCCTAAACTTGGTTCTCTTCCCCCTCATCGGGATTGTGATTGCGCTATAGAATTGATTCCTGGCAGCAAGTTTCCCAAGGGTCGTTTGTTCAATCTGTCTGTGCCTGAGCATGCTGCTATGCGAGAGTATATTAAGGAGTCCTTGGAAAAGGGACATATCCGTCCATCCTCATCCCCTTTAGGAGCAGGTTTTTTTTTCGTGGGTAAAAAAGATGGCTCCCTGAGGCCCTGTATTGATTATCGCTTGTTGAATAAGATTACAGTCAAATATCAGTATCCTTTGCCACTATTGACTGATTTATTTGCTCGTATTAAAGGGGCAAAGTGGTTCTCTAAGGTTGATCTTCGGGGTGCGTATAATTTGGTGCGGATTAAGCAGGGAGATGAGTGGAAAACTGCATTTAATACGCCCGAGGGCCATTTTGAGTATTTGGTAATGCCTTTTGGTCTTTCTAATGCTCCTTCAGTCTTTCAGTCCTTTATGCACGATATTTTCCGTAAATACCTGGATAAGTTTATGATTGTGTATTTGGATGATATTTTGATTTTTTCGGATGACTGGGAGTCGCATGTTCAACAGGTTAGGAAGGTTTTTCAGGTTTTGCGGTCCAATTCTTTGTTTGTAAAGGGTTCAAAGTGCATTTTTGGGGTTCAGAAGATCTCCTTTTTGGGGTATATTTTTTCCCCTTCTTCTGTTGAGATGGATCCTGTTAAGGTTCGGGCTATTTGTGATTGGACGCAGCCTACTTCCCTGAAGAGTCTTCAGAAGTTCTTGGGCTTTGCTAATTTCTATCGTCGATTTATAACTGGGTTTTCAAGTGTGGCTAGACCTCTGACTGATTTGACTAAAAAGGGTGCTGATGTTGCCAATTGGTCCTCTGCGGCTGTGGAGGCCTTTCGGGAGCTTAAGCGCCGCTTTTCTTCTGCCCCTGTGTTGCGCCAGCCTGATGTTTCGCTCCCATTTCAGGTTGAGGTTGATGCTTCCGAGATTGGAGCAGGGGCGGTTTTGTCGCAGAAAGGTCCCGATTGCTCAGTGATGAGACCATGTGCATTCTTCTCTCGAAAGTTTTCGCCCGCCGAGCGAAATTATGATGTCAGTAATCGGGAGCTCTTGGCTATGAAGTGGGCATTTGAGGAGTGGCGTCATTGGCTTGAGGGTGCTAGACATCAGGTGGTGGTCTTGACTGATCACAAGAATCTGATTTACCTTGAGTCTGCCAGGCGTCTGAATCCTAGACAGGCGCGCTGGTCTTTGTTTTTCTCCCAGTTTAATTTTGTGGTTTCATACTTGCCAGGCTCGAAAAATGTGAAGGCAGATGCTCTTTCTAGGAGTTTTGAGCCTGACTCCTCTGGTGATTCTGAGCCTACGGGTATCCTTAAGGATGGAGTGATTTTGTCTGCTGTCTCCCCAGACTTGCGACGTGCTTTGCAGGAGTTTCAGACTGATAAGCCTGATCGTTGTCCGCCTGGGAGATTGTTTGTTCCAGATGAGTGGACCAGTAGAGTCATCTCAGAGGTTCATTCTTCTGTGTTGGCAGGCCACCCTGGAATTTTTGGTACCAGAGATTTGGTGGCCAGATCCTTCTGGTGGCCTTCCCTGTCTCGGGATGTGCGTACCTTTGTGCAGTCTTGTGATGTTTGTGCTCGGGCCAAGCCTTGCTGTTCTCGGGCTAGTGGATTGTTGTTGTCCTTGCCTGTTCCGAAGAGGCCGTGGACGCACATCTCTATGGACTTTATCTCGGATCTCCCGGTTTCTCAGAAAATGTCTGTCATTTGGGTGGTGTGTGACCGTTTTTCTAAGATAGTTCATTTGGTACCCTTGCCCAAATTGCCTTCTTCATCGGAGTTGGTTCCTTTATTTTTTCAGAATGTGGTTCGTTTACATGGTATCCCGGAAAACATCGTTTCTGACAGGGGATCTCAATTTGTGTCTAGGTTCTGGCGAGCGTTCTGTGCCAGGATGGGCATTGATTTGTCTTTTTCGTCTGCGTTCCATCCCCAGACTAATGGCCAGACGGAGCGAACTAATCAGACCTTGGAGACTTATTTGAGGTGTTTTGTGTCTGCTGATCAGGATGATTGGGTTGCCTTTTTGCCGTTGGCAGAGTTTGCCCTCAATAATCGGGCCAGTTCTGCCACTTTGGTTTCTCCTTTCTTTTGCAATTCAGGGTTTCACCCTCGTTTTTCATCTGGCCAGGTGGAATCTTCGGATTGTCCTGGAGTGGACACTGTGGTGGATAGACTGCACCAGATTTGGAGTTATGTGGTGGACAATTTGAAGTTGTCTCAGGAGAAGACTCAGCAGTTTGCTAATCGTCATCGTCGTGTGGGTCATCATCTCCGTGTTGGGGACTTGGTGTGGTTGTCTTCTCGTTTTGTCCCTATGAAGGTCTCCTCTCCTAAGTTTAAACCTCGGTTTATAGGTCCTTATAAGATTTTGGAGATTCTTAATCCTGTATCTTTTCGTTTGGATCTACCAGCATCTTTCACCATTCATAATGTCTTCCATCGGTCGTTGTTGCGGAGGTACGAGGTACCGGTTGTTCCTTCTGTTGAGCCTCCTGCTCCTGTGCTGGTGGAGGGTGAATTGGAGTATGTTGTGGAGAAGATTTTGGACTCTCGCATTTCCAGACGGAGACTTCAATATTTGGTTAAATGGAAGGGATACGGTCAGGAGGATAATTCTTGGGTGACTGCCTCTGATGTTCATGCCTCTGATTTGGTTCGCGCCTTTCATAGGGCGCATCCAGATCGCCCTGGTGGTTCTCATGAGGGTTCGGTGCCCCCTCCTTAAGGGGGGGTACTGTTGTGAATTCTGTTTTTGGGCTCCCTCTGGTGGTTACTGGTGGTACTGGTTGACTGGTGTCTTGTTTTTCCAGTGCACCTGTTTCCATTAGAAAATTGGGAGTCTCCTATTTAGTCTGGCTTCTCAGTCATTGTAGTGCCGGCAATCAATGTTATCAGAGCACCTTGCTGCTTGCTTCCTGCTCCAAGTCTGCAATTCAGCTAAGTTGAATCTTTGGCCTTTTGTGTTTGTTTTGTCCAGCATGCATTAACAT
This sequence comes from Ranitomeya variabilis, assembly GCF_051348905.1. Lineage (NCBI taxonomy): Eukaryota > Metazoa > Chordata > Amphibia > Anura > Dendrobatidae > Ranitomeya > Ranitomeya variabilis. The sequence continues at coordinate 1,154,769,900 of NC_135232.1, forward strand.
TTCTCGTGCTGCTGGAAGCTCTAGTGATCTGGAATTGCTACTCCGGTGTCATGAGTTGACAACGGAGTTAAGGAAATTCCAAGATGGCTGTTTAGGGTTTTTGAGGTGACCGCGAAGTCCTCTTTTGTATATTCCGCTATCTAGTCAGAGGGCCTCGCTTTGCTGAATCTATATTCATACTGCGTTTGTGTTTTCCTCTTACCTAACCGTTATTATATGTGGGGGGCTACTATAACCTATGGGGTCTCCCTGGAGGCAAGTCAGGTCTGTGTATTCCTCTACTAGGGGTAGTTAGTTCTCCGGCTGGCGCGAGGTGTCTAGAGACAACGTAGGCACACCCCCTGGCTACTTTTAGTTGCGTGTTAGGTTCAGTATCGCGGTTACCTAAAGTTACCATCCTTCCTAGAGCTTGTCCGTTTTTTGCCTAAGTCCCTGCCATTGGGAATCATGACAGACAAGCCAGCTGGTATGTCACTCTCCATAAGGAGAAACGTTACCCCTTAGACAACTAGCCTAGTAAGTCTCCCTTGACTATTATACAACACTACACAAACTCTTGATGGACTACAGGTCCCAGAACAACCACATTACATCAGACTTACCACGCAGACTCCCTCTGCGACACATATCGGCCATTCACAACAATGCCAGTCACTGTTCACCACCATTATCACAACAGATATGCCTCCATGCATATCCCAAGGAGCACATACAGCACCCCCTAGCTGCCAAAGGGGTCACTGCATCACAGTATGTATGTAGTATGTATGCATGTATGTATGTATATAATGAATGTATTATGTATGTTGTATGTATGTAGTATGTATGTAGTATGCATGTATGTAGTACGTACACTCACTGGCCACTTTATTAGGTACACCATGCTAGTAACGGGTTGGACCCTCTTTTGCCTTCAGAACTGCCTCAATTCTTCGTGGCATAGATTCAACAAGGTGCTGGAAGCATTCCTCAGAGATTTTGGTCCATATTGACATGATGGCATCACACAGTTGCCGCAGATTTGTCGGCTGCACATCACCACCACCAGCCTGAACCGTTGATACAAGGCAGGATGGATCCATGCTTTCATGTTGTTTACGCCAAATTCTGACCCTACCATCCGAATGTCGCAGCAGAAATCGAGACTCATCAGACCAAGCAACGTTTTTCCAATCTTCTACTGTCCAATTTCGATGAGCTTGTGCAAATTGTAGCCTCAGTTTCCTGTTCTTAGCTGAAAGGAGTGGTACCCGGTGTGGTCTTCTGCTGCTTTAGCCCATCTGCCTCAAAGTTCGACGCACTGTGCGTTCAGAGATGCTCTTAGGCCTACCTTGGTTGTAACGGGTGGCGATTTGAGTCACTGTTGCCTTTCTATCAGCTCGAACCAGTCTGCCCATTCTCCTCTGACCTCTGGCATCAACAAGGCATTTCCGCCCACAGAACTGCCGCTCACTGGATTTTTTTTCTTTTTCGGACCATTCTCTGTAAACCCTAGAGATGGTTGTGCGTGAAAATCCCAGTAGATCAGCAGTTTCTGAAATACTCAGACCAGCCCTTCTGGCACCAACAACCATGCCACGTTCAAAGGCACTCAAATCACCTTTCTTCCCCATACTGATGCTCGGTTTGAACTGCAGGAGATTGTCTTGACCATGTCTACATGCCTAAATGCACTGAGTTGCCGCCATGTGATTGGCTGATTAGAAATTAAGTGTTAACAAGAAGTTGGACAGGTGTACCTAATAAAGTGGCCAGTGAGTGTATATAGTATGTTGTATGTATGTTGTATGTATGTATGTATGTATGTATGTATGTATGTATGCAGTATGTTGTATGTATGTAGTATGTATGTATGTAGTATGTGAGTAGTATGTTGTATGTAGTATGTATGCAGTATGTATATAGTATGCATGTTTGATTTTTTACATTTAACACATTAGCCGGATGATGGGACCACTACTGTCCCATAATTGGCTAATGTGTCAATCACTGCCATTGTAGCAGGCATAGCCAAATGGGACTTGTAGTCCCATCGGACGATGGTTGCACACCCGCACAGACCCCCGGCAGGCGGCAGAGACCCCCGAGAGGCATGTAAAGACCCCTGGCAGGCCCTCACAGACCCCCGAGAGGCCTGTACAGACACCCAGCAGGCCCGCACAGACCGCCGGAAGCCCACACAGACCCCTGAGAGGCCCGTACAGAGCCCCGGCAGGCCCGCACAGACCCCCCTCGGTCCAATACAGACATGCACTCTCCGCCCATGTACCGCCCACACTCTTCCCCCCTCCGGAACAGGATGTAGAAGGAAAGAAATGGCTTATTTTTATTCCGATATTTGTGTCCCATTGACTTGCATTGGTTTCCGGTATCAGTATCATAGTTTCATAGTTATCACGGTTGAAGGAAGACTTTAAGTCCATCTAGTTCAACCCATAGCCTAACCTAAAGTGCCCTAACATGTTGATCCAGAGGAAAGCAAAAAAAAAACCATGTGGCAAAGAGTAAGCTTCACATTGGGGAAAAAAATTCCTTCCCGACTCCACATACGGCAATCAGACTAGTTCCATGGATCAACGCCCTATCAATGAATCTAGTGTATATACCCTGTAACATTATACTTTTCCAGAAAGGCATCCAGTCCCCTCTTAAATGTAAGTAATGAATCACTCATTACAACATCATACGGCAGAGAGTTCCATAGTCTCACTGCTCTTACAGTAAAGAATCTGCGTCTGTTATTATGCTTAAACCTTCTTTCCTCTAGACGTAGAGGATGCCCCCTTGTCCCTGTCTCAGGTCTATGATTAAAAAGATCATCCGAAATATCTTTGTGCTGTCCCCTCATATACTTATACATTAAGTGTAATAATCTATCTTGGTATTGCAGACCCCCAGTCCTCTAATAACCCTGGCCGCTCTTCTCTGCACCCGCTCTAGTTCAGCTATGTCTTTCTTATACACCGGAGACCAGAACTGTGCACAGTATTCTAAGTGTGGTCAAATTAGTGACTTGTATAGAGGTAAAATTATGTTCTCCTTATGAGCATTTATGCCTCTTCTAATACATCCCAATATTTTATTTGCCTTTGTAGCAGCTGCCTGACACTGGCCACTGAATGTGAGTTTGTCATCCACCCATACACACAGGTCTTTTTCATTGACGGTGTTGCCCAGAGATTTATCATTAAGCACATACTTATTCATCTTATTACTTCTACCCAAGTGCATGACCTTACATTTATCCCCATTGAAGCTCATTTGCCATTTATCAGCCCAAGCTTCTAGTTTACATAAATCATCCTGTAATATAAAATTGTCCTCCCCTGTATTGATTACCCTGCAAAGTTTAGTGTCATCTGCAAATATTGAAATTCTACTCTGAATGCCCCCTACAAGGTCATTAATAAATATGTTAAAAAGAAGAGGGCCCAATACTGACCCCTGTGGTACCCCACTGCTAACCGCGACCCAGTCCGAGTGTGCTCCATTAATAACCACCCTTTGTTTCCTGGTATGGACTGGTGATTTAAGAGCGACATGCGACGAGCTCTGAGCAGGTGGGAACTATACTGACCGCAGTTCCTGATCTTAACACAACACTAGAAGTAGCCGTGGGATATTCCTGTCACTCCCTAAACACCTCGTCACAGCCTAAGAACTAACTACCCCTAAAGGTAGAAACAGGAAAGCTATCTTGCCTCAGAGAAAATCCCCAAAGGATAGACAGCCCCCCACAAATAATTACTGTGAGTGGAGAGGGAAATGACATACGTAGAATGAAACAAGATGTAGCAAAGGAGGCCAATTCTAGCTAGACAGATAGTACAGGACAGAACACTGTGCGGTCAGTAATAAAAACTAGAAAAAGGCCACCGCAGAGATTGTAAAAATCTCCACACCTGACTAAAGGTGTGGAGGGCAAAATCTGCTGCCCAGAGCTTCCAGCTTAGCTGAATAGTTCCATACTGATAAGCTGGACAAAAAACATAGAATGAGCTGAACAATAAAGTCCACAATAAGTGGACTGCAAAAGGAGAAGCAAGGACTTATCTTTTGCTGAACTGGTCAGAGTGTCAGGGAAATCCAAAAGAGCTGTGACTCTAAGCAGGAACAAATGACAACTGGCATTGAGTGAGGGATAAGGCCAGACTAAAATAGCCGAGCCAAAAAGATGATCAGTGGAAGCAGCTGCTGATGCTAAATCCAAGAAGCAGCCATTCCACTCAAAACCACAGGAGGGAGCCCAAGAGCAGAATTCACAAAAGTGCCACTTGCAACCACCGGAGGGAGCCCAAGAGCGGAATTCACAACAGTACCCCCCCTTGAGGAGGGGTCTCCGAACCCTCACCAGAGCCCCCAGGCCGATCAGGAGGAGCCAAGTGAAAAGCACGAACCAAATCGGCGGCATGGACATCGTAGGCAACAACCCAAGAATTATCCTCCTGGCCATAACCCTTCCACTTGACAAGATACTGAAGCCTCCGCCTCGAAAAACGAGAATCCAAAATTTTCTCAACCACATATACCAACTCCCCCTCAACCAACACCGGGGCAGGAGGATCAACAGAGGGAACAACGGGTACCACATATCTCCGCAACAAAGATCTATGGAAAACGTTGTGGATGGCAAAAGAGGCTGGAAGGGCGAAACGAAAAGACACTGGATTGATAATCTCAGAAATCTTATAAGGACCTATAAACCGAGGCTTGAACTTAGGGGAAGAAACCTTCATAGGAACATGACGAGAAGATAACCAGACTAAATCCCCCACCCAAAGCCGAGGACCAACACGCCGACGGCGGTTAGCAAAACGTTGAGCCTTTTCCTGAGACAACGTCAAATTGTCCACCACATGAGTCCAAATCTGCTGTAACCTGTCCATCACAAAATCTACACCAGGACAATCAGAAGGCTCAACCTGCCCTGAAGAAAAACGAGGATGGAAACCAAAATTACAAAAGAAAGGCGAAACCAAAGTAGCCGAACTGGCCCGATTATTAAGGGCAAACTCGGCCAACGGCAAGAAAGCCACCCAATCATCCTGATCAGCAGACACAAAGCATCTCAAATAGGTTTCCAAGGTTTGATTAGTTCGCTCAGTTTGGCCATTTGTCTGAGGATGGAACGCCGAAGAAAAAGACAAATTAATGCCTATCCTAGCACAAAAGGCCCGCCAAAACCTAGAAACAAACTGGGAACCTCTGTCAGACACAATATTTTCCGGAATGCCATGCAAACGAACCACATGCTGAAAAAACAATGGAACCAAATCAGAGGAGGAAGGCAACTTAGGCAAAGGTACCAAATGGACAATTTTAGAGAACCGGTCACAAACCACCCAGATAACAGACATCTTCTGGGACACAGGAAGATCCAAAAAAAAATCCATGGAAATATGCGTCCAGGGCCTCTCAGGGGCAGGCAAAGGTGAAAGCAACCCACTAGCGTGGGAACAACAAGGCTTAGCCCGGGCACAAGTCCCACAGGACTGCACAAAAGAACGCACATCCCACGACAAAGAAGGCCACCAAAAGGACCTAGCAACCAAATCTCTGGTACCAAAAATCCCAGGATGACCGGCCAACACCGAACAATGGACCTCAGAAATTTCCTTACTTGTCCATCTATCAGGAACAAACAGCTTCCCCATAGGACAGCGGTCAGGTTTATCAGCCTGAAATTCCTGAAGCACCCGCCGTAAATCAGGGAAGATGGCAGAAAGAATCACCCCTTCCCTAAGAATGCCAACCGGCTCAAGGACACCAGGAGAATCAGGCAAAAAACACCTAGAGAGGGCATCCGCTTTAACATTCTAAGATCCCGGAAGATGTGAGACCACAAAATCGAAACAGGAGAAAAACAGGGACCAACGAGCCTGTCTAGGGTTCAGCCACTTGGCCGACTCGAGGTAAATTAGATTCTTATGATCGGTCAAGACCACAACGCGGTGCTTGGCTCCCTCAAGCCAATGTCGCCACTCCTCAAATGCCCACTTCATAGCCAACAACTCCCGATTGCCGACATCATAATTGCGTTCCGCAGGTGAAAACTTTCGGGAAAAGAAGGCACACGGTTTCATCAAGGAACCATCAGAATTCCTCTGACAAAACGGCCCCTGCCCCAATCTCAGAAGTGTCAACCTCAATCTGGAAAGGAAGAGAAACATCCGGCTGACACAACACAGGGGCAGAAGTAAATCGACGTTTAAGCTCCTGAAAGGCCTCAACAGCCGCAGAGGACTAATTCGTCACATCAGCGCCTTTCTTTGTCAAATCGGTCAGGGGCTTAACCACACTGGAAAAGTTGGTAATGAATCGGCGATAAAAATTAGCAAAGCCCAAAAATTTCTGAAGGCTCTTCACAGATGTGGGCTGAATCCAGTCATGAATGGCTTGGACCTTAACAGGATCCATTTCTATAGACGAAGGAGAAAAAATAAACCCCAAAAAAGAGACCTTCTAAACTCCAAATAGGCACTTAGACCCCTTCACAAACAAGGCATTATCACGAAGGATCTGGAATACCATCCTGACCTGCTTCACATGAGACTCCCAATCATCGGAAAAAATCAGAATATCATCCAAATACACAATCAAGAATTTATCAAGATAATTGCGGAAAATATCATGCATAAAGGACTGAAATACAGAAGGAGCATTAGAAAGCCCGAAATGCATCACAAGGTATTCAGAATGGCCCTCGGGCGTATTAAATGCAGTTTTCCATTCGTCACCCTGTTTAATATGAACAAGATTATATGCTCCTTGAAGGTCAATCTTGGTAAACCAACTAGCACCCTTAATCCGAGCAAAGAAATCAGAAAGTAAAGGCAAAGGGTATTGGAACTTGACCGTGATCTTATTAAGAAGGCGATAATCAATACAGGGTCTCAAGGAGCCATCCTTCTTGGCAACAAAAAAGAATCCAGCTCCCAATGGTGATGAAGACGGCCGAATATGCCCCTTCTCCAAAGACTCCTTAATATAACTCCGCATGGCGGCATGCTCTGGCACAGACAGATTGAAAAGTCGGCCCTTAGGGAACTTACAGCCAGGAATCAAGTCAATAGCACAATCACAGTCCCTATGTGGAGGAAGGTAACTGGATTTGGGCTCATCAAATACATCCTGGAAATCTGACAAAAACTCAGGAACATCAGAGGAGGGGGAAGAGGAAATTGACATCAAAGGAACGTCAGTATGTACCCCTTGACAACCCCAACTAGTCACAGACATAGATTTCCAATCCAGCACTGGATTGTGTACCTGTAACCATGGAAAACCCAGTACAACAACATCATGTAAATTATGCAACACCAGAAAATGGCAATCTTCCTGATGTGCTGGAGCCATGCACATAGTCAGCTGAGTCCAATACTGAGGTTTATTCTTGACCAACGGTGTAGCATCAATACCCCTCAAAGGAATAGGGCTCTGCAAAGGCTGCAAAGAAAAACCACAGCGCCTGGCGAATTCTAAGTCCATTAAGTTCAGGGCAGCGCCTGAATCCACAAATGCCATGACAGAAAAGGATGACAATGAGCAAATCAGGGTCACAGACAGGAGAAATTTAGGCTGTACAGTACTGATGGTAACAGATCTAGCGACCCTCTTAATACGCTTAGGGCAATCAGAAATAGCATGAGCAGAATCACCACAGTAAAAACACAGCCCGTTCTGAAGTCTGTATCCCCGCTGTTCTGCTCTAGTCAAAATCCTATCACATTGCATAGGCTCAGGACTCTGTCCAGAGGACACTGCCATATGGTGCACCACTTTGCGCTCGCGCAGGCGCCGATCAATCTGAATGGCTAAAGACATAGATTCGCTTAAACCAACAGGCGTAGGGAACCCCACATAACATCTTTAAAGGGAACCTGTCACCCCATTTTTTCCATATGAGATAAAAATACTGTTAAATAGGGCCTGAGCTGTGCATTGCAATAGTGTATTTTGTGGACCCCGATTCCCCACCTATGCTACTGAAATACGTTACCAAAGTAGTCGTTTTTGCCTGTCAATCAGGCTGGTCTGGTCTAAAGGGCGTGGTGTCTTCCCCCAGATCTTGCTTAGTTTTCCGTTGGTGGCGTAGTGTGTTGTGAATTCTGTTTTTGGGCTCCCTCTGGTGGTTACTGGTGGTACTGGTTGACTGGTGTCTTGTTTTTCCAGTGCACCTGTTTCCATTAGGAAATTGGGAGTCTCCTATTTAGTCTGGCTTCTCAGTCATTGTAGTGCCGGCAATCAATGTTATCAGAGCACCTTGTTGCTTGCTTCCTGCTCCAAGTCTGCAATTCAGCTAAGTTGAATCTTTGGCTTTTTGTGTTTGTTTTGTCCAGCATGCATTAACATTTCTCGTGCTGCTGGAAGCTCTAGTGATCTGGAATTGCTACTCCGGTGTCATGAGTTGACAACGGAGTTAAGGTAATTCCAGGATGGCTGTTTAGGGTTTTTGAGGTGACCGCGAAGTCCTCTTTTGTATATTCCGCTATCTAGTCAGAGGGCCTCGCTTTGCTGAATCTATATTCATACTGCGTTTGTGTTTTCCTCTTACCTAACCGTTATTATATGTGGGGGGCTACTATAACCTTTGGGGTTTCCCTGGAGGCAAGTCAGGTCTGTGTATTCCTCTACTAGGGGTAGTTAGCTCTCCGGCTGGTGCGAGGTGTCTAGAGACAACGTAGGCACACCCCCTGGCTACTTTTAGTTGCGTGTTAGGTTCAGTATCGCGGTTACCTAAAGATACCATCCTTCCTAGAGCTTGTCCGTTTTTTGCCTAAGTCCCTGCCATTGGGAATCATGACAGTATTGCCGGCCGTAATGTATTAAGAGTATTGGCTGAAGAAAGAGAGAAAAAAGAAGTTTCTGACACTTTTTGTTTTTTGTTTTTTACTCAGAAGTTCTGTCTAGCCATAATTGCAGTCTGCTGTTTTTTCTGTTTTTTTTTTTTTCTCTCCTCTTAACCCCTGAATGGCTCAGATCTCTGCTGTTAAGAGATGGATGTCCAGAGTTTGGCTTCGAACCTGAGTGCTCTCGCTTCTAAGGTTCAAAATATCCAAGACTATGTTATACATGCTCCTATGTCTGAACCCAAGATCCCTATACCCGAGTTCTTTTCTGGAGATAGATCTCGTTTTTTGAATTTTAAGCACAATTGTAAATTGTATCTTTCTCTGAGATCTCGCTCCGCTGGAGATTCCGCTCAGCAGGTTAAAATTGTTATTTCCTTGTTGCGGGGTGACCCCCAGAATTGGGCATTTGCATTGGCACCAGGGGATCCTGCGCTGCTCAGTGTGGATGTGTTTTTTCTGGCACTGGGGTTGCTCTATGAGGAACCTAATTTGGAGATTCAGGCTGAAAAGGCCTTGATAGCCCTCTCTCAAGGGCATGATGAAGCTGAAATATATTGTCAAAAATTTTGAAAATGGTCTGTGCTTACTCAGTGGAATGAGTGCGCCCTGGTGGCGAATTTCAGAGAAGGTCTCTCTGACGCCGTTAAAGATGTCATGGTGGGGTTTCCAACGCCCACAGGTCTGAATGAATCCATGACTATGGCTATTCAGATTGATCGGCGTTTACGGGAGCGCAAACCTGTGCACCATTTGGCGGTGTCTTCTGAGCAGGCACCAGAGATTATGCAATGTGATAGATTTCTGTCCAGAGGTGAACGGCAGAACTATAGGCGCAAAAATGGGTTGTGCTTCTACTGTGGTGATTCTGCTCATGTTATATCAGCATGCTCTAAACGCACAAAAAAGGTTGATAAGTCTTTTTCAATGGGCACCTTACAATCTAAGTTTATTTTGTCTGTAACTTTGATCTGTTCATTATCATCTATCACTGTGGATGCCTATGTGGATTCTGGCGCTTCCTTGAGTCTTATGGATTGGTCGTTTGCCAGACGCTGTGGGTTTAGCCTAGAGCCTTTGGAAGTTCCTATCCCTCTGAAGGGTATCGACTCCACACCTTTGGCTAGGAATAAACCACAATTCTGGACGCAAGTGACTATGTGTATGACTCCTGACCATCGGGAGGTGATTCGCTTCCTTGTGTTGCATAACTTGCATGATGTCTTAGTGCTTGGATTGCCATGGTTGCAAACTCATAATCCAGTCCTTGACTGGAAAACAATGTCTGTGTTAAGCTGGGGATGTCGGGGGGCTCATGGGGAAGTACCTTTGGTTTCCATTGCTTCATCTACTCCCTCTGAAATTCCGGCATTTTTGTCTGATTTTTGTGATGTTTTTGAGGAGCCTAAACTTGGTTCTCTTCCCCCTCATCGGGATTGTGATTGCGCTATAGAATTGATTCCTGGCAGTAAGTTTCCCAAGGGTCGTTTGTTCAATCTGTCTGTGCCTGAGCATGCTGCTATGCGAGAGTATATTAAGGAGTCCTTGGAAAAGGGACATATCCGTCCATCCTCATCCCCTTTAGGAGCAGGCTTTTTTTTCGTGGGTAAAAAGGATGGCTCCCTGAGGCCCTGTATTGATTATCGCTTGTTGAATAAGATTACAGTCAAATATCAGTATCCTTTGCCACTATTGACTGATTTATTTGCTCGTATTAAAGGGACAAAGTGGTTCTCTAAGGTTGATCTTCGGGGTGCGTATAATTTGGTGCGGATTAAGCAGGGAGATGAGTGGAAAACTGCATTTAATACGCCCGAGGGCCATTTTGAGTATTTGGTAATGCCTTTTGGTCTTTCTAATGCTCCTTCAGTCTTTCAGTCCTTTATGCACGATATTTTCCGTAAATACCTGGATAAATTTATGATTGTGTATTTGGATGATATATTGATTTTTTCGGATGACTGGGAGTCGCATGTACAACAGGTTAGGAAGGTTTTTCAGGTTTTGCGGTCCAATTCTTTGTTTGTAAAGGGTTCAAAGTGCATTTTTGGGGTTCAGAAGATCTCCTTTTTGGGGTATATTTTTTCCCCTTCTTCTGTTGAGATGGATCCTGTAAAGGTTCGGGCTATTTGTGATTGGACGCAGCCTACTTCCCTGAAGAGTCTTCAGAAGTTCTTGGGCTTTGCTAATTTCTATCGTCGATTTATAACTGGGTTTTCAAGTGTGGCTAGACCTCTGACTGATTTGACTAAGAAGGGTGCTGATGTTGCCAATTGGTCCTCTGCGGCTGTGGAGGCCTTTCAGGAGCTTAAGCGCCGCTTTTCTTCTGCTCCTGTGTTGCGCCAGCCTGATGTTTCGCTCCCATTTCAGGTTGAGGTTGATGCTTCCGAGATTGGAGCAGGGGCGGTTTTGTCGCAGAAAGGTCCCGATTGCTCAGTGATGAGACCATGTGCATTCTTCTCTCGAAAGTTTTCGCCCGCCGAGCGAAATTATGATGTCGGTAATCGGGAGCTCTTGGCTATGAAGTGGGCATTTGAGGAGTGGCGTCATTGGCTTGAGGGTGCTAGACATCAGGTGGTGGTCTTGACTGATCACAAGAATCTGATTTACCTTGAGTCTGCCAGGCATCTGAATCCTAGACAGGCGCGCTGGTCTTTGTTTTTCTCCCGGTTTAATTTTGTGGTTTCATACTTGCCGGGCTCGAAAAATGTGAAGGCAGATGCTCTTTCTAGGAGTTTTGAGCCTGACTCCTCTGGGGATTCTGAGCCTACGGGTATCCTTAAGGATGGAGTGATTTTGTCTGCTGTCTCCCCAGACTTGCGACGTGCTTTGCAGGAGTTTCAGACTGATAAGCCTGATCGTTGTCCGCCTGGGAGATTGTTTGTTCCAGATGAGTGGACCAGTAGAGTCATCTCAGAGGTTCATTCTTCTGTGTTGGCAGGTCACCCTGGAATTTTTGGTACCAGAGATTTGGTGTCCAGATCCTTCTGGTGGCCTTCCCTGTCTCGGGATGGGCGTACCTTTGTGCAGTCTTGTGATGTTTGTGCTCGGGCCAAGCCTTGCTGTTCTCGGGCTAGTGGATTGTTGTTGTCCTTGCCTATTCCGAAGAGGCCGTGGACGCACATCTCTATGGACTTTATCTCGGATCTCCCGGTTTCTCAGAAAATGTCTGTTATTTGGGTGGTGTGTGACCGTTTTTCTAAGATGGTTCATTTGGTACCCTTGCCCAAATTGCCTTCTTCATCGGAGTTGGTTCCTTTATTTTTTCAGAATGTGGTTCGTTTACATGGTATCCCGGAAAACATCGTTTCTGACAGGGGATCTCAATTTGTGTCTAGGTTCTGGCGAGCGTTCTGTGCCAGGATGGGCATTGATTTATCTTTTTCGTCTGCGTTCCATCCCCAGACTAATGGCCAGACGGAGCGAACTAATCAGACCTTGGAGACTTATTTGAGGTGTTTTGTGTCTGCTGATCAGGATGATTGGGTCGCCTTTTTGCCGTTGGCAGAGTTTGCCCTCAATAATCGGGCCAGTTCTGCCACTCTGGTTTCTCCTTTCTTTTGCAATTCAGGGTTTCACCCTCGTTCTTCATCTGGCCAGGTGGAATCTTCGGATTGTCGTGGAGTGGACACTGTGGTGGATAGACTGCACCAGATTTGGAGTCATGTGGTGGACAATTTGAAGTTGTCTCAGGAGAAGACTCAGCAGTTTGCTAATCGTCATCGTCGTGTGGGTCATCATCTCCGTGTTGGGGACTTGGTGTGGTTGTCTTCTCGTTTTGTCCCTATGAAGGTCTCCTCTCCTAAGTTTAAACCTCGGTTTATAGGTCCTTATAAGATTTTGGAGATTCTTAATCCTGTATCTTTTCGTTTGGATCTACCAGCATCTTTCACCATTCATAATGTCTTCCATCGGTCGTTGTTGCGGAGGTACGAGGTACCGGTTGTTCCTTCTGTTGAGCCTCCTGCTCCTGTGCTGGTGGAGGGTGAATTGGAGTATGTTGTGGAGAAGATTTTGGACTCTCGCATTTCCAGACGGAGACTTCAATATTTGGTTAAATGGAAGGGATACGGTCAGGAGGATAATTCTTGGGTGACTGCCTCTGATGTTCATGCCTCTGATTTGGTTCGCGCCTTTCATAGGGCGCATCCAGATCGCCCTGGTGGTTCTCATGAGGGTTCGGTGCCCCCTCCTTAAGGGGGGGGTACTGTTGTGAATTCTGTTTTTGGGCTCCCTCTGGTGGTTACTGGTGGTACTGGTTGACTGGTGTCTTGTTTTTCCAGTGCACCTGTTTCCATTAGGAAATTGGGAGTCTCCTATTTAGTCTGGCTTCTCAGTCATTGTAGTGCCGGCAATCAATGTTATCAGAGCACCTTGTTGCTTGCTTCCTGCTCCAAGTCTGCAATTCAGCTAAGTTGAATCTTTGGCTTTTTGTGTTTGTTTTGTCCAGCATGCATTAACATTTCTCATGCTGCTGGAAGATCTAGTGATCTGGAATTGCTACTCCGGTGTCATGAGTTGACAACGGAGTTAAGGTAATTCCAGGATGGCTGTTTAGGGTTTTTGAGGTGACCGCGAAGTCCTCTTTTGTATATTCCGCTATCTAGTCAGAGGGCCTCGCTTTGCTGAATCTATATTCATACTGCGTTTGTGTTTTCCTCTTACCTAACCGTTATTATATGTGGGGGGCTACTATAACCTTTGGGGTTTCCCTGGAGGCAAGTCAGGTCTGTGTATTCCTCTACTAGGGGTAGTTAGCTCTCCGGCTGGTGCGAGGTGTCTAGAGACAACGTAGGCACACCCCCTGGCTACTTTTAGTTGCGTGTTAGGTTCAGTATCGCGGTTACCTAAAGATACCATCCTTCCTAGAGCTTGTCCGTTTTTTGCCTAAGTCCCTGCCATTGGGAATCATGACAGTAGTGGTGTGCGCATGCCCAAGGTCCCGAATCCACTGCACAGGGGAGTGAAAAGATCGCGATGTGCGCTATTTCATTGGTGATCGGTGGGGGCGGCCATCTTCCTTTGGCCGCGCATGTGCAGAAGCGGCGCTGTGCTGGCCGCGGCTTCAGGAAGATGGCCGCGGGATGCCGCGCGTGCGCAGATGTAGATCGCGGCGGCCATTTTCCTGAAGCAGAGTTCGCATCTCGGCTTCAGGAAAATGGCCGCCGCGATCTCCATCTGCGCACGCGCGGCATCCCGCGGCCATTTTCCTGAAGCCGCGGCCAGCAGAGCGCCGCTTCTGCGCACGCGCGGCCAAAGGAAGATGGCCGCCCCCACCGATCACCAATGAAATAGCGCACATCGCGATCTTTTCACTCCCCTGTGCAGTGGATTCGGGACCTTGGGCATGCGCACACCACTACGCCACCAACGGAAGACTAAGCAAGATCTGGGGGAAGACACCATGCCCTTTTGACCAGACCAGCCTGATTGACAGGCGAAAACGACTACTTTGGTAACGTATTTCGGCAGCATAGGTGGGGAATCGGGGTCCACAAAATACACTATTGCAATGCACAGCTCAGGCCTTATTTAACAGTATTTTTATCTCATACGGAAAAAACGGGGTGACAGGTTCCCTTTAAGGGCTTCAGAAAGACCCTTTCTGAAAATTGCTGCCAGAGCATCCTCATTCCATTTAGTGAGCTCAGACCATTTTCAAAATTTCTGGCAGTATAATTCTGCCGCTTCCTGACCCTGACACAGGGCCAACAAGGTTTTTTTCTGCATGATCCACAGAGTTAGGTTCGTCATACAATAATTCGAGCGATTGAAAAAATGCATCTACATTAAGCAATGCCGGATCCCCTGATTCAAGGGAGAATGCCCAGTCCTGAGGGTCACCACGCAGCAGAGAAATGACTATTTTAACTTTCTGAATGGGATCACCAGAGGAACGGGGTTTCAGAGCAAAAGACAATTTGCAGTTATTTTTAAAGTTCAAAAACTTGGATCTATCCCCATAAAACAAATCTGGAGTAGGAATTCTAGGCTCTAAAGCCGGAGTCTGAACAACATAATCTTGAATACTCTGTACTCTTGCAGCAAGCTGATCCACATGAGAAAACAAACCCTGAGCATCCATGCCCGTGTCAAAATCCTGAACCACCCAGAGATTAAGAGGAAAAAAAAAAGACAAAACAGACTAAAGAAAAAAAAAGGCTCAGAACTCTTTTTTTTTCCTTCTTTTGAGATGCATTTAACTCATTTTCGGCCAGTTGTACTGTTATGGACTGGTGATTTAGGAGCGACATGCGACGAGCTTTATGCAGGTGGGAACTATACTGACCGCAGTTCCTGATCTTAACACAACACTAGAAGTAGCCGTGGGATGTTCCTGTCACTCCCTAGACACCTCGTCACAGCCTAAGAACTAACTACCCCTAAAGGTAGAAACAGGAAAGCTATCTTGCCTCAGAGAAAATCCCCAAAGGATAGACAGCCCCCCACAAATAATGACTGTGAGTGGAGAGGGAAATGACATACATAGAATGAAACAAGATGTAGCAAAGGAGGCCAATTCTAGCTAGACAGATAGTACAGGACAGAACACTGTGCGGTCAGTAATAAAAACTAGAAAAAGGCCACCGCAGAGATTGTAAAAATCTCCACACCTGACTAAAGGTGTGGAGGGCAAAATCTGCTGCCCAGAGCTTCCAGCTTAGCTGAATAGTTCCATACTGATAAGCTGGACAAAAAACATAGAATGAGCTGAACAATAAAGTCCACAATAAGTGGACTGCAAAAGGAGAAGCAAGGACTTATCTTTTGCTGAACTGGTCAGAGTGTCAGGGAAATCCAAAAGAGCTGTGACTCTAAGCAGGAACAAATGACAACTGGCATTGAGTGAGGGATAAGGCCAGACTAAAATAGCCGAGCCAGAAAGATGATCAGTGGAAACAGCTGCTGATGCTAAATCCAAGAAGCAGCCATACCACTTACATCCACCGGAGGGAGCCCAAGAGCAGAACTCACAAAAGTGCCACTTGCAACCACCGAAAGGGAGCCCAAGAGCGGAATTCACAACAGTTTCCTATCCCAGAGCCAGCTCTCAACCCACTTACACATATTTTCCCCTATCCCCATTATTCTCATTTTATGTATCAACCTGTTGTGTGGCACCGTTTCAAAAGCTTTTGAAAAGTCCATATACACTACATCTACTGGGTTCCCTTGGTCAAGTCCGGAAATTACCTCTTCATAGAAGCTGATCAAATTAGTCTAATATGAACGGTCCCTAGTAAACCCGTGCTGATACTGGGTCATGAGGTTATTCCTCTTCAGATACTCCAGTATAGCATCCCTTAGAATGCCCTCCAGGATTTTACCCACAGTAGAGGTTAAGCTTACTGGCCTATAATTTCCCAGTTCAGTTTTTGTCCCCTTTTTGAATATTGGCACCACATTTGCTATACGCCAGTCCTGTGGTACAGACCCTGTTATTATGGACTCTTTAAAGATTAAAAATAATGGTCTATCAATGACTGTACTTAATTCCTGCAGTACTCGGGAATGGATCCCATCCGGGCCCGGAGATTTGTCAATTTTAGTGATTTTTAGACGCCGCCGTACTTCCTGCTGGGTTAAGCAGGTGACACTTAATGGGAAATTTTTGTTATCACTGATCATATTGTCTGCCATGGGATTTTCTTGTGTAAATTCTGATGAAAAGAAGTAATTTAGCATATTGGCTTTTTCCTCATCCACCTTTTCACCCAGACTATTTTTAAGGGGGCCAACACTGTCATTGTTTAGTTTCTCACTATCTACGTAGTCAAAGAATATTTTGGGATTATTTTTCCTCTCTCTGGCAATGAGTCTCTCTGTCTCAATCTTTGCTGCCTTGATTTGCTTTTTACAGATTTCATGTAATTTTTCTGTATTTATTTAATGCCTCCTCACTACCTACTTCCTTTAATTCTCTCTATTCTTTCTTTTTGTCACTTATTGCGCCCCTTACAGCTCTATTTAGCCATATTGGTTTCCTCCTATTTCTAGTATGTTTATTCCCATATGGTATATACTGTGCACAGGTCCTATCCAGGATGCTAATAATCGTCTCCCATTTTCTTTGTGTATTTTTGTGTCTCAGGATATCGTCCCAGTTAATTGCACCAAGATCATCTCTCATATGTTGGAAATTTGTCCTCCTGAAGTTTAGTGTCCTTGTCACCCCTCTACTACACATCCTATTAAAGTAGACATGAAAACTTATTATTTTGTGATCACTATTCCCCAAGTGACCCCCAACCCTTATATTTGATATGCGGTCTGGCCTGTTTGTTAATATTAGGTCTAGCAGTCCCCCCCTTCTTGTTGGGTCCTGAACCAGTTGTGAAAGGTAATTGTCTCTCATAGTTGTCAAAAACCGATCACCTTTACTAGAACTGCAGGTTTCTGTTCCCCAATCTATTTCAGGGTAGTTGAAGTCCCCCATAATAATGACTTGTCCTTGAGTCGCAGCTTCATCTATTTGCTTAACGAGGATATTTGTCATGTTCCCAATGGCAGGGAATTGTAACAACTGAACACGGGCAAAAACAGGATGAGCTCTAGGGTGATGGAACCTGAGCTGACTGCGATCCTGAACCTCAACACTCAACTAGCAGTAGCCGGGGAGCGTTCCTGGGGGGACTCTAGACGCCTCGCGCCAGCCGGAGATCTAGATTCCCCTATCAGAAGAATCACAGACCTCGCTTGCCTCCAGAGAAATATTCCCACAGAAATAGCAGCCCCCCACATATAATGACGGTGAAATGAGAGGAAGGCACAAACGTAGTTATGAAAATAGATTCAGCAAAAATGAGGCCCGCTAAAAGCTAGATAGCAGAGGATACAAAAGGAGAACTGCGCGGTCAGCTTAAAACCCTTCAAAATACCATCCTGAAATTACTTGAACTCATGTGCCAACTCATGGTACATGAGTGGTAATTTCAGCCCACTAGAGCAACCAGCAGCAGAGGATCACATATCTGCAAGCTGGACTAAAAAACATGAAAGCAAACATGAAACAGGGAAATCCAGACTTAGCTTGTCTTGAAGGCCTTAGGAGCAGGTAGCAAAAGTAACAGAGACACACTGATACATTGATAGCCGGCAAGGGAATGACAGGAAAGCCAGGTTAAATAGGAAACACCCAGCCACTGATGGACAGGTGGAAACCAGAGACCGCAACCCACCAAAGTCACCCAGTACCAGTTGTAACCACCAGAGGGAGCCCAAAAACAGAATCCACAACAGTACCCCCCCCTTGAGGAGGGGTCACCGAACCCTCACGAGAACCCCCAGGGCGATCAGGATGAGCTCTATGGAAGGCGCGGACCAAATCAGTCGCATGAACGTCAGAGGAGACCACCCAGGAATTATCCTCCTGACCATAACCCTTCCACTTAACCAAATACTGGAGTCTACGTCTGGAAACACGAGAATCCAAGATCTTCTCAACAACATACTCCAATTCTCCCTCCACCAGCACCGGAGCAGGAGGCTCAACCGAAGGAACAACGGGCACCTCATACCTCCGCAATAACGACCGATGGAACACATTATGAATAGCAAACGATGCTGGGAGATCCAATCGAAAAGACACAGGGTTAAGAATCTCCAAGATCTTATAAGGACCGATGAACCGAGGCTTGAACTTAGGAGAAGAGACCTTCATAGGGACAAAACGAGAAGACAACCACACCAAGTCCCCAACACGAAGTCGGGGACCCACGCGGCGACGGCGATTAGCAAACTGCTGAGCCTTCTCCTGAGACAACTTCAAATTGTCCACCACCTGATTCCAAATCTGATGAAGCCTGTCCACCACCACGTCTACTCCAGGACAATCCGAAGGCTCCACCTGACCAGAGGAAAAACGAGGATGAAACCCCGAATTACAAAAGAAAGGAGAAACCAAAGTAGCAGAACTAGCCCGGTTATTAAGAGCAAATTCGGCCAGTGGCAAAAAGGCTACCCAGTCATCTTGATCAGCAGAAACAAAACACCTTAAATAAGTCTCCAAGGTCTGATTAGTTCGCTCCGTCTGGCCATTCGTCTGAGGATGGAATGCAGACGAGAAAGACAAATTAATACCCATCTTGGCACAAAACGTCCGCCAAAATCTAGACACAAACTGGGATCCCCTGTCAGAAACGATATTCTCCGGAATCCCATGCAAACGAACCACGTTCTGAAAAAACAAAGGGACCAACTCAGAGGAGGAAGGAAACTTAGGTAAGGGTACCAAATGAACCATCTTAGAAAAGCGGTCACACACAACCCAGATAACGGACATTTTCTGTGAGACAGGGAGATCTGAAATAAAATCCATGGAAATGTGCGTCCAAGGCCTCTTTGGGATAGGCAAGGACAACAACAACCCACTGGCCCGAGAACAGCAAGGCTTAGCCCGAGCACACACTTCACAAGACTGCACAAAGGTACGCACATCCCTTGACAAAGAAGGCCACCAAAAAGACCTGGCCACCAAGTCTCTAGTACCAAATATTCCAGGATGACCAGCCAACACAGAAGAATGGACCTCGGAGATGACTCTACTGGTCCAATCATCCGGGACAAACAGTCTTTCTGGTGGACAACGATCAGGTTTATCCACCTGAAACTCCTGCAATGCACGTCGCAAGTCTGGGGAGACGGCGGACAATATTACCCCATCCCTAAGGATACCAGTAGGCCCAGAGTCTCCAGGAGAGTCAGGCACAAAACTCCTGGAAAGAGCATCTGCCTTCACATTCTTTGAACCTGGCAGGTATGAAACCACAAAATTGAAGCGAGAAAAAAACAACGACCAACGAGCCTGTCTAGGATTCAGACGCCTGGCAGACTCAAGGTAAATCAGATTTTTGTGATCAGTCAAGACTAGGGTTGAGCGACTTTCATTTTTTTAAGATCGAGTAGGGTTTTGGGAAACCCGATTTTGTCCAGAGTCGAGTCGAGTGCAGTCGGCCGATTATCGCTAAAAGTCGGGGATCGACCGAAACACGAAACCCAATGCAAGTCAATGGGGAAGCATAGTCGGCAGTGAGTGGAGGCCAGGAAAACACCTACAGTGCCCATTTTAATGCCAAAAACATCCATTCTTGTTTCTGAAGCTTGCCAATCTTAATTAACTGTATAATAATAGTTGGGCATAGGGAATTGGGGGAAAGTTGTGGGGGGAGTAGGGCTGGCTCAAGTTTTTCGTGGGCCCAGGAAATGCGGACTACGTCACGGCGGTGTTGCAGGGAAAGGTAAGTATTTAAAAGTTGCAAGTGCTGTGATCCTGAGCAAGCAGGGGGGGCCCACTCGTTCGCATTGCCACTGGCACAGGGCCCCTCAAAGTACGGCGGTGTGTTTGCATGGCGGGGGCGCCTCCCACCAGCAGCGACACTTTTGCGTACTCTGAGGGGCCCTGTGCCAGTGACGTCGCCAACGAGTATGCCCCCCCACCTGATGAAGGAACCTGCACTTTCATCTGCACCTTCCTCTTTGTCCCTGTGTAAGGTGGTATAACATGCGGGAAGGGGAACCTTACTTTCAGCAGGGACAGATTCTGGCTGTGTAGAGTACAAGGGGAATGTAGTGGTCTAGGTCAATGTACCAGCAGACTCATTTAGCAGTGGCTGGGCAATGGGCAGGATGAGGAGGAAACAGATATAGGGCCAAAGAATAAAGTAGGCTACATGCAGTTCAAAATTGGTAACAGGACTAAACAGGCGGCATTGCTTTGTTCAGTGGAGTAGCAAACCCAAGAGCAGCAGACACTGTTTCAAGGGCCTAACCACACTAGTAGGCCAAATGCAGTTTAATATCTGATAGTATAGGGCGAAAGCCAGAATGTGGAAGCTCAGCTTTGTTCAGTTGAGGACAACACCAGGGAGGGGCAGACACCTTTAGTAGGCCGGAAAAGCCTATTGCATTTTTTAAAATGGTAATTTGGAGCAGAAGGTTGAAGCTCAGCTTTATTTAGTTGAGGGCAACACCAGGGAGGGGCAGAAGCCGTTAGTAGGCCCTAACCACCATTTTTTTTTTTTTTAAAACCACTTAATGAGAGCCGGAAGGTTGAAGCTCAGCTTTATTTAGTTGAGGACAACACCAGGGAGGGGCAGAAGCCGTTAGTAGGCCCTAACCACCATTTTTTTTTTAAAACCACTTAATGAGAGCCGGAAGGTTGAAGCTCAGCTTTATTTAGTTGAGGACAACACCAGGGAGGGGCAGAAGCCGTTAGTAGGCCCTAACCACCATTTTTTTTTTTTTTAAAACCACTTAATGAGAGCCGGAAGGTTGAAGCTCAGCTTTATTTAGTTGAGGACAACACCAGGGAGGGGCAGAAGCCGTTAGTAGGCCCTAACCACCATTTTTTTTTTTAAACCACTTAATGAGAGCCGGAAGGTTGAAGCTCAGCTTTATTTAGTTGAGGACAACACCAGGGAGGGGCAGAAGCCGTTAGTAGGCCCTAACCACCATTTTTTTTTTAAAACCACTTAATGAGAGCCGGAAGGTTGAAGCTCAGCTTTATTTAGTTGAGGACAACACCAGGGAGGGGCAGAAGCCGTTAGTAGGCCCTAACCACCATTTTTTTTTTTAAAACCACATAATGAGAGCCGGAAGGTTGAAGCTCAGCTTTATTTAGTTGAGGACAACACCAGGGAGGGGCAGAAGCCGTTAGTAGGCCCTAACCACCATTTTTTTTTTTAAAACCACATAATGAGAGCCGGAAGGTTGAAGCTCAGCTTTATTTAGTTGAGGACAACACCAGGGAGGGGCAGAAGCCGTTAGTAGGCCCTAACCACCATTTTTTTTTTAAAACCACTTAATGAGAGCCGGAAGGTTGAAGCTCAGCTTTATTTAGTTGAGGACAACACCAGGGAGGGGCAGAAGCCGTTAGTAGGCCCTAACCACCATTTTTTTTTTTTTTAAAACCACTTAATGAGAGCCGGAAGGTTGAAGCTCAGCTTTATTTAGTTGAGGACAACACCAGGGAGGGGCAGAAGCCGTTAGTAGGCCCTAACCACCATTTTTTTTTTAAAACCACTTAATGAGAGCCGGAAGGTTGAAGCTCAGCTTTATTTAGTTGAGGACAACACCAGGGAGGGGCAGAAGCCGTTAGTAGGCCCTAACCACCATTTTTTTTTTAAAACCACTTAATGAGAGCCGGAAGGTTGAAGCTCAGCTTTATTTAGTTGAGGACAACACCAGGGAGGGGCAGAAGCCGTTAGTAGGCCCTAACCACCATTTTTTTTTTTTAAACCACATAATGAGAGCCGGAAGGTTGAAGCTCAGCTTTATTTAGTTGAGGACAACACCAGGGAGGGGCAGAAGCCGTTAGTAGGCCCTAACCACCATTTTTTTTTTTAAAACCACATAATGAGAGCCGGAAGGTTGAAGCTCAGCTTTATTTAGTTGAGGGCAACACCAGGGAGGGGCAGAAGCCGTTAGTAGGCCCTAACCAAAGTTGAAGGCCAAATGCAGTTTAATTTCTGATACTATAGGCCGAAAGCCAGAAGGTGGAAGTTCCGATTTAGACAGTGGAGGACAATTTGAATTAGGGACTGCAGACAGACTTAGTAGGCTGTCCCCTGTGGACCATGCATCCACCACATTAACCCATTGCGCCGTAATGGACACGTAATCTTCCGTGGCCATGCCTACAGGTCCATGCGTCTGTTGTCAGGTGCACCTTTGTACTCACAGATTGCCAGAGTGCATGGACAATGCGGTCTTCTACATGCTGGTGGAGGGTTGGGATGGCTTTTCTCACAAAAGAAGTGTCGACTGGTTAGCTTGTAGCGTGGTACAGCGTAGTCCATCATGGCCTTATTAATAGTAAATAAAATATATAACTAGGCTCTATGAACTTTTAAATAGGTTCCAGGGGTACACGGGCAGCATTGGTGTGGTCAGTGGAGGAGTATTGCAAGTAGGGGCTGCAGACAGGCTATCAAAGGCCTAAAATAACAAACAGTAGGCAGTCATGGCAGTTTTACATCGGTTACATGGATACACAGGCAGGCACTCCAGGCAGCATTGTGCTCAGTGGAGGAGTATTGCAAGTAGGGGCCGCAGACAGGCTATCAAAGGCCTAAAATAACAAACAGTAGGCAGTCATGGCAGTTTTACATCGGTTACATGGATACACAGGCAGGCACTCCAGGCAGCATTGTGGTCAGTGGAGGAGTATTGCAAGTAGGGGCCGCAGACAGGCTATCAAAGGCCTAAAATAACAAACAGTAGGCAGTCATGGCAGTTTTACATCGGTTACATGGATACACAGGCAGCTAGGTGGTGAGTGGAGGAGTATTTAAAGTAAGGACCGCAGACAGGCTATCAAAGGCCTAACATAACAAACAATAGGCTCATGGCAGTTTTACAGCGGTTACATGGATACACGGGCAGGCAGCTTGGTGGTGAGTGGAGGAGTATTTAAAGTATGGACCGCAGACAGGCTTCGAAGGCCTAACACAATAAAATGGGCTGGCTGTAGGCACTTTAAAATTGGTTCCAGGGGTACACGGGCAGCAGTGGTCTGGTCAGTGGAGGCCTAGTGGAAGTATGGACCGCAGACAGGCTTCGAAGGCCTAACACAATAAAATGGGCTGGCTGTAGGCACTTTAAAATTGGTTCCAGGGGTACACGGGCAGCAGTGGTCTGGTCAGTGGAGGCCTAGTGGAAGTATGGACCGCAGACAGGCTTCGAAGGCCTAACACAATAAAATGGGCTGGCTGTAGGCACTTTAAAATTGGTTCCAGGGGTACACGGGCAGCAGTGGTCTGGTCAGTGGAGGACTAGTGGAAGTATGGACCGCAGACAGGCTTCGAAGGCCTAACACAATAAAATGGGCTGGCTGTAGGCACTTTAAAATTGGTTCCAGGGGTACACGGGCAGCAGTGGTCTGGTCAGTGGAGGCCTAGTGGAAGTATGGACCGCAGACAGGCTTCGAAGGCCTAACACAATAAAATGGGCTGACTGTAGGCACTTTAAAATTGGTTCCAGGGGTACACGGGCAGCAGTGGTCTGGTCAGTGGAGGACTAGTGGAAGTATGGACCGCAGACAGGCTTCGAAGGCCTAACACAATAAAATGGGCTGGCTGTAGGCACTTTAAAATTGGTTCCAGGGGTACACGGGCAGCAGTGGTCTGGTCAGTGGAGGACTAGTGGAAGGAGGGAGCGCAGAAAGGCTTCAAAGGCCTAACATAACAAACAATAGGCTCATGGCAGTTTTACAGCGGTTACATGGATACACGGGCAGGCAGCTTGGTGGTGGTGAGTGGAGGAGTATTTAAAGTAGGGACCGCAGACAGGCTATCAAAGGCCTAACATAAAAAAACAATAGGCTCATGGCAGTTTCACAGCGGTTACATGGATACACGGGCAGGCAGCTTGGTGGTGGTGAGTGGAGGAGTATTTAAAGTAGGGACCGCAGACAGGCTATCAAAGGCCTAACATAACAAACAATAGGCTCATGGCAGTTTTACAGCGGTTACATGGATACACGGGCAGGCAGCTTGGTGCTGAGTGGAGGAGTATTTAAAGTATGGACCGCAGACAGGCTTCGAAGGCCTAACACAATAAAATGGGCTGGCTGTAGGCACTTTAAAATTGGTTCCAGGGGTACACGGGCAGCAGTGGTCTGGTCAGTGGAGGCCTAGTGGAAGGAGGGACCGCAGACAGGCTTCGAAGGCCTAACACAATAAAATGGGCTGGCTGTAGGCACTTTAAAATTGGTTCCAGGGGTACACGGGCAGCAGTGGTCTGGTCAGTGGAGGCCTAGTGGAAGTATGGACCGCAGACAGGCTTCGAAGGCCTAACACAATAAAATGGGCTGGCTGTAGGCACTTTAAAATTGGTTCCAGGGGTACACGGGCAGCAGTGGTCTGGTCAGTGGAGGACTAGTGGAAGTATGGACCGCAGACAGGCTTCGAAGGCCTAACACAATAAAATGGGCTGGCTGTAGGCACTTTAAAATTGGTTCCAGGGGTACACGGGCAGCAGTGGTCTGGTCAGTGGAGGCCTAGTGGAAGGAGGGACCGCAGACAGGCTTCGAAGGCCTAACACAATAAAATGGGCTGGCTGTAGGCACTTTAAAATTGGTTCCAGGGGTACACGGGCAGCAGTGGTCTGGTCAGTGGAGGACTAGTGGAAGGAGGGAGCGCAGAAAGGCTTCAAAGGCCTAAAATAACAAACAATAGGCTCATGGCAGTTTTACAGCGGTTACATGGATACACGGGCAGGCAGCTTGGTGGTCAGTGGAGGAGTAGGGACCGCAGACAGGCTATCAAAGGCCTAAAATAACAAACAATAGGCTCATGGCAGTTTTACAGCGGTTACATGGATACACGGGCAGGCAGCTTGGTGCTGAGTGGAGGAGTAGTGCAAGGAGTGTCTGTCCCAGTACTCCCAAAATATAAATAGATGTTAATGTCTCGCAAAACAACCAAAACAAAAAAAAAGATGGCATACTTAGGTACAGGGGTGGGCTCATCTGCTGTGTTTCTGACATAGTAATTTGGCAGTAACTATTTAATGGTGCCAATATAGGACACAGACACAGACTACTTTAAGTTGCATCATAGATGTCTACAAATTTGTATTGTCAGTGCCAGACATTGAATGATGTCAGCGAATAGACTAAAGATTGGTGGAGCTGTGCGACATAATTTTGCACGTAGTAGAGCCCAGTTTGAGCTGGGGTAGGGGGGAACTCTCTTGAGGCCGGCGGGACCGCCCCAGGGCCACTCATGTTACAACGGTGTGTCTGACGTTGGGTGCGCACCACCACCGCCAGAGACACTACATTGTACTATGAGGGACCCAGTAGCAATGCCGTCAACCAAAAGCGAGCACACCCACCTCTTCAGACAAACAGCAGTCTCACGGGTGCTTGCGCCAAGTCGCGATACCACGGCCCCGTGTGGGGAGTTTGGCCATTTAGGGAGGTGTAAACATGTCGTATGCTGTACAATCTGCAGCAGCAAATTAGACATTAGAAAAGTAATTCACAGGCAAGAGCTTTTCATAGGAAAGCTAGGTGTCGGCCGGGCAAGGTGGGGCAAAAGATTTTGAAATCCAGTTGTGGTTCATTTTAATGAATGTTAGATCGTCAACATTTTGGGTAGCCAGACGAGTCCTTTTTTCGGTTAATATTGACCCTGCAGCACTGAATACTCTTTCTGATAGGACACTTGCTGCCGGGCAAGCAAGCTCCTGCAATGCATATTCTGCCAATTCTGGCCAGGTGTCTAATTTGGAGGCCCAGTAATCAAATGGGAATGACGGTTGAGGGAGAACATCGATAAGGGATGAAAAATAGTTAGTAACCATACTGGACAAATGTTGTCTCCTGTCACTTTCAATTGATGCAGCAGTACCTGTCCTGTCTGCGGTCATAGCAAAATCACTCCACAACCTGGTCAGAAAACCCCTCTGTCCAACGCCACTTCTGATGTGTGCACCCCTAACACTCCTAGTCTGCTGCCCCCTGGAGCTCGTGTGAGAACGATCACGTGCGCTGTGTGCTGGGAATGCCTGAAGCAAACGGTCAACAAGAGTTGATTGTTTGGTTGCTAATATTAGTTCCAAGTTCTCATGTGGCATAATATTTTGCAATTTGCCTTTATAGCGTGGATCAAGGAGGCAGGCCAACCAGTAATCGTCATCGTTCATCATTTTCGTAATGCGTGTGTCCCTTTGTAGGATACGTAAGGCATAATCCGCCATGTGGGCCAAAGTTCCACTTGTCAAATCTCCGGTTGTGATTGGTTGAGGGGCAGTTGCAGGCAAATCTACGTCACTTGTGTCCCTCAAAAAACCAGAACCCGGCCGTGACACGCAACCAATTTCCTGTGCCCCCGTGAAAGTTTCCGCATTAAAAATATACTCATCCCCATCATCCTCCTCGTCCTCCACCTCCTCTTCGCCCGCTACCTCGTCCTGTACACTGCCCTGACCAGACAATGGCTGACTGTCATCAAGGCTTCCCTCTTCCTCTGGTGCAGACGCCTGCTCCTTTATGTGCGTCAAACTTTGCATCAGCAGACGCATTAGGGGGATGCTCATGCTTATTACGGCGTTGTCTGCACTAACCAGCCGTGTGCATTCCTCAAAACACTGAAGGACTTGACACATGTCTTGTATCTTCGACCACTGCACACCTGACAACTCCATGTCTGCCATCCTACTGCCTGCCCGTGTATCCTCCCACAAATAAATAACAGCACGCCTCTGTTCGCACAGTCTCTGAAGCATGTGCAGTGTTGAGTTCCACCTTGTTGCAACGTCTATGATTAGGCGATGCTGGGGAAGGTTCAAAGACCGCTGATAGGTCTGCATACGGCTGGCGTGTACAGGCGAACGTCGGATATGTGAGCAAAGTGCACGCACTTTGAGGAGCAGGTCGGAGAACCCAGGATAAGTTTTCAATAAGCACTGCACCACCAGGTTTAAGGTGTGAGCCAGGCAAGGAATGTGTTTCAGTTGGGAAAGGGAGATGGCAGCCATGAAATTCCTTCCGTTATCACTCACTACCTTGCCTGCCTCAAGATCTACTGTGCCCAGCCACGACTGCGTTTCTTGTTGCAAGAACTCGGACAGAACTTCCGCGGTGTGTCTGTTGTCGCCCAAACACTTCATAGCCAATACAGCCTGCTGACGCTTGGCAGTAGCTGGCCCATAATGGGACAACTGGTGTGCAACAGTGTCATCTGCCGATGGAGTGGTTGGCCGACTGCGTTCTGTGGAAGAGCTGTAGCTTCTGCAGGAGGACGAGGAGGAGGAGGAGGGGGTGCGAACGCCTACAGCCAACTGTTTCCTAGACCGTGGGCTAGGCACAACTGTCCCTAAATTGATGTCGCCTGTGGACCCTGCATCCACCACATTCACCCAGTGTGCCGTGATGGACACATAACGTCCCTGGCCATGCCTACTGGTCCATGCATCTGTAGTCAGGTGCACCTTTGTACTCACAGATTGCCTGAGTGCATGGACGATGCGCTGTTTAACATGCTGGTGCAGGGCTGGGATGGCTTTTCTGGAAAAAAAGTGTCGACTGGGTAGCTCGTATCGTGGTTCAGCGTACTCCATCAGGGCTTTGAAAGCTTCGCTTTCAACTAACCGGTAGGGCATCATCTCTAACGAGATTAGTCTAGCTATGTGGGCGTTAAAACCCTGTGTACGCGGATGCGAGGATAAGTACTTCCTTTTTCTAACCAGAGTCTCATGTAGGGTGAGCTGGACTGGAGAGCTGTAGATCGTGGAACTTTCGGGTGTGCCGGTGGACATGGCAGACTGAGAGACGGTTGGAGACGGTATTGTTTCCGCCGGTGCCCTACATGCAATATTTCCTCCTACAAAACTGGTGATTCCCTGACCCTGACTGCTTTTGGCTGGCAAAGAAACCTGCACAGATACTGCCGGTGGTGCGGAAAATGGTGGCCTTACAGTGACGGAAGGGATGTTGCGTTGCTGACTAGCTTCATTGGCCGAGGGTGCTACAACCTTGAGGGACGTTTGGTAGTTAGTCCAGGCTTGAGAATGCATGGTGGTTAAGTGTCTATGCATGCAACTAGTATTTAGACTTTTCAGATTCTGACCTCTGCTTAAGCTAGTTGAACATTTTTGACAGATGACTTTGCGCTGATCAGTTGGATGTTGTTTAAAAAAATGCCAGACTGCACTCTTCCTAGACTCTGATCCCTTTTCAGGGATTGCAGACTGAGCTTTAACCGGATGGCAACGCTGTGCTCCAACAGGTTTTGGCTTTGACACGCGTTTTGGTCCAGATACGGGCCCGGCAGATGGAACCTGTTGCGATGTTGATGCCTGCTGCGGCCCCTCCTCCACCTCCGCTTCTGAACTACTGCCGCCTGCACCCTGTTCCCCCAATGGCTGCCAATCGGGGTCAATAACTGGGTCATCTATTACCTCCTCTTCGAGCTCGTGTGCAACTTCGTCTGTGTCACTGTGTCGGTCGGTGGTATAGCGTTCGTGGCGGGGCAACATAGTCTCATCAGGGTCTGATTGTGGATCTGTACCCTGAGAGGGCAATGTGGTGGTCTGAGTCAAAGGAGCAGCATAGTACTCTGGCTGTGGCTGTGCATCAGTGCACTCCATGTCAGAATATACTTGTAATGGGCATGGCCTGTTAAATGTTTCACTTTCTAAGCCAGGGACGGTATGTGTAAAGAGCTCCATGGAGTGACCCGTTGTGTCGCCTGCTGCATCCTTCTCTCTTGTTGTAGTTTTTGCTGAGGAGGACAAGGAAGCGACTTGTCCCTGACCGTGAACATCCACAAGCGACGCGCTGCTTTTACATTTACCAGTTTCGGAAGAGGAGGCAAAAGAGCTAGAGGCTGAGTCTGCAATGTAAGCCAAAACTTGCTGTTGCTGCTCCGCCTTTAAAAGCGGTTTTCCTACTCCCAGAAAAGAGAGCGTTCGAGGCCTTGTGTAGCCTGACGACGAAACTGGCTCCACAGCTCCAGACTTAGGTGGAATATTTTTATCCCCACGACCACCTGATGCTCCACTACCACTACCATCATTACCAGCTGACAATGAACGCCCACGACGACCTCTTGCACCAGACTTCCTCATTGTTTTAAAATCTTAACCAAAGTAACTTTATTTGTTGCTATCAAACAACTTACACGGTGAGCTATAACTTCAGTATGATTTCAATATCCCTTAACAGGTTGGTGAGACCACAAGGAAAATCAGGCACAATGTTACACACTCTGTTTTCTGTGGCACAAAATCACAGAGATGACACACACGCAGGACTGTCACTCAAGCACTAATGTCAATATTAATCTCCCACCTAATTTATTTATTTTTTTTTCTCAGGGAGACTTTAGAAACCAAATAATATTAAAAAAAAAAAAAAAAAAGGCTTTCTATGGCCCACAATTAGAGAGAGAGAGGTGGCACAACCAGGAGTCAAGACTGGCGCACAAGCTGAAAGGGCAATATTACTCTCCCACTGTTTTTTATGTTTTTTTTGTTTTTTTCAGGGAGACTTTAGAAACCAAATAATATTAAAAAAACCAAAAAAAAAAAAGGCTTTCTATGGCCCACTGAATGAGAGGGAGAGAGGTGGCACACCCAGGAGTCAAGACTGGCACACAAGCTGAAAGGGCAATATTACTCTCCCACTGTTTTTTTATGTATTTTTTGTTTTTTCAGGGAGACTTTAGAAACCCAATAATATTTAAAAAAAAAAATAAATAGGCTTTCTATGGCCCACTGAATGAGAGGGAGAGAGGTGGCACACCCAGGAGTCAAGACTGGCACACAAGCTGAAAGGGCAATATTACTCTCCCACTGTTTTTTTAGGTTTTTTTTTTTTTTCAGGGAGACTTTAGAAACCAAATAATATTAAAAAAAAAAAAAAAAAAAAAAAAATAGGCTTGCTATAGCCCACTGAATGAGAGATAGCACACACAGCAGTGGCACACAAGCCCTGACTGAGGCCAATATTTTTCTCCCACTGATTGATGTAGTGTTTTTGTGTTGAGGTAGAATTTAGAACACAAATCACGGAAAAAATAAATAGGCTTTCTATGGCCCACTGAATGAAAGGGAGAGAGGTGGCACACCCAGGAGTCAAGACTGGCACACAAGCTGAAAGGGCAATATTACTCTCCCACTGTTTTTTTATGTATTTTTTGTTTTTTCAGGGAGACTTTAGAAACCCAATAATATTTTAAAAAAAAAAAAAGGCTTTCTATGGCCCACAATTAGAGAGAGAGAGGTGGCACAACCAGGAGTCAAGACTGGCGCACAAGCTGAAAGGGCAATATTACTCTCCCACTGTTTTTTATGTTTTTTTTGTTTTTTTCAGGGAGACTTTAGAAACCAAATAATATTAAAAAAACCAAAAAAAAAAAAGGCTTTCTATGGCCCACTGAATGAGAGGGAGAGAGGTGGCACACCCAGGAGTCAAGACTGGCACACAAGCTGAAAGGGCAATATTACTCTCCCACTGTTTTTTTATGTATTTTTTGTTTTTTTCAGGGAGACTTTAGAAACCCAATAATATTTAAAAAAAAAAATAAATAGGCTTTCTATGGCCCACTGAATGAGAGGGAGAGAGGTGGCACACCCAGGAGTCAAGACTGGCACACAAGCTGAAAGGGCAATATTACTCTCCCACTGTTTTTTTAGGTTTTTTTTGTTTTTTCAGGGAGACTTTAGAAACCCAATAATATTTAAAAAAAAAAAAAAATAGGCTTTCTATGGCCCACTCAGTGAGAGATGGCACACACAGGGATGGCACTGTAGCAGAAATGCCAATCTTAATCTCCCACAAAAAAAAAACAAAAAAAAAAAAAAAACTGTCCTACAATTACTATCTCCCTGCAGTAATGTAAGCCAGGTATGGCAGGCAGCAATAGGAGTGGACTGATGCACAAATTAAATAAAAAGTGTGGACAAACAAAAAAGATAGCTGTGCAGAAAGGAAGGAACAAGAGGATATGTGCTTTGAAAAAAGCAGTTGGTTTCCACAGTGGCGTACACACAGCAATACAGCTATCACGGAGCCTTCTAGGGCAGCCCAATGAGCTACAGCGCTGAGGGGAAAAAAAAAAAAAAATAGCTTCCACTGTTCCTGCACACCGAAGGTGGTGTTGGACAGTGGAAATCGCTGCAGCACAAGCGGTTTGGTGGTTAGTGGACCCTGCCTAACGCTCTCCCTGCTTCTGATGAAGCGGCAGCAACCTGTCCCTAAGCTCAGATCAGCAGCAGTAAGATGGCGGTCGGCGGGAACGCCCCTTTATAGCCCCTGTGACGCCGCAGACAGCAAGCCAATCACTGCAATGCCCTTCTCTAAGATGGTGGGGACCAGGATCTATGTCATCACGCTGCCCACACTCTGCGTTCACCTTCATTGGCTGAGAAATGGCGCTTTTCGCGTCATTGAAACGCGACTTTGGCGCGAAAGTCGCGTACCGCATGGCCGACAAGCACAGGGGTCGGATCGGGTTTCATGAGACGCCGACTTAGCCAAAAGTCGGCGACTTTTGAAAATGATCGACCCGTTTCGCTCAACCCTAGTCAAGACCACCACACGATGCCTAGCACCCTCAAGCCAATGACGCCACTCCTCAAATGCCCACTTCATGGCCAAAAGCTCCCGATTACCCACATCATAATTGCGCTCGGCGGGCGAGAATTTTCTAGAAAAGAACGCACATGGCTTCATCACCGAGCCATCGGAACTTCTCTGTGACAAAACCGCCCCCGCTCCAATCTCGGAAGCATCAACCTCAACCTGAAAAGGAAGTGAAACATCTGGTTGACATAACACAGGAGCAGAAGAAAACCGGCGCTTAAGTTCCTGAAAGGCCTCCACAGCCGTAGGAGACCAATTAGCAACATCAGCACCCTTTTTAGTCAAATCAGTCAAAGGTTTAACAACACTGGAAAAATTAGTAATGAACCGACGATAAAAATTAGCAAAACCCAAGAACTTCTGAAGACTCTTAACAGATGTAGGTTGTGTCCAGTCACAAATAGCCTGAACCTTGACGGGATCCATCTCAATAGTAGAAGGAGAAAAAATGTACCCCAAAAAAGAAATCTTCTGGACTCCGAAGAGACATTTTGAACCCTTCACAAACAGAGAATTAGCCCGCAGAACTTGAAACACCTTCCTGACCTGTAGAACATGAGACTCCCAGTCATCAGAAAACACCAAAATATCATCCAAATACACAATCATAAACTTATCCAGATATTCACGGAAAATATTGTGCATAAAGGACTGAAAGACTGAAGGAGCATTAGAAAGTCCGAAAGGCATTACCAAATACTCAAAATGGCCCTCAGGCGTATTAAATGCGGTTTTCCACTCATCACCCTGCTTTATCCGCACAAGATTATACGCACCACGAAGATCTATCTTAGTGAACCACCTAGCCCCCTTAATGCGAGCAAACAAATCAGTCAATAATGGCAATGGATATTGATATTTGACTGTAATCTTATTCAGAAGGCGATAATCTATACAAGGCCTCAGGGAACCATCTCTTTTAGCCACGAAAAA
Organism: Ranitomeya variabilis; assembly: GCF_051348905.1. Lineage (NCBI taxonomy): Eukaryota > Metazoa > Chordata > Amphibia > Anura > Dendrobatidae > Ranitomeya > Ranitomeya variabilis. Next base: position 1,154,802,774 of record NC_135232.1, read on the forward strand.
AAAACCTGCTCCCAGAGGGGACGAAGATGGACGAATATGTCCCTTTTCCAAGGACTCCTTAATATAATTCCGCATAGCAGTATGCTCTGGCACTGACAGATTAAATGAACGACCCTTAGGGAACCTACTGCCAGGAATCAATTCTATAGCACAGTCACAATCCCTATGAGGAGGGAGCGAATTGAGCTTAGGCTCCTCAAAAACATCCCGATAGTCAGACAAAAACACAGTGACCTCAGAAGGAGTAGATGAAGCGATTGAAATCAGAGGTGCATCATCATGAACCCCCCGACATCCCCAGCTTAACACAGACATTGTTTTCCAATCCAGGACTGGATTATGAATTTGTAACCATGGCAGACCAAGCACTAGTACATCATGTAAATTATACAGTACAAGGAAGCGAATCACCTCCTGATGAACGGGAGTCATGCGCATGGTCACTTGTGTCCAGTACTGCGGTTTATTCATAGCCAATGGTGTAGAGTCAATTCCCTTTAAAGGAATAGGAATTTCCAGAGGCTCCAGACTAAAACCGCAGCGTTTGGCAAATGACCAATCCATAAGACTCAGGGCAGCGCCCGAATCCACATAGGCATCGACGGAAATGGATGACAGTGAACAAATCAGAGTTACAGACAAAATGAACTTAGACTGCAGAGTACTAATGGCAAAAGATTTATCAACCCTTTTTGTGCGTTTAGAGCATGCTGATATAACATGAGCTGAATCACCACAATAAAAACACAATCCATTTTTCCGCCTATAATTTTGCCGTTCACTTCTGGACTGAATTCTATCACATTGCATAGTCTCAGGTGCCTGTTCAGAAGACACCGCCAACTGGTGCACAGGTTTGCGCTCCCATAAACGCCGATCAATCTGAATGGCCATAGTCATAGCCTCATTCAGACCTGTAGGCATAGGGAACCCCACCATAATATCCTTAATGGCCTCAGAAAGACCATCTCTGAAGTTTGCAGCCAGGGCGCACTCATTTCACTGAGTAAGCACCGACCATTTCCGAAATTTTTGACAATATACCTCCGCTTCATCATGCCCCTGAGAGAGGGCTAATAAAGCCTTTTCAGCCTGAATCTCCAGGTTAGGTTCCTCATAGAGCAATCCCAGTGCCAGAAAAAAATGCATCCACACTGAGCAATGCAGGATCCCCTGGTGCCAATGCAAATGCCCAATTCTGAGAGTCGCCCCGCAGGAAAGATATCACAATCTTGACCTGCTGAGCAGGGTCTCCAGAGGAGCGAGATTTCAAAGAAAGAAACAATTTGCAATTGTTCCTGAAATTCAGGAAGGTAGATCTATCTCCAGAAAAAAACTCTGGAATAGGAATTCTAGGTTCAGACATCGGAGTGTGAACAACAAAATCCTGTATGCTTTGAACTTTAGCAGCGAGATTATTCAGGCTGGAAGCCAAACTCTGGACATCCATGTTAAACAGCTAAGGTCAGAGCCATTCAAGGGTTAAGAGGAGGTAAGAAGCAGCTAGACAGCAATTAAGGGCTAGGCAGCAAAACTCTGAGGAAGAAAAAAAAAAATTTCTCCTCAACACTTCTTTTTCTCCTGCTTCAGCCCAAACAATTAACACTTTGTGGGCCGGCTATACTGTCATGTTCCCAATGGCAGGGAATTGTAACAACTGAACACGGGCAAAAACAGGACGAGCTCTAGGGTGATGGAACCTGAGCTGACCGCGATCCTGAACCTCAACACTCAACTAGCAGTAGCCGGGGAGCGTTCCTGGGGGGACTCTAGACGCCTCGCGTCAGCCGGAGATCTAGCTTCCCCTATCAGAAGAATCACAGACCTCGCTTGCCTCCAGAGAAATATTCCCACAGAAATAGCAGCCCCCCACATATAATGACGGTGAAATGAGAGGAAGGCACAAACGTAGTTATGAAAATAGATTCAGCAAAAATGAGGCCCGCTAAAAGCTAGATAGCAGAGGATACAAAAGGTGAACTGCGCGGTCAGCTTAAAACCCTTCAAAATACCATCCTGAAATTACTTGAACTCATGTGCCAACTCATGGTACATGAGTGGTAATTTCAGCCCACCAGAGCAACCAGCAGCAGAGGATCACATATCTGCAAGCTGGACTAAAAAACATGAAAGCAAACATGAAACAGGGAAATCCAGACTTAGCTTGTCTTGAAGGCCTTAGGAGCAGGTAGCAAAAGTAACAGAGACACACTGATACATTGATAGCCGGCAAGGGAATGACAGGAAAGCCAGGTTAAATAGGAAACACCCAGCCACTGATGGACAGGTGGAAACCAGAGACCGCAACCCACCAAAGTCACCCAGTACCAGTTGTAACCACCAGAGGGAGCCCAAAAACAGAATCCACAACAGATATTCTCCATTGCTTCCATTATTTTTGGAGATTTATAACAAACCCCTATCAGTAATTTATTATTTTTTCCCCCTCCCCTTATCTCCACCCACAGGGACTCCACATTTTCATTAGATTCACCTATATTATCACGCAGGATGGGTTTTAAGGTCGATTTTACATACAGACACACCCCTCCCCCTCGCTTATCTGTACGGTCATTTCTGAAAAGGCTATAGCCCTGCAAGTTAACAGCCCAGTCATGGCTCTCATACAGCCACGTCCCAGATATCCCCACCATGTCAAAATTATGCTCCAACACCATTAATTCTAATTCGTCCATTTTGTTGGTGAGGCTTCTGGCATTAGTATACATGCACTTGATGTTCCTCTCTGTACCTCTATTCTTTCTTAAATTATTATTGACTGTTCTAACCCCACCCCCTATGCCACCGCCACCCCCAACTTCCTTATTTGTGCCCAGTTCTCTATCTGCACTATCTTCCCCTCCTATAAATTGAATACCCTCCCCCCATTCCCTAGTTTAAACACTCCTCCAACCTTCTAGCCATTTTCTCCCCCAGCACAGCTGCACCTTCCCCATTGAGGTGAAGCCCATCCCTAGCGTAGAGCCTGTAGCCAACTGAGAAGTCAGCCCACTTCTGCAGGAACCCAAACCCCTCCTTCCTACACCAATTCTTGAGCCACTTATTAACCTCCCTAATCTCCCGTTGCCTCTCTGGCGGGGCACGTGGTACAGGCAGTATTTCGGAAAATACCACATTGGGGGTCCTTGCTTTCAGCTTGCAGCCTAATTCCCTGAAATCATCTTTAAGGACTTTATACCTACCTCTAACTTTGTCATTTGTGCCAATGTGCCCCATGACCGCTGGGTCCTCACCAGCCCATCCCAGTAATCTGTCCACCCGATGAGCGATGTGTCGGATTTGAGCGCCAGGTAGGCAGCACATCGTTCGACGATCCCTGTCTTTGTGACAGATTGTCCTATCTGTTCCCCTAATAATTGAGTCCCCCACTACAAGCACCTGTCTGGCCTGCCCTGCTCTCCTATTTCCTTCCTTACTGGAGCAGTCACTCCTCCAGCTTTCTGAGGACATGCCTGGCTGCAGCACTGATACCCCTGTACTGGCACCCCCTCATCTGCCAACTTAGCAAACTTATTGGGGTGTGTGTTATGACCCCAATGGCAGAGGGTCTCAGAGGTTATTACATAGTCTGCAAACACAAAAAACCAGCTCATAGGGAAGTGGTAACTAGGCTGACCGTATACCTGATCCTAGCACAACCAATAGCAGCAGTCGGAGAACGTGCCTATGTTGATTCTAGACGTCTCGCGCCAGCCGGAGAACTAACTAACCCTATAAGGGAAAAATAGACCTTTCTTGCCTCCAGAGAAAAGACCCCAAAAGTTGGATACAAGCCCCCAGCAAATAATAACGGTGAGGTAAGAAGAAAAGACAAACGTAAGAATGAACTAGGATTTAGCAAAGAGAGGCCCACTGACTAATAGCAGAATATAGGAAGATGACTTATACGGTCAGCAAAAAACCCTATCAAAATTTCCACGCTGAGTATTCAAGAACCCCCGAACCAACTAACGGCGCGGGGGGAGAATATCAGCCCCCTAGAGCTTCCAGCAATATCAGGAATCACATATTGTACAAGCTGGACAAAAATAAGAACAATGCAAATAACCCAAAGTAATGAAGCAGGACTTAGCTTATTTTGCAAAGAACCAGGACCAGCAGACAGGAGCAAACAGAAAGGAACTGATTACAACGATGCCAGGCACCAGACTGAGAATCCAGGAAGTTTAAATAGCAACACCCCTGGACTAACAAACCAGGTGGGTGCCAAGCTGGGAAAAGACAATCTCAGAGTCATACCACTAGTGACCACAAGAGGGAGCCAAAAAGTATGATTCACAACAGTACCCCCCCCTTTAAGGAGAGGTCACCGAACCCTCACCAAGACCACCAGGGCGATCAGGATGAGCAGCGTGAAAGGCACGAACCAAATCGGCCGCATGAACATCAGAGGCGACCACCCAGGAATTATCCTCCTGACCATAGCCCTTCCATTTGACCAGATACTGAAGCCTCCGTCTAGAGAGACGAGAATCCAAGATCTTCTCCACCACGTACTCCAACTCGCCCTCAACCAACACCGGAGCAGGAGGCTCAACAGAAGGAACCACAGGCACAACGTACCGCCTCAACAACGACCTATGGAACACGTTGTGAATGGCAAACGACACCGGAAGATCCAAATGAAAGGACACTGGATTAAGGATTTCCAAAATCTTATAAGGACCAATGAAGCGAGGCTTGAATTTAGGAGAGGAGACCTTCATAGGAACAAACCGAGAAGACAGCCATACCAAATCCCCAACATGAAGTCGGGGACCCACACCGCGGCGGCGGTTGGCAAAACGCTGAGCCTTCTCCTGTGACAACTTTAAGTTGTCCACCACCTGATTCCAAATCTGCTGCAACCTATCCACCACAGAATCCACCCCAGGACAGTCAGAAGGCTCAACATGTCCCGAGGAAAAACGAGGATGAAAACCAGAGTTGCAGAAAAATGGCAAAACCAAAGTAGCGGAACTAGCCCGATTATTAAGGGCAAACTCAGCCAATGGCAAAAAGGTCACCCAATCATCCTGATCTGCAGAAACAAAACACCTCAAATAAGCCTCTAGAGTCTGATTAGTTCGCTCCGTTTGGCCATTAGTCTGAGGATGAAAGGCAGATGAAAACTACAAATCAATGCCCATCTTAGCACAAAAGGATCGCCAGAACCTGGACACAAACTGGGATCCTCTGTCAGACACGATATTCTCAGGAATGCCGTGCAAACGAACCACATTCTGAAAGAACAAAGGAACCAGATCGGAAGAGGAAGGCAACTTAGGCAAGGACACTAAATGGACCATCTTGGAAAAACGGTCACATACCACCCAGATGACAGACATTCCTTGAGACACCGGAAGATCTGAAATGAAATCCATGGAAATGTGTGTCCAAGGCCTCTTCGGGACAGGCAAGGGCAAAAGCAACCCGCTGGCATGAGAACAACAAGGCTTAGCCCGAGCACAAGTCCCACAGGACTGCACAAATGACCGGACATCCCGTGACAAGGAAGGCCACCAAAAGGACCTAGCCACCAAATCTCTGGTGCCAAAAATCTCCGGATGCCCTGCCAACACCGAGGAATGAACCTCGGAAATGACTCTGCTGGTCCATTTATCAGGAACAAACAGTCTGTCAGGTGGACAAGAGTCAGGTCTACCAGCCTGAAATCTCTGCAACACACGTCGCAAATCAGGAGAAATGGCCGACAAGATTACTCCCTCTTTAAGAATACTAGCTGGCTCTGAGACTCCAGGAGAGTCAGGCACAAAGCTCTTAGAAAGAGCATCAGCCTTCACATTCTTTGAACCAGGTAGGTACGAGACCACAAAGTCAAAACGGGAGAAAAACAATGACCAACGGGCCTGTCTAGGGTTCAGGCGTTTAGCAGACTCGAGATACATCAGATTTTTGTGATCAGTCAAGACCACCACACGATGCTTAGCACCCTCGAGCCAATGACGCCACTCCTCAAATGCCCACTTCATGGCCAACAACTCCCGATTCCCAACATCATAGTTCCGCTCAGCAGGCGAAAACTTCCTAGAGAAAAAAGCACATGGTCTCATTACAGAGCAACCAGAGCCTCTCTGCGACAAAACAGCCCCTGCACCGATCTCAGAAGCATCCACTTCAACCTGAAAAGGAAGTGAGACATCAGGCTGACACAAAACAGGCGCCGAAGTAAATCGGCGCTTCAGCTCTTGGAAGGCTTCCACGGCTGCAGGAGCCCAGTTAGCAACATCAGAACCTTTCTTGGTCATATCCGTCAACGGTTTAACAACGCTAGAGAAGTTAGCGATAAAACAACGGTAGAAGTTAGCAAAACCCAAGAACTTCTGAAGACTCTTAACCGACGTAGGTTGAGTCCAATCATGAATAGCTCGGACCTTGACTGGGTCCATCTCCACAGCAGAAGGGGAGAAAATAAAACCCAAAAAGGGAACCTTCTGCACTCCAAAGAGACACTTTGAGCCCTTCACAAACAAAGCATTCTCACACAAAACCTGAAACACCATCCTGACCTGCTTTACATGAGAGTCCCAATCATCAGAAAAAAACAGAATATCATCCAGATAAACAATCATAAATTTATCCAGATACTTCCGGAAGATGTCATGCATAAAGGACTGAAACACTGAAGGAGCATTAGAGAGCCCAAAAGGCATCACCAAGTACTCAAAATGACCTTCGGGCGTATTAAATGCAGTTTTCCATTCATCTCCCTGCTTAATGCGCACAAGGTTGTACGCACCGCGAAGATCTATCTTGGTGAACCACCTGGCACCCTTAATCCGGGCAAACAAGTCCGACAATAGAGGCAAAGGATACTGAAATTTAACAGTGATTTTATTCAGAAGCCGATAGTCTATACAAGGTCTCAAAGATCCGTCCTTCTTGACCACAAAAAAGAATCCCGCACCAAGAGGGGAAGAGGATGGACGAATATGCCCCTTCTCCAGAGACTCCTTGATATAAGAACGCATTGCGGTATGCTCAAGTACAGACAGATTAAATAATCTTCCCTTAGGAAATTTACTGCCCGGAATCAAATCTATAGCGCAGTCACAGTCCCTATGAGGAGGAAGAACACTGGACCTGGACTCACTGAATACATCCTGATAGTCAGACAAATACTCAGGCACTTCTGAAGGAGTAGAGGAAGCAATAGACACCGGCGGGGAATCGCTATGAATTCCCTGACAGCCCCAACTTGACACAGACATAGCCTTCCAATCCAAAACTGGATTATGGGTCTGTAACCATGGCAGACCCAAAACGACCAAATCATGCATTTTATGCAGAACAAGAAAACGAATCACCTCCCGATGTTCAGGAGTCATGCACATGGTCACTTGTGTCCAAAACTGCGGTTTATTTTCTGCCAATGGCGTAGCATCAATACCTTTAAGAGGGATAAGATTTTCCAAAGGCTCCAGAACAAAACCACAGCGCTTGGCAAACGACAAGTCCATGAGACTCAGGGCAGCACCTGAATCCACAAACGCCATAACAGGGTAGGAAGACAATGAGCAGATCAAGGTCACAGACAAAATAAATTTAGGTTGCAAATTACCAATGGCGACAGGACTAACAACCTTTGTTAAGTGTTTAGAGCATGCTGATATAACATGTGTAGAATCACCACAGTAAAAACACAACCCATTCTGACGTCTATGATTTTTCCGTTCATTTCTAGTCTGAATTCTATCACATTGCATTAAATCAGGTGTCTGTTCAGACAATACCACCAGAGGATTAGCGGCTTTGCGCTCCCGCAAACGCCGGTCAATCTGAATAGCCAGCGCCATGGAATCATTCAGACTTGTAGGAATGGAGAAACCCACCATCACATTCTTAATGGCTTCAGAAAGGCCATTTCTGAAATTTGCGGCCAGAGCACACTCATTCCACTGAGTAAGCACGGACCATTTCTGAAATTTTTTTCAATACACTTCAGCTTCATCCTGGCCCTGAGAGATAGCCAGCAAAGCTTTTTCTGCCTGAATTTCAAGATTGGGCTCCTCATAAAGTAATCCGAGCGCCAGAAAAAACGCATCAATATTTGCCAATGCCGGATCTCCTGGTGCCAACGAGAAGGCCCAATCCTGAGGGTCGCCCCGCAAGAAGGAGATAACAATTTTAACCTGCTGAGCTGAGTCTCCAGACGAACGAGGTCTCAGAGATAGAAACAATTTACAATTATTCCTGAAATTCCTAAATTTAAATCGGTCTCCAGAGAACAGCTCAGGAATAGGTATTTTAGGTTCTGACATAGGACTACTAGTAACAAAATCCTGAATGCCTTTCACACGAGCAGCAAGCTGATCCACACTAGTAATCAGAGTCTGGACATTCATGTCTGCAGCCAAGCTTATAGCCACTCAGAGAAAAAGGGGAGGAAGAAAGGAAGGAAAAAAAAAAACTCAGAATTTCCTTTCTTTTAATCCCACTTCTGCAATGCATTAACTATTCACTTTGGCCTGTCATACTGTTATGACCCCAATGGCAGAGGGTCTCAGAGGTTATTACATAGTCTGCAAACACAAAAAACCAGCTCATAGGGAAGTGGTAACTAGGCTGACCGTATACCTGATCCTAGCACAACAAACAGCAGCAGCCGGGGAACGTGCCTACGTTGATTCTAGACGTCTCGCGCCAGCCGGAGAACTAACTAACCCTATAAGGGAAAAATAGACCTTTCTTGCCTCCAGAGAAAAGACCCCAAAAGTTGGATACAAGCCCCCAACAAATAATAACGGTGAGGTAAGAAGAAAAGACAAACGTAAGAATGAACTAGGATTTAGCAAAGAGAGGCCCACTGACTAATAGCAGAATATAGGAAGATGACTTATACGGTCAGCAAAAAACCCTATCAAAATTTCCACGCTGAGTATTCAAGAACCCCCGAACCGACTAACGGCGCGGGGGGAGAATATCAGCCCCCTAGAGCTTCCAGCAATATCAGGAATCACATATTGTACAAGCTGGACAAAAATAAGAACAATGCAAATAACCCAAAGTAATGAAGCAGGACTTAGTTTATTTTGCAAAGAACCAGGACCAGCAGACAGGAGCAAACAGAAAGGAAATGATTACAACGATGCCAGGCACCAGACTGAGAATCCAGGAAGTTTAAATAGCAACACCCCTGGACTAACGAACCAGGTGGGTGCCAAGCTGGGAAAAGACAATCCCAGAGTCATACCACTAGTGACCACAAGAGGGATCCAAAAAGTATGATTCACAACAGGTGTGCCAGATCAGGACTAGCCTCCATGGCACTCTTCCCTCTACTCTGCTTTCTGTCTCCCAGCTTGCTGCTTCACTGTCCTGCAGCTCCATCCTACCATCCTCCCCTCATCTATCCCATTGAGCGCCTGCTCAGTGAGCAGAAGACTCCTTTCCATGTTGTCTATGGATCTCAGTGTTTCCAGCTGCACATTTAGATTCAGAATCTGGGTTTCCAAATGCACAATGTGCTCACATCTCGCACAGCAGTGTGCACCCTCCACCGGCTGATTAAGGACTGCATACATGTGGCAAGATGTGCACTGGATGGCATTAACAATAGTGGAGCATATTTCCTAATGGGGATTGCACCAGACAAAAGCGTTAAATAAAAATCAATACAAAGTATTAATAAAATACATACAGCAATTCCTCCCTTGGAAACTCCCTGAATCCAAAGTCACTGAATTACAAGTCACACTTACTGCCGTTCACACTTACGCTCAGGTCACACTCAGCTCGTTCACACTCGCTAAGCTGAAGATTTAAAGATTTTTTTTTCTTTTTCCCCTCAGCAGCAATCCACCTTGCTATTCAGTGCATTTCCAAAAAGGTATCGGCGATACCCAATATTTTTTGGATATCGGTCGATCCAATCCGATACCGATATTTACAGATATCGGAAGGTATCGCTCAATACTAGTGAGGACACGGAAGTCTTGCCTGTTAGCAGTCTGGCACGCATGGCTGACTTTATGTTGAGCTGCATTTCATGTGACCCTCGGATTATCAAAATTTAGGGTGACACTTCTAGACCCACGCTACAAGGAGAACTTTCAATCTCTTCTGCCTGAGGCAGAGAGGTGTACTAAAATGTTGCAGTACCACAGGGCCCTTGTAGTGTAATTACTTAGAATATTCCCATGTGAGAACGCTGGCAGCAGACGTCAGAGTTTGTTGTACAACCAAGGAGTCCAAGCGAGAGCGACAGAAGTACAATCCAGCTCAGGCATGAGAACAATTGCCAAGTTCTGGGACAGTTTTCTCAGACCCTCACATCGTGGCAGCTCAGAGGCAAGGGTTGCTGTCACAAGAAATGCAATGTTTGGGAAGATGGTGAGGGAGTACCTTGCAGATCGTACAAACGTCCTCCGTGATTTCACTGTGCCTTTTCATTATTGGGTATCCAAGCTGGACATATGGCATGAACTGGCTCTCTATGCCTTGGAGGTCCTGACCTGCCCTGCTGCTAACGTTCTGTTAGAGCGGGTTTTTAGTGCAGCTGGTGGAATTATAACAGATAAGCGCATCCGCCTGTCAACTGAAAATGCTGACAGGCTGACTATTATAAAAATGAACAAGGGCAGATTTGGTCTGTTTGTTCTTATCCTCCTCCTTATCCTCTTCCTCCTTTCCTCCTTGTAACGGGGTCTACCAAGCTGGGGTACCTTTTTCAGTACCACCCCATGTTTTAGGAGGTCCACTTTGTCTTTGGCTGGAGTCTGAATGAAGGACGCTTGCTGGAATTCCTTGATTACATGAGAGCATATAAAAGCTGACTGCTTCTCCACGTATTTCCAGTCTCACAACAATTTATTCACAGAACACAGAATATATATCACAACAGATACAGAGGACAGGCCCATTCAAAAGCGGCAGGCCAGACATATATTACAATAGCCGCAGGTGGCTGGAGCCTGCTGATATTTACTGTGGGAATTACAAAGGTGGGGGAGGTCAGAAGGGGGATATCTTGTCTCCTCTGCCCAGGGGCGCAGCCTGTGGGCTGATGCATTAGGGACATATATCTCACATGGAACCTATTATATATAAAAATAACTGCATGACATATTCTGGGTGCTGGGGGGTTCTGTAACACGGATCCCCCTTTCAGCGACGCGATCGGCACACACAGTCTGATCCTTAACGGATCAGTTTGGCAATGACCGAAGTTTATGGGGTTGGTACAAGTTCCGTTTGTTGACTTAGTCCATCGGCGTTACAGTTTTGTTTGCCGGGTCTGTAGTGGATGGTGAAGTTTAGAGGTTGTAGGGCTAAACTCCACTGCAGTAATCTGGCGTTGTTTCCGGAGACCCGATTAAGCCAGACTAGGGGATTATGGTCCGTTAGGAGGAAAAACTGTCGTCCATACAAATATGGTTGTAACTTTTTGAGTGCCCATCCTACTGCCAGGCACTCCTTCTCGATGGCCGCATAGCTTACTTCACGGGGCAGTAGTTTCCGACTCAGGTAAGCTACCGGGTGTTCTTGGCCATCTGGCCCGACTTGTCTCAGTACTGCCCCCAATCCAAACATAGAAGCGTCTGTGTGAACCAGGAAACGTTTAGGTGAATCGGGTGCAGCCAATACAGGGGTATTGGTGAGGGCGTCCTTTAGCTGGCGGAAGGCTTCCTCACACTCTGGGGTCCAGGTTACCTGGCGGGGTTGGTTATTATGGGTCAGATCAGTGAGGCGCTGCTGTAATTGGGGACAAATTTCCTGTAATACCCCGCTGTCCCTAGAAATGCCATGACCTGGGTTTTAGTGCGTGGGGTGGGCCATTTGGCTATGGCCTCAATCTTGGCTGTTTCTGGTCGCTGTTTCCCACTTCGCACCCAATGTCCTAAATACTGAACCTCTGCTTTGCCCACGTGACACTTGTTTGGGTTCAGGGTGATTCCGGCCTTGTGGATCCTGTCCAATACTGTCTCTAGGTGATTTAGATGCTCTTCCCATGTCGCGCTGTAGATGGTGATGTCATCCAGGTAGGCACACGCATAGTCCTGGAGACCATCCGGAAGCCGGTCAGCCAGCCTCTGGAAGGTCGCAGAGTCATTCTTCATCCCGAATGGCATAACTAGAAACTGGAATAAGCCGAATGGGGTGACAAATGCAGACATGGGAATAGCGTCAGGACTAAGGGGAATCTGCCAGTAGCCTTTGCATAGATCAATGGTGGTCAAATACTTTGCCCCCGCCAGCCGGTCTAACAGCTCATCCACGCGTGGCATGGGATACCCATCCGTCACCGGTTTCTCATTGAGCCTGCGATATTCTACACAAAACCGTGTAGTCCCATCCTTCTCGGGCACTAACACTACGGGGGATGCTGTTATGGACCTGGTGGTCAGGAACACTTGAAATGACCTGACAGGTAAACCAGAAATATCGGACAAGCTCTGGGAATGTGGGAACTTTACTGACCGCAAACCTGATCCTATCAACACACACTATAGGCAGCCGTGGAGCGTTCCTGACTCTGCCTAGACGCCTCTTCACAGCCTGAGAGCTAGCTACCCCTAGAGAGAAACAAAGCCTCACTTGCCTCAGAGAAATTTCCCCAAAGTATAGAGAGCCCCCCACAAATAATAACGGTGAGTTAAGGAGAAAACACAAACATAGAAATGAAAACAGGTTTTAGCAAATGAGGCCCGCTAATAACTAAATAGTCAGAAGATAGCAAGGGAACTGTGCGGTCAGTACAAAACACTACAAAATTATCCATGCAGAGAATACAAAAAGACCCCCACACCGACTCACGATGTGAGGGGCGCAACTCTGCACCCCAGAGCTTCCAGCTAGCAAGGAAATAGCATATAAGCAAGCTGGACTGAACTGATCATGTACTGAGAAACATTTTCCAAAAGCAATGAGCAAAAATGAACAAGCATAAACTTAGCTTCGCCAGGAGGAGACAGGTCACAAGAGAAGTCCCAGAGAGATCTGAACCAATACTGAATACAACGACAGCTGGCAACAAGTAAAGATCCAGGTGGAGTTAAATAGGAACCAGCATAGCAGAAAATGAGGCAGCTGGGAGCCCAGCTAAAGACCAGCCGTATCACTCAAAGCCACCAGAGGGAGCCCAAGAACAGAACTCAACAAAGTACCATTCATGACCAGAGGAGGGAGCCTGAGAACGGAATTCACAACAGGATGCCCAAGGACTATCTGATTCTTCAATGACCCCTAAACGCAACATCTCTCGTATCTCTTGTTGCATCCCTTCTCGTACAGACTCAGGGACACAGAAGGGGGGTTGTCTCAGGGGGGTCTGATCCTGGGTCTCAACCTTGTGTTGTGCCAGGTGGGTGTAACTCGGTCTCCCTGAAAACATTCTCTGTCGCTGCCTCAACAACGCCACTGCCTGCTGTCTCTCCTGGGGACCTAGGTCTTCACCCCAGTGTACCTGGTCCCATGTTTTAGACTGAGTCCTCTCCCCTAAGACATCAGGCAAGGGGAGTCCTGCTACATCCTCTACTTCAGGTGCACAAATGGCCACTACCTCTTCAGGGCGCTCCCGGTAGGGCTTCAGCATATTCACATGGAACATGTGGATAACCCTGGGGTCGTCACAATCGGCAACATTATAGGTGGTGTTGGCTATTTTCCCCACTACCTGGTAATGCCCCTGCCATGCAGCTTGGAACTTTTTCTGCCTAGTGGGTTCTAACAACAGGACCTTCTGTCCTATCTCAAAGGTGCGTTCTCTAGCCCTCCGATCGTACCATACGCGCTGGCGCCATTGGGCCATCTGCAGGTTCCCACGTACAGCCTGGGTCAGCTCCTGTAGGCGGTCCCGGAATTCCAGCACATAGGGTACAATAGGTACCCCTTCTATGGTGCCCTCCCCTTCCCAGTGTTCTAGCACTAAGTCTAGGGGTCCCCTTACCCGTCTACCGTATACCAGTTCGAACGGGGAGAACCCCGTGGATTCTTGGGGCACCTCCCGATAGGCAAACAGGAGGTGACGCAAGAATTTCTCCCAGTCCCTGTAGGTCCTGGTAAAAGTCCCAATGAGTTGTTTTAACATCCCGTTAAAGCGTTCACACAACCCATTGGTTTGCGGGTGGTACGGGGCGCTTCTGGATCGCCCCCAAGCGCAGGGCTGTGGGGTACTCGGTACCGGGTCGCTCTGTCTCGGTTCTGGGGATGTCACGGTGGCCCGACCCAGTCCGTGGCCCTGCTAAAGGGCGCCCAATTAAAGGTGTAGTTTGTCAAGTGTTTGTGATGCCACCTGTGGTATTCGGTCAGGGTGACCGACGCTGCTTAGGTGTCCGCTGGGGTGATGTTATGGCAGCTAGATGGTATACCTTCCCACAGGTGAAGTATGTCCCCAGCGCTTCCAAGTAAGGTTGATGATGATGGTGTAGGTCGCAGTAAATAACGAGGACACAGGGTTGCAGTCTCTTTACCTTTTACTGTAGACTTCAGTGTCCACAATCCAGAGCACTGCTAACAGGGCTGGCTGAGTCCGGCCGGTCCGAAGGCACATCCAGAGTTCCCTTTGCAGGTGGAAATCAGTAGCCTTCCTAAAAGTGCCTGTGTGTTGTAGTACCTCCATGCTGGGCACCACGGGATAGTCCTCACAACTGTCGTGTATGTTTCTGTTTCTCTCTCTCAGTCCCCCAGATGGTATGGATAGGACGACCCGTATGACAGGGAAGGCCTGGAGCTATTTTATAGGGACCCTAGTGACGCCCTTCTCTCACAATTTGCCTCCGTTGTCTTCATAGGTATTAAGGTTGGGCAGCCAACTTGGAATTAACTGTCCTGCCGTTGTTTAAAGTAATGCGTAGAGCCTATTACTCCCTCGGTGTTCTGGCCACCGGCTACGTGCCTCAGAAGGATGTTGCCGATCTTAAGGCGGGACTCCTCCTGGTGTTATCTCCTTGTGCTGTTATCTCGTTTCTCACTTCTCCACGTCTTGTCCTTTCTTAAGATGCTGCCGCAATGAGGTGCAGGCGCAGCTCTGTAACGTTCTATCTCTTGCTAAGTCTCTGCCAGGATCCCACCCCTGACAGGGACCTCTGTCTGCAGCTCAGATGTTCCTCCTTCTCCCCGTCTGCCTGACAGGTCTTCTCTGGGTCAAACCCAGGTAGCTTCTCTCTCTAACTTCCTATCCAACCCCCAGTTTTACCCGAGTGTGAGGAGTGGCCTAATAGATAGAACCCTTTGCTCCCCCTGGTGGCCGGAGTGTGAAGTGTAGTGTGTGACTGTGATACCTGGTCAGGTGAACTCCTTTAGTACAATCAGTCGTAACATCACTCCCCCTGGTGGAAGAGCAACATTACTGCAACTACCAGGACTCTGGTGCGCTGCACTTCTAATGGACTTTACGCCGCACAGCTTCCACAGTTGGTTGGTCACCTCTGCTGTAAACTGGGTACTCTGGTCCGAGAAAATCTCCAGGGGAATTCCAACCCGTGAGAAAACCTGGAGCAGGGCAGCCGCCACCGTCTCTGCCAGTAGGTTAGGTAACGCAACCGCCTCTGGATACCGTGTGGCATAATCTACCACTGTCAATATATACCTTTTCCCTGACGGACTGAGTTTAGCTAACGGCCCTATCAGATCGACCGCTACTCGGCTAAATGGTTCCTCCACAATGGGGAGGGGGCATAATTTGGCCTTGCATCGATCTCCCCTCTTGCCAATGTGCTGGCAACTGTCACAGGTCTGGCAGTACTGACGAACATCATAGGTGACCCCCGGCCAAAAGAAGTTTTGTGTCAGACGATGCCTGGTGCGACTGATGCCGATGCGCCCGGCCAAGGGTATGTCATGAGAGATTCGCAGTAACTCCTGCCTATACTTCTTGGGAACTACCAGCTGTCCTTTTATAGTGGGGCTCGTCCTTGTGTGGTGCTGCTCTGTGATCCGGTAGAGGAGTCCCTGCTTCCATATAAACTGTTCCCCTTCCAGTACCGCTCTCCCCTCCTGTGCCTTCCCATGATATCCCTCCAATGAAGGATCCTCAAGTAACTCCCTCTTAAATTCATCTGGGGTGGCTCAAGAAATGTGTCTGGCTATGGGAATACGTGTAGGGCTGGGATGTCTTACCTGGGCCTCCTCTGAGTGTGATTCCGCCTCTGCAGCTCGAGCTTGTCTCCGGGTGGTCACAGGATATGTCTCAGCCAGAGGGGCAACCGAGAAGGCAGACAACATAGGCCCCAAGTCATTTCCTAGCAAGACGTCTGCAGGCAAATTCTCCATCAAGCTGACCTCAACAAGGCCATCCATGACTCCCCAGTTCAGGTGAATCCTGGCAGTGGGCAGTCGATGTATGGCTCCCCCTGCTACACGGACTGCCACTGTCCGGTCCGTCTTCTCTTGGTCCCAGACGAGATGAGGCTTCACAAGGGTCAAAGTTGCTCCGGAATCTCTTAGTCCCTGCATGCGTTTCCCATTAACCCACACGACCTGTCTATACTGTTGTCGATTATCTGCCTGGGCTGCCTGCATGGGGTCTACTTCATGCAGCACTTCCTCCATCTCTTCCATCCCATGGTTAGTCATAGCCCCCAATGCCGGGTCAGCTTTGCCTTGGTAGCAGTGTACAGCGGCCCGGCTGAAGGTAGCTGTTCCCGCCTTTGGCCACTGGGTATGCTGAGTCCGGTTGGGACATTGTCTTTGCAGGTGGCCCAGCTGACGGCAGGTGTGGCATCGCGCCCCAGGGGAACTGTGGTAGGCCAGGTTTCTAGCTGGTCCCGCTACAATCTTCGGTGGTTTGGGGCCCTCCAGGTCTATCGGCGGAACCCTAGTGACCATCTTTGATCCAGACAACTGAGGCCTCCTGGCGTCATGATGTTCATCGGCCAGACGAGCGGCTTCCTCAAGAGTCATTGGCCGCCTGTCCCGAAGCCATTCCTGTGTCTCGGGGGTTAGTCCATTAAAGAATCGTTCTAACAAGAAGAGCTGGAGGACGTCCTCCTTAGTGGTTGCTTGGCTCCCTTGTACCCACTGTAGCAGTGACCGTGGTAATTTACAGGCCCATTCAGCGTGGGTATCGGTTACTCATTTTATAAGTCCACGGAACTTTTGGCGGTATGCCTCTGGGGTCAGCGCATACCGGGCCAAGATCACTTCTTTGATCCGCTCATAGTCCATACAGTCCTCATCAGGTACCATGTGATAGGCATCCGCTGCCTGGCCGGTCAGCTTGCTGGCCAGAATCTGAACCTGTTCCTCCGGCTTCACTTGATGAAGGGCACACTGCCGCTCAAAGTCCTGCAGAAAGCCATCAATGTTTTCCTCTGCCTCCCCCAACTGTCGGAAGACATTATACTGGATCTTTTTGTGGCTTACTGTGGAAGGTACCTGGTTGGAGGCCAGAGCTCCCCCTGCTCGCTGACTCTCCTCTCTCCTTTCTGCCATCTCCATCTTGGCTAGCTCCACTTTGGTCCGCTCTGCCATCTCCATCTTGGTTAGCTCTATCCTGGTCGGCTCGGCCATCTGTTCCTTCAGATCAGTACGCACATCAGCCATCACCTCTCGTATGATCTCTACTGCAGGGTTTGGGCCATAGAACGCCAGTCTGTTCTTTACCTCCCTCTGGAATTCAGTCTCCTCCACGTTCACATAGGGGGCGCTGCACCATCGTGTTCCATGATCAAATCCGCTTTTGTTTTGTTGCTGGCGTTTAACCCTCGGGCTTCCACTAGATCTTTTAATGTAGTCCTCTTTAACTTCTGGTAGTTGTTTTCCATTTATTCCTTCCCTCCTGTAGAAGGGGTATCAGATCCCACTGCTGCCACCAGTGTAACGGGGTCTACCAAGCTGGGGTACCTCTTTCAGTACCACCCCGTGTTTCAGGAGGTCCACTTTGTCTTTGGCTGGAGTCTGAATGAAGGACGCTGGCTGGAATTCCTTGATTACATGAGAGCATATAAATGCTGACTGCTTCTCCACGTATTTCCAGTCTCACAACACTTTATTCACAGAACACAGAATATATATCACAACAGATACAGAGGGTAGGCCCATTCAAAAGCGGCAGGCCAGACATACATTACAATAGCCGCAGGTGGCTGGAGCCTGCTGATATTTACTGTGGGAATTACAAAGGTGGGGGAGGTCAGAAGGGGGATATCTTGTCTCCTCTGCCCAGGGGCGCAGCCTGTGGGCTGATGCATTAGGGACATATATCTCACATGGAACCTATTATATATACAAATAACTGCATAACATATTCTGGGTGCTGGGGGGTTCTGTAACACTCCTCATCCAGAACCAATATATCACCAGGGTGAACGTGGTCTGTATCGTGCATTTTGGCCAAAGGGGCTGTGATGGCACTATTTTATTTTTTTAAAAAAAGGACAACACATTGGGCAATTGGGCATGACATTTCTTTGGGCCTACTTCTTAACTCGGTCTCCTGCAATGTGTCCTTTAACTGCCACTAGATCACCATGGTTAACTTGCTCTGTACTGTTATGGGCCACTGATTTTTGGGCTAGGGGGCTGTGATGCAACTATTTTATTTTTTTTTAAAAAGGACAACACATTGGGGAATTGGGCATGACATTTATTTGGGCCTACTTCTTAACTCGGTCTCCTGCAATGTGTCCTTTAACTGCCACTAGATCACCAGGGTGAACGTGTTCTGTACTATTATAGGCCACTAATTTTTTGGCTAGGGGCCTGCAATGGCACTAGTGTATTTTTAAAAAAGGTACCCCACATTGGTGAAACCACAGCCTTGTTGGCAAAGACTTCATAACATTTGTGTACCTTAAAGAGCTCCCTTAAAAAGCTCCTTTTTGTTTTGCCTGGTTGTTCACATTGGACACGATATACTTCATATAAATTTTATAAAGCAATGCTGTTAGTTTGGCTGTGTAGTTCATTACAATTATTTCTTTGTCGACTCCTTTAGCTTCTCTCCTTGAGAGCCAAAACTTTGGCAGCTTCAAATGTACAAATGGCAAAGATACAAATGGATATTTGTAACCAAGATTTAAATACTGTATACAGAATGCATTCAGACAATCACATAGCTGCATTTCTTGTAAAACATTTACAGATGTGACAGACAATGCTCATAGTGACAGAATCTTGATAAATGTTTGTTTATTCACTTCACAAACAGTTCTAATCCTCTATATGTTTGCTGTTTGTCATTCTAAAACATTAAGGTTTACTGAAACTATGCTGGTGGTGGTTTGATCTAAATCCTTGTGGCTTTTATTTTTTAGGGGTTTATGGCTCTTTGTCTGATGAGTCCATGATATCTCAGATTCATACAACCTTGAAAAGTGGCCACTTGAAGGTCTGGGTGAAACTAGAGTTACTACATAGTGTAAATTACTATATAAAACCAGAGAAACATGACTAAGACAGATGTCAAAACTGGGGTACCTGTAATTGTACAGTGTGCTGATACCTACATAATTGGGGATGCCTATGCAGTGTAGGTAATCTCCCAGGGGTTCTCTGTCTTGGTGTTGCTTCTCTGATATTCCAGACGGATGATGTTGAAAAGCCTCTTGGTGATGATGATCTAAATATACTGTATGTAGTGTATCTTCAGATATATGTATAATCACTATAGTTATTTAATACTTATGTGTACTTATATGTTACCGGTGTATGTTAACATAGAAAAAAAGTGTATGCACTCACACTATTTAATCATACTATTCCTTGAATTTTGTTGTTAGTAATATCCAGGTCCAGATGGCATACACCCACGAGTACTAAGAGAACTAAGTAATGTAATAGATAAACCATTATTTCTTATTTTTAGGGACTCTATAGCGACGGGGTCTGTTCTGCAGGACTGGCACATAGCAAATGTGGTGCCAATATTCAAAAAGGGCTCTAAAAGTGAACCTGGAAATTATAGGCCATTAAGTCTAACCTCTACTGTTGGTAAAATATTTGAAGGGTTTCTGAAGGATGTTATTCTGGATTATCTCAATGAGAATAACTGTTTAACTCCATATCAGCATGGGTTTATGAGAAATCGCTCCTGTCAAACCAATCTAATCAGTTTTTATGAAGAGGTAAGCTATAGGCTGGACCACGGTGAGTCATTGGACGTGGTATATCTCAATTTTTCCAAAGCGTTTGATACCGTGCCGCACAAGAGGTTGGTACACAAAATGAGAATGCTTGGTCTGGGGGAAAATGTGTGTAAATGGGTTAGTAACTGGCTTAGTGATAGAAAGCAGAGGGTGGTTATAAATGGTATAGTCTCTAACTGGGTCGCTGTGACCAGTGGGGTACCGCAGGGGTCGGTATTGGGACCTGTTCTCTTCAACATATTCATTAATGATCTGGTAGAAGGTTTACACAGTAAAATATCGATATTTGCAGATGATACAAAACTATGTAAAGCAGTTAATACAAGAGAAGATAGTATTCTGCTACAGATGGATCTGGATAAGTTGGGAACTTGGGCTGAAAGGTGGCAGATGAGGTTTAACAATGATAAATGTAAGGTTATACACATGGGAAGAAGGAATCAATATCACCATTACACACTGAACGAGAAACCACTGGGTAAATCTGACAGGGAGAAGGACTTGGGGATCCTAGTTAATGATAAACTTACCTGGAGCAGCCAGTGCCAGGCAGCAGCTGCCAAGGCAAACAGGATCATGGGGTGCATTAAAAGAGGTTTGGATACACATGATGAGAGCATTATACTGCCTCTGTACAAATCCCTTGTTAGACCGCACATGGAGTACTGTGTCCAGTTTTTGGCACCGTTGTTCAGGAAGGATATAATGGAACTAGAGAGAGTAAAAAGGAGGGCAACAAAATTAATAAAGGGGATGGGAGAACTACAATACCCAGATAGATTAGCGAAATTAGGATTATTTAGTCTAGAAAAAAGACGACTGAAGGGCGATCTAATAATCATGTATAAGTATATAAGGGGACAATATAAATATCTCGCTGAGGATCTGTTTATACCAAGGAAGGTGACGGGCACAAGGGGGCATTATTTGCTTCTGGAGGAGAGAAGGTTTTTCCACAAACATAGAAGAGGATTCTTTACTAGTGTTGAGCGATACCGTCCGATACTTGAAAGTATCGGTATCGGAAAGTATCGGCCGATACCGGCAAAGTATCGGATCTAATCCGATACCGATACCCGATACCCATACAAGTCAATGGGACACCAAGTATCGGAAGGTATCCTGATGGTTCCCAGGGTCTGAAGGAGAGGAAACTCTCCTTCAGGCCCTGGGATCTATATCAATGTGTAAAAGAAAGAATTAAAATAAAAAATAGGGATATACTCACCTCTCTTCATGCGCTTGAAAGACCTTAGGTGACGTCACGGCTTTGTGATTGGTCGCGTAGCGGTCACGTGACCACTACGCGACCAATCAGAGCGCCGTGACGTCATCTAAGGCCCTTCAAGCGCACATTCTTAGGTACAACGGCTCCCGGTTACGGCGGTAAAGTCCAGGCAGCGTCGGAGAGGTGAGTATATCCCTATTTTTTATTTTAATTCTTTCTTTTACACATTGATATTAATCCCGATACCGATTCCCGATACCACAAAAGTATCGGATCTCGGTATCGGAATTCCGATACGGCAAGTATCGGCCGATACCCGATACTTGCGGTATCGGAATGCTCAACACTATTCTTTACTATTAGGGCAGTGAGAATTTGGAATTGCTTGCCTGAGGAGGTGGTGATGGCGAACTCAGTCGAGGGGTTCAAGAGAGGCCTGGATGTCTTCCTGGAGCAGAACAATATTGTATCATACAATTATTAGGTTCTGTAGAAGGACGTAGATCTGGGGATTTATTATGATGGAATATAGGCTGAACTGGATGGACAAATGTCTTTTTTCGGCCTTACTATGTTACTATGTTACTATATTACTATGTTACATTGTATTGCAAATATTAGCCTTTTTTAAAGCCGTATCTGAACCTTAGTGTTAACAACATGGCAAATAAAATTGCCAAATTCTCCTGTAAATAATTGTTCAAAGAGGGAACCATCATACCATTACAAAATACGAGTGGATTTTCATGGCTCCATCCAGTATGTGGGTTTCAAGGCCTAATGGGCTGCATATGACTGACTATGCAGCACGGCTCGCCTTGCTGCAAATGTGTAAAACAAAGGAGTATGGAGCACAAAATGCATATTGTGAAGATGATTTTCATGGGCCCATCCAGTATGTGGGTTCCAAGGCATAATGGGGTGCATATGAATTGGTATCAAGGCAGGCCTTGAATTCAGTGCAACACTTTTTCAGGAGTCCCCCCTGGACATCCTATGACAGGGGTATTGTGGTTCGTCATAATTCTTGGTAGCCCATCTACTCACAGCATAGGCTACAACAGCTTGTGAGACCCACTGTTTCACAATGGCCCTTTAAGAAGATTAATGCCGCCTGATACACCAGTAGAAATAGGCTCTATGACTTTAAGAGTCCCACCTTCATAAATGAAACAAGATGGGTCTGCTTATGTGTCACACACCACATGGCCAGCTAGGGGTGTTAAATGCTACAATGACATTTCCCAGTGAATGCATTTGTAGTGGTTGAAAGCAATGTTAAAGTTGAAAAACGCTTCCAAAACGCTGCGTCAGAACTAAGCCTAAGTGGGAGAGGAAATTTTCGGTCTGGGGTCAAATATTTGGCCTTACAGGCAAGTCAATAACCTGCAAAGGATGTACCTTGACATATTTTCATGCAAAACCCGTTTTGGTTTTGTTTTCATGTATTTTTTGTGGCACCGGGAAAAATAGCATGAATCTCGGAAAAAATTGAATAAACATGTGAACTATGAGTCAGGAATGCTTCCAGGGGCAATCCCCATGAGGTCCCTGTGTCATATGAGCAGTGTTTCCATCTTTTTCAGACGTTTTTAGACCTTAAAAGGACCCACGGGGGACCGCGGTAAAATACTCGGGTTTCCCATAAACTTACATTGGGCTCGTTGTTCTGGCCGAGTACCCGAGTATTCCAATCTGCTTGACCCGAACAACGAGCACCTGAGCATTTTAGTGCTTGCTCATCACTAATTATTATTATTATTATTATTAGGGCAAACACTTTTTCACACAACTGTACATATAGAAAACCAATCATGGCTCCAGTATGATATATATGTGTGGTGTGTATCATTCTCCAGTTATCACACCACTCAGCATGTGTTATGGCAGCGCTGGAGTGCAGCTAATAATTTAGGTTCCCTGCCCCTAGTATTATACCTACCACCCTCCATCTTCAGCTGCACCGCACTATCTTGTGACGGCAGCTTCTAACCGACCGGGAATCACAAGCTCTCAGTGTGAGTCTATGGGAGTCTCCTGCATTGAGGAGTGACTTCCTGCTCATCAGTCCCGCACTAGAGCAATCAGACCGGTCACAAACTGCTGAAGACCGATGGGTGCAGCGCTGAGAGCAGATGGAGATGGCACCTGGTGAGTATGAGGCTGTAGAAGTGCAGGGGACTGACATTAGTAGCATCACTGCAGGGCTGCAGGAAAAGAAAGCTGGAGTGGCGCTTTAAGTTGGTAAAATAAGCGAGAAAACAGCCGCACTCTCTCGGGTTATAGCTTGCAAAGTGGTGTATTTATTCACATGTGTTTGACATTCAAATATATGTACACATACAGCAGAATAAGAAAAAAAGTGACGTTTCGACCCAGTTCCGGGTCTTTCTCAAACTGAGTAGCTGATGCTGTTTGAAAATTTGAAATTAGGTCCCAAAAGGGGCTCCTCTTGGTGTGGCGCTGGGGTATCCTGCTTCCTGGAAGTGTGTGCACACACACTTCCAGGAAGCAGGATACCCCAGCGCCACACCAAGAGGAGCCCCTTTTGGGACCTAATTTCAAATTTTCAAACAGCATCAGCTACTCAGTTTGAGAAAGACCCGGAACTGGGTCGAAACGTCACTTTTTTTCTTATCCTGCTGTATGTGTACATATATTTGAATGTCAAACACATGTGAATAAATACACCACTTTGCAAGCTATAACCCGAGAGAGTGCGGCTGTTTTCTCGCTTATTTGACTGGTATTGGGTTCTTCCCAAGTACAGCCTGCACCACATGATTTGCTGAGTGTGCTCCATTCCTTTGAATTTAAGTTGGTAAAAGACATGTACAGGTAGATGTTTGCATTATTTTTAACATCTTTTCCACAAAATTCAAAAATGTTCCAAAAAATGACAAAATAAGAAATTCTAGGAATAAACCATAAACCAGGACCTGGTAAAAGACCGTGTATTGGAGAGGTGAATATGGAGGTAAAATGTAATAAAAATAATTGTCTGCGCTGTGCACATGCTCCGAATTAGACAGTCCATCAGTTACTGCCATCTCCTATCTCAGTAATGGGAACGTCTCTCTACACTGAACCCCGGTGTTACCTTAGAGGGGAGAACGTTAATAAACACCGATCAGTTCCGAAGAGAAAGAAGTGGACTCCTTGGTTTAGATCTTACAAAGCTGCTTATTTAACCTACTCAAACTGAGTGAATAACCCACATGAGAAACAATATAAAATCTACTATATAATAGTCTAAGGGTCACTTCCGTCTTTCTGTCTTTCTGTCTGTCTGATTGTTCGCGGCAAAACGGCCACGACCAATCAGCGACGGGCACAGTCCGGCGACAAAATGGTCGCTCCTTCCTCCCCGCAGTCAGTGCCCGCTCCATAATCTCCTCCAGTGAGCACTCACACAGGGTTAATGGCAGCATTAGCAGACCGCATTATGCTGCGGTGTAATGCACTCAGTTACCACTGCTATTAACCCTGTGTGACCAACTTTTTACTATTGATGCTGCCTATGCAGCATCAATAGTTAAAAGATCTAATGTTAAAAATAATAAAAAAAATAAAAAATAGTTATATACTCACCGTGTGTCGGCCCCCAGATCAGGAACAGGCCTTCCCCCCTCCTCGTGACGCTCCGGTGACCGCTCCATGCATTGCGGTCTCGTGAGATGATGACGTAGCGGTCTCACGAGACCGCACGTCATCATCTCACGAAACCGCAATGCACTCTTGGGACCGGAGCGCTACGGGCTGTGCAATATACTACGTGGGATGCGCAATATAATACGTGGGCTGTGCAATATAATACGTGGGCTGTGCAATGTACTACATGGGCTGTGCAATAAACTACGTGGGCTGTGCAATATACTACATGGGCTGTGCAATATACTACGTGGGCTGTGCAATATAATACATGGGCTGTGCAATGTACTACATGGGTGTCATGTCGGACGCTGTTCAGGCCAGGTCATTCGACAGACAGCGGTAATTCCGCTTTTGACCACTATGTGCTCATTTGCGTCAGCTAGATTTTATCTAGCTGGTCCGGGCTTAATTTACCTGGTGCTCGGATTGGAAGCTAGGCCATGCCCACTGCCTTTAAATAGTTCTCCTGAACATTGGGCGTCGCCGATTATAGCTTCTGTCTTGTGTGTGGTGTATTTCCCATTGACTTATTTGCTCCTTCCTATATTTGTATTTGTTTTGCCCTTTGCATTTATAGTGTATTCCTGAGTGACTGTGGCATGGTGCTTATTTTTCCGTTATCCTTGTATGTGCTAACTGTGGGTGTTGGAGTGTGGACTCTTCACTGGGTGGTGGGTGGTGGTTTCAGCCTAGGGTTGAAACAGGAGATAGGGCGAGGGTGGAGGCCCAGACATGCACACCATCAGTGTAAACTCTGGGAGAGGGTCAGTCAGGGGTTCCCTAGTCTGAGGGAAATCGCAGGGGCCCGGGTTATTAGCTCTTTCCTGCCTAGGTCTCCCGTGACATTATAATCGGCCCAACATTATTTCCATGGATCCCATGATTTCCATAACCCGCCAGTTGGAGGCGCTGTCCCTACAGGTCACTGAGTTAAGGGGGGTAGTACAGAAACAGGGACTAGCAGTGTCTAATGTGCAAGCCGGAGTTACAGGTAAAGTTGCTGAGCCTAAGTTTAATTTGCCTGAAAAATTTGCTGGGGAACGCAGTTAATTTGTTTCTTTTCGGGAAGCTTGCAAACTGTATTTCCGTATGCGCCCGATCTCCTCCGGTAATGAGGCTCAGTGTGTGGGCCTGGTGTTGTCATTATTAAGCGGCGATCCCCAAACATGGGCATTTTCTTTGCCGTCTGATTCTGTTACATTTAACTCGATGGAGAGTTTTTTTTCTGCTCTAGGACACATTTACGACGATCCGGACAGAATGGCTCTAGCAGAATCTAAGATATGCACTATTTGCTAGGGGGAGCGTGTTGCAGAGGATTACTGTTCTGAATTTCGCCGCTGGGCAGTCGACACACAGTGGAATGATCCCGTGCTCTGGAGTGACTTTATTCATTGAGTTTCTGATAAGGTTAAAAAAGCCCTCCTAATGTACGAGACTCCTGCTTCACTAGATTCCGCTATGAGTCTTGTTGTCCGCATTTTTGGCCTGCAGAAAATCTTCTGTAATGAAAGAGGTGGTGACCGACGTAGACTTCTCCTCCAACATGAAGCCCGCTGGATCTTTCGCCTCAATTCTATGGCACCCTCAGGACTAAACGAAGAACTGTTATATACAGGATTCCTGGGCTGACTCTTATTTCTCAATATGGCCCTGTTCTGTTTGGACCATTATTATATACATATAAAGAAATAACTTTCTCTGGACTGTATCCCTTTACTATGGTGCTATTTTGTGGTGTTCGTGTTATTGGAGACATCTTTTCACGTCTAAATTTCCCCCACGGCAGGATCAAGATCTCTTTACTGGGGGCATGTCTTACCCTTGGCCAAAGTTTTTTGCCCCAGCTACAATGCGCAGCATCTTTTGGACTAGAGCATTCATTTGTAGGCATCGTGGTTCACTTGTTCTGGGCCTTTATTCTGGAACGTTCTTGGAGCATATGTGTGGACACCGTACTGTTCTTTGTACAATTAATTATGTATATGTGTGTATGCATGTATGTATGCATGTGTATATATATATATATATATATATATATATATATATATATATATATGTATATACTGTATATATATGTATATGTGCGTGTATGTATATATGTATATGTGACATCTCATTGTTACAAAAAATCTTTATGCATATTTTGTATACCCTTATGTAAGTTTTTCTATGTACCTTGCCCTCGGGCATCTATATGAATTTCTTTATGGTTATATTTATTTTTGCATATATCCTGACCCCCTGTTATTTTGTATTACCCCTCTATATATTTGGGTTTGGTGGGTTTTTCTTGATATACATATATCGTTATATATATACATATATATATATATATTTTTTTTTTTAATATGTGTCCCTTGGCTCTATTTCATAGCCATATGCATTTTGTAACTATTATGCAGTTTATCTTTAGGTTTCCCTTCATATGCAGTGCGTTCTGATTCCATTCATTTCTATGCCTGCAGCACTACTGTTGCTCCATTCCTTTTCTGATCCTGCCGCACACTGCGCCTGCTCTCCTCTCTCTGCCTGAATACTTCTCTCGGCGGCTCCTCTTCCTCTATCCATGCAAGTGTATTCACTTGCTGGATTGTTTCCTCACATCAGTGCAGGCCCCGCTTCCTCTGACTCACTTCTGGTCCTGTGCTACAGACGCAGCACACCCGTATAGTATGTCCTCATTATACTATACATATATAAAGCGGACACTTGCTTACGTGTACTACTTTCCCTGACGAAGCTGCTTTTCAGCAGCGATACGCGTGGGATCTTTCCACACCCCACATTTTGGCCCTGATATATCTGGGTGTTTTGTGGACCATTTTCCCTGCTGCCCTCACTTTTCAGCATTGCACAGCGTTTCCTGCTCTCTCTGTGGTCCACATTTTTTTTTTTTTCCAGATACATGACTGGGCTCCAGGTTGTATTCATTGCCTGTTTTACCTGAGCTTCTCTCCACTCTCTGTGGTTCCCAGGGTTTAATTGCAGGCTCGTACTTTGTGAGATTTAACTCATTTGCAGCATTCCTTTCACCCTTTCAGGGCCACTAGCATATTGTATATGTGTACACGCTATATGCCCTTTACATTTGCTTTCATTTAGGACACATATAGGGACGCCTATAATGTGTGTGTGCTTTTTAGAGGGCTTGGTCCGTGCATTTCTGTTATAAACATTTATGTTAGCATACCTCATATTGTATTTCTTGTGAACAAGGTGTTCATTAGTACAGTGTATTTAGCGTGTTTTTTGCAGATTTCGCATTTCCTGCATAGGCTGTTATATTGGGGTGTTGTGTACTTTGTTACACGTTTTTTAATTGATTTTATATTTGTATGGTGTTTTTGCTTGTAATAAAATTTATTCTATATTTTGCTATATATTTTGTAGTAGGTGTGCACGTTCTTTTTGGCTCTTTCTCTTCTTTGACCATATTTGTTGTCCGCATTGATCGCCATTTGCGTCAGGAAGATCATGAGACGCCGCCTGTGGGTGAAGGTTTAGGTTCACGTGAGGTTGCTGCAGGTGAGCCCACGGACCCTATGCAAGTCACATTGGTATCACATGTTAAGAATCGAGCTCCTGTACTCAGGAAGCCTGTTTTTACTGCGGTAAAACTGGTTATTTTATTAATATCTGTCCTCTGCTGTCAAAGAAAAATGCAACAGTGGAAAACTTCTAAGCTCAGAGGGTGTGGAGGAGTCCAATCTGAGCTTATGTATATCCTCCATGATGGTTTCTCAGTGCATGCTCCCTGCCAAAGTTGTTGTCGCTGGCAGAGAGCTACCAATCACTGTTTTTGTGGATAGTGGTTCTGCCACAAATCTCATTGATGAGGAGTTTGTGCGCACTGCTGGTTTTAGGATCGAAAAACTGCCTCATCTTATCCACGTGGTCACCATCAATTCTGCTCCTCTCCCACAGGGGGAGATTACTGAGTTTGTGGCTGAGGTTAAACTCCACATTGGGGTTCTTCATTTCGAGCAGGTTACATGTAAGGTGCTCAAGAGTCTTCCGGCACAATTGGTTCTGGGTTTTCCATGGTTGTCTACACACAACCCGGTTATTGACTGGAAAACTCAGGATATAATTCAGTGGAGTGATTTCTGTCTGCAGAAACACATGTGGCCAAGAAATTCTCCTGTGACTCCAAGAGTTCCTGAGTTACTTCTGGATTTTGTGGATGTGTTCTCTGAGAAGGGTTGTTCAGAGTTGCCACCACATTGCTCCTATGACTGTTCTATCAGGTTTAAACCAGGGGCCAAGTTGCCTAAAGCAAGGATGTTTAACATCTCCGGTCCGGAGAGACAAGAGCTAAAGGATTACATTGCTGAAAGTTTGAGCAAAGCGCACATCAGGCCTTCATCCTCACCAGTGGCAGCAGGGTTCTTCTTCGTTAAGAAGAAAGATGGTGGACTTCGGCCGTGTCTGGATTTCAGGGAATTAAACCAGATTACGGTTCGTGATCCATACCCTATGCCATTGATACCGGATTTGTTCAACCAGGTGGCAGGTGCTAAGTGGTTTACCAAGCTTGACCTCAGGGGGGCGTACAACCTCATAAGAGTCCATCAAGGTGATGAGTGGAAGACGGCTTTTAATACCCCTGAGGGTCATTTTGAAAATTTGGTGATGCCATTTGGGTTGACTAACGCACCTGCAGTGTTTCAACATTTCATAAATGATGTGTTCTTGCATGTTTTGGGGAAATTCGTTATTGTGTACCTAGATGACATCCTCATATATTCTTGCGACCGTGATACTCATTTAGATCATGTCAGGCAGGTGTTACAGCTTCTCAGAGAAAATAAGCTGTATGCAAAACTGGAGAAATGTGTATTTTCGGTACAGGAGTTGCCTTTCTTGGGCTATATTTTGTCTGCTTCTGGTTTTAAAATGGACGCCGCTAAGGTGCAAGCGGTGTTGCATTGGGAACGGCCTGATAACCTAAAAGCACTTCAGCGGTTCCTTGGGTTTTCTAACTACTATAGCAAGTTTATCAAGGATTTTTCTATCATTGCTAAACCGCTAACTGACATGACTAATAAGGGTACCAATTTCTCCGTTTTGCCTGAGGCTGCTGTGTGCGCATTTGAATCTCTTAAAAACAGGTTTGTTTCGGCTCCCATTCTGGTGCAGCCAGATGTATCGAAACCTTTTGTTATAGAAGTCAATGTGTCTGAGGTTGGTGTGGGGGCGGTGTTGTCACAAGGCTCATCCTTGAGCGGTTTGCGTCCGTGCGCCTATTTTTCCAAGAAACTGTCGCCCGCCGAACGTAACTACGATATCGGCAACAGAGAGTTGTTGGCAATCAAATTGGCCTTTGAGGAATGGCGACACTTCTTGGAGGGGTCGGTTCATCAGGTTCCTGTTATTACCGACCATAAGAATTTGCTTTATTTGGAGTCTGCCAAGCGTCTGTCTCCCAGGCAGGCTCGCTGGGCATTGTTTTTCACCCGGTTCAACTTTGTTGTCCCTTACAGACCTGGTTCTAAAAACACTAAAGCGGATGCTTTGTCCAGGTGTTTTCCGGGGGGAGAGCCTCAGGAAGATCCAGTACCCATCCTCCAAAAGGGTGTTGTGGTTTCGGCACTCACTACCGAGGTTGAGGCTGAGATTGCCGAGGCCCAGGAGGAGGTACCATCTGAGCTTCCCGTCAACAAAACGTTTGTATCGCTTCATTTCCGCTTAAAGGTTTTGGCAGAGCATCATGATGCTGTCCTGGCTGGCCATCCAGGGGTTAGGGGTACTTTGGAGTTGGTGTCACGTCGGTTTTGGTGGCCCAAGATCCAACAGGACGTGGTCTCATACGTGTCAGCTTGCACCACGTGCGCTAGGACTAAGATGCCCTGCTCCCATCCTGTTGGCACACTACTTCCTCTCGAGGTACCTAGTAAGCCATGGACGGAAATCTCCATGGATTTTATCACTGACTTGCCCTCCTGAGCTGGGAACACGGTCATCTTGGTGATTGTTGATCGGTTCTCAAAAATGTCACACTTTGTGTCTTTGCCTTCGTTGCCTAACGCTAAGACTTTGGCTCAGGTATTTGTGCAGGAAGTGGTCAGACGTCATGGGGTTCTGTCTGACATCGTTTCTGATAGGGGGTCTCGGTTTGTGGCAAAATTTTGGAAAGCAGTTTGTTCACGGCATTTCATCCTCAGTCAAATGGTCAGACCAAGCGTATGAATCAAAATTTGGAACAGTACTTATGCTGCTTTGTTTCGGATAACCAGGAGGAGTGGTCGAAGTTTCTTCCTTTGGCTGAGTTTGCCATCAATAATCACCACCAGGAGTCGTCTGGGGAGTCTCTGTTTTTTTGTGTTTACGGGCTTCCTCCTCAATTTTGTACTTTGAGTCAGGGGGGCTCTTCCGGCGTCCCGGAGGATGACCAGTTAGGAGCACAATTATCAGTCTGGAGGAGA
The DNA here is from genome assembly GCF_051348905.1 of Ranitomeya variabilis. Lineage (NCBI taxonomy): Eukaryota > Metazoa > Chordata > Amphibia > Anura > Dendrobatidae > Ranitomeya > Ranitomeya variabilis. The sequence continues at coordinate 1,154,834,132 of NC_135232.1, forward strand.
GTTAAACAGCGCCTGTTGAGTGTGGGTGCTAGGTACAAACATGTGGCTGACAGTAGGCGTGTTGTTGTGAATTTGCGTTTTGCTCCCTCTAGTGGTCATTAGTGATTTGACACTGGAGCTTCTGTCTTCTCCTATATGCTCACCTGGGCCGTTAGTTCAGGGGCGTTGCTATATAAGCTCTCTGGACCTTCAGTTCTATGCCTGGCATCGTTGAATTCAGAGCTAATCTGTTGTGCTCTTGTCCTTTGATCCGGGTTCCTGTATTTCAAGCTAAGTCTGCTTCCTTGCTTTTTGCTTTGGTTTTGTTTTGTATTTTTGTCCAGCTTGTTCCAATCTGTATCCTGACCTTTGCTGGAAGCTCTAGGGGGCTGGTGTTCTCCCCCCGGACCGTTAGACGGTTCGGGGGTTCTTGAATCTCCAGCGTGGATTTTTATAGGGTTTTTGTTGACCAGATAAGTTATCTTGCTTTATTCTGCTATTAGTAAGCTGGCCTCTCTTTGCTGAACCTGGTTCATTTCTGTGTTTGTCATTTCCTCTTACCTCACCGTTATTATTTGTGGGGGGCTTGTATCTTGCTTTGGGGTCCCTTTCTCTGGAGGCAAGAGAGGTCTTTGTTTTCTTCTCCTAGGGGTAGTTAGATTCTCCGGCTGGCGCGAGTCATCTAGCGATCACCGTAGGCATGATCCCCGGCTACTTCTAGTGTTGGCGTTAGGAGTAGCTATTTGGTCAACCCAGTTACCACAGCCCTATGAGCTGGATTTTTGTATCTCGCAGACTTACACGTTCCTCTGAGACCCTGTCCACTGGGGTCATAACAGTATGCCAGGCCAGTATTGAATGTTTGATGCATTGCAGAAGTGGGATTATAAGAAAGAAAATTTTGAGTTTTTTTTTCTCTCTCATTTTTTTTTTTTTTTTTTTCTTTTCCCCTTTACCTCAGAGTGGCTTAAGCTTGCTGCAGACATGAATGTCCAGACCTTGATTACAAGTGTGGACCAGCTTGCTGCTCGTGTGCAGGGTATACAAGATTATGTTATCAGAAATCCTAGGTCTGAACCCAAGATACCGATTCCTGAACCGTTTTCAGGAGACCGATTTAAGTTTAGGAATTTCAGGGATAATTGTAAATTGTTTTTGTCCCTGAGACCCTGTTCGTCTGGAGACTCTGCTCAACAAGTAAAAATTGTTATTTCATTCTTACGGGGTGACCCTCAAGATTGGGCTTTTTCGTTGGCGCCAGGAGATCCGGCATTGGCTGATATTGATGCGTTTTTTCTGGCGCTCGGTTTACTTTATGAGGAACCCAATCTTGAGATTCAGGCTGAAAAAGCCTTGCTGGCTATGTCTCAGGGCCAGGACGAGGCTGAAGTGTATTGCCAAAAATTTCGGAAATGGTCCGTGCTGACACATTGGAACGAGTGTGCACTGGCTGCTAATTTTAGAAATGGCCTTTCTGAAGCCATTAAGAATGTTATGGTGGGTTTTCCTATTCCCACAGGTCTGAATGATACCATGGCCCTGGCTATTCAAATTGACCGGCGGTTGCGGGAGCTCAAAACCGCAAATTCCCTCATGGTGTTGTCTGAACGGACACCTGATTTGAGGCAATGTGATAGAAAAACCGCAAATTCCCTCATGGTGTTGTCTGAACGGACAACTGATTTGATGCAATGTGATAGAATCCTGACTAGAAATGAGAGGAAAATTCATAGACGCCAGAATGGCTTGTGCTACTACTGTGGTGATTCTACACATGTTATCTCAGCATGCTCTAAACGTATATCTAAGGTTGTTAGTCCTGTCACCGTTGGTAATTTGCATCCTAAGTTTATTCTGTCTGTAACTTTGATTTGCTCACTGTCATCTTATCCTGTCATGGCGTTTGTAGATTCAGGTGCTGCCCTGAGTCTTATGGATCTCTCATTTGCTAAGCGCTGTGGTTTTATTCTTGAACCATTAGAAAATCCTATACCTCTTAGGGGTATTGATGCTACGCCATTAGCAGAAAATAAACCGCAGTATTGGACACAGGTTACCATGTGCATGACTCCTGAACACCGCGAGGTGATACGTTTTCTTGTTTTGCATAAAATGCATGATGTGGTTGTTTTGGGGCTGCCATGGTTACAGACCCATAATCCAGTCCTGGACTGGAAGGCTATGTCAGTGTCAAGTTGGGGCTGTCGTGGTATTCATGAGGATTCCCTGCCTGTGTCTATTGCTTCTTCTACGCCTTCGGAAGTTCCGGAGTATTTGTCTGATTACACAGGCCAACAAAAAACAACTTTTTTTATGTTTCTTTGATGAAAATAGGCAAATATTACTAATTTTGGGTCGAGAAACTCAAATATACCCACAGAATTGTTTAATTAGCTCTCGTTTTTTAGATACACGCCATGGAAGTATGTGCTGTAGGTAGCGAGAAGAATTCATTACAAGAGTATAAATTGCACAGTACAGTACACATATTTAGTATCGCCGCGTCCGTAACGACCCAACCTATAAAACTGTCCCACTAGTTAACCCCTTCAGTAAACACCGTAAGAAAAAAAAAAAAAAAACGAGGCAAAAAACAACGCTTTATTACCATACCGCCGAACAAAAAGTGGAATAACACGCGATCAAAAAGATGGATATAAATAACCATGGTACCGCTGAAAACGTCATCTTGTCCCGCAAAAAACAAGCCGCCATACAGCATCATCAGCAAAAAAATAAAAAAGTTATAGTCCTCAGAATAAAGCGATGCCAAAATAATTATTTTTTCTATAAAATAGTTTTTATCGTATAAAAGCGCCAAAACATTAAAAAATGATATAAATGAGGTATCGCTGTAATCGTACTGACCCGACGAATAAAACTGCTTTATCAATTTTACCAAACGCAGAACGGTATAAAGAAATTCATGAATAGCTGGTTTTTGGTTATTCTGCCTCACAAAAAACGGAATAAAAAGTGATAAAAAATGGTCACGTGTCCGAAAATGTTACCAATAAAAACGTCAACTCGTCCCGCAAAAAACAAGACCTCACATGACTCTGTGGACCAAAATGTGGAAAAATTATAGGTCTCAAAATGCCACGTATATAAGTGCCACGTATTTAAGTGCCACGTATAAGTGCCACGTATTTAAGTGCCACGTATAAGCAAAGTAATGATGGTAAGCAGTCTTCACAAGTGGAGTAATTGGTCTTCTTTGGTTGGCAAATGTCACATAACCACACACGTAACAAAAATTGTTAACAATATTTGCACATTTACGAGGCATTTTCAAAGTGTAAATTCTCTCCACAAAATTACTGCAACAAGAGAAAGAGACTTCAATTAGTACAAACTATGCAGACACAATTTATAAAATGGCTGACATTGGTTCAACAGGTCTGTAATCAGGTTTACCAATACACATTTGTTGAAAATTCAAAATTTCCCTATTTTCCTGCATAATAATCTTAAATGACCTGTATCTCAGCAACAAGAGCTAATAATGATTTTTAAGTAACATATTCGTTTTTAGGATGCTAAAATTATTACAAACCAGCTATTTTCATTTCAGAAACATTTTCACTGTTGGCCAGTGTTATCAGGATGTCTTCAGTGAGTCTGAGTCCAGTGCACTGCCTCCTCATAGGGAATGTGACTGTGCAATTGATTTGATTCCAGGCAGTAAGTTTCCTAAGGGAAGACTGTTTAATCTGTCGATACCTGAACATACCGCTATGCGTTCATATATCAAGGAGTCTCTGGAGAAAGGACACATCCGTCCGTCTTCTTCCCCTCTTGGTGCGGGATTCTTTTTTGTGGCTAAAAAGGACGGATCTTTGAGGCCTTGTATTGACTATCGGCTTTTAAATAAGATCACTGTCAAATTTCAGTATCCTTTGCCGCTGTTGTCTGACTTGTTTGCCCGGATTAAAGGTGCCAAGTGGTTTACCAAGATAGACCTTCGTGGTGCGTACAACCTTGTGCGCATTAAGCAAGGTGATGAATGGAAAACCGCATTCAATACGCCCGAAGGTCATTTTGAGTACTTGGTGATGCCTTTTGGGCTCTCTAATGCCCCTTCAGTTTTTCAGTCCTTTATGCATGACATTTTTCGGAACTATCTGGATAAATTTTTGATCATTTATCTGGATGATATTCTGGTTTTTTCTGATAATTGGGACTCGCATGTGGAGCAGGTCAGGATGGTCTTTAAAATTTTGCGTGAAAATTCTTTGTTTGTCAAGGGCTCAAAGTGTCTTTTTGGTGTACAGAAGGTTCCCTTTTTGGGGTTCATTTTTTCCCCTTCTGCTGTGGAGATGGACCCAGTCAAGGTCCGAGCTATTCTTGATTGGACTCAGCCCTCGTCAGTTAAGAGTCTTCAGAAGTTCTTAGGTTTCGCTAACTTCTACCGTCGTTTTATCGCTAATTTTTCTAGCATTGTGAAACCTTTGACGGATATGACCAAGAAGGGCTCCGATGTGGCTAATTGGGCTCCTGCTGCCGTGGAGGCTTTCCAGGAGTTGAAACGTCGGTTTACTTCGGCGCCTGTTTTGTGCCAGCCTGATGTCTCGCTTCCCTTTCAGGTTGAGGTGGATGCTTCAGAGATTGGAGCAGGGGCCGTTTTGTCGCAGAGAGGCCCTGGTTGCTCTGTTATGAGACCTTGCGCCTTTTTCTCTAGGAAGTTTTCGCCTGCTGAGCGAAATTATGATGTGGGCAATCGGGAGTTGTTGGCCATGAAATGGGCATTTGAGGAGTGGCGTCATTGGCTCGAGGGTGCTAAGCATCGTGTGGTGGTCTTGACTGATCACAAAAATCTGATGTATCTCGAGTCTGCTAAACGCCTGAATCCTAGACAGGCCCGCTGGTCATTGTTTTTCTCCCGTTTTGACTTCGTTGTCTCGTATTTACCAGGTTCAAAGAATGTGAAGGCCGATGCTCTTTCCAGGAGCTTTGTGCCTGATGCTCCTGGAGTCGCTGAACCTGTTGGTATTCTTAAGGATGGAGTTATCTTGTCAGCTATTTCTCCAGATCTGCGACGTGTGTTGCAGAGATTTCAGGCTGATAGGCCTGATTCTTGTCCACCTGACCGACTGTTTGTGCCTGATAAGTGGACCAGCAGAGTCATTTCCGAGGTTCATTCCTCGGTGTTGGCAGGTCACCCAGGAATTTTTGGCACCAGAGATCTGGTGGCCAGATCCTTTTGGTGGCCTTCCTTGTCAAGGGATGTGCGGTCATTTGTACAGTCCTGTGGGACTTGTGCTCGAGCTAAGCCTTGCTGTTCTCGTGCCAGCGGGTTGCTCTTGCCCTTGCCTGTCCCTAAGAGACCTTGGACACATATCTCCATGGATTTCATTTCTGATCTTCCGGTGTCTCAAGGCATGTCTGTTATCTGGGTGATATGTGATCGCTTCTCCAAGATGGTCCATTTGGTTCCTTTGCCTAAGCTGCCTTCCTCTTCCGATCTGGTTCCTGTGTTTTTCCAGAACGTGGTTCGTTTGCACGGCATCCCTGAGAATATTGTGTCAGACAGAGGATCCCAGTTCGTTTCCAGATTCTGGCGATCCTTTTGTAGTAGGATGGGCATTGATTTGTCGTTTTCGTCTGCTTTCCATCCTCAGACTAATGGACAGACGGAGCGAACTAATCAGACTTTGGAGGCTTATTTGAGGTGTTTTGTCTCTGCTGATCAGGACGATTGGGTGACCTTCTTGCCGTTGGCTGAGTTTGCCCTTAATAATCGGGCTAGTTCCGCCACTTTGGTTTCGCCGTTTTTCTGCAACTCTGGTTTCCACCCTCGTTTTTCTTCGGGTCATGTGGAACCTTCTGACTGTCCTGGGGTGGATTCTGTGGTGGATAGGTTGCAGCGGATCTGGAATCTTGTGGTGGACAACTTGAAGTTGTCACAGGAGAGGGCTCAGCGCTTTGCCAACCGCCGCCGCGGTGTGGGTCCCCGACTACGTGTTGGGGATTTGGTGTGGCTTTCTTCCCGCTTTGTTCCAATGAAGGTTTCCTCTCCCAAATTTAAACCTCGTTTTATTGGTCCTTACAAGATATTGGAAATCCTTAATCCTGTATCCTTTCGTCTGGATCTTCCTGTGTCGTTTGCTATCCACAACGTGTTTCATAGGTCCTTGTTGCGGCGGTACGTTGTGCCTGTAGTTCCTTCTGCTGAGCCTCCTGCTCCGGTGTTGGTTGAGGGCGAGTTGGAGTACGTGGTGGAGAAGATCTTGGATTCTCGTCTCTCCAGGCGGAGGCTTCAGTACCTGGTCAAGTGGAAGGGCTATGGTCAGGAAGATAATTCCTGGGTGGTCGCCTCTGATGTTCATGCGGCCGATTTAGTTCGTGCCTTTCACGCCGCTCATCCTGATCGCCCTGGTGGTCGTGGTGAGGGTTCGGTGACCCCTCACTAAGGGGGGGGTACTGTTGTGAATTTGCGTTTTGCTCCCTCTAGTGGTCATTAGTGATTTGACACTGGAGCTTCTGTCTTCTCCTATATGCTCACCTGGGCCGTTAGTTCAGAGGCGTTGCTATATAAGCTCTCTGGACCTTCAGTTCTATGCCTGGCATCGTTGAATTCAGAGCTAATCTGTTGTGCTCTTGTCCTTTGATCCGGGTTCCTGTATTTCAAGCTAAGTCTGCTTCCTTGCTTTTTGCTTTGGTTTTGTTTTGTATTTTTGTCCAGCTTGTTCCAATCTGTATCCTGACCTTTGCTGGAAGCTCTAGGGGGCTGGTGTTCTCCCCCCGGACCGTTAGACGGTTCGGGGGTTCTTGAATCTCCAGCGTGGATTTTTATAGGGTTTTTGTTGACCAGATAAGTTATCTTGCTTTATTCTGCTATTAGTAAGCTGGCCTCTCTTTGCTGAATCTGGTTCATTTCTGTGTTTGTCATTTCCTCTTACCTCACCGTTATTATTTGTGGGGGGCTTGTATCTTGCTTTGGGGTCCCTTTCTCTGGAGGCAAGAGAGGTCTTTGTTTTCTTCTCCTAGGGGTAGTTAGATTCTCCGGCTGGCGCGAGTCATCTAGCGATCACCGTAGGCATGATCCCCGGCTACTTCTAGTGTTGGCGTTAGGAGTAGCTATTTGGTCAACCCAGTTACCACAGCCCTATGAGCTGGATTTTTGTATCTCGCAGACTTACACGTTCCTCTGAGACCCTGTCCACTGGGGTCATAACAGCGTGTGCCAGGACCGGACCTGAGTGTGGTTGACTGGGTGTGGTTATCCACATAAAACATAAGACTCAAAATACCATCCCCTAAATTGGGTCCACGGTTTATTGGTCCATTTAGGGTCACCGCCGTCATTAACCCAGTAGCGTACCGATTGGAGCTTCCTACGGTGTATAAGATACACAACGTGTTCCACAGGTCTCTTTTAAAGAAGGTGGTGGGTTCCGTGGACGCGGCGCCTATGCCATCTCCAGTCTTGGTGGATGGTAATTTGGAATTTGAAGTCTCCAAGGTGGTTGACTCTCATGTAGTGCGCCACACTTTCCAGTACTTGGTACACTGGCATGGTTATGGGCCTGAGGAGAGGTCCTGGGTACCAGCCTCGAACGTTCATGCGGATCGGCTAATCAGGTATTTCCACCGCTGCCATCCGGTCAAGCCGGGTCCTATAAGCCTTGAGGGCCCTGGGGTCCCTCGTAGAAGGCGGGGTACTGTCATGTTGGACGCTGTTCAGACCAGGTCGTTCGACAGGCAGTGGTAATTCCGCTTTTGACCACTATGCGCTCATTGGCCTCGGCTAGATTTTATCTAGCTGGTCCGTGGTTAATTTACCTGATGCTCGGATTGGAAGCTGGGCCATGCCCACTGCCTTTAAATAGTTCTCCTGAACATTGGGGGTCACCGATTATAGCTTCTGTCTAGTGCGTGGATTTCTCGGTCTGGAGTGGTGAGCTAGTAGTTGGAGTATCATTGCTGGTGGTGCAGCTACTCTACATGCATATGCATATTTCCCATAAGGGATGGGGGCAGTGTTCTGGATCACTGCATTCAGAAACATGTGATGGTGTCTCCGCGGTGTGGGATGTTTTGGTCTCCCCGAGGTCATTCATCCGTACCTTTATAGCCTTTTTACTAGGCACTGCTCCTAATAGCCAGTTTCCTGCTCCACACTGATGAGGGGCAAAAACCCTGAAACAGCTGTCTGTGGATGGATACCATGCTTGGCATAGGTGGTTTTCCTGTATTGGATGTTTTCCATTATTGGATGCTGCCCTTCCCGTGGTTGTTCCTTCCTGGGGAAAGGCCTGGCTATTCACTGCTTGCGTTGAGAAACACGTGATGGTGTATCCGCAGCTACTCTACATGCATTTGCATATTTCCCATAAGGGATGGGGGCAGTGTTCTGGATCACTGCGTTGAGAAACATGTGATGGTGTCTCCGCGGTGTGGGATGTTTTGGTCTCCCCGAGGTCATTCATCCGTACCTTTATAGCAATATAATACGTGGGCTGTTCAATATAATACGTGGGCTGTGCAATGTACTACATGGGCTGTGCAATATACTATGTGGGCTGTGCAATGTACTGTGTAGGCTGTGCTATATACTACGTGCCCTGTTGTGAACTCTATTTTTGGGCTCCCTCTTGTGGTCACAAGTGGTACTGCGTGAGTGCTGTCTTTGGGCTCCCTCTGGTGGCTCTTTGTGTCTTTCTGTAGGTTTGTGGCTGGCATCAGCTGTCTCGTTATCTGGTAGTTGGTTTCCTATTTAGCTCACCTGGACTTTCAGTTGTTGCTGGCTGTCAATGTATTCAGTGCTATTTGGAGCTCTCCTGCATTCCTTCGTTATCAGTCTCTTCAAGAGAAGCTAAGTTTTGTTTATTCATTTTTTGATCACCAGTGTTCAATATGTTTCTTGGTTGGTGATTAGTCCTTGTCCAGCTTGCTTATATGTGATTTCCTCACTTGCTGGTAGCTCTATGGGGCTGAGTTTCTCCCCCCACACCGTTAGTTGGTGTGGGGGTTCTTGTATTCTCAGCGTGGATATTTTGCATAGGGTTTTCTACTGACCGCACAGTTCCCTATCTGTCTTCTGCTATCTAGTATTAGCGGGCCTCATTTGCTGAATCTGTTTTAATTTCTATGTTTGTATTTTCCCGTTATCTCACCGTTATTATTTGTTGGGGGCTTCCTATATCTTTGGGGTTATTTCTCTGAGGCAAGTGAGGTCTTATTTTCCCTCTAGGGGTAGCTAGTTTCTCAGGCTGCGTCGAGACTTCCAGGATTTTAGGCACGTTCACCGGCTACCTTTAGTGTGTTTGGTTAGCATCAGGTTTGCGGTCAGTCCAGGTACCACCTCCCTAGAGCTCGTTTCTATGTTCAGAAACTTAGCTAGTCCGTTTTGTGATCCTCAGCCAATAAGGATCATAACAGTGCCCTGTGTTATACACTACGTGGCCTGTGTTATACACTGTGTGGGCTGTGTTATACACTACATGGGCTGTGTTATACACTACGTGGGCTGTGTTATATACTGCATGCGTGGGCTGTTATATACTACTTGAGCTGTGTTATATGCTGTGTGAGCTGTTTTACACTCCGTGGGCTGTGCTATATACTACGTGGCTGTGCTATATACTCCGTGGGCTGTGTTATATACTACGTGGCTGTGCTATATACTCCGTGGGCTGTGTTATATACTACGTGGCTGTGCTATATACTCCGTGGGCTGTGTTATATACTACGTGGCTGTGCTATATACTCCGTTGGCTATGCTATATACTCCATAGGCTGTGCTATATACTATGTGGCTGTGCTATATACTACGTGGCTGTGCAATATACTCCGTGGGCTGTGTTATATACTACGTGGCTGTGCTATATACTCCCTTTGCTATGCTATATACTCCATAGGCTGTGCTATATACTATGTGGCTGTGCTATATACTACGTGGCTGTGTTATATACTACGTGGCTGTGCTATATACTCCGTTGGCTATGCTATATACTCCATAGGCTGTGCTATATACTATGTGGCTGTGCTATATACTATGTGGCTGTGCAATATACTACGTGGCTGTGCTATTTACTATGTGGGGTGTTATATACCACATGGCTGGCCTCGAACAATCAGTGACAGGCGCAGTCTGGCCGCTAATTGGAGCGGGATTTGAGCCACGCTTCACTAATTGGTCGCGGCCGGCCGAATCCTGTGTATTCAATGTATTATTCATAAAATCTTCATAAATAAACTACATACCTATTCTAGAATACCCGATGCGTTAGAATCGGGCTACCATCTAGTATAGAATATTTAATAAATAATAATATTTAAAATATAGATGACATAAAAAAGGGAAACCAAATGACAAAATATTCAAGAGCACAACACAATAATTGTAGTGGGTACAAGGACACAGTTACAACCTCCTACTTATACAAAACCCCATAACATTAGCCTATAAACTGATATAAGTAAATATTGGAAACATGCATTATACATAGAAAGGCAAAAGAAAGATGGAGTAAGAGAATACATAAATCATGCCAATAGTCCGCACCCCGTGGCTCCTGTGAAGCAAACGCACGTTTCGCCTAGTGGCTTTCTCAGGGAGTGTCCTTGTCGTCCTTGAGTAGGTGATGTCATTGTTTGTGAGTGAATATCCTATACACTTTATTATTATTATGAGCTAATCTCAGTTCTTGTATCAAAGCTGCTTATTTTCATGTCTACTATTAATTTATGAAATTAAAACTAAAACGAGGGTTAGGCTTTACGAGTGTGATGTGAGATAGTGTGGAAAAGTTCTCAGAAAAGGAATACTTTTCAAAGCACTGTGTGTATATATATATATATATATATATATATATATATATATATATATATATATATATATATATATATATATTGTATATGTACAGTATATTCATTTATTTAAAGATTTTTTTTTAATCTTTTTATAGGGAAGACTCTCAGTATAGATTACCTTTTCTGATTCTTCTTTTTGCCATCGAAAATATCAACAAGAATCCGGACATTTTGCCCAATATTACGCTGGGATATCATCTTTATGACTCGTGCTCTGACGGACGACTGGCAACACGACATGTGTTACATTTTCTGTCTGGCCCGGGTGAGATAATACCGAATTACTCTTGTACGGGCCGTGGTCAGCTGGTTGGTATCGTTGGGGATCAGCACTCACTTCCCACTATTGCAGCAGCACAAATCCTTGGATTATACGGATACCCTCAGGTACTGACACTCCCCGCATTTCTTAAGTACAAGTGTTGTAATATGATTGAATAATTATTTTCTAATAATATCTGTAATATGTGTGATAAGTAATGTTAGTAAAGCACAGCACACCTTCTACACACATCATCTAATGTTCTGTGGAGTCACTAGAAAAAGGAAAGATTCCCATGTAAAGTCATTTGTTACATATGGAAACATCCAAACATCACTTGGTTCTTTATTCAACCAGTATGTAAAGGAGAAAGTGATTGAAATAAGCAAACAGGAAAATAATGATTTTATTTATATGGCACCAATAAAATCCACAGCTCTTTATAATTAAGTGTAACCTGTACAAATAATATCAGACGTTACAGAGTGTGGAGACGAGAGATGAGCGAATATTGCAATGTTCAGTTTGGATTACGATCGCCTGCGAGGTGGGTGAGGTATGTGTAGGCCGGCTGTGCTGGGAGCCCTCATACAAGGTGGGTGAGGTATGTGTAGGCCTGCTGTGCTGGGAGCCCTCATACGAGGTGGGTGAGGTATGTGTAGGCCGGCTGTGCTGGGTGCCCTCATAGGAGGGGGGTGAGGTATGTGTAGGCCGGCTGTGCTGGGAGCCCTCATACGAGGTGGGTGAGGTATGTGTAGGCTGGCTGTGTTGGGAGCCCTCATATGAGGTGGGTGAGGTATGTGTAGGCCTGCTGTGCTGGGAGCCCTCATACGAGGGGTGTGAGGTATGTGTAGGCTGGCAGTGCTGGGAGCCCTCATACGAGGTGTGTGAGGTATGTGTAGGCTGGCTGTGCTGGGAGCCCTCATGCGAGGTGTGTGAGGTATGTGTAGGCCGGCTGTGCTGGGAGCCCTCATACGAGGTGGGTGAGGTATGTGTAGGCTGGCTGTGCTGGGAGCCCTCATACGAGGTGGGTGAGGTATGTGTAGGCCGGATGTGCTGGGAGCCCTCATACAAAGTGGGTGAGGTATGTGTAGGCCGGATGTGCTGGGAGCCCTCATACAAAGTGGGTGAGGTATGTGTAGGCCGGCTGTGCTGGGAGCCCTCATACGAGGTGGGTGAGGTATGTGTAGGCCGGCTGTGCTGGGAGGAGCCCTCTTACAAGGTGGGTGAGGTATGTGTAGGCCAGCTGTGCTGGGAGCTCTCATACGAGTTGGGTGAGGTATGTGTAGGCCGGCTGTGCTGGGAGCTCTCATACGAGGTGGGTGAGGTATGTGTAGGCCGGCTGTGCTGGGAGCCCTCATACGAGGTGGGTGAGGTATGTGTAGGCTGGCTGTGCTGGGAGCCCTCATACGAGGTGGGTGAGGTATGTGTAGGCTGGATGTGCTGGGAGCCCTCATACAAAGTGGGTGAGGTATGTGTAGGCCGGATGTGCTGGGAGCCCTCATAAAAAGTGGGTGAGGTATGTGTAGGCTGGCTGTGCTGGGAGCCCTCATACGAGGTGGGTGAGGTATGTGTAGGCCGGCTGTGCTGGGAGGAGCCCTCTTACAAGGTGGGTGAGGTATGTGTAGGCCGGCTGTGCTGGGAGCTCTCATACGAGGTGGGTGAGGTATGTGTAGGCCGGCTGTGTTGGGAGCCCTCATATGAGGTGGATGAGGTATGTGTAGGCCGGCTGTGCTGGGAGCCCTCATACAAAGTGGGTGAGGTATGTGTAGGCCGGATGTGCTGGGAGCCCTCATACAAAGTGGGTGAGGTATGTGTAGGCCGGATGTGCTGGGAGCCCTCATACAAAGTGGGTGAGGTATGTGTAGGCCGGCTGTGCTGGGAGCCCTCATACGAGGTGGATGAGGTATGTGTAGGCTGGCTGTGCTGGGAGCCCTCATACGAGGTGGGTGAGGTATGTGTAGGCCGGCTGTGCTGGGAGGAGCCCTCTTAGAAGGTGGGTGAGGTATGTGTAGGCCAGCTGTGCTGGGAGCTCTCATACGAGTTGGGTGAGGTATGTGTAGGCCGGCTGTGCTGGGAGCTCTCATACGAGGTGGGTGAGGTATGTGTAGGCCGGCTGTGTTGGGAGCCCTCATATGAGGTGGATGAGGTATGTGTAGGCTGGCTGTGCTGGGAGCCCTCATACGAGGTGGGTGAGGTATGTGTAGGCCGGCTGTGCTGGTAGCCCTCATACAAAGTGGGTGAGGTATGTGTAGGCCGGCTGTGCTGGGAGCCCTCATACGAGGTGGGTGAGGTATGTGTAGGCTGGCTGTGCTGGGAGCCCTCATACGAGGTGGGTGAGGTTTGTGTAGGCCGGCTGTGCTGGGAGTCCTCATAGGAGGTGAGTGAGGTATGTGTAGGCCGGCTGTGCTGGGAGCCCTCATACGAGGTGGGTGAGGTTTGTGTAGGCCGGCTGTGCTGGGAGTCCTCATAGGAGGTGAGTGAGGTATGTGTAGGCCTGCTGTGCTGGGAGCCCTCGTACCACAAACAACAGCTCAACCTGCTTTTATGCTCATCCACTCCCAGATGGCACAAAATCAGTTTCATAGACTACTATTGTCAGAAAAATGTAAGGATAATAACCCGAGCGGTTGACTCAAAAGATGTAGAGGACTGCCTGTCTCGGAGGCCTACTGATACAGGCAACAGACATGAAGAAGACCCATTCAGTGGAAGTGCATCTGAACAGCAAGGTGGATTGCTGTTGAGGGGAGATAGAGAGAAAAAAAAATCTATAAATCTTCAGCACAGCGAGTGTGAACGAGCTGAGTGTGACCTGAGCGTAAGTGTGAACAGCGGTAAGTGTGTGACTTGTGATTCAGTGACTTTGGAATCAGGGAGTTTCCAAGGGAGGAATTGCTTCTGTTTTTTTTTTTTTTTTTTAATTAATACTTTGTATTTATTTTTAATTATCGTTTCTGTGTGGTGCAATCCTCATTAGGAAATGTGCTCCACAATTGTTAATGCCATCCAGTGCACGTCTTGCCACATGTATGCAGTCCTTGACCAGCCGGTCGAGGGTGCATACTGCTGTGCAAGATGTGAGCACGTTGTGCATTTGGAAGCTCAGATTCAGGATCTAAATGTGCAGCTGGCAACACTGAGATCCATAGACAATATGGAGAGGAGTCTTCTGCTCACAGAGCAGACGCTCAATGGGATAGATGAGGAGGGGGATGGTAGGATGGAGCTGCAGGACAGTGTGGCAGTTAGCTGGGTGACAGATAGAAGGCAGGGTAGAGGGAAGAGTGCCAGGGAGGCTAGTCCTGATCTGGCTCACCCCAATAAGTTTGCTAAGTTGGCAGATGAGGGGGGTGCCAGTACAGGGGTAGCACTGCTGCAGCCAGGCATGTCCTCTGAAAGCCGGAGGAGTGACTGCTCCAGTAAGGAGGGAAATAGGAGAGCAGGGCAGGCCAGACAGGTGCTGGTAGTGGGGGACTCAATAATTAGGGGAACAGATAGGGCAATCTGTCACAAAGACAGGGATCGTCGGACGGTGTGCTGCGTACCTGGCGCTCGAGTCCGAAACATCGTTGATCGGGTGGACAGATTACTGGGAGGGGCTGGTGAGGACCCAGCGGTCATGGTGCACATTGGCACAAATGACAAAGTTAGAGGTAGGTGGAAGGTCCTTAAAGATGATTTCAGGGAATTAGGCTGCAAGCTGAAAGCAAGGACCTCCAGCGTGGTATTTTCCGAAATACTGCCTGTACCACGTGCCACGCCAGAGAGGCAACGGGAGATTAGGGAGGTTAATAAGTGGCTCAAGAATTGGTGTAGGAAGGAGGGGTTTGGGTTCCTGCAGAAATGGGCCGACTTCTCAGTTGGCTACAGGCTCTACGCTAGGGACGGGCTGCACCTCAATGGGGAAGGTGCAGCTGTGCTGGGGGAGAAAATGGTTAGAAGGTTGGAGGAGTGTTTAAACTAGGGATTGGGGGGGAGGGTATTCAATTTATAGGAGGGAAAGATAGGGCAGATAGAGACCTGGGCACAAATAAGGAAGTTGGGGGTGGCGGTGGCATAGGGGGTGGGGTTAGAACAGTTAATAATTTAAGAAAGAATAGAGGTACAGAGAGTAACATCAAGTGCATGTATACTAATGCCAGAAGCCTAGCCAACAAAATGGACGAATTAGAACTAATGTTGTTGGAGCATAATTATGACATGGTGGGGATATCTGAGACGTGGCTGGATGAGAGCCATGACTGGGCTGTTAACTTGCAGGGCTATAGCCTGTTCAGAAATGACCGTACAGATAAGCGAGGGGGAGGGGTGTGTCTGTATGTAAAATCGACCTTAAAACCCATCCTGCGTGATAATATAGGTGAATCTAATGAAAATGTAGAGTCCCTGTGGGTGGAGATAAGGGGAGGGGGAAAAAATAATAAATTACTGATAGGGGTTTGTTATAAATCTCCAAAAATAATGGAAGCAATGGAGAATATCCTCGTAAAGCAAATAGATGAGTCTGCGACTCAAGGAGAAGTCATTATTATGGGGGACTTCAACTACCCTGAAATAGATTGGGGAACAGAAACCTGCAGTTCCAGTAAAGGTAATCGGTTTTTGACAACTATGAGAGACAATTACCTTTCACAACTGGTTCAGGACCCAACAAGAAGGGGGGCACTGCTAGACCTAATATTAACCAACAGGCCAGACCGCATATCAAATATAAGGGTTGGGGGTCACTTGGGGAATAGTGATCACAAAATAATAAGTTTTCATGTAACCTTTAATAAGATGGGTAGTAGGGGGGTGACACGGACACTAAACTTCAGGAGGGCAAATTTCCAACAGATGAGAGATGATCTTGGTGCAATTAACTGGGACGATATCCTGAGACACAAAAATACACAAAGAAAATGGGAGACGTTTATTAGCATCCTGGATAGGACCTGTGCACAGTATATACCGTATGGGAATAAACATACTAGAAATAGGAGGAAACCAATATGGCTAAATAGAGCTGTAAGGGGCGCAATAAGAGACAAAAAGAAAGCATTTAGAGAATTAAAGGAAGTAGGTAGTAAGGAGGCATTAAATAAATACAGAAAATTAAATAAATTCTGTAAAAAGCAAATCAAGGCAGCAAAGATTGAGACAGAGAGACTCATTGCCAGAGAGAGTAAAAATAATCCCAAAATATTCTTTAAATATATAAATAGTAAGAAACTAAAAAATGACAGTGTTGGCCTCCTTAAAAATAGTCTGGGTGAAATGGTGGATGAGGATGAGGAAAAAGCCAATATGGTAAATGACTTTTTTTCATCAGTATTTACAAAAGAAAATCCCATGGCAGACAATATGACTAGTGATAATAATTCCCAATTAAATGTCACCTGCTTAACCCAGCAGGAAGTACGGCGGCGTCTAAAAATAACTAAAATTGACAAATCTCCGGGCCTGGATGGGATACACCCCCGAGTACTGCAGGAATTAAGTACAGTCATTGATAGACCATTATTTTTAATCTTTAAAGACTCCATAATAACAGGGTCTGTACCACAGGACTGGCGTATAGCAAATGTGGTGCCAATATTCAAAAAGGGGACAAAAACTGAACTCGGTAATTATCGGCCAGTAAGCTTAACCTCTACTGTGGGTAAAATCCTGGAGGGCATTCTAAGGGATGCTATGCTGGAGTATCTGAAGAGAAATAACCTCATGACCCAGTATCAGCACGGGTTTACTAGGGACCGATCATGTCAGACTAATTTGATCAGCTTCTATGAAGAGGTAAGTTCCGGACTGGACCAAGGGAGCCCAGTGGATATAGTGTATATGGACTTTTCAAAAGCTTTTGATACGGTGCCACACAAAAGGTTGTTACATAAAATGAGAGTAATGGGGATAGGGGAAAATATGTGTAAGTGGGTTGAGAGCTGGCTCAGGGAAAGGAAACAAAGGGTGGTTATTAATGGAGCACACTCGGACTGGGTCGCGGTTAGCAGTGGGGTACCACAGGGGTCAGTATTGGGCCCTCTTCTTTTTAACATATTTATTAATGACCTTGTAGGGGGCATTCAGAGTAGAATTTCAATATTTGCAGATGACACTGAACTCTGCAGGGTAATCAATACAGGGGAGGACAATTCTATATTACAGGATGATTTATGTAAACTAGAAGCTTGGGCTGATAAATGGCAAATGAGCTTTAATAGGGATAAATGTAAGGTCATGCACTTGGGTAGAAGTAATAAGATGTATAACTATGTGCTTAATTCTAAATCTCTGGGCAAAACCGTCAATGAGAAAGACCTGGGTGTATGGGTGGATGACAAACTCATATTCAGTGGTCAGTGTCAGGCAGCTGCTACAAAGGCAAATAAAATAATGGGATGTATTAAAAGAGGCATAGATGCTCATGAGGAGAACATAATTTTACCTCTATACAAGTCACTAGTTTGACCACACTTAGAATATTGTGCACAGTTCTGGTCTCCGGTGTATAAGAAAGACATAGCTGAACTGGAGCGGGTGCAGAGAAGAGCGACCAAGGTTATTAGAGGACTGGGGGGTCTGCAATACCAAGATAGGTTATTACACTTGGGGCTATTTAGTTTGGAAAAACGAAGACTAAGGGGTGATCTTATTTTAATGTATAAATATATGAGGGGACAGTACAAAGACCTTTCTGATGATCTTTTTAATCATAGACCTGAGACAGGGACAAGGGGGCATCCTCTACGTCTGGAGGAAAGAAGGTTTAAGCATAATAACAGACGCGGATTCTTTACTGTAAGAGCAGTGAGACTATGGAACTCTCTGCCGTATGATGTTGTAATGAGTGAGTCATTAATTAAATTTAGGAGGGGACTGGATGCCTTTCTGGAAAAGTATAATGTTACAGGGTATATACACTAGATTCCTTGATAAGGCGTTGATCCAGGGAACTAGTCTGATTGCCGTATGTGGAGTCGGGAAGGAATATTTTTCCCCATGGTGGAGTTACTCTTTGCCACATGGGTTTTTTTTGCCTTCCCCTGGATCAACATGTTAGGGCATGTTAGGGTAGGCTATGGGTTGAACTACACTCACTGGCCACTTTATTAGGTACACCATGCTAGTAACGGGTTGGACCCCCTTTTGCCTTCAGAACTGCCTCAATTCTTCGTGGCATAGATTCAACAAGGTGCTGGAAGCATTCCTCAGAGATTTTGGTCCATATTGACATGATGGCATCACACAGTTGCCGCAGATTTGTCGGCTGCACATCCCTGATGTGAATCTCCCGTTCCACCACATCCCAAATATTTCATGTTGTTTACGCCAAATTCTGACCCTACCATCCGAATGTCGCAGCAGAAATCGAGACTCATCAGACCAAGCAACGTTTTTCCAATCTTCTACTGTCCAATTTCGATGAGCTTGTGCAAATTGTAGCCTCAGTTTCCTGTTCTTAGCTGAAAGGAGTGGTACCCGGTGTGGTCTTCTGCTGCTGTAGCCCATCTGCCTCAAAGTTTGACGCATTGTGCGTTCAGAGATGCTCTTAGGCCTACCTTGGTTGTAACGGGTGGCGATTTGAGTCACTGTTGCCTTTCTATCAGCTCGAACCAGTCTGCCCATTCTCCTCTGACCTCTGGCATCAACAAGGCATTTCCGCCCACAGAACTGCCGCTCACTGGATTTTTTTTCTTTTTCGGACCATTCTCTGTAAACCCTAGAGATGGTTGTGCGTGAAAATCCCAGTAGATCAGCAGTTTCTGAAATACTCAGACCAGCCCTTCTGGCACCAACAACCATGCCACGTTCAAAGGCACTCAAATCACCTTTCTTCCCCATACTGATGCTCGGTTTGAACTGCAGGAGATTGTCTTGACCATGTCTACATGCCTAAATGCACTGAGTTGCCGCCATGTGATTGGCTGATTAGAAATTAAGTGTTAACAAGAAGTTGGACAGGTGTACCTAATAAAGTGGCCAGTGAGTGTAGATGGACTTAAAGTCTTCCTTCAACCTTAATAACCATGTAACTATGTAACTATGTAACCTACACATTCACAAAAATTAGTGGCAGACATAGTGATGAGCGAGTGTATTCGTTACTATTCGCTGTTCGTACGGTATTCGGTTTACACGTTATATGTAGTGATGGGCGAGCACTAAAATGCTCGGGTGCTCGTTGCTCTGGTAGAGCAGATTGGAATACTCGGGTACTCGGCCAGAACAACGAGACCAATGTATGTCTATGGGAAACCCGAGTATTTTTACCGCGATCCCCCCGGGGTCCTTTTAAGGTCTAAAAATGTCAGAAAATGATGGAATCACTGCTCATATGACACAGGAACATCATGGGGATCGCCCCTGGAAGCATTCCTGACTCCTAGGTCACAGGTGTAAGCAATGCTGTCAGAGTTTCACGCCATTTTTACAGGTGCACCAAAAAACATACAAAAACGAAACCAAAATGGATTTTCCTGGAAAATATGTTAAGGTACATCCTCTCCAGGGTAATGACTTGTATATAAGGCAAAATAATTAACCCCAGACCAAAATATTTCTCCATCACTTAGGCTATGTTCACACGCAGCGTTTTTGATGCATTTTTCAACTGTAACATTGCTTTCAACCAATGCAAATGCATTCACTGGGAAAGGTCATTGTAACATTTAACACCCCTAGCTGGCCATGTGGTGTGTGACACATAAGGAGACATCTTGTTTCATGTATATGAAGGAGGGACCCTTAGGCTGCCGTCACATTAGCAGTATTTGATCAGTATTTTATATCAGTATTTGTAGCCAAAACCAGGAGTGGAACAAATAGAGGAAAAGTATAACAGAAACATATGCACCACTTCTGCATTTATCACCCATTCCTGGTTTTGGCTTACAAATACTGATGTAAAATACTGACAAAAAACACTGCTAGTGTGATGGCAGCCTTAAAGTCACAAAGCCTATTTTTAGAGAGGTATCAGGCGGCATTAATCTTCTTAAAGGGCCATTATGAAACAGTGGGTCTCCTATGCTGTTGTAGCCTATAAAGTGAGTGGCTGCCAAGAATTACAGCGTACCCCAAAACCCCTTTCACGAGAGGTACAGGAGCGCTTCCTGAAAAAATGTTGCATTTAATCCAAGGCCTGCGCCGCTATCAAGACATATGCACCCCAATAAGCCTTTGAACCCAGTTACTGGATGGCCACAGGAAAACCCACTTCACATTATTCAGTTGGTCCTGCCATACTGTCTCCTTATGCATTGAATGCAAGGGCCGCCTTGACCCAAATTTACATGTACCCCAATCCCTCTTGGAAGAAACATAGAGGAGGGCCTCCTAAAAACTGTCCCATTACAAAGGAGCGGGTCTCCTACACTCGTAATGCCCATACACTAAGTGGATGGGCTGACAAACATTTCCCCATGGGGGGTACATTTTTACATTTTTTAAACATTTTTTTTATGGGGATCATAGACACCCATGCCCAAAAATTGACTGTATGTTATGACCCCAATGGCAGAGGGTCTCAGAGGTTATTACATTGTCTGCAAACACAAAAAAACAGCTCATAGGGAAGTGGTAACTAGGCCGACCGTATACCTGATCCTAGCACAAACAACTAGCAGCAGCCGGGGAACGTGCCTACGTTGATTCTAGACGTCTCGCGCCAGCCGGAGAACTAACTAACCCTATAAGGGAAAAATAGACCTTTCTTGCCTCCAGAGAAAAAGACCCCAAAAGTTGGATACAAGCCCCCAACAAATAATAACGGTGAGGTAAGAAGAAAAGACAAACGTAAGAATGAACTAGGATTTAGCAAAGAGAGGCCCACTGACTAATAGCAGAATATAGGAAGATGACTTATACGGTCAGCAAAAAACCTTATCAAAATTCCCACGCTGAGTATTCAAGAACCCCCGAACCGACTAACGGCGCGGGGGGAGAATATCAGCCCCCTAGAGCTTCCAGCAATATCAGGAATCACATATTGTACAAGCTGGACAAAAATAAGAACAATGCAAATAACCCAAAGTAATGAAGCAGGACTTAGCTTATTTTGCAAAGAACCAGGACCAGCAGACAGGAGCAAACAGAAAGGAACTGATTACAACGATGCCAGGCACCAGACTGAGAATCCAGGAAGTTTAAATAGCAACACCCCTGGACTAACGAACCAGGTGGGTGCCAAGCTGGGAAAAGACAATCCCAGAGTCATACCACTAGTGACCACAAGAGGGAGCCAAAAAGTATGATTCACAACACTGTAGCAGCTCGGAACAAGTTAACCCTGGTGATCTAGTGTGTTGTAAATTCTGCTTTTGGGCTCCCTCCGGTGGTTGTAGGTGGTAATGCAGTTGTCCCTGGGTTGCAGTCCTGGTCAGGTGTATCTGCTGATTGTAGTTCTGACTGGGGTATTTAGGCGTGCAGGATTCATTAGTCCTTGCCAGTTGTCCATGTTTTTTGGAGGTGTTGGTCCTTGTTTAGTTCCTTCTGCCTTGCTGCCAAATCAGCAAAGATAAGTGTCTGGTTTTGTTTTTGTGGCACACATGCTGTGTGCTTAATAATTGAGTGCTATTCATTGTTTTTTTGTCCAGCTTAGATTGTGTCAGTATTTTCTCAGTCTTGTTGGATTCTCAGGAGTTGCAGATATACATTCCATGTCTTTAGTTAGATTGTGGAACTTTTGTATTTTCTGCTGTGGATATTTTTAGAGTTTTATTACTGACCGCTTAGTATTCTGTCCTATCTTTCCCTATTTAGCTAGAGTGGCCTCTTTTGCTGAATTCTGTTTTCTGCCTGAGTGTGTCTTTCTTCTCCTACTCACAGTCATTATTCGTGGGGGGCTGCCTATCCTTTGGGGTTCTGCTCTGAGGCAAGGTAGTATTCCTATTTCCATCTATAGGGGTATTTAGTCCTCCGGCTGTGTCGAGGTGTCTAGGGTTTGTTAGGCACACCCCATGGCTACTTCTAGTTGCGGTGTTAGTTCAGGGTTTGCGGTCAGTACAGATTCCACCTACTCCAGAGAAAGCTTCATGCGGCTCCAAAGTCACCGGATCATAACACTAGTGGCAGTGGATGATGAGATGTGGAGGAAGGCCTCATTAAAAACTAGGCCCAATTTAAAGGAGCGGGTCTCCTAGACTTGCCATGCCCATACACTAAGTGCATGGGCTGACAAACATTTCCCCATGGGTGTTTACTGTTTACTGTTTACTGTTTAGAGCTAGGGTAACACACAGCAAAAAAGGTGAATGGAAGCCTGAAGAGCACACTTTGTAGACCAAAGATAAATGAGGCATGTCACGGAGATACCACACTGTAAAATATGTGGCCTGTGTTTTTATTTTGGCCCCAAAAATAGTGTATAGAAATCAGGTTAAAAACAGCAAATACAGTGGAATGTAGCCCTGAAATACCACATTTTGTAGGCCACAGATACATCTGGCGTTTGACTGAGATACCACATTCTTCAAAATGTGGCCTGTATATTTATTTTTTACTGTTAAATAGTGTTTAGAGCTAGGGTAAGGCTACTTTCACACATGAGCCTTTTTTGAAAAAATGGAACCGGCAAAAGCTGCAAACGGTTCCGTTTTTTTCTCATAGACTTGTATTAGCCCCGGATTGCACCGGATGGCCTCACGTTGTATCCGGTTCTATGCATTTAGGATCATGACAAGATTTGCAGAGGAAAATCACATCTTGAAATACAAACACCTCTTCCACCAATTTATTGTTGACATGTATGCAAAGATTGAGAGTGAATGTCTTTTATATATCTGGCTAAATAAAAATAAGCTCAGGGCAGAGGAATATATTCACCTTAGAGATGCTGTTGCAAATGATGCTGATCCAAAAGAGTTGGGGAAAATGGTTACTCTTCCATCAACTGTCACGGGAAGCCCACGACACATGCATGAATACACACATGATGCAATGACTTATGTGAGAAAGTATGGCCGTCCAGATCTTGTCATCACCTTTACTTGCAATCCTGCCTGGGAGGAAATTGGAGGGCACCTGTTGCGGGCCAAAAAACAGTGAATCTCCATGACCTTATTTCTCTGGTTTTCAAACATAACTAATCTCATCACAAAATCACATATTTATGTTGAGATGCAGTCCTGGATGTATTAAGTTGAATGGCAAAAAAGAGGCCTTCCTCACGCCCACATCTTGATCTAGCTGAAGCAAAAAATACAGCCTAACGAAATTGACAATATCATCAGTGCCGAATTGCCAGACCTTTAGATTGACCCATTGCTGTTTGACACCATCACAAAAACATGATCCATGGTCCATGTGGGAGTCTCAACAAAAATTCTCCCTGTATGATTGATGGCAGGTGTTCAAAGCATTACCCACGATCCCTGGTCCAAGAAACCCAAACAGGACAAGATGGATATCCAGTCTACCGAAGAAGAAAGCCAGGGGATGGTGGTTTCACAGCAAAGCTCAAAATGCATGTTGGATCATCACTCCAAGAGATAGAAATTTACAACAGGCGGGTAGTGCCTTACAACCCTTTGCTCTCAAAAATCTTCCAGGCACACATAAATGTTGAATCTTGCCACCCTTTGAAATGAATCAAGTATATCTGCAAATATGTCCACAAGTGATCAAGCAGTTTTTGAACTCCAGAAAAATTGACCTATTATTGATGAAATGGAGGCAGTCCAGATGGGCAGGTACATAAGCAGCAATGAAGCTGTTTGGAGAATACTAGGATTCTCCATTCATGAGCGCTACCCACTAGTTGTGCATCTGAGTGTGCACTTGGAAAATGGACAGAGAATTTACTGTAACCCAGCAAACTTGCAGCAGCAGCTCCTAACACCACCTAAGACCACCCTATTGGCATTTTTTGAGCTGTGTCAACAAGACCCTTTTGCAAAAACAATTCTCTACTATGATTTACCAAAGTAGTACACTTGGAATGCCTCCAGAAAAACACTGGAACGGAGGAAACGGGGGCTTGATATTGAAGGCTATCCAGGGGTGAAAGCAACTGATATTTTTAGTCGTGTCTACACTGTTCATCCGTCAAATGCAGAGTACTTCTACCTGCGCATGTTACTTCATGTTGTCAAAGGCCCTACATCATTTTCTGGCCTGAAGACCATTGAAGGCCATGTGTGTGAAACATTCAGGGAAGCTTGCCAAAGAAAAGGACTTCTGGAAAATGATGGACACTGGGACATGAGCCTCAGTGAAGCAGCAGCCACACAAACCCCAAAGAGACTAAGACACATCTTTGCTATTATTCTAACAACCTGTAGCATTTCAAATCCTCTTGAGATTCGGACAAAGTACAAAACTGATCTCAGTGAGGACATCCTTATGCAAATTAGAAGGGAAAATCCTCAGCAACTCATCAACTCCACTGAGGAAATGTTCAATGAAACTTTAATGCTCCTTGAAGATCAGTGCATGGCAATGTCAGGAAAAGCCTTACAGTTGCTTGGTTTGCCTGCTCCAATAAGAAATCCTGAAGGCATCCATGTGTAGGGAGATTTTCATAGAAACAAGCTACAATATTGATGAACTGACAGTGTTTGTGTCTCAGAACGAGCCAATATTGGTACCAGATCAAAGGGACGCCTATAACTACATTTTAAGTTTCAGTGAAACCAACAAAGGTGGGATTATCTTCCTTGATGCTCCAGGTGGAACAGGAAAGACATTTGTAATCAACTTGCTCCTGGCAAAATTTCGACAAAAAAAAAGATTGCACTTGCAGTGGCATCTTCTGGAATTGCAGCTACGCTTTTAAAAGGTGGCAGGACAGCACATTCGACATTGAAACTACCACTTAACCTGTCTCATAGTGACAGCCCCATGTGTGTTATATTGCCAAGGGTTCAGGACTGGCCAAATTGCTTCAAAAATGTAGTGCCATCATTTGGGATGAATGCGCCATGTCACACAAAAGGGCTCTGGAAGCAGTGGACAGACTGCTGCAAGACCTGCGTAGCAACAAATATATCATGGGAGGAGTAGCTGTTGTTTTGGCAGGTGACTTACACCAAACACTACCTGTTATTCCAAGATCAACCCCTGCAGACGAACTCAATGCCTGTGTCAAAGCATCATACCTTTGGAGAAAAGTAAAGAAAATTTCACTGAACACAAACATGAGGGTCTACATGACAGGCAATGTTTCTGCTGGACTGTTTTTGAGCCAGCTGTTGACTATTGGAGATGGCAAGGCACCAGTAAACTCAACCACTGGACAGATCACCTTCCCAAGCAATTTTTGTTGCATTGTGACTTCAAAATTCTGGCTGGCTGTGTGAAAAGGCTATACTAGCTCCCAAAAATGACAGCGTCAACAAGATCAATCTTCAATTTCAAAATCTCCTTCCAGGTTTGTGCTCAACCTACAAGTCAGTGGATACAGTAATAGACCCTGCTCAAGCATTATTTTATCCAACTGAGTTCCTCAATTCCTTGGAGCCACAAGGACTTCCTCCTCACAACCACTTTCTAAAACCTGGAGCACCTATTCTGCTATTGAGAAATTTGGATCCACCAAAACTGTGTAATGGAACAAGACTCTTGATTATGAATCTGTTTCCACATGTAATTGAGGTAACCATTTTGACAGGATGTGCCACTGGAGATGTTTTCATTCCAACAATTTCTCTCATTCCATCTGATTTGCCTTTTGATTTTAAACGCCTCCAGTTTCCTGTTCAACTGGCATTTGCTATGTCCTTCAACAAGGCTCAGGGAGAGTCCTTGAAAGTAGTTGGAATCGATTTACAATCTCCATGCTTTTCTCATGGTCAACTTTATGTGGCCTGTTCAAGAGGTGGAACAGCCAAAAATCTGTTCGCCTTTGCACCTGAAGGAAAAACTACGAATGTCGTTTATCAAAAGGCTCTCAAATTAGTAGTAGAAGATTACTTCACATTACTTGGCCAATTTAGTTAAATCTGTGCGGAATATCTCTGCTGCTCAAGTATATGTTGTGAAATGCTTCTATTAACTTAGTTTTTGCCTTTTAATAATTACATTTCTATTTATTTGTTTTGTGGTTTTTGTGTGCAGAATAATTTTTTGTTAACACATTCTATTTTGCTAACAGCAGTTACTAACCCGTGCGAAGCCGGGTAGTACAGCTAGTATATATATAATTATTAATATATCATTTTTGTATAACAGGAAACTGCAGCACAAGAGGTGCTTCCAGAAGGAGACGTGAAGGGTGGAGAGATACCCGGAGTGTGCTCGCAATTGGTAAGTTTACATGAATCGCAGAACCACATCATCACACACATCACAGTACACACAACACAAAAAGAGATCATAACAGACATCACAGTACACACAACTCATAAGCCTACATCAAAACACACAATGTTTTTTCTTTTCTTTTATAGTCTTCCGATTCTGGGGCTCAATCCAGGGTTCCTCAAAGCGCCTCCAAGGGTCATCGGCGTGAGCGTCAGGGGGGTCGCTATCGAGTAAGCACCTTTT
This sequence comes from Ranitomeya variabilis, assembly GCF_051348905.1. Taxonomy (NCBI): domain Eukaryota; kingdom Metazoa; phylum Chordata; class Amphibia; order Anura; family Dendrobatidae; genus Ranitomeya; species Ranitomeya variabilis. The sequence goes on from NC_135232.1 coordinate 1,154,860,656, forward strand.
TTTTTCTTTCAGCTTGATGTTGTTATTTTGAGTCTAATGTCTTTGCTTTTTGTCTTTTTTAACAGGCTTCACTGCTTGCTCCTGACTCGGACAGTGAGGAGGACGGGCTAAACATCGACCTCCTCATCGATCTAATTCGAGAGTGGGAGCCGTTGTGGATCATGGAGGACCGCCGTCACGCTGGTATCGTTGTGACCCGTTGACTCTGGGAGGAAGTCTGCCATGATGTAATGTGGACACCTGGGAGGAACTCGATGTTCGGGCCCAGAATGAAGCGCTTAAGTATTCACAGTTCATTCATGTTGCAGGATGTAAGTTGTATACTAACCAATTTGTGCTTTCACTTTATAGGTTAAAGAGTTGTCAAGCAGTGGCGGTCAATCAGGGATCGCTTCAAGAAGGAGTTTAACAAGGAGATGCAGGCCCTGAGTGGATCAGGACACAGGAGCAAATATAAATATGCTAGAGCCCTGTTGTTCCTCCGGTCGATGATGGTGAGCAGAAGGTAAATATTACCCATCCCATTTAATAAAAGATGTTTACATGCCTAACACTTTTTTTTTTGGTTTCAGCCACGGCCATGCAATATCAATATATTAATTGAATATTTTTTCTTTATTCCACAGCATTGTCTGCAGCACTCGGGAGCTTGCAGTGTTGAACCCTTCTAGGGCGATACCTCAGGAGTCCACCACCAAGGGACTCTTTGACAGTCCCACCCCATCTGCACCTTCCCAGCCTTCCCTCACATCTGATCTCTCAGTCCCATCCACCAGGGATGGAGCATTGTGGCCGACCGTGTTACATGAACCTGCTGGTGAGGATATAGCTTGTCCTTTACCCCACCCCTCTAATACTGCCACCTCTAGAACACCTGTGGGTTCTGGGCGGCAGTGCCAGAGGAGTCGGGAAAAGAGCTATGAGCCCGAGTTCTTGCATCTGAATGCAGCATTTCATAACTGTCTGAAACTGTTGTCTGGGCAAATGACTGCAGGATTTAATTTGCTCAGCAACAGTATTCTTGAGTTGCACATATGCCTGGATAGGATGCATTCAGATGCAAGTAAATCGCCAAACCACTACTTTTTTCAGGCAGTACTCGAGCGCATGGACAAGCTATCTCCTGATCAGCAGATGCATGTAATGCAATCGTGCCAGTTTGCTCTAGCACATGTTAGCTCCCAATCCCCTCCACCCGCCCCGGTAGTTCGTCCCGCATCTGCCCCCCTCCAGCCACTGTCCTTCCTCCCCCCTATAAAATACCAGCATCCTGCCCCATGCCAGCATCCTGCCCCATACTAGCATCCTGCCCCGTGCCAGCATCCTGCCCTGTACCAGCATCCTGCACCATACCAGCATCCTGCCCCATACCAGTTCCCAACCACATCATCCGCGCCTCCACTCGCTGCCCAACCTCTACACCCTGGCCATTACCACCAGTCTCCTTCAACACCCATCATGCCCCAAACAAAGCCCTCTTCTCCACCCACCACCTCTTCTGCCTCCCAATCCCTCCACTCCACCCCTAAAACCTTCCAAATTCCCAACACTACTCCCAGTTTCATGTCCACCCATTCTTTCTTTCTCCACCCCTTCACCTGTTTTACCTACTGATCCGTCACCACCACCACATTCCTCTCTCCACACTCCCAATGTCAAAGTGTCCCAATCTGACAGCCCCTCCAGCATTGTCTCCACCCCAAACTATTTAAATTTATAGCAATTTTGATTGTCAAAAATGTGTTAATAAAAAGTTTCTTGGTTTAAAAATGTTGTCTTTCATTTATTAATTTATAAGGTTAAATACTTAGATTAAAACAAGTAACAACACTGTGGGTAAAGAAGGTTAAATACTTTTGTTAAAATAAGGTACAATACTGTGGGTAAAGAAGGTAAAATACTTTGGGGAAAACCCAACTGGGTGCAATACTTTGGGTAAAGAAGGTGAAATATCTTGGGGAAAAGCCAAACAGGTAAAATACTTTGGGTGAAGAACAGTGATGTGTGAGCACTAAAATGCTCGGGTGCTCGTTGCTTGGGTCGAGCAGATCGGAATACTCGGGTACTCGATGGAGCAACAAGCCCAATATAAGTCTATAGTAAACCCGAGTATTTTTACCGCGATTCCCCCCAGAGGTCATTTGAAGGTCTAAAAACGTCTGAAAATGATGGAAACACTTCTCAAATGACACAGGAACATCATGAGGATCGCCCCTGGATGCATTCCTGACTCCTAGTTCATCGCTGTAAACAATTTTTTCCGAGACTCATGCTATTTTTCCCGGTACAAAAAAAACACAATATAACGAAACCAAAATGGATTTTACTGGGAAATATGTCAAGGTACAGTACATTATTTGCAGGTTATTGACTTGCCTGTAAGGCCAAATAATTAACCCCAGACCGAAATGTTCCTCCCCCGCTTAGGCTTAGTTCAGACGCAGCGTTTTTGAAGCGTTTTTCAACAAATGCATTCACTGGGAAAGGTCATTGTAACATTTAACATCCCTAGCTGGCCATGTGGTGTGTGACACATAAGCAGACCCATCTTGTTTCATTTATGAAGGAGGGACTCTTAGAGTCACAGAGCCTATTTTTACTGGTGAATCAGGCAAAATTAATCTTCTTAAAGGGCCATTATTAAACAGTGGGTCTCCTAAGCTGTTGTAGCCTATGCAGTGAGTGGATGGGCTGCAAAGAATTATGACGCACCACAATACCCCTTTCATAAGATGTTCAAGAGGGCTTCCTGAAAAAGTGTTGCATTGAATGCAAGGCCTGCCCTCCTACCAATTGATATGCACCCCAATAAGCCTTTGAACCACATAATGAATGGACCCAGGAAAATCAAGTTCACAATATGCATTTTGTACTCCCGTACTCCTTTGTTTACACAGTGACAGCAATGTCAGCCCTGCTGCCTAGTCATATGCACCCCATTATGCCATGGAACCCACATACTGGATGGTCTAAGGTCTAAGTTAATCTACCCAAGTGATTATTAATGGGGCTTCAGTGCAAGATTTCCAACATATCAAAGTAAATGGCATTTCCACACAAAAAAAATTAATTACACCTCCATGCAAAATGTGCGTTTTCTCCACAGAAACATTCGGAGTTTATTATATTTTTTCCACTGTTATTGTATCAGATAAAGAAAATAATTTGTGATGAGAGAATGTGCTCGCCACTACTCGTTACTCGCCCGAGTATCGCTATGCTTGGTGTACTCGGTGAGCAGCGAGCATTTCCGGGATTATTCGGCGGTAACTGCAGTCTCCACCCAGAAGTTTTGGCGGACTTTAGAGACCCAATCACGGTGCAGGGATTGTCTGCCAGGCCATGAAACACCGCAGCCATCTTCGTTGTGGTCGTGCAGTGATTGGCTTGGCCGCACAGCATCATCCCAAGTATAAGAGACCTGGCGCCGCCCTGCTCGCCGCATTCTGTTCCTGTTTCAGAGAGTAGGGAAACCTGCTGCCGAGATAGGGTCAGAATCGTGGTTTTAGAATTACTGCAGGTCTGCAACTCTTACATCCACAACTCCTCAGAAACCAATTGCACAACAACCCTTGTGGTCTAATTTCTTCTCTTACCCTTGGGAAAATAAAAAATTGGGGGCGAAAAGATCATTTTTGTGAAAAAATATGATTTTTTATTTTTAACGGCTCTGCATTATAAACTTCCATGAAGCACTAGGTGGGTCAAAGTGCTCACCACACATCTAGATAAGTTCCTTAGGGGTCTACTTTCCAAAATGGAGTCACTTGTGGGGGCTTTCAATGTTTAGGCACATCAGGGGCTCTCCAAACGCAACATGGCATCCCATCTCAATTCCAGCCAATTTTGCATTGAAAAGTCAAATAGCGCTCCTTCCCTTCCGAGCTCTGCCATGCGCCCAAACAGTGGTTTACCCCCACATATGGGGTATCGGCGTACTCAGGACAAATTGTTCAACAACTTTTGATGTCCACTTTCTCCTGTTACCCTTAATAAAATAAATCAAGTTGGAGCTGAAGTAAATTTTGTGTGAAAAAAATGTTAAATGTTCAATTTTATTTAAACATTCCAAAAATTCATGTGAAACACCTGGAAGGTTAATAAACTTCTTGAATGTGGGTTTGAGCACTTTGGGGGGTGCAGTTTTTAGAATGGTGTCACAATTGGTTATTTTCTATCACATAGACTAGAGTTGTGCGACTTTTACTTTTTTCGGATCGAGTCGGGTTTCGCGAAACCCGACTTTGTCAAAAGTCGGGTCGGGTGAAATCAGCCAATTATTGCAAAAAGTCGGGGGCCGACTGAAACACAAAACCCAATGCAACTCAATGGGGAATCAAAGTTGGCAGTGAGTGGAGGACAGGAAAACACCTACAGTGCTCATTTTAATGCCAAAAACATAAATTCTTATTACTGAAGCTTGTCAATATTAATTTACTTTATAATAATAGTTAGGCATTGAAAACTGGGGGTCATTTGGCTAAAGTTGTGGGGGGTAGGGCTGGCTCAAGATGTTCTTGGGCCCAGGAAATGCGGAATACATCACGGCGGTGGAGCAGGGAGAGGTAAGTATTTCAACTTTGCAAGTGCTGTGATCCTGAGCAAGCAGGGGGGGGCCCTGTTATGATCCGGTGGCAGGATCACAGAACTGACCTGGAAGGTAAACCAAACTAAAAGGACAAGCTCTGGGGATGTGGTAACTATACTGACCGCAATGCTGATCCTATCCACACACACTAAAGGCAGCCGTGGAGCGTTACCTGAAAACCTAGACGCTTCTTGACAGCCTGAGAAACTGGCTACCCCTAGAGAGAAAGCAAAGACCTCACTTGCCTCAGAGAAATAACCCCAAAGTTATAGAAAGCCCTGCACAAATAATAACGGTGAGTTGAGAGGAAAATACAAATGCAGAAATGAAACAGGTTCAGCAAATGAGGCCCGCTAACACTAGATAGGAGGAAGATAGTAAGGGGTCTGTGCGGTCAGTAAAAAACTATCAAAAGCTATCCACGCAGAGAATACAAGAACCCCCACACCGACTCACGATGTGAGGGGCACACTCTTGCACCCCAGAGCTTCCAGCAAGCAAAAAATCACATAGCAAGCTGGACTGAACTCATCATATACATAGAAACGTTTTCAAGGCAATAATGAGCAAAAATGAACAAGCAAAACTTAGCTTCTCCAGAAGGAGACCGGTCACTAGGAAGGTCCAGGAGAAATGAGACCTAGCACTGAATACAACGACAGCAGGCAACAAATGAAGGTCCAGGTGAGTTTAATAGGAAACCTGACTAGCAGGTGACGAGGCAGCTGATCCCAGCCACAGAACTGCAGAATAACAAAAGAGCCACCAGAGGGAGCCCAAAGATAGAACTCACACAGTACCACTCACAACCACAGGAGGGAGTCCGAGAACAGTGTTCACAACAGTACCCCCCCCTTGAGGAGGGGTCACCGAACCCTCATTAGAGCCCCCAGGGCGATCAGGATGAGCCACATGGAAGGCACGAACCAAATCGGCCGCATGAACATCAGAGGCGACAACCCAGGAATTATCCTCCTGACCATAGCCCTTCACAAATAAGGCATTGGCACGCAGGACCTGAAATACCATCCTGACCTGCTTCACATGGGACTCCCAATCATCAGAAAAGACCAAAATATCATCCAGATACACAATCATAAATTTATCCAGATATTCTCGGAAGATGTCGTGCATGAAGGACTGAAACACAGAAGGGGCATTAGAAAGTCCAAAAGGCATCACCAAGTACTCAAAATGGCCTTCGGGCGTATTAAATGCTGTTTTCCATTCATCGCCCTGCTTTATATGCACAAGATTATACGCACCACGAAGATCTATCTTGGTGAACCAACTAGACCCCTTAATCCGAGCAAACAAATCAGACAACAATGGCAAAGGGTATTGAAATTTGACCGTGATTTTATTTAGAAGGCAATAATCTATACAGGGTCTTAAAGAACCATCCTTCTTGGCCACAAAAAAGAATCCTGCACCAAGAGGGGACGAGGACGGGCGAATATGTCCCTTCTCCAAAGACTCCTTTACATAACTCCGCATAGCGGCATGTTCTGGCACAGACAAATTAAACAGTCGTCCCTTAGGGACCTTACTACCAGGAATCAAATTTATAGCACAATCACAATCCCTATGAGGAGGTAGGGCACTGGACTTGGGCTCATCAAATACATCCTGGTAGTCCGACAAAAACTCAGGGACTTCAGAAGGAGTAGAGGAAGCAATTGATACCAAAGGAGCATCGCCATGAATTCCCTGACAACCCCAACTCAACACAGCCATAGCTTTCCAATCCAAGACTGGATTATGAGCCTGCAGCCATGGCAGACCCAACACGACAACGTCATGCAAATTATATAGCACAAGAAAGCGAATCACCTCCTGATGTGCAGGAGTCATACACATGGTCACTTGAGTCCAGTATTGAGATTTATTCTTGGCTAATGGCGTAGCATCAATTCCCTTCAGTGGAATAGGGAACCGCAAAGGCTCCAAAACAAAACCACAGCGCCTGGCAAATGACAAATCCATCAGATTCAGGGCAGCACCTGAATCCACAAAAGCCATAACAGAATAAGAAGACAACGAGCAAATCAAAGTAACAGACAAAATGAATTTAGGCTGTACAGTACCAATGGTGACAGATTTAGTGAACTTTTTTGTGCGCTTAGAACAATCTGAGATGACATGAGCAGAATCACCACAGTAGAAGCACAACCCATTCTGACGTCTATGATTTTGCCGTTCAATTCTGGTCAGAATCCTGTCACATTGCATAGACTCAGGTTTCTGTTCAGAAAACACCGCCAGATGGTGCGCAGGTTTGCGCTCCTGCAAACGCCGATCAATCTGAATGGCCAAAGCCATTGACTCATTCAGACCCGCAGGTGTGGGGAACTGTCATGATTCCCAATGGCAGGGACTTAGGCAAAAAACGGACAAGCTCTAGGAAGGATGGTATCTTTAGGTAACCGCGATTCTGAACCTAACACGCAACTAAAAGTAGCCAGGGGGTGTGCCTACGTTGTCTCTAGACACCTCGCGCCAGCCGGAGAGCTAACTACCCCTAGTAGAGGAATACACAGACCTGACTTGCCTCCAGGGAAACCCCAAAGGTTATAGTAGCCCCCCACATATAATAACGGTTAGGTAAGAGGAAAACACAAACGCAGTATGAATATAGATTCAGCAAAGCGAGGCCCTCTGACTAGATAGCGGAATATACAAAAGAGGACTTTGCGGTCACCTCAAAAACCCTAAACAGCCATCCTGGAATTACCTTAACTCCGTTGTCAACTCATGACACCGGAGTAGCAATTCCAGATCACTAGAGCTACCAGCAGCACGAGAAATGTTAATGCATGCTGGACAAAACAAACACAAAAAGCCAAAGATTCAACTTAGCTGAATTGCAGACTTGGAGCAGGAAGCAAGCAACAAGGTGCTCTAATAACATTGATTGCCGGCACTACAATGACTGAGAAGCCAGACTAAAAAGGAGACTCCCAATTTCCTAATGGAAACAGGTGCACTGGAAAAACAAGACACCAGTCAACCAGTACCACCAGTAACCACCAGAGGGAGCCCAAAAACAGAATTCACAACAGTACCCCCCCCTTAAGGAGGGGGCACCGAACCCTCATGAGAACCACCAGGGCGATCTGGATGCGCCCTATGAAAGGCGCGAACCAAATCAGAGGCATGAACATCAGAGGCAGTCACCCAAGAATTAGCCTCCTGACCGTATCCCTTCCATTTAACCAAATATTGAAGTCTCCATCTGGAAATGCGAGAGTCCAAAATCTTCTCCACAACATACTCCAATTCACCCTCCACCAGCACAGGAGCAGGAGGCTCAACAGAAGGAACAACCGGTACCTCGTACCTCCGCAACAACGACCGATGGAAGACATTATGAATGGTGAAAGATGCTGGTAGATCCAAACGAAAAGATACAGGATTAAGAATCTCCAAAATCTTATAAGGACCTATAAACCGAGGTTTAAACTTAGGAGAGGAGACCTTCATAGGGACAAAACGAGAAGACAACCACACCAAGTCCCCAACACGGAGATGATGACCCACACGACGATGACGATTAGCAAACTGCTGAGTCTTCTCCTGAGACAACTTCAAATTGTCCACCACATGACTCCAAATCTGGTGCAGTCTATCCACCACAGTGTCCACTCCAGGACAATCCGAAGATTCCACCTGGCCAGATGAAAAACGAGGGTGAAACCCTGAATTGCAAAAGAAAGGAGAAACCAGAGTGGCAGAACTGGCCCGATTATTGAGGGCAAACTCTGCCAACGGCAAAAAGGCGACCCAATCATCCTGATCAGCAGACACAAAACACCTCAAATAAGTCTCCAAGGTCTGATTAGTTCGCTCCGTCTGGCCATTAGTCTGGGGATGGAACGCAGACGAAAAAGATAAATCAATGCCCATCCTGGCACAGAACGCTCGCCAGAACCTAGACACAAATTGAGATCCCCTGTCAGAAACGATGTTTTCCGGGATACCATGTAAACGAACCACATTCTGAAAAAATAAAGGAACCAACTCCGATGAAGAAGGCAATTTGGGCAAGGGTACCAAATGAACCATCTTAGAAAAACGGTCACACACCACCCAAATGACAGACATTTTCTGAGAAACCGGGAGATCCGAGATAAAGTCCATAGAGATGTGCGTCCACGGCCTCTTTGGAATAGGCAAGGACAACAACAATCCACTAGCCCGAGAACAGCAAGGCTTGGCCCGAGCACAAACATCACAAGACTGCACAAAGGTACGCACATCCCGAGACAGGGAAGGCCACCAGAAGGATCTGGCCACCAAATCTCTGGTACCAAAAATTCCAGGGTGACCTGCCAACACAGAAGAATGAACCTCTGAGATGACTCTACTGGTCCACTCATCTGGAACAAACAATCTCCCAGGCGGACAACGATCAGGCTTATCAGTCTGAAACTCCTGCAAAGCACGTCGCAAGTCTGGGGAGACAGCAGACAAAATCACTCCATCCTTAAGGATACCCGTAGGCTCAGAATCCCCAGAGGAGTCAGGCTCAAAACTCCTAGAAAGAGCATCTGCCTTCACATTTTTCGAGCCCGGCAAGTATGAAACCACAAAATTAAACCGGGAGAAAAACAAAGATCAGCGCACCTGTCTAGGATTCAGACGCCTGGCAGACTCAAGGTAATTCAGATTCTTGTGATCAGTCAAGACCACCACCTGATGTCTAGCACCCTCAAGCCAATGACGCCACTCCTCAAATGCCCACTTCATAGCCAAGAGCTCCCGATTACCGACATCATAATTTCGCTCGGCGGGCGAAAACTTTCGAGAGAAGAAGGCACATGGTCTCATCACTGAGCAATCGGGACCTTTCTGCGACAAAACCGCCCCTGCTCCAATCTCGGAAGCATCAACCTCAACCTGAAAAGGGAGTGAAACATCAGGCTGGCGCAACACAGGGGCAGAAGAAAAGCGGCGCTTAAGCTCCCGAAAGGCCTCCACAGCCGCAGAGGACCAATTGGCAACATCAGCACCCTTCTTAGTCAAATCAGTCAGAGGTCTAGCCACACTTTAAAACCCAGTTATAAATCGACGATAGAAATTAGCAAAGCCCAAGAACTTCTGAAGACTCTTCAGGGAAGTAGGCTGCGTCCAATCACAAATAGCCCGAACCTTTACAGGATCCATCTCAACAGAAGAAGGGGAAAAAATATACCCCAAAAAGGAGATCTTCTGAACCCCAAAAATGCACTTTGAACCCTTTACAAACAAAGAATTGGACCGCAAAACCTTAAAAACCTTCCTATCCTGTTGAACATGCGACTCCCAGTCATCCGAAAAAATCAAAATATCATCCAAATACACAATCATAAATTTATCAAGGTATTTACGGAAAATATCGTGCATAAAGGACTGAAAGACTGAAGGAGCATTAGAAAGACCAAAAGGCATTACCAAATACTCAAAATGGCCCTCGGGCGTATTAAATGCAGTTTTCCACTCATCTCCCTGCTTAATCCGCACCAAATTATACGCACCCCGAAGATCAACCTTAGAGAACCACTTTGCCCCTTTAATACGAGCAAATAAATCAGTCAATAGTGGCAAAGGATACTGATATTTGACTGTAATCTTATTCAACAAGCGATAATCAATACAGGGCCTCAGGGAGCCATCCTTTTTACCCACGAAAAAAAAACCTGCTCCTAAAGGGGATGAGGATGGACGGATATGTCCCTTTTCCAAGGACTCCTTAATATACTCTCGCATAGCAGCATGCTCAGGCACAGACAGATTGAACAAACGACCCTTGGGAAACTTGCTGCCAGGAATCAATTCTATAGCGCAATCACAATCCCGATGAGGGGGAAGAGAACCAAGTTTAGGCTCCTCAAAAACATCACAAAAATCAGACAAAAATGCCGGAATTTCAGAGGGAGTAGATGAAGCAATGGAAACCAAAGGTACTTCCCCATGAGCCCCCCGATATCCCCAGCTTAACACAGACATTGTTTTCCAGTCAAGGACTGGATTATGAGTTTGCAACCATGGCAATCCAAGCACTAAGACATCATGCAAGTTATGCAACACAAGGAAGCGAATCACCTCCCGATGGTCAGGAGTCATACACATAGTCACTTGTGTCCAGAATTGTGGTTTATTCCTAGCCAAAGGTGTGGAGTCGATACCCTTCAGAGGGATAGGAACTTCCAAAGGCTCTAGGCTAAACCCACAGCGTCTGGCAAAGGACCAATCCATAAGACTCAAGGAAGCGCCAGAATCCACATAGGCATCCACAGTGATAGATGATAATGAACAGATCAAAGTTACAGACAAAATAAACTTAGATTGTAAGGTGCCAATTGAAAAAGACTTATCAATCTTTTTTGTGCGTTTAGAGCATGCTGATATAACATGAGCAGAATCACCACAGTAGAAGCACAACCAATTTTTGCGCCTATAGTTCTGCCGTTCACTTCTGGACAGAATTCTATCACATTGCATAATCTCTGGTGCCTGCTCAGAAGACACCGCCAAATGGTGCACAGGTTTGCGCTCCCGTAAACGCTGATCAATCTGAATAGCCATAGTCATGGATTCATTCAGACCTGTGGGCGTAGGAAACCCCACCATGACATCTTTAACGGCGTCAGAGAGACCTTCTCTGAAATTCGCCGCCAGGGCGCACTCATTCCACTGAGTAAGCACAGACCATTTTCGAAATTTTTGACAATATATTTCAGCTTCATCATGCCCTTGAGAGAGGGCTATCAAGGCCTTTTCAGCCTGAATCTCCAAATTAGGTTCCTCATAGAGCAACCCCAGTGCCAGAAAAAACGCATCCACACTGAGCAGCGCAGGATCCCCTGGTGCCAATGCAAATGCCCAATTCTGGGGGTCACCCCGCAACAAGGAAATAACAATTTTAACCTGCTGAGCGGAATCTCCAGCGGAGCGAGATCTCAGAGAAAGATACAATTTACAATTGTGCTTAAAATTCAAAAAACGAGATCTATCTCCAGAAAAGAACTCGGGTATAGGGATCTTGGGTTCAGACATAGGAGCATGTATAACATAGTCTTGGATATTTTGAACCTTAGAAGCGAGAGCACTCAGGTTCGAAGCCAAACTCTGGACATCCATCTCTCAACAGCAGAGATCTGAGCCATTCAGGGGTTAAGAGGAGAGAAAAAAAAAAAAAACAGCAGACTGCAATTATGGCTAGACAGAACTTCTGAGTAAAAAAAAAAAAAAAGTGTCAGAAACTTCTTTTTTCTCTCTTTCTTCAGCCAATACTCTTAATACATTAGGCCGGCAATACTGTCATGATTCCCAATGGCAGGGACTTAGGCAAAAAACGGACAAGCTCTAGGAAGGATGGTATCTTTAGGTAACCGCGATACTGAACCTAACACGCAACTAAAAGTAGCCAGGGGGTGTGCCTACGTTGTCTCTAGACACCTCGCACCAGCCGGAGAGCTAACTACCCCTAGTAGAGGAATACACAGACCTGACTTGCCTCCAGGGAAACCCCAAAGGTTATAGCAGCCCCCCACATATAATAACGGTTAGGTAAGAGGAAAACACAAACGCAGTATGAATATAGATTCAGCAAAGCGAGGCCCTCTGACTAGATAGCGGAATATACAAAAGGGGACTTTGCGGTCACCTCAAAAACCCTAAACAGCCATCCTGGAATTACCTTAACTCCGTTGTCAACTCATGACACCGGAGTAGCAATTCCAGATCACTAGAGCTTCCAGCAGCACGAGAAATGTTAATGCATGCTGGACAAAACAAACACAAAAAGCCAAAGATTCAACTTAGCTGAATTGCAGACTTGGAGCAGGAAGCAAGCAACAAGGTGCTCTGATAACATTGATTGCCGGCACTACAATGACTGAGAAGCCAGACTAAATAGGAGACTCCCAATTTCCTAATGGAAACAGGTGCACTGGAAAAACAAGACACCAGTCAACCAGTACCACCAGTAACCACCAGAGGGAGCCCAAAAACAGAATTCACAACAGGGAACCCCACCATTACATTCTTAAGGGCTTCAGAAAGACCTTTTCTGAAAATTGCTGCCAGGGCACACTCATTCCATTGAGTAAGCACTGACCATTTCCTGAATTTCTGACAATAAACCTCTGCGTCATCCTGACCCTGAGAGAGGGCCAGCAAAGCCTTTTCAGCCTGGTTCTCAAGATTAGGTTCCTCATAAAGCAATCCAAGCGCCAGAAAAAACGCATCCACATTCAGCAATGCAGGGTCTCCTGGCATCAGGGAGGATGCCCAAACTTGAGGGTCACCACGTAACAAGGAAATAATAATTTTAACTTGCTGAGCAGAATTACCAGAGGAACGAGGTCTCAAAGAAAGGAATAACTTGCAATTATTCTTAAAATTTAAAAACCTAGATCTATCTCCAGAAAACAACTCAGGAATAGGTATTTTAGGCTCTGACATAGGACTGTGAATTACATAATCCTGAATGCTTTGTACCCTTGCAGTAAGATGATCCATATTAGAAGTCAAACTCTGAATATCCATGTCTGCAGCTGAATTCAGAGCCACCCAGAGATTAAGGGGAGGAGAGAAGCTAGACAAACTGCAGCAAAGAAAAAAAAATGCACTCAGGACTTCTCTTATCCCGCTTCTGCGATGCATTTAACACTTTATGGCCTGCTGTACTGTTATGATCCGGTGGCAGGATCACAAAACTGACCTGGAAGGTAAACCAAACTAAAGGACAAGCTCTGGGGATGTGGTAACTATACTGACCACAACGCTGATCCTATCCACACACACTAAAGGCAGCCGTGGAGCATTACCTGAAAACCTAGACGCCTCTTGACAGCCTGAGAAACTGGCTACCCCTAGAGAGAAAGCAAAGACCTCACTTGCCTCAGAGAAATAACCCCAAAGTTATAGAAAGCCCCCCACAAATAATAACGGTGAGTTGAGAGGAAAATACAAACGCAGAAATGAAACAGGTTCAGCAAATGAGGCCCGCTAACACTAGATAGGAGGAAGATAGCAAGGGGTCTGTGCAGTCAGTAAAAAACTATCAAAAGCTATCCACGCAGAGAATACAAGAACCCCCACGCAGAGAATACAAGAACCCCCACACCGACTCACGATGTGAGGGGCGCACTCTTGCACCCCAGAGCTTCCAGCAAGCAAAAAATCACATAGCAAGCTGGACTGAACTCATCATATACATAGAAACGTTTTCAAGGCAAAAATGAGCAAAAATGAACAAGCAAAACTTAGCTTCTCCAGAAGGAGACCGGTCACTAGGAAGGTCCAGGAGAAATGAGACCTAGCACTGAATACAACGACAGCAGGCAACAAATGAAGGTCCAGGTGAGTTAAATAGGAAACCTGACTAGCAGGTGACGAGGCAGCTGATCCCAGCCACAGAACCGCAGAATAACAAAAGAGCCACCAGAGGGAGCCCAAAGATAGAACTCACACAGTACCACTCACGACCACAGGAGGGAGTCCGAGAACAGTGTTCACAACAGGGCCCACTTGTTGGCATTGGCACTGGCACAGGGCCCCTCATAATACGGTGGTGTGTTTGATGGCGGGTGGCGCCTGCCACTGGCAGAGACACTTTTGCGTACTATGAGGGACCCTGTGCCAGTGACATCGCCAACGAGTATGCCCCCCCCACCTGATGAAGGAACCTGCACTTTAATCTGCACCTTCCTCTTTGTCCCCGTGTAAGGTGGTATAGTATGCGGGAAGGGGAACCTGACTTTCAGCAGGGTCAGATTCTGGCTGTGTAGAGTGCAAGGGGAATGTAGTGGTCTGGGTCAATGTATCAGCAGACTCATCTAGCAGTGGCTGGGCAATGGGCGGGATGAGGAAACAACACAGATATAGGCCCAAATAATAAAATGGGCTAAATGCAGATCAAATGTGGTAACAGGAATAAACAGGTGGCTTTGCTTTGTTCAGTGGAGGACAACTGTAATGAGTGGCAGACACAGTTAGCAGGCCCAAATAATAAAGTGGGCTAAATGCAGTTCAAAATTGGTAACAGGACTAAACAGGTGGCATTGCTTTGCTCAGTGGAGGACAACTGTAATGAGTGGCAGACACAGTTAGTAGGCCCAAATAATAAAGTGGGCTAAATGTCTGCCAAAAAATTGTTTATAAATAAACAGGTGGCATAGCTAGGTACAGGGGTGGGCTCCTCTGCTGAGTAGCAGACAGTGGTAGTAGGCGCAAAGTATATGGAGGCCAGGGCCCCTGAATATTTTAACTATCATCTATCATTTCAACAAATTTGTATTGGCAGTGCCATTGAAGGATTTAACAGCACAGACTACACAGTGGTGGAGCAGGGAGAGGTAAGTATTGCAAGTGGTAGAGCACTGTTCGGGCTGGGGGGAACACTCTCTCGTGGGCGGCGGTACTGGCACAGGGCCCCTCATATTACGATGGTGTGTCTGACGTTGGTTGTGTATCACCACCGTCAGAGACACTTCATTGTACTATGAGGGACCCTGTGCCAGTGCCGTCGCCCAAAAGTGGGCACACCCACCTGTCCTGGCAAACGGCACTTGCACGGGTGCTTGTGCCAGGTGGTGACCACGGCCCTGTGGGGGGAGTCAGCCCATTTAGGGAGGTATAAAAATGGCCTATGGTGGACATTCAGCAGCTGCAAATGGAGGAATTGGAGAAGTCAGTAAGAGGAGGCCAAAAGCAAGACATTTTTCAGGCAAGCTACGTGTCAGCAGGGGAAGGTGGGGCAAAATCATTTGAAGTCCATGATCAGTTCATTTTAATGAAGGTTAGATCATCAACATTTCGGGTAGCCAGATGTTAGGTGTCAAGTTCCCTCTTCTGCACAGGGGGAATCTCAGGCCATCTCCGCTGCGGTCTCCCATTCTCTTCCTGCCACAGTGGAGCCTGCTCAGCGGAGACGTCGGTACCAGCATCTCACTCAGTCTGACTCTGTACAAAGAGTTACTGCTGCTTTTCCTGCTTCTGCCATTGAAGTCAGTGCTGGGCAGCGGCGAGCAGACGCTTCTGGGGCTAAGTCCTGCTTTTCTCGTTCTGAGCATGCCCAGAGTAAGATCTCTCAGTGGAGATCGAGGGTCACATGATCAGATACTGCAGCTAAGGCCATTGGTCCTTTAGGAAGGTCCTGTAGGTGCTCATGCTCTGTGGCAGCCTCTCATTGGTCCTTCTAGGAAGGTCATGTACGTGCTGCAACTATTTAAGGCTCGCATGGCTGCACGGCCATGCGCTAGTATTGTTCTATGTTATGTGCTTTGTGCCACTGTGGTCATGTGAGTTTGGGTTCAGGGACCTGGCTGAAATAAGCCCCTAGAATGCTGGCAGCTCCGGCGAGGAGATTTTGTGTGAATGTATTCAGGGACCTGGCTGAAATAAGCCCCTTGAATGCTGGCACCTCTGGCGAGGAGTTTTGTGTCCATGCATAACTACTGACTGCTCTCAGTTGGGTAGTTAGCCTGTGCCACTGTGAAGTCAAACAGGGCGCAGTGCTTTGAGTTTCGGCTACTCTGTAAAGTAACAGAATTAGCTCATACCGCCTTATAGTTTCGCGGTTTGCTAGCAGCAGGTTCTCCTGCACGGTGGCGAACGCATCAATTATAATAAAACCTCTATATTTACTCTTATTTTGCATTCCACTAGCCCTAACATAATATTAGGGCCAGGGTCTGGCTAGTAAATCGTGGACATTTAGCAATCCTTGCGGTATATCCAGCAGCTGGAGGGTAGGTTGGTGGCTCTCGAGAGCTCAACCTCAGCTGTGGATGTTACCGCAGTTGCTGTACAGGCTGCTAGCATGGCTGCAGCAACCTTGTCCACTACCACCCCTGTTCCGAAATTATCTCGCCTCCTGCTGCCAGAAAAATTTTCTGGACATAGCAAATCTTGTAGGGGATTCGTGAGTCAGTGCTCTATCTACCTCGAGCTCCTGGCTGCATGTTTTCCCACAGAGCGGGCTAAGGTGGGATTTATTGTGTCTCTTTTGTTGGGCAGGGCGTTGGAATGGGCTACGCTGCTATGGGAGCGTGGCGATCATGTGGTGCAGAGTGCTCCGCTGTTCCTGAGCACTCTGAAACAGGTCTTTTTAGGACCTCGAGTCACCAATGACACGGCGCTCCAACTGCTGGCATTAACTCAGGGAGTGTCCTTGGTCAGCCATCTTGCTTTCCACTTCCGTACTTTAGCTTCTGAGCTGGAGTGGTCAGATAAAGCCCTTATCCCCATATTTTGGAGGGGGCTGGCTGATCACGTGAAGGACGCTCTGACCACTAGGGAGATTCCTGCCACACTGGAAGAGTTAATAACTGTCTCTACTCATATTGACCTCCGTTTTAACGAGCGGAGTTTAGAGCGAGCCCAGTGTAGGCAGAGGTTTTCGCTGGCTCCCACCTTCGCCAAACCTCTGGAATCTCCGGTCCTGGTTCCTGAGTCACATGGTAGTGTCACGAGCGGGATCTAAGTCCCGGATCGCTTGTGCACTCAAGGTCTGTCATCTTTGCCCGCAGTCAGGACATCTTGCCACCAGATGTCCCCAGCGGTCGATGAAACATCAGTGTCTAGTGGTAGTAGGTGGAGGTACACTAGACACGGCGATGTTTGCACCCAAATTGTCCTTTAAGGGGACAATTATTAAAGGCTCCTCCTCCCACTCGGTAGAGCTCTGCATGGATTCGGGGGTGGAGGGCAATTTTATGTCTTCTACCTTCACCCAACGTCACGCAATACCCCTGGTTATGCTAGCTCAACCAGTAACGGTACGAGTGGTGAATGGGTCGACACTGCCCTCACAGATAACACACCAGACCATCCCTTTTACTCTGTCCATGTCACCATCCCATCAGGAGATTATATCTCTGCTCATCATTCTTGAGGGAATTGATGAGGTCCTGTTGGGGATACCTTGGCTACGGTACCACTCTCCTCATATCGAGTGGTCCTCAGGCAGAATTTTGGGATGGGGTGAATCTTGTGGGTGTAGGTTTCAGAGGGAGTGCGTTCAGGCTGCTACTACAGAGGTACCCGCAGATCTATCCCCTCTCC